>NC_084467.1:77627500-78827500 GCF_027409185.1 Cynocephalus volans | reverse complement strand
AGCTGTTCTAGCAAATCAGTGAGCCTGAGGAAAGGCTTGTGGGAACTCCTGATTCATAGATGGTCAGTCAAGAGTAAAAGTGGCTCAGGACTTGTAATTGGCATCTGGAGTGGGGGTAGTTTTGTGGGACTCAGCCCTTGAACTTGTGGGATCTGCTACTAACTCTGGGTACTGAGTGTCAGAAATGAATTTAATTGCAGGATTGTAATTCCAGTTGTTGTCCAGAGAGTTGAAGAATTGGTTGGCAGGAGGAGAAATCGTCCCATTTGGTATTGGATGTGTTGTGGGTAGAAATAGCTCATGGGCCCTACCCTCTCTTGAGCTGAGTGTGCTGTCACCCCTCAGTATTAGCCAAAGGGAAGTTCTTCCTTTAGGTAGGTTTTGGGGAAAGAGGCTCAGATAAGTACTTTGAAATGGGAAAGAGCAAGAGTATGTGCGTGTATGATTAATATATCCTGATTCCTAGGGAAATACACACCCCTCTTTAAAAAATACCTATTCTGCTTGATAAAGAGTTGTATTTAACCACAGAAGAACAAAATAGCCAATCCTGCCATCTGTTGGTTATGTGAGCACTTTGAAGAAACAACTCTCTTGTGTGAGAATTAAAATCACTTAAAATCACTGAGTTCTTGACATTGAGAAACATGTAAGGCCTAAACTGTCAGGGTCAGGAGGGATTCAGTCCAACATTAGATAACACATATGGAATGTTTTAGTGGCATTTCAACTTGGTTCTGTTTTATCTCTATAGGTAAAGTTAGCACCTAATCAAATCCCTTTATAATAACCCTGGAAATTATGTAATCTATATATGTGAAGATATATCCATGTAATGCTACTCCTGTGATTTAATTCAAAAACAAAGTTAATTTCCAATTTTCAAAATAATTCCTTTTAAGGAGACAGAGTGAGGGATTTTCCCTGAAATTTGGGTAGTGTACAAATCATAGTTTTTGTACTCAGTACATAGTACATAGTATTTGTACTAAGTATTGCCTCAGTATTTTCACACTTATTACATAGTATTTGCTTAATAAAAATTGAATTCCTAATTCTTTTAAACATTAACCTTTCTTAAATAAAACATTCTTCTAAATACTTGGTGAGCAAAATATGATATAGACAATAATATGCACATAGAATATTCCTTTTATCTCTTGAGTGAGGTATCTTTCTTTGTCATACTTCTGCTGATGCATTCCAGCATATTGAAAACTCTTGAAATAGCACACATTGCTAAAGCATGTTTTTTTCATTTAGAAAGCCTTAGTTGTTTTTCCACTTCATTTATTTAGTATTTTATTTTCTGTCTTATCTCAGAATCCAAGATGAATTGAACCAAATATGTGACTTTATGCTCCCATCCTTACTGTATTTCATCCTGGTTTTGGTGGGCCATTTTATAAAGCTGACTTTGAATAATAGCTGAATCTTCTAAGGTGTGATAACATTGTCCAGTGTGACCTGTTCATCCCACCCATTCTTCAAACCCCACTCTTGCAGTCAGGAGCTAATCATGTCCCTGCCCCATTGACAAATGATTGATATTTCTAGCCACCTACACCCCCACCTAAGAGAACTTTTAAAACCTAATTTCTTCAGATATCATGTATGACAGGGATCGTTTCCACAACTTCAGATACTTTGTCGAGAGGACAGTTAGTGAACCAATTGAAGCCGAGTGCTATCACTTTGTGCCTTCTCAGTTTCACATCTGAGTCTGCATCAACAAGACACATGCTTGAATTTATACTTGTATTTTAAAAAAAATTCTGCTTTAATGCTCATCATCCTTATCAATGTTTTTTCTAGTATTTAAAGTATCTTAGCAACAATTCACATCTTTGAGCAACCATCAAGGGCATAGTTTCAAATACTATAGCAATCAAACATCTTACTTGGTTGCTCACTGAATTTTTTCCAGGCAACCTATTTTTATTTTAGAAATATAACAACAATAGAAGCTAATGATTTACTATCTTTCTATCTAGTCCTCAAGGAAACTCTTCCTTCTACAAGCACATTTCCAAGACTTTGTGACCATCTTAAGGAGTTTCTATTTGCTGCTGATTGATTATACTCTATCAGTTATCATTTGAAAGCTTCCCAAAGGAGGCAAAGCATTTTGGAATTACGGCAGACCATGTCCTGGTGGGAAAAATGACAAGATCATATACTAACATAAACCCTGTGAACCTCACAATTAGCCAGAGATTAATTTTTTTGTTGTTGAAGTATAATATATAAACAGTAATGCACACTAATCTTGTATAAACTTGATTAATTTATATACACATACACACACCCATGTAGCCAATGTCTAGATCAAGATATAGATTGTTTCCAACACCTCAGATTTCCTTGTCTCTCTCATGCCTCCTCTCAATTAATATCCCACTTTAGGTAATTACAAATCTTACTTCTATCACCATAGATTTGTTTTGTCTGTTCTCTAACCTCACAATAAATGGAACCATACAGTATGTGCATTTTTGGGTCTGGTCTCCTTTTCTACCAGTATGTCAGTGAGATTCATACATGTCTGTACCTACAGGAGGGCTGCATTACTTTTTTATTGCTAGGTCTTTTTCCATTGTTTCAATATTCCACAGTTTATCCATTCTACTACTGATGAACATTTGGATTTACCATTTTGAGCTATTGTGAATAAAAGCTGCTTAGTCAGAGACTTTCACATGTAAAAGAGCACTTAGCTATACACAAAATCTATATGATGATATACACAGAGTAGAAAACCAAATCAAGAAGCCTAGGATGTTTTTTCTGTGAGACATTCAGACAGAATCCATGTATCATCCTGGTTGAGATCAACTGTAGGAGCATAGGCAGTGAAAAAAAAATTAAAGACATTGGACTTCATCCATATTAAGAACTTTTGTGTGTCAAAGGATATTATCAAAGCAAAAATACAACCTAGTAAATGGGAGAAAATATTTGCAAATCACATATCTGATAAGGGATTAATATCCAGAATATATAAAGAACACATAAAACTCAAAAGTTAAAAAAAAAATTCAAAAATGGGCAAAGAACTTGAATAGACATTTCTCCAAAGAAGATTTACAAATGGCCCATAAGCCCATGAAAAAATGCTCAATAGTGTTAGTCATTAGAGAAATGCAAATCAAAACTACAATGAGATACCACTTCATACCTACTAGGATGGCTGTAATTAAAAAACAAAGCAAAATGGGAAACAAGTGTTAGTAAGGATATGGTGAAATTCGAATCCTGTGCATTACTGGTGGGAATGTAAAATGGTGCAGCCACTGTGGAAAACAGTTTGGTAGTTTCTGGAAACATTAAACATAGAACTACCATATAAGCCAGCAATTCAACTCCATGTATATACCCATAAGAATCGAAAGCAGGCACTTCACAGGCATTTGTACACCAAATTTTAAAGCAGCATTATTCACAATAGCCAAAAGGTGGAAACAACCCAAGTGTCCATCAACAGATGAATGGATAAACAAAATGTGGTGTATTAATCCATTTCTCTTGCTTACAACAAAATACTTGAGACTGGGTGATTTATAAAGAAAATAAAATTTATTGCTTACAGTTTCTGAGGCTGGGAAGTCCAAAGTCCATCTGGTGGTGGTGACAGCAACCCAGGGGTCTCACATTTCAAGATGGTGGAAGCAGAGAGAGCAAGAGAGAGAAAGACAGACTCTCCTCTTCTTTTAAAGCCCTCAGAACCATGCCCCAACCACCATTTTCAATCCATTCACTACTACACAGTCCTACAATCCAATCACCTCTTCAATGCTCCACCTTTCAACTACCATAATAGGATATCCACCCTCTTAACAGTCACAGTGGGGGCTAAGTTTCTAATACATAAAACTTGGGAGACAATTCAAACCTCAATGAGTTATGGGGGGACATAATTCAATTCACTTCATTTGGGATATACATACAACAAACTATTATTCAGCCAGAAAAAGGAATAACAATTTGATATATGCTATAACATAGATAAACCTTGAAAACATCATGCTTGGTAAAACATCAGACACAGAAGAACATATATTGTATGATTTCACTTATATGAGGTATCTAGAATAGGCAAATTTATAGAGACAAAAAATAGAATAGAGATTACCAAGACTATGGGTGGGAGGATAGGGTGAGTTATTATTTAATGGGTAGAGAGTTTTTGTTGGGGATGATGAAAAACTGTTGGGTTTAGATAGTGGTGATGGTTATGCAATATTGTGAATGTATTTAATACTACTGAACTATATACTTATGAATGGTTAAAATGATAAATATTATGCATATTTTATCACAATAATAATAATTTAAAAAATGATCAACTGCAGGTATAAAACAGTAGTTCTTTGGTATTCACTCATTCCAACACGTGCTTATTAGAATACCGACCAAAAGCAAGGCCATGTGTTAGGCACTTTTGGAAAGAAGGATGAACCAGACATCGTATTAGTTTCCTATTGCTGCTGTAGCAAATTAATCTTAATGGCTTAAAGCAATACAAATTTATTATCTTATCATTCTATTGGTCAGAAGTTCAAAATGGGGCACACTGTGCTCAAATCAAGATATGGCAGGACTGTGTTCTTTTGGGAGTCTCCAGAAAAGAACATGTTTCCTTGACTTTTTCAATTTTGGGGGGCTGCCCACATTCCTTGGCTCCTGGCCCCTTCCATCTTGAAAAACCACCATTGCATTCCTCCCACCCTGCTTTCATTATCACATCTCCTGTCTGGTTCTGACTATCCTGCCTCCCTCGTTAGTTTATAAAGACGCTTATGATTACACTGGGCCCACCTAGATAAACCAGGATACTCTCTACCTCTGCAGCAGCCTAGCGACCTTAATTCCATTTACAGCTTTAATTTTCCTTTCCACGTAACCCAGCATATTCACCGATTTCAAGGATTAGGACATGGTTATCTTTGGGGGGCCATTATTCTGTTTACCACACATATCTTCCTGACTTCAAAGATTAGTAGGGGAACTATGACAAAAATATGTCATGAGTGGTGCAGCTGAAGAGTTCTGAGTGGTCAGGATAAGAAAGATTATTCCAGCTGAGAGAATCAAGAAACTCTTCTCAGAGTCTATATAGAAACCAATTAAGAAATATATACAAAGGTGCCAACTGTGTTAAGGACTTTCATATTCTCAGTGCTTCATGGCATATGTGAGCTCCATTTCACATTCTAGACAGGATCACGAGAAAGCAGCTCATCAGTCAATGCCAGAGAGTGGTCCCCAGTGGCTGCATAGTGACATGATTCTGGTGGGTCTGCTGAGGGATAGGACAGCTATTGTTGCTTGACAGGTAAGGATGTCAGGACCACTCATTCCCAGTATGATGTGCAGGTGAACCTTGTACATGGTACTGCAGCATTAGCATCAAAAGTGAGTGTGAGATACCTACAGATGGCAGCCTGCCCTTGGGACTCTCTTACATACAGTGTGGCTACAATTTGGGTTGCTTACCAGTGTTTGCTTTCAAAAAGTGATCTAGCCAGCATTTTCATGTAAATGGCTGCTAATAAAAAGCGGCAAAACTTGCTGTAGCTTCTGATGTAAGCTTTTTGTATAACACCTTTTTACCCTCAAAAACACCAAAAAGCACTTTCACTCCACAGGGCTGGTCTGGAAAACACTGCTGTCTAGGTGCAAGAGCCCTGACCTCTGTGCCTCCGACACACGGCCCCATAGAACAGCTCCACTCGTATTCAACACACCAAACAGTGGCCACTACAGTTTCCCTCCCCAGCCAGCGAGATTTGGATCTATCCCCCATGTTTATAATTGCATAAATTAACCTCCTGGAGACATAATATGTGCTCAATAAATGCTTAATAAATTCATGAAATAAGAATAAACCAATGACTTCAGATGCCTAAAATTTTTAACCAAGGCCTAGATTGTGGTTCTCGAGGATCACACCTACCTGACTACAGGCATTTCCTTGCAACAGTGACCGCAATGTCTGTACACATCCTTGCTCAGCCAACTTAACAGGCGTGCTCTCAATCTATGTGAACTACAACTACAAAACATACTTAAAGATTTTAGAAAAAAACATCTATAAAGGTGGTTTTATAAAAACAGAAATATTTTCATTAGAATTTGTGCCTTGGTTAAAGGAAAACATTGTAGACCCCTGCAAACCTTGCTTGCCTCCTATCTCCAAGATGTGTCTAAGCCACCAGATACAGCTGGCAGCTTAGAGCCCAGGAGTTTTTGCTCCTTCCTCTCCTCTTCTACTCAATGATGCCAAGAAATAATAATAATAATCTTTTTCATTTCTGTGACTCACAGTCTACAGGCCCAAAATATTTCAGTGTTTACCCTGAGAGAATACCCAGGAGAGTTGCTGGTAGTCTTCTAGACACTGGTCAAAGATGTCACCCCAGACCCATGATTCCCTTATAAATGGAATGTATTTAGAGTATGTGAAGTCCTCAAGAAATTAGGTGCCCCTCTCTTTGCTAGGCCTTGTGTAATCCTTCTTCCCTCCCTCCCTCCCTTCCTTCCCTCCTTCTCTCTTTCCTTCCATGCATTTATTAATTTAACAGATATCACTGAGCACGTATGTCATGCCGGGGCTGATTAGGAACTTAGGATTCAGCTGAGGATAAGCTGCCAATGAGTTTACATTCCAATGAGATGGCGAGATAATGAACAAGTAAACAATTTAATTAATGAAATATCCTTAGACTATAAGTACAAACGAGCAGTAAACAGGGTGCTGTGACACGAGGAATAGCACATTATTTCTCATGCATTGCAATGTGTATACTTGGGCAACTGTTTGCAAGTGCACAAATAACCCTGAGCTGTGGGAATAGCCCCTGAAGGAGAAAGTTTGGGTCAGTCTTTCTGGTGAAGGAGAGCAAAGAAAACTTACAATGCCAGGACAATTAATCCTATGAGGAACTCAGAGAGAAATGAGATACTTTGGGGTCTTTAAGGTCTTCAGGGGCACGGACATCCATCCTATTTAGCATGATATACCCAGTGCATAGCACTCTGCTGGCATGCAGAAAAAGCTCCAAAAGTAATAACTGATGGAAAATCCAACTGACCCTGAAAAGCATACATTTATGGGACCAGTTCTTTCTTTTCTTTTAGGTAGAAGAAAATCCAGCAGTGTCCTCAGTGATGAGTTGTGGTACGCAGACACCTTTCTAAACATGGCAGACTTTGATGGCTCTCGGCAGGACCTCCTGGAAAGGCACTTAGTGAGGAGTGGCAACAGGTTCAGAGATGCAAGGAGAATTTTCCTCACAGCCTCTTCCAGGGGGCCAAACCATAGTAGGACACCCGTTGGAAATATCAAAACAATGGTGCTGGCTGATTAGGTGTTTAGGAAGGGATTATCTCTTGGGCCCAGATTGCCATTTACCAAAAGAAAAGGGTTCATTAGGAAAACACAATACCCTATTATAGCATTCACCGTCTTGTAATTTGTTTAATTGTGTACACATCCGTCTCTTAGTCCAACAGACCATAAGCTTCTCTTGTGGCAGTTTTAAAAACCTGATGGGCAGAAGGGGCTAAATCTTGACTTGAAGTGTATTTTCATAATACGCTTGCGTTTTGAGATTACAGATCTCACATCAATAAAGATAGCATCTCACTCTTTTCATAAGATTTCCCACTTTTCACTTATCACCATCAACATCATCGTCATCATCATCATGTTACCTGGGTAACTTTGGGGTGACTGCTAAAGACTATGGTGAGGCCAAACCCCCACTCACCACAGACCACCCCCTCCCCCCAGCCTCTTTCTTGTTGCTCTTTTTAATCCTCGATATTTAGCACAGTGCTGTAGTGATTGTTGCATTGAGTATAAACAATAAGAATAAAGAAGTAATTTTTAAAAGCATAGAATATAAGTGTTAATTTTATCTTCCAATGCCTGTATTTTGAATGTTTCCCATACTTAGTTATTTTTAGCTTTTGAAAATGATATGCAACAAGCTGCAACGGGATAGTCATACTTAATTCGAAAATTCATCTTAACACTATCCCAAACAGGGGATATGGAGACCACAGGAAGGAGTGTAGAGGCATTTTGTCATAGAACAGTCCATAAAACATGTGAACTGCAAAGATCTATAAGTTGGGTGTGGATCAGACAGACATTTGTAACTGCTGCTCCTGTCCTTCCTCTTCCAGCCAAATCGCTTTGACCCCAAAAGCCTCCAAACCTTCTATCAGACCAGGTGCAAGAGGCAGAGACTAAAGAGCCCCTGGAGATAAATAACTGTCATTTCAACAGCACCACTCATGAAAGCCCCATAAGCTTTCCTTCCCTGGATATGGCATTAGAGAAGAGAGCTGGTCTAAAATGATTTATCGCTGGGCTGCTGCCAACAAAGAATATCATATTCCTGATGAATCAGAAAGAAATATAATTTGATTTCATTTTTATCCAAGTGATTTAGGTGGACAAAAGATAGGGACTCTGCTGAGAGCAAATTAAATGAGTCCTCTGATACATCACAGCTTCTTTTAGGGCAGTAATGGGGGGTGGACTCCTGAGAGGGGAGGTAAGGGCACTCCCCTCCACAAAGCATGTCTCAGAATGCATGGGAAGAGAGGGAGGTGAGGCTCTACCCCACTGACATTCCTCATCTGTAAGCAGTGGGGAGTCGCAGTAGGTTCTTGAGGAGGGGAGTGACATGACCAAAGTAGCCTTTGGGGAGCTGAACTTGTCAGATCTCAAAAATATTTGTTGAATGAAAAAATAATTCAGATTAAGACCAAGACAGAGACATGAATCTGGCCACTTAGAAATATAGATTTTACTAACGGCCTTTGAAAAGGGGCTAGAAAAAAATCAGATCAATACCATAATTATAGCTTTAGACTATTTACAGCTTTCTATTTGCTTCTTCTTAAGTTAATGCACCAGAAGTGTTGGACAATTTGACTTGCAGAATGTGATAAAAACACAACAGGAGTTTTATTCTTATTGATCCTATTAAAGTTTATTTTGTGTGGCAATCTTTCCCTGCTCTGGATGAATACAACTCAGCCTAAGGTAATATACAGTCAGTCCTGTGGTCATCTTAAGTCACAAACATAGCCCAATACACACATTAGAATACCTAGCTCTGGACAGAATAGAAACGCTGCATTTTATTTAATGTCAAATCTTCTCCCTTTCTTAGGCTACACTGGTGTGGGCTGGTGGCCTGCAGAAAGAGAGGGGGCTTGATCCTTCCTTTCTCTTTTCCTGGCCCTCCTTCCTCGTTAGGCTTGCCCCTAGGTTTGGAGCATAGAGAGAGGAAGAGAAGATAGCAGCAGGGGATTTTCTTTCTTCAGTTTGATCTGCCATAATTTGGCTTTGAGCTGAATTATGCTGATTTTTAAAGCTGATATTCTCTGGAAGGTACTTTCGGGAGTCCCTTTGCTGGGACTGTCTGGAGCTGTGTTGATGCCCCATCTTCTGCTGGCAGCTCTCCCCTTGGGACCACACACTATTGGAGTCCATTGCGCCTTCCAGGAGGTCCTCCGGTAGATCCTAAAGCAGCCTCAGGATGGCGGGTCCTTGATCCTGTGTGATCCACACTGGGAAAACAGCTTTTTACCTGCCACTGCAAGGGGGTTGGAGTTGCAGAAATTTCCCAGAGGTAGCATCTACTTACCTTGGCTCCATCATCCTCAACACAACCCACCAGCTTCTGTCTTACCCTGCAGTTTTTCTGGGGCAGAAATCAGCCCTTAGCTTACCATGTCTTCCAAATTTCAGGCAACACATATCAGGCTCTCAAAATGGCTATGTTAAAGGCCACCAAAATTGAGGGGGGAGGTTCAGGCATCCCCGACCCTTTACTCCCTTTGGCGGGACAGGACTTGAGGCTTGTGGCACACATTTCTCCAAAGAAATCCTTACCAGAATCTTTCCTCTAGCTTCTTACTCTCCAAAAACTTTTTGTATTCTTGAAGTAGGGAAGAAGCCTCTGGATAAATGGCCTGAAATTTTGAAACCAAACCTTAGATTTTTTTTTTTTTTTTTAGGTTCTTCTTATGGCATTCTTTCTCACATACACTTTGGTCCTGGAGAGGTATAATAACAGACCCTCAGGAGAAACTGAGGTGAGAAGCATTCTATTTTATCATCAGGTTACATTCACTTAAACTCTATGTAGGGCATTCTATAAAGTAGCTTCAATTCTTCTCACTTAATATTTTTACCCTTATAAAGCCAAGTTAAAAGAACTTCTGAAGTAATCAGACAAATAAGTAAATGATATTTGCAATCTTTATTGATTTTGAGTGTTGCCTGATCATCAGGGGCAGCTCTGGGATGTGCAGGAACTTATGCAATTTAGGGGGCTCCCTTTAAGAAAAAGAATGCAAAATTAGGAATACAAAATTGGGTATGAAAGCAAATATTTACCTGGAATGAGAAAAATTCACAATCAATCACAAATTTTAAAATGCTGACAGGGCTGGCCCCAAGTCTCACTCGGGAGAGTGCCGTGCTGATAGCACTGAGGCTGCGGGTTCGGATCCTATATAGGGATGGCCGGTGCGCTCACTGGCTGAGCGTGGTGCGGACCACACCTTGCCGTGGGTTTCGATCCCCTTAGAGGTAAAAAATAAAATAAAATAAAATGCTGACAAATACCACAAACATCAGAAATACAGAAAAATTACTCATTGCTTTTATTAATAAATTACCTTATCCATATACCTCTTTAATTTTTTCTGAATTTTAATATGATAAATAATTCTGAATAAATATACAAAATTATCTGAAATTAGGGAATATATAGGAGTAATTAAAATGAATTTTTAAACATTATTGTGATTATGTAATTAATTAACTTAATTAAGTAGCTAAATTAATTAAGCTACTTAATTATGTAATCACATTATTCTTATATACATTGATTTATTTATAAACATGTTGGTGATTTTGTCATTGGATTGTTTCTTTAGGTTGTTGTGTTTCTTTTTTTTTTTTTTGATTCATTAATTGTTTTAATTTCTATAATACCTTTAGCTACATTCTCTCTTTCATTCCTGATTTTGGTAATCTGTGTTTTCTTTCTTATTTTATATTTTTCAGTACTATATTTATCATTACACATGTAATCATTTTTTGTGGCCCTTTACCAATTTCTCACTACTTTTTAATCCTATTTTGTCTGATACCATGGCCCTCTTCAGGATGTGATATGATCCAATATTTTGGGATGTATGAAATATATGAGTAGACAAAGAAACATAGTCACTATGGAACTTGCACTGGTTTGTGATAAATTCTATTTTGTGTGATTTACCTAAGAATACATATTGTGGATTTATAATTGCAAACACTGCTTATTAAATATTTTCCTAACCAAGCAGAACTTCCATTTTGACTAGGTATTTTTGAGAATTAAATCCTCTGCTTCTAATTTTACCTTTCTGAAGATTGGCAGACAAGCTTCTGGCTTCATACTTATGAAAACTTGTTTCTCCTTCATTACCCATGTACTTCCAATGCCTAGTGCAATAGGTCACATTCTTACCACGATATGACCTCTGGCATTGCACTTGCCTGTCAGATGATGAATGAGTCAGTAAAGAGGTGGTGTGAATATTGCTGGAAGCCATTCCTGCACTACAATAGCTAGCAATACCTTAGATGTGGAAGTGAACCATGTAACTATAATCTTCCTAACCAAACTCCATGTACTTAACTTCCACTTATGTGAATTCCAATCAGCCCTTGCTTCTCTAACACCACCTTCCAGAAGGGCCTCTCTAACACCACCAGAAGGGAAAGTATGGTAAGCTGGAGAGAAAAGAAACAGAGAAGTCATCACTGGTTGTGAGTAGCATATCTTATAAATTTTACAAAAGCGTATGACTATGGGAACACATTGCTTGGGCCCCACACAGGGCCTTGAAAAGAGCTTACACGAATAAGGGTCCTGGAACTTCATTGACTTTGTGTAAATCTGCCCTGCCAATGAGGAATGAGCCCTGTTTGGATGAGCTACCTATTCATAGTATATTTGTATTTACAGGATTGCCACACTGGTATATTTGGGGGCAAATGTAGGTTAATATATGTTCCCGCCAGACTTCTGCAGTTGACTAACCAAAACAAAAGTCAGCAATTGAGTAGAATATTCCTAAGTTTTAACTTTCATTTCTTAGCCTCTAGGCCTTGGGAAAGTTACTGAACACATTAGAGTGTTTATATCCCATTGGAAGGTGTTTGATTTAGGAAATGAAGACATTTTAGTAAACTGGCAAGGAGGAAACTCATGGAAGGACCACGAAGCAGGTGGGTTATGCTTAGACACTGGGAAAATTAAAGACAGTGTGGTGAGATGCCTTAATTATCAGTTTACAATTCTCTTTTGTACACTTGTGTTCTATAAGGGAATGGTCACAGTTAGGAATGATTTCAGCTGCAAGTAACAGAATACTCAGCTAATGGTGGCTTGAATCACAAAGATAATTAACTCTTAGAAGAAAAAGTCTGAAAGTCGGTGATTTGATAATCCTTCTATTTTAGGACTCTGGGTCTCTGCCTCTCTATGACTCTCATAGTCAAAATATGATTGCCACAGTTCCAGGCACCATTTGTCCAATAGCAGAAAACAGGGGCCAGCTAGAGAGTGTGTGTCTTTCTCCTTTTAATAAGAAGGAGAAATCTTTTCTGAAGAGTTTTTCATCCAAATTCTTCTTCAAGTCTCATTAGCCAAAACTGGGCACATGGCACCCTTAGCTGCAAGGGGGAATTGAGAAACTGGGTGTCTGGTAAAGGGGCATGGGAGTTCCATGATTGGTTTTGGTTAGTCATGCTTCATCTTTCAGGGATGGACATATGGCTTCCCTGAACAAAAATACGAATTTTCTTAGTAAGGAAGAAAAGGGGAATGGCTCTTGGGAGGCAACTAATTGTACATGTAACTGGAACTTTTGGATTGAATATCAATAAAACTATCTTTTTAGTTAGCAATTATTAAACTAACATAAATTGAGTATATACATGAATACAAACTATCATTTATTTAGCAAATATTCTGTTCCAGGAACTGGTGCTAGATGTTAGATATACATTTTTTCGCAATTCCCTCACCAGCCGGCAAGATGAATATTATTATTACTCTTTTCAGAGAGATTAGGTTATCTCCCCATTAGGGAAATAAGTAGCTCTACTTTGGCTTCTACCATTAAAGTCTTGCCTTTCTTGAACTTCAAATATATCAAATCATGTGGAATGTACTCTTTTGTTTCTGACTTCTCTTGCTCAATATTGTCTGTGATGCATTCGTATTGTTGACAAATAACATGAGTAATTTGTTTTTTTTTATTGCTGTATATTGTTCTATTGTTTTCAAAATATCACAACTTATTTTTTTGTTTTACTGTAGATTGAGATTTGAGTTGTTTCCAGTTTGGAAATATTATGAATAAAGCTGCTATTAACATTCTTATATATGTCTTGTGGTGGATATAAGCACTCCTTTCTGTTGGATTTAGAAGTAGGAGTAGGATAGGGTATTTTTAGCGTTAGTAGATAATCTCTGAAAGATTTCCAAAGTAATTGTGCCAAGTTACACTCCCCTCAGCAATTTGTGGGAGATCCATTTGCCAATGCTTGGTTTTGACATATATATATATAATTTTAGATGGTGGTAAGTACTATGGAAAAGGAAAAGTTGGGCAAGATTAAGGGGACTAGAAGTGCTGGGGGGAAAGTACAACTGGTTGAAATTTTAAATATGATGGTCAGGGTAAGTTTTTGTTTGTTTGTTTTTGGTTTTTTTGTTTGTTTGTTTTTCTTAGAAGGTGACGATCAAGAAAAGTCATGAAGGAGTTAAGGGAATGAACAATGCAGGCATATGAGGAAAATATACCAGGCAGGGGGAAGAGCCTATGCAAAGGCTGTAAATAAATGCCTGATGTGTTCAAGGAAAAGCAACAGGTCATTGTAGAAGAAATAGAGGGAGTGAGGGAGAAAACAATAGAAGATAATAAAAGAGGGAAAAAGAGATCATATAGAGCCTTACAGGACATGGTAGGGACTTTGGCTTTTACTCTTAGCGAAATGGAGAACCACAACAGGGTTTTAAGTGAATGAATGACATAGTCTGACATATTTTAAAAGAATCATTTTGTTTTCTGGGTTGAGAATAGAGTACAGGGTGGGAGCAGGGAGACCAGTTAGCCATTTATTGCAGGAGAGGATACTGGTTTGGACCAATGTGGTGGCAGTGGACATGCTGAGACTGGTTAGATTTGGATATATTTTGAAAGTAGTCATCATTAGTATTGGCATCACCAGCTGTATTATTAGCAATGCTATGGTAATAATAGTTACCGTGTTTTGACCTCTTACTACGTCCCTACTCTCTTTTATTATCCTCATAAAATTCAAAGAGGTTAGGCAACTTCTCTGACGGCACACATTTCCAAAGGAATAGACTAGGGGTTCAGTCTTAGCTTTAGCAGATTTCAAAACTAATGCTCTTAAAACTGCTGTCACTCGGTCTGGTTTCCTTTTTGCCAAGCCCAGTGCCTCATACATACAGGTGACCAATATCTTTATGTTTAATTAACTAATGGTACCATTTACTTTTTCCTGTACTTACTACATTTTGCTTGTGTGTTTTTTAAAAAATTTGTTTTATCTTTAAGTTTCCATACAGTAAACTTTACTCTTTGTTGTTGTTGTTCTATGAGTTTTAACACATGCATAGATTTGTGTAACCACTACCACAATTAAGATATAGATCATTTCCATCACCTCTCAAAATTCTCTTATGCTGCTCTTTTGTAGTCAAACCCTACCCCCAACCCTAATTCCTGGCAACCACTAATGTGTTCTCAATCTTTATACGCTGTAAAACATTAGTGTATGGGTTTTTGTCTGAGCATAAGTGTGCATTTTTTTCTAGTGTAAAAACTTAGGCATGGGTTTGCTGGTTCATATGATTAATGTTTGTTTAATTTCATAAGAAACTGCCACATTGTTTTCTAAAGTGGCTGTGCCATTTTGCATGTCCACCATCAGTGTATGAGAGTTCCAATTGCTCTGCATCCTCATCAGCACTTGGTAGTGTCAATTTTATCTTTTATTTCAGGCGTTATAATAATTATGTACTGGTATCTCATTGTGGAATACCAATTATTTCTGAAATTTTCAGTAGAAGTGCTTTAGACTCTAGAATTTTGTTTTTAAGCTAAGCGCCAAATAATTTGTGAATAAACATGACATAAACGTACTTTAAAAAATGTACTCCCTGTCCTTTTTGATCCAGATACCATTCCATGTGGAGACTGTAAGATTGTGGTAAAGTCACTTAAATAAGAATAATACACCTTGTTTGTAGGTTTTTGTGGCCAATGAGGCAGTCCCTATGACAGAGGCCCAAGCTTTTCTTTTCTTTCAGGGATGTTGTAGAAATTAGACAATCAAAGGTCAGAAGATGATAAATGTAAAATTGCTTCAAGGGACAAGAACACGCAGAACTAATATTATGAAAAGATTCAGCCACCTATTAATTAAAGGCAGTGTTTACCTAGTGGCTAATATAGTGAAAGTATTATGTTCAATGGAGAACAGAAATATAAAACATAACTCTTATCCTCAGTCAGTTTATAATTTAGCTATGCAGAGAAGTCAAATGTCAAAAAAATGTAAATAACTATTCCAGTAACACATGAATACAGGTTACAAGGCTATAGTTTTCCCAAATGATTTCACACACAATAAAAGTACCTTACATTTATATATTATACATATTTATTATATAGTATAAACAAGTTTATTTGGTGCACTGTCACAAATTATTTAAGTTACCTCTCACAATAACCTGTGAGGTAGATGGGTTCAGTATTATTATCTCAGTCCCTAAATATGTGAGATTTGAGCTAAGCCTGGGAGAACAGGTAGATCTTGATATTAGACAGAAGGGAGAGGTCACTCCAAATAAAGTGTCAGAAGCCAACGTGCAGAGATGGAAAGTTCAGGGCATGTGTCAGACCTGAGAGCAAACCCATTGTCTTGTTAACAGGGGGTGATTACAGCAGCTGTCACGGATTGAACACCCACTATGCGGCAAACACTCCAATGCACAGGCTACCTCATTTAATCTCCATAATGACCTCGTAAAGAAAGTGAGAATTTAGAAATCTTCATACAGTTTCATACATAACAAGTTGTAGACCTGGGATTCCAAGTCAGTCTGATTCTAGCTCAGAACTTCTACATTGTACTCTAGTAGTAAGGCCAGAAAGGAAATTCGTGGCCAGATTGTGGAGGACCAAGATGTTTGAACTTTTGCCAGGAGAATAGTGGTTCTACATCCCTTCCCCACGTCTCTATACTTGAGGGACAGGACACCTCGAGGAGCTACACCTCAGTGACAGTGGTTCAACAGGAGCACAGTACAGGGGAGGCGCATGGCCATCTCCAGTTTGTATGTTAGAAATATGCTCCTCCTGACCTGGGACAGTCTCTCAAGGAAGGACGTCTCTCTTGAAGATCTTCTCTATACGTAAGGGGGAAGCTCAGGAGATTCTTAATTAGAGAACATAGAAGATCGACAGTGAGTGTGTGGAAGATGAATTTGGCAGTGAGGTGCGTAATGGAGGCAGAGAATCCAGGAAGCGGAATGTTGCTGCACAACTGAACAGGAGGCAATAAGGCCGGAGCGACCAGGGGCAATGAGGAGAGCTGTTGGGAAGGGAAAAGTGATGGGGCTTGGTGACTGGAAGGATGGAGGATGTTGGGGAAGGAGGAGTTAGGCTGCAAAGTTTCTGTTGTTGTGTTTCCTTCTCATGTCCTCCGGAAGAGCAGGGTGGGCCCTGCACAGCTCCTGGGCCCTCGGAGCCTGTAGTCGCATGAGCCGTGGCCACTAGAGGGCTTCCCCGCCGCATTCAGAATCGAGGCTGCTGCACACTCCCGGGGAAGTGTGCTCTTTAAAATCCAAGTCGGGCTACCCGCTCGTAAACCCAATGGCAGCTTGGATTTAGAAGAGTTATTCTGCATTGAGGTGGAACCTTGGAAGGTCTCCCCCTCGACTGACAACGGCTGGAAACAGGGCTCAAGATGTAGTGATGAATGACAGAATGCAGGCGCGGTTGCCGGGAAACGGAGGGTGGGAGGAGGAAACAAACAGCTGCCTGCAAAACACCTGCAGCGGCCCTTAACCAGTGCTGGTGAGGGCACTGAGGTTCTCGAAATTCCTAACATCCTTTGCCTGCATGAGGTGGTCCATTTGATTGGACCAGCAGTTATTTCTGTTTCTCTCTCTGTGCCAGGTTTGACATGGAAAAAGGAGTTACCCTAAATATCCCAAGACAGCCAACCACTGAGGCATTGCACAACTGAATGGCCGCTGGAGCAGGTGTGTGTGTGCCTCTGTGCATGTGTGTGTGGGTGAGTACATGTGTGGATGCATAGGTGTGAGTGTGTGTGCATGTGTGTGAGCGTGTTCATGTGAGTGCATGTGTGTGCATATGCTCCCATGCATCTGTGTGTGCCTGTTCTGCAGGAGGAATGTTAATATTGGTTGCTTGGCTTCAGCCCAAAACAGAAACAAATAATGAGGTGAATGGAAGTGAGCTGGAGTCTCTGCTTTCATCACTATTTAACCCCCATTCGATTTTGACAAAAAGGATGTCCAATAGACACAAATGAGCAAAGGATGAAAAACTCAGGAACCTGGAATGTGTAGGGGGCTGGGAAGCCACTCAGCAGTTTCCTTGGGGAGGAAAGGTCAGCTCAGAGGCCCAGGTGCCTGATCAGGTGAGTGCATCATTCCCACACCTAGATAAAGATCTGTGCATCATGCCATTTTGGACAGCACCTGTTTTGGGCTGGCCAATGTTGAGGCTTAAAAAGCAAAACCCCCAAAGTGAAGCCCTCAGAAGCAGCCTCAAAAGCAGTTTTCCTCTGACTTTCTTCTGCCTCCTCCCTCTCAGCCTCATTCTCCCCTGAGGCAGGCCATAGAAATCAGAATCCCTCTTTTCCAAGGCAGGGCATAGAAACTAGAACCCCTTTTACCCAAAGCCAGCCATAAAGACTAACATTATACTCTTACCTTCCCCCAGTCTTTCTGTCTTGGAGCTGGCCATAAAGAAATTCTCTGACCTACCTTGTTTGATGGTGATTTATAAGACCCCCATTCCAGAAAGAGTCCTGCCCCCTACCCTAGAGAAAAAAATGTTGCACAGAGAAGCCAAGAAGAATCTGGGACTTGCTGGGTTTCCCCACTCAGTCTGCTAGCATTACAGCATACTTTGCTTGTCCAATCACATGTCTACATGGCTGTCCCTGCTTCATAGAACCTAAACATAAAAATGGACACTTTTCCCTATATCTTTGGGTCTTCATTGTGAACGCTCCTCGGTCACATAAAACTGTGATCAGATAAGTTTGTTGTGCCTCTTTTTCTTATTAATCTGTGTTTATCACTTGATTTTTCCAATATCCTTTGGGGGCTTGAAGGGGCAGTCCTTCCTTGGCCCCTACACATTGATTTTACTTTCTTGATCAACCCCTCACTTTTGGAAGGCCTGACAGTTACCTACCTCACCCTCCCCTGGGCAGTTTTTCATTCCCTTGGTCAGGGGACCCTGTCCACACTTCTCAGAGATGTAGTCACAGCCTTCTAACTCACCAGCTGCTCAGACAACCCAGCTTCAACCCATCCCTGCACTTAGTCATGGTGCCTGCTGGTCCTTAGGGTTCTCCCTTTTCTGCCTGTGAAGGGCTGGAAGCAGAGTGGTGAAGGCAGGAACACAGACTGTGTAGTGGATTGGTGAGAAGGAGCTGCTGCTTAATCTCTAGGCCTGTGGGTATATTTACGTGTGAGTAGGTGGGAAAGATGATGGTAGACACTAACATTAGAGACCTGTCAGCAATACCAGGAGTCCCTGTCTGTGGGTTCCCACATGCCCAGCCTACATGGGCTCCAAAGACACTGGCTCAGCTAGGAAATGAGTGTCCCCAAATTGCCTAAGTATGAGTCCTAACCTCAGAAAACCTCAGAAGACCAGGTCTTTCCTGGGCTCTCACAGCCCCTTGTGAACACATCCTAGGGGCACCACACCCCTCAAACATGGCTGTGAGATTTTTTTTTAAAACTTTCTTCATGTACAGCAAGTTCTCAGATTTGTGTTCTCGACTGTTTGTGTGGGTGCATGAGCTACTTCATCATCTTGTTTGCATCCTAATAAATCTAGGCAGTTGCACTTAGGAATTGTTGCTTATAACACTTCTGGTTTGTTGAAGTCCTTTAAATATTCCTTGTTCTTGGTTCACCCCTTTAGGGCACAAGTGGCCCAGCCTTGGTTTTCTTTCTAATGCTGCTGTTTCTTTATAGTTTGGTAAATTGAGCAGCAACAGTACTCCTTGAACTTCATTAAGAAAAAAAAAAAAAATCTCCTGAGGAGCTCCTGTTAAATGAAAATTTCTCAGGTCCCACTCAAATCTATTGTATCACAATTTCTAGAGTGGGACACAGGAATTTGCATTTTACCAAGTCCTCCTCTGCCCCTTCTCCCCCAAGATCCTAAGTCAAATTGTCCACATAACATATATTAAGACACAGTACTGAAGTCCTTGGGTCCTTGTCTTAGTCTGTTTTGGCTGCTATGACAGGATTCCATAAACTGGGTGGCTTATAAACAACAGAAGTTTATTTCTCATGGTTCAGGAGGCTGGAAAGTCTGAGATCAAGATGCCAGCAGATTTGGTGTCTGGTGAGGGTCTACTTCCTGTTTCATACAACAGTGCCTTTTTGCTGTGTCTTTACATTGTCAAAGGGGCAAATAAGCTCCCTTGGGCCTATTTTATAAGGTCACTAATCCCATTCATGAGGGCTACATCCTTCTGACCTAATCACGTCACAAAGTCCCCACCTCCTAATATCATCCAACTTGGAGGTTAAGATTTCAACATGTGAATTTTGGGGGGATACAAACATCTAGACCATAGCTTCTGCATATTTCTCCCAAAATTTGAAGCTTGGTCTTAACAGTGTTAAGAGAGTGGGAAATTTGATTATGGTATTTAAAAAGTGGGGCCTTTAAGAGGTGACCATGTTCTCATGAATGGATCAATCCATTCTTGGAGTAATGGTTTAATGGTTTAGAGGGTTGTCACAGGAGGAGCAGTGATGGCTTTATAAGACGAGCCAGTGAGCACATTAGAGAGCTCTTGTGTGATACTCTGGTAGCCACGAGAGCCTGTGGATAGCCCCATCAATAACAAGGCCCTCACCAGATGCGCCCCCTGGACCATGGACTTCCCAGCCTCCAAAACTGTAAGAAATAAATTTCATTTCTTTATAAATTACTCAGTTTCAGGTATCCTATTATAAGCAACAGAAATGAACTAATATAATAGCTGTCTTTTTTTTTAAATACTGAGTTTTAAGAGTTGTTTATATATTCTAGACACAAGGCCTTTGTCAGATGTGATTTGTAAATATTTTCTCCCTCCATTGGATTGCTTTTACTCTTTTGTCAAAAATTAATTGGATTTATTTGAGTGGATCTATATCTGGGTTCTCTATTCTGTTCCACTGATCCATTTGCCTATTCCCTCCACCTGTACCATATAGTCTTGATACTACTGTTACATATTAGGCCTTAATATTGGGAAGAGTGATTCTTTCTACTTTACTCTTATTTTCAAAATTGTTTTTGGGTATACTAGGGTCTTTTCTATTCCATACAAATTTTAGAATAAGCATGTCTCTGTCTGCAAAGAAACTTATTGAGATTTCAATAGGAATTGCATTAATATGAATCAGAGATAAGAAAGGACTTTTTTTTTTTTCTTGCAGCAGAATTTTCAGGGAGCAAGTTTTAACCATAGTGTCTCTAAAGTATTACCTTGTTAAAGGTCTCTTGCCTGGAATCTATTTTTACTTCCAGACAACACAACCTCTTTCTTTTTACAGAGAAGAAACTCTATGTGGAAAAGTTAGGCAGCTATAGTTGGTACATGATTCACTAATGAACATTGTTCCATCTCACCTGAGCAGATTCAGTGCTTTAAATTGGCTCCATGGGGCATGCTGTAGCTTCTTGGAATGTGTACACTGTCTTTAGGAAAACAAAATAGAGATGTCTTAAGCCAAGTAAGTTGTACTTCTTGAGTCTGTGAGAACCAAATGTTTACTTCAGTAAAATTAATCCTCATCTCTGCTTTGCCAGAGAAGGAAGATCTAATGAACTTGGGGGATTATTGAAAATATGCCTCTCACCAGCACCATTAGGAATTGTTCAGAGAGCAGGAGAAGAAATGGTGATATTGCAAAAAAGGGTGGTTTTTGTTGAAAGCCTTTAAACTTACCTGCACTGGTCTTCAGTCTCCTCTCTTGTGTTCTCTTCATATTTCTTACCCATTAGGGAACCAGCTCTTATCATTAGGTCCTCCTGTTTTTACACCTTTTTTAGTGCCACCACTTCCTTCTAGTCACACCCATTCGTTTTCTGATCTGTTGTCTTATTTTCAGTCAGTGACCCAGATATACGTCATGTTAAACCTTCATTTTGGTTAACACTAGATGAAGTAAACCCAATTCCTCTTCTGTTCTCACCCAACAGTTGGCCCTGAACTAGTTTTAAAAAACTTTGAACTCTTCTCGACATGTCTCAATTATTTGTGCCCATTTAGTTTTAGATTTATATTGACTTCTGTGGTGAGTATCACATCCAGAGAGCTGCAAAATATCATTTAAAAAGCAGTGGATCAGAAGGACAACTTACCTGAAATTTCCCTACAGAACACTAGACTCTAGACTACTGATGACAGTTTTGTGCATCCTTTAAGGGATTCTTTAACTGAATTTTATAGAGGCACTCAAAAAAATTGTTGCGAGTAATCGACTCCACGTGTGGATCAAGAACTGTATCTATCTAATTAACTAAAGAGTTAACTGTATCAGTTAATGGTTCAATATGTGCTATTGTTTGGATGTGTTCCCAAAAAGTATGTGTTGGAAACTTAATCCCCAATGCAATAGTTTGGGGAGGAAGGGCCTAATGAGAGGTGATTATACAATGAGGGCTCTGCTCTCAGGAACAGATTAATGCCATTATTGCAAGATTGGGTTTGTTACAAAAGGATGAGTTTGGCCCCCTTTTAGCTCTCTCTGTCTCTCACACCCTCTCTTTGCCCTTCCACTCTGTGACGAATTCTGCCATGTTGTGATGCAGCAAGAGGGCCCTTGCCAGATATTGGCTCCTTTATCTTGCACTTCCCAGTCTTCAGAACTCTCGGTCAATAGATTTCTATTTATTATCAACTACCCAGTCTGTGGTATTTTGTTACAGTGGCATAAAACAGAATAAGACAGAAAATTTGTACCAGAGAAATGGAGCTATAACAAATACCTGAAAGCATGGAAGCAGCTTTGGAACAAGGTAATGGGGTAAAAGCTGGGAAGAATTTGGAGGTGCAGGCTAGAAAAATCTTATATTGCCATAAATGGAGCATTAAGGTGATTCTGGTGAGGGCTTAGAAGAAGAGAAGAACTGTAGGGAAAGTCTGAAACTTCTTAGAGATTACTTAAGTGGTTGTCATTAAAATGTTGGTAAAAACATAAGTAGTTAAAGCCATTCTGATGAGGTCTCAGAAATAAATGAGGAAAAAGGTAAAGTCAAGCATCGCTTAATGATGGAGATACATTCTGAGAAATGTGTTATTAGGCAATTTAGTCACTGTGCAAACATTGTAGAGTGTTCTGACACAAACCTAGATGGTATAGCCTATTACATACCTTGCTGATATGGTTTAGCTGTTATAATCTTATGGCACCACTATTGTATATGTGGTCTGTCATAGACTGATGTCATTATGTGGTGCATGACTGTATTGGAAACTGTAGCAAAGGCTATCCTTGTTATAAATTGGAAAAGAACTTTGCTGAATTGTGTTCATATGCTAGGGCTTTATGGAAGATAGAATTTAAGAGTGATGAACTAGGATATCTGGCAAAAGAAATATCTAAGCAAAATATTGAAGGATGTGTGTGGCTTCTTTTAACTATATATAGTAAAGTGAGAGAGTAGAGAAATGATTTAAAGGTAAAGTTTATAATTAAAAGAGAACCAGAATGTAAAGATTTGCAGCCTGGTCATGTAAAGAACAAAAAAATCATGCAAAGATGTGACCAAGCAACCCTTTGATAAAGGGATTGGCATGGACAGAAGGAAGCCAGGTGCTACTCATCAAGACAATGGAAGAAAGACCCCAAAGGCATTTTAAAGATTTTCAAGGCTGTCCCTTCCATCTAAGACCTTAATGGCAAGATTTCCAGAGAGGCACCCACGGGACCTCAGCATTCAGTACCCTGTGCCATCTTAAGCATCTGCTCCCACATTCCAGCACAATGCTCCTTATACTTCCCAACCATGTCTCAAGCAGGCTTGGGTGCAGCTATGACTGCTGTTCTCACCACTGCTCCAAAAAGTACAGGCCATAAACCTTGGGGCAAACATGTAGTGATAATTCTACAGGTGTGCAGAGTGCATAAGCTTGGGAGGTGTTGCTGCTTCCATCTGGATTTCAAAGGATGCTGCAGAGACCTGCCACAGGAGCAAAACTACAGTAATGAGTGCTCATTAGGGCAATGCTTAGTGGAGCTGTGGGGGCAGAGCTGTCCCTGAGACCCCAGACCTGTAGAGCCACCAGCATGCAATGCCAGTCTGGAAGAGCTGTAGGCATACAACTTTAACTCATGAGAGCTCCTATATCAGCTGGCTGAGCCCAACAAAGCCATAGGGGTGGAGCTGCCTGAGTGACTGAGAGGCACAAGCCCTGCCCAAGTGTGACCAGAGGGCAGGACATGGAGTCAAAGAAGGTTATTCTCCAGCTTTAAGATTTAATGTTGTTTTCCCTGTTGGATTTTGGACTTACCTGGGACCAGTCACCCTTCTTTACTTGCCTGTTTTTCCCTTTTGGAATGGGAATGTCTATCCTATTTTTGTTCAACCATTGTATTTTGGAAGTAGATAACTTGTTTTGATTTCACAGGCTCACTGCTGGAGGAAATTTGCCACAGGATGAATCATGCTTTGAGTGTCACCCATATCTGATTTAGATGAGACTCTGGACTTTGAATTTTTGAGTTATTGATGGATGAGTTAAGACTTTGGGGGCTATGAGGAAAGAAAGAATTGCATGTGAGAAGGACATGAATTTTGGGGGGTCAGGAATGGAATGCTGTGGTTTGAATGTTCCCACAAAAGCATGTGTTGGAAATTTAATCCCCAATGCAACAGTATTGGGAGGTGGGGCCTAATGAAAGGAAATTAGGATGTGAGGGCTCTGCCCTTGTGAATGGATTAATGCCATTATTGCATGGGTGGGTTTATTATGGCAGGAGTAAGTTCATTATGGCAGGAGTAGGTTCATTATGGCAGGAGTGGGTTCCTTATATATGGATGAGTTCAGCCATTTTTTGTTCTCTGTCTTACCCTCTTTTTGTCCTTCTGCTATGTGATGCCTTCCTCCACATTACGATGTAGCAAGAAGGTCCTTGCAAGATGCTGGTGTCTTGATCTTGGACTTCCTAGCCTCTAGAATTATAAGGCAATACATTTCTGTTCATTATAAATGACTCAGTCTGTTGTATTCTGTCATAGCAGCACAAAACAGACGAAAATAGTGTGTTAGTCCCTTTCTGTTGCTTATAAGAGAAATACCTGAAGCTGGGTAATTTATAAAGAAACAATAATTTATTACTTACAGTTTCAGAGGCTGGGAAGTCCAAAAGTTCAGGGAACACATCTGCTAAGGGCCTTGGTGGGTGGTGACCCTTCACAGCAATGTATGGCATCACATGATGGATGGCTTGAGCAGAGAGAAAGACTAACTTTGTCACCTACTGTATTAGTCTGTTTTGTGTTGCTATAACAAAATATGTGGAACTGGGTAATATATAAAGAAAAACGAAATTTATTGCTTAAAGTTTCTGAGGCTGAGAAGTCCAAAGTCCATCTGGTGGTGGCAATAGTGACACAGGGGTCTCACATTGTAAGATGGTGGAAGCAGAGAGAGCAGAGAGACAGTCTCTCCTCTTCTTTTAAAGCCCTCAGAACCATGCCCCAACCACCATTTTTAATCCATTCATTAGAGAATGGCCCTCACAATCTAATCACCTCTTGAAGGCCCCACCTTTCAATTACCATAATAGGATTTCCCATCTTCTCAACACTGTCATAGTGAAGCTTTTCAATGAGTTTGCAGGCACATCCAATCCACCGCACGCAGTATGGTATCTGCGTAATATGCTTCAAGTAGCAGCTGGTGTGTTGTAACTTCCAGCGCCTCAATACTAGGGAATTAGTGAAACCCTTAGTAAGATCTGGCTAAGGAAATGACTATCCCAGCTCAAAGAAGATCGCTTTCCCAACCCATTCCTTATCATTTTTATTCTGTATTGTTCCCATCCTCTCATATGTCCCCCACCATGTTACATTGGAATGGTTTCTTCTAGATGTAATCTGTAACTAATGTGGTCATTGGGTCTGTTGCCCCCACAAGAGTTCACTACTGGTGGGAGACATATCCAGGGCTTAAGGGCTGGAGCCCAAAGAAAACAAAAGTGGAGTGTTGCTGAGCTAACCTAGCAGCTGGAGGGTCTGCACTAAATATTCTCTCCTTGGACCATGAGAGCCCACTGCTGCATTACTGACAGATCACAGAAGCCTGTAGGGCAGAGCTCAGAGCTATGGAAACAATAACACCCATGGAACTAAGGCATCCGTTGTCTGTTCTTTGCTAAGCTCATTCTCATCACCAAAGTAAAAATCGCAGTCATCTTCCTTCTCTCCCATTTCTGTCCCAACCAGTCACCTCCTAGGCTGACCAAACTCTCTCCCCCTACTTGCCAGAAGAAGAGGAGATCTCTTCTGGTATGCACAGAGGAGACCTAAGTTTTTCAGCTACACTACTTTGTTCTTCCTTGTCTCAAGCTCCATTTATTAATTGCAGAGCATTCTCAGTTCTTGGTAATCACACAGGCTTGCATCTTTCAGTGCTTTTTCTCTGCAGAAAGTGACCCAAACTGCTATTTGGAGATGGCATTTCTCACTGAGATCTGCATAGACTCTGTCCCTGTAGGCTGCAGGGGTGAGAGTGATTTTCAAGTCCCTGGCTTTTTGGTAGGAAGTGAGAAGCCTCCAGACTGAGCATAACCTAAAAAAGGGTTTCCCCTCTGAACAGAAATCGTTGATACTTCCTGTGTTGCAACAACAAACACCTCCCCTAGATATGGGTTTGGTTGTTTAACCCCTTCAGGCTTACCAAGGAGGAGGAGCTAAGGGGTCGAGGGGGTGGGGAAGTTTCCTTTCCTGCAGGCTCCATCTACAGAACACTTACTACAAATCCCTTCCTGCTTCTGTGTTCTCGGCATTACAGCACTGCCACTATTGCTTTTCCAGAGCTCTGTCTGTGCTCAGCATCTCCTGTGCCCTTTAGAATTGCCCTCTTCTTACAAAATCTAGTTGCCTGATGGGGCTTCTCTCCCTATATTTACAGCCGTCTAATCAACTGGTAATTTACTTTCAATCAGTACCAGATTGTGTTCCTCAGATTCATATCTCCTCTTTAAGTGAGGAAATTATTGCCTTTCTTCTTTACCATCCATTTTAAATATTAGCTGCCATATTTTGCTGATTAATGGTCCCTTAGATACGAAGATATAACCTGGCAGGTCAAGAGAGCATTTGTCAAAGCTGGCTAGGTAAGACTCATACTGTGAGGCACATACAAATGCCTGGGACTGGGATGGAGTCTTTCATGCCTTGTCTTATGCCCAGTGTCTTAGGTTCTTCAGTTGGCAGTATCAAATCTAGATTTCTAGAGGTTTCTTGTTATTTAATTTTATCCAGGAACTAATTTCCTTGCAGGCTCCTGTGGGGGCCATTCTGAATGGCTGTGGTGGAGAAAGGGGATGTAGGACTGTGCCACGGAGGTCTGACCTTGAGATTTCAGCCACACCAGGTTGAAGGGGTTGCCTGTTAAAGACTAGAAAACTGCAGACCAAGAACAATAACAGATTATTTTTGTGGCCTGTGAGGCAGGATGGGTAGAGCAGAAGAGAAGCCAGGGAGATGAAGAGAGAGCACGTGAGAGAGTCAGAGGCTAGATAAGGGACAGATGGGCTGCGGGTCATTTGATACACATCCCCCCAGATGGTCCCTTATGCACACCTTGATGCTTCTCTGGACAGAGGCCATGTTCTTAAATGCAATTGATGTTAGTAATGCTGCATTCTTGAATGGGATTTCCTCGCTTCTGAGAAAGACTTTCTTAGTGGCACAGGATTGGGTCTGGGGGACCCTTAACCCCTGCCCATCCCTCTAGCTACTTGCTCATATCAGAAAACTTTATGCTTTCTTTAGTTTGGGGGCCTGAAGATTTCTCCCTCCTCCCAAGCCTCAATATTTCTTTTCTTTTCTGGGGGGCTCATTTCCAAGGGCATTTTAGAATTTCCCTAAAGGAGGGACTTAATGGTGGCCACCTGTGTGAAGCAGGCAGGTAGAGAGATGCTGGAAGATCTGCTACAAAGCTGCCTGGCATAGAAGGCAAACCCCTTTTCTTTGTGTAAAAGGTAGGCTCAAAGCATGGCTCCTGGAGGCAGACTGTCTGAGTCCAAGTCCCAGCTGCACCACTCAGCTTAGTGATCCTGGACAAGGTTCTCGACCTCTATGTACCCCAGTTCCTCCATATGTGAGCTTAGCATAATAATAGTACCTACCACACAGGATTCTTGTAATGATTAAATGAGTTAATGACTGTTAAGTACTTAGAACTGCTTGATACATGGCAATTATTGAATAAATATTTGTTTTCAATAGTATTGGGTTGCTGGGGGTGGGGTAGAGGGAGTGACAGAAATTGTGGGAAAGGCTACAGCTCCTCCAAAGCACCCTTAGTGATGCCTCTGCTAAACCTTCTTCATCATTTTTGGTCTCAAATCTGAGTCAGATGCTCTGTCTCCATGCTCCCTAGAACCCTCATAGATACCCACCCTTATGACCTCAGTTTAACTGATTATCTCTATAAAGACCCTGTTTCCAAATCAGGTCACATTCTGAGGTACTGGGAGTTAGGGCTTCAACATATCTTTTGGGGGGACATAATTCAACCCATAACACTAGAAGAACTGGTTGAGGAGTAGTAGAAGTGGAGTGGATTTGCATCTGAGAGTACAAAATTGCTAAGGAAAGGCATCTTGATTTCTTCTAACATGCCCTTAAAACTCTTAAGATAACTTTTAAACATTTCAGAAAAAGAAAAGAAAAAAAAAAAAAAAAAAAAACCTAAACTCACAGATATAGTCTAAAAACCTAATCTAAAGACCTAATCATGAGAGATAGGTGACTTTCAAAAATAAAATTCTGATAACACAAGTGGAAGTGAGCCTGAAGAGCAGATTTATTGTGGCTGCAAAGAGAGCTCTTTGGTGGGTTCTTATCTTAAAGGGTCATGAAGAACCATTGGTGGGAGGAGTTGATATTCAAGGCAGACCATAATCTGCAACAGGAAGTCAAGAGTGAAATACATCTTATAAAAATTCTAAGGGCAATAAAGTGGGTTTTGTTAGACATGTGTACAGCAAGAACTATGTGGAATAGACACTGCATGGAGCAGAAGAGATGTGTTAGCAGATGCATATAGGCAGCAGCTGTCGATTCTGTTCTGAATGCTTTATTAGCAAAAATAATTTTCAAATTGTAAAGGCAGACAAAAGATGGGTAAAGAGGAAAAGAAGCCAAATATGGATGAGGTGATAGAAACCACTAGCTGTCTTCAATGAGTTCAAATATTCACACTAGACTAGGAGATGACAATTGTTTCTGTAAAGGTTATATTTTAGGCTTTGTGGGCCATTTGGTCTTGACGGAAACTACTCATCTCTGCTGTTGTGAGGCTATAGTTTGCTGGTCCTTGCATTAAAGCAATAACAACCCAGAAAACTGAAAGAACTTGCTGTTGCAACACAGAATCACTATAAGTTATCTCTGAGGAACCCTATAGGAAAGAGGAAGTATCCAGAATCTGGAGAAGGGCAGAGAACAAAAAGACTCTAAAATCTGCAGTTCGTTAGTTTAGCAATGATTTCTGACACATTTCCAGAAAAAAAAATTAGGTAATCTTATTCAACAAATATTATTTGAATATCTACTTTGCACTGTTCTAAGTTCTCAGTGTTATATACAACAGACGTGGCCTTTACCTTAAAGGAATATTTCCTAAAGGAATTTTTAGTTTGCCCTAAAGAAATTTTTCCTAAAGGAATTTTTAATCAAAGGAAAGAGAGATAAAGTGACTTTGTAAGAAGTGATTACAGGGGTAGTGAATGCCCTGAGAGAGGAAGGGCCCAGGGCAGCAGAAATTTAAGCAAGGAGATCTAACTTAGTTTTGGGTGGTCAGGAAAGTCCTCTCTGAAAAAACCAAGATTTAAAGAATGAAATTAGCCTGGAAAAGGGAACAGGGTACAAAAGCATTTTAAACAGACAGAAGAGCCTGTGCAAAAGCCCGGCATCAGAGAGAATTCACAAGACCCTGAAGTAAACTGAAAGGGCTCTGTGTGGCTGGAGGACAGAGGAGAACGGTACAGAACAAAATGAATGGCAGGCAAGAGCCAAGTTCAGGACCATGAACTTTGTCATTCTCTGGTACATCAGTCTAGGAACACTGGCAAAAGTGGAAATGAGAGAACTTTAACAGAACTTTGTTTTTTAGCAAACACGCTCACATTGTCTCCAATAATCATAATTCCCTTTCTAAATGTTCATGAACCAGCCTCAAAGCTCTTCTGCCTGCTTCTAGTCTAAGTTCCCTCAATTCATTCCCCTCTCAGAAGACTGGTATCTCTAAAACGCCCATCTGATTGTAACAGGCCCATGCTTATAAACCTTTAGTTGGTTACTGGCATCCCTGGGACTTAATGTATTTGGATTTTAAAAAGGCATTCAACTGTCTTTTTTAAAAAAATTGACAAGTAAAAATTGTGTATACTCATGGTACACACCATGATGTTTTGAGATACATATGCATACACATACACACACACACATACATGGTGGAATGGCTAAATCCTTGTAGAGTGGCTAATTGACATATGCAACATTTAACTAAGTCTTAATGATGTTTTCAGGTAACAAAATTAATTTGTTGTTGGATGTAGCGACTTTAAATTAATGGAATAATGTTAACTGTCTTTAATGTATTATCACAGGCTCATGTAAGCTCCATGTGCAGTTATGACATCTAGAACATGAGGCCTCTAAGGTCTCTGTATCAGGGAAATAGAGGAATAGAAGAATCACATAGTCTCTTAAATGCATTCATTCACTGTCCATAGGCCAGAGGAAGTCACATGGCTTCAACCCAATTACAACAGAGTCAGAGAAAAGTAAGGTAGCACATGGCATATTTGGCAAGAATTGGCTTTGCCACAGTGTGCTGATTGTGTTTATATATGTCATAAAACATGGATGGGTAGTTAATATGCTTGGTAGGAGAATTAAAATTTAAAAATACCTCAACCAGATGGAATGATATACTGTCATGAATTGCTTAATGATGAGAGTACATTCCGAGAAATGCATTGTTAGGCAATTTCATCCTTGTGAGAACATCATGGAGTGTACTGACATAAACTAAGATGGTATAGCCTACTAGCTATATGGTATATTCTATTGCTCCTAGGCTATACATGTTAGTGTACTGAATACTGTAGACAACTGTAACACAATGGCTGTGATGTGATAGGCTATAGGAATTTTTCAGCTTCATTATAATCTTATGGAACCATCATTGTATATTCAGTTTGTCATTGACTGAAATATTGTCATGCAGCCCATGACTGTACTACATTAACAAACAGAGACAGTGGGAGCAAATGGGGACCTCAGCAGCCATGGACAGACCCTGCCAACAGATAGCAGGAGCACTCAGGGATCTCAGGAGCCAAGTGCACCACCTGCCTGACAGACAGCAGGCAGCTGTCTATGGCAGCAGAGGGCAGCCCCTGCTACTGCTATAGACATCACTGCTGCATGGGTGGTCCACCAAAGCCATGACCACAGTCACTGCCACTGCATGGGTGGCTGCCGTTGCAGCAGCAGCCACCACTGCCATGCCAATGGCCTGCTGACTGCTCAACTGAACTGACATAAGGAGAGTAGCCAGTGGAGCCCAGAGAAAGAAGTGAGTGAGTGCATACCTGCAACCCAGGGGCCCAACCCACAGAGGGAATTATGCTGCCACACACACAGTAACACACCTGGGGGAGGGAGGTACATGAGCAGCCCATGCAACTGCCTTGATTCAGGTATAGATGCATGGAACCCATCAAGAGTACAAAAAGTCAGGATACCCAAATAGAGTAAAAAAGAAAATTCCCAAACACCACCAACACATGTCCCAACTAAGGGAAGCAAGGACCCAGGAGGAGCCTCCGTCTGTAGGAAAGAGAAAAGAGTAACATTTTTCAGGGTCACTTATTCAAACTGAGGAGCTTCAGTATACCCAGTGCACCCATCAGGGTTACAGGACACTGGCTGAGGTGCCAACCAACCCACCTAGGGTCACCCACACTAGCTAAAGAGCAACAAAGCACCCTCCAGGCACTTCTCCCAAGAATTCAAAAGCTTGCCTACATCCTTGATGAACCAACACAGTGTCCCTAACCTCAGCAAGGAATCACTAAGTGTCACAGTGCCTAGGCCATGGAAGCACTCAAACACAACTCCAACATTGAATATGGCCTAAGTACCCACATGAAGACTACAGTACTGCATCTAAGCAGAAGCAATAATAAAACACACAACTCAATGGTCAATATAAAACACATCTATAGGAGGAAGTCTTTCTCCTCAAAGCCCACTCCAGAGTAATAGAAGAAGCGACAGCTCTACCAGATGACCAGACATCAATGTAGAGATCCTACAAATATGAAAAAACGAGAAAATAGGATCCCACCAAAGAAACACAATAATTCTAAAGTACCAGACTCTATACAGCAGGAAACACTTGAAATGACCGAAAAGGAATTCTGAGAAACAATCTTAAAGAAACTCTATTAGATACAGGAAGACATAGTTAGATAACACAATGAAATAGGAAAAAATATCCAGGATATGAAGGAGGAAATTTACAAAGAGATTAATACCTTAGAAAATAATATAGCAAAACTCCTGGAACTGAAGGATTCATTCAACAAAATAAAAAACACAAGCAAAAGCTTAAGCAGCAGGTTAGAGCAAGCAGAAGAAAGAATTTCTGATCTTGAAGACAGTCTTTTCAAAATTACCCAAGCAGACAAAAAGAAAAAAAAAAAAAGAAAGAAAAAATTTTTTAAATGAGATAATCTAAGAAACCTAGCAAACAACCTTAAGCACACAAACATCTGAATCATAGGGTAGGGGTCCTGGAAGGGGAAGAGAAAGGAAAAGGCATTGGAAACATGTTCAACAAAATAAAATAATAATGGAAAATTTCTCAGGTATATGGAGAGACATGGGCCTTCAGATCTAGGAAGCTCTAAGATCCCCAAAACGATTCAATCTGAAAAGGTCATCTCTAAGGTGCATTATAGTCAAACTGACAAAGATCAAAGACAAAGAGAGAATTTTAAAAACAACAAGAGAAAAGTATCAAGTCACCTATAAGGGAGTCCCCATCAGACTAACAGCAGACTTCTCAACAGAAACTCTACAGACCAGAAAAGAATGGGATGATATATTGAAAATACTAGAAGAAAAAAACTGCCAACCAAGGATACTATACCCAGCAAGACTGTCCTTCAGAAATAAAAGAGAAATAGTGTTATTTCCCAGACAAACAAAAAACTGCAGGAGTTCACCTCCACATGACCAGACCTGCAAGAAATCCTCAAGGGAGTCTGCATCTGGAATCCAAAAAATGATGATCACTATCATGAGTACACAAGAAAGAACAACACCCATTGGTAGAACAACAACGCAAATGAGTAAGAGAAAGAAACTATCTTATTGCTTCTAAAAGACAAGCAAACACTGAAGACAAACAATAAAGGGTGATGAAAGGAACAAAAGATATTTAAGATAGCGAAGCAATAATCGATAAAATGCTGGGAGTAAGACAATGCCTTTCAATCACAAGTCTAAGTGGCTATGGATTAAATCTCCACTCAAAAGTCACAGACTGACTGATTGGATTAAAAAGCTAGACCCAACTATATGCTCTCTTTAAGAGACTCACCTCACTTTTAAAGACACACACAAATTAATAGTGAAGGGATGGAAAAAGATATACCATACAAATGGAAACCAAAAATGAGAAGGAGTAGCTATTCTTATATTGAATAAAATAAATGATAAACCAAAAACCATAAAAAGAGACAAAGAAGGCCATTATATAATGATAAAGGGATCTATTTAGTAAGAAGCATAACAATCTTAAACATATATGCACCCAACCTCAGAGCACCCAATAAATAAAGCAAATACTATTACAGCTAAAGAATGAGATAGACTCCAATACAATAATAGTTGGGGACCTGAACACCCCTCTCCCCAGCACTGATAGATCATCTAGGTAACAAATCAATAGAGAAACATAGGATTTGAGCTATACGTTAAACCAATTGGACCTGGCAGATACATACAGAACATTTTAACCAAAAAGTACCGATTATACTTTCTTCTCATTAGCACATGGAACATTCTCTAGAATAGACCCCATGTTAGGTAACAAATCAAGTCTCAACAAATATTTAAAAATTGAAATCATTTCAAGTATCTTTTCAGACCAAAATGGATTAAAACTAGAAATCAATGACAAGCGAAACTCTAGAAACTACACAAATTCATGGAAATTAAATAACATGTTCCTGAATGACCTGTGAGTCCAAGAATAAATTAAATAGGAAATCAAAAAACTTCTTGAAACTAATAAGTATAAAGACACATCATATCAAAACCTGTGGGATACTGCAAAAGCAGTACTAAGAAGGAAGTTCATTGCAATAAATGCTTAGATCAAAAAAAAAAATGATTTCAAATAAACAACCTAACTCTAAACTTCAAATAACTAAAAAAATAAGAACAATTATATCCCAGAGTTAGTAGATGGAAAGAAATAATTAAGATCAAAGCAGAAGTAAATGAAATGGAGACCTAAAAATGATACAAAAGATCAATGAAACAAAAACCTGTTTTTCTGAGAAGATAAACAAAACATACAAACCATTAACTAGGCTAACTAAAAAAAGAAGAGAGAAGACTCAAATAACAAAAATCAGAAATAAAAAAGGAGACATTACAACTGATACCACAGAAATACAAAGAATCATTAGTGACTGATATAAACAAATATATGCCACAAATTTGAAAACCTGGAGGAAACGGATAAATTTCTGGACACATACAAACCACCAATACTGAACCAAGAAGATGTAGAAAACCTGAACAGACCAATAACAAGCAATGAGACTAAAGCAGCATCAGCAGTCTCTCAACAACAAAAAGACCAGGATCAGATGGCTTTATTGCTAAATTCTACCAAACCTTTAAAGAGGAATTAATACCACTTCTCTTCAAATTATTTCAAAAATTGAAACAGAGGCCATTCTCCCAAACTCATTCTTTGAAGCCAGCATCACTCTGATACCAAAACCAGACAAAGATACAACAACAGCAACAAGAAAAAACTACAGGCCAATATCTCTGATGAATATAGAAGCAAAAATTCTCAACAAAATATTAGGAAACAGAATACAGCAACATGTTGAAAAAATTATACATCATGATCAAGTGTGATTCATCCCAGGGATGCAAGGAAGATTCAACATATGGAAGTCAATAAATGTGATACACCACGAAAACAAAATCAAGGACAGAAACCATATGATGATTACAATAGACACAGAAAAAGCATTTAACAAAATTCAGCATCCTTTCATGATAAAGACTTTCAGGAAATTAGTTATAGAGGGAAAGCATCTCAACACAATGAAAGCCATATACAACAATCCTGGTGTCAAAATCATCCTGAATGGGGAAAAGCTGAAACCTTTTCCCTTAAGAATAGGCATAAGACAAGGATGCCCACTCTCACCACTCCTACTTAACATGGTATTGTAAGTACTAGTCAGAGCAATCAGGCATGAGAAAGCAATAAAGGGCATCTGGACTAGAAATGATGAAGTCAAACTGTCCCAGTTTGCAGATGACATGATCCTATATATCAAAAAACTTAGGGCCGAGCTCGTGGCGCACTCTGGAGAGTGCGGTGCTGGGAGCGCGGCGACGCTCCCGCCGCGGGTTCGGATCCTATATAGGAATGGCCGGTGCACTCACTGGATGAGTGCCGGTCACGATAAAGACAAAAAAAAAAAAAAATACTTAAAGACTCTACCAAAAAACTCTTAGCATTGATAAATGATTTCAGTAAAATTGCAGGCTACAAGAATCAATATGCAAAAGTCAGTAGTGTTTTTATTCTCCAATAACAAACTAGCAGAAAAAGAAATCAAGAAAGCAAACCCATTTACAATACTCACCAAAAAAATAAAACACCTAAGAATCAATTTAACCAAGGAGGTGAAAGACCTCTACTACAATGAAAACTACAAATCACTGCTGAAATAAATTAAAGAGGACACAACAAGATGGACATTCAATGCTCTTGGATTGGAAGAATTAACACTGTGAAAACATCCATGCTACCCCAAGTGATCTACAGATTTAATGTAATCCCCATCAAGATGCCAGTGACATTCTTTACAGAAATAGAAAAAAACCAATCCTATCATTTATAGGAACAACAAAAGACCCCAAACAGCTAAAGTAATACTGAGCAAAAAAATAAAGCTGGAGGCATAATACTACCTGACTTCAAATTGTACTACAAAGCTATAGTACAAGCTTTTTAAAAATATATACCATACAAAACATATGGTACAGTTGTAAAAATAGACACATGGACCAATGGAACAGATTAGAGAATCCAGAAATCAACCCACATACTTACAGCCAACAGTTCTTTGACAAAGGCCACAAGAACATACTTTGGGCAAAAAACTGCCTCTTCAATAAATGGTGCTGGGAAAACTGGATATGCATATGTAGAAGAATGAAATTAGACCTGTACCTCTTGCCATATACCAAAGTCAACTCAAAATGAATTAAAGACTTAAATATAAGACCTGTAACTATACAACTCCTAAAAGAAAACATTGAGGAAACACTTCAGGAAGTAAGATTGGGCAAAGACTTTATGAATAAGACCCCAAATGCACAGGCAACAAAAGAAAAAATAAACAAATGGGATTATATCAAACTAAAAAGCTTCTGAACAGCAAAAGAAACAATTAACAGAGCAAAAAGACAACCTATAGAATGGGAGAAAATATTGCAAAGTATGCATCCAACAAGAGATTAACATCTAGAATATACAAGGAATTCAAACAACTTCACTCTAAAAAAATGAGTAACCTGATTTAAAAATGGGCAAAGGAGCTGAATAGGCATTTCTCAAAGGAAGATATACAAATGGCTGACAGACACATGAAAAAATACTCAACATCACTACACATCAGGGAAATGCAAATCAAAACCACATTGAGATGTCTTCTCATTCCAGTTAGACTGGCCATTATCAAAAACACAGAGAATAACAAATGCTGGCAAGGATGTGGAGAAAGGGGAATCTTTTTACAGTGTTAGTGGGACAATAAATTAATGCAGCCATTATGGAGAACAGTATAGATGTTCCTTAAACAACAACAGATAGAACTTCCAAATGATTAGAAATCTCACAGCTGGTATGCACCTAAAGGAAGGGAAATCATCGTGTTGAAGGGATACCTGCACTCCCATGTTTGTTTCACTTCTATTTACAATAGCCAAGAATTGGAATCAATGTAAATGTTCACTAATGGAGGACTGGTGAATTAGTCCATTTCTGTCGTTTATAACAAAAATTCTTGAAACTGGATGATTTAGAAAGAAAACAAAATGTATTGCTTACAGTTTCTGAGGCTGGGAAGTCCAAAGTCCATCTGGTGGTGGTGACAGTGACCCAGGGGTCTCACACTGCAAGATGGCGGAAGCAGAGAGAGCAACAGAGAAAGACAGACTCTCCTTTCTCTTCTTTTAAAGGCCTCAGAATCACACCCTTGACCACCATTTTTAATTCATTCACTACTGCACGGTCCTACAATCCATTCACCACTTTAAGGCCCCACCTTTCAATTACCACAATGGGATTTCCCACCCTCAACAGTTACAGTGGGAATTAAGCTTCTAATATATAAAATTTGGAGGACACATTCAATCAGTCCACAGCAACTGGATCAGTAAAATGTAGTCTATACACAATGGAATAGTACTCTGCCATAAAAAGGAATGAAATTCTGCCATTCACAGCAACATTGAAGAACTTAGAGAGAATTATGTTAAGTGAAATAAGCCAGGCACAGAAAGAGAAATTCCACATGCCCTCACTTGTAAGTGAGAGCTAAAAAAATAAACAAATAAATAAAAAAAGAAAGAAAGAAAGATACAACAATCATAATAATTTGTTGAACTTTCAAAAGGAGAGAACAGAACTAAGGCCACCAGAGGTGGGAACATGGAAAAGGAAAGGAGCTTATTGAGAAATTGGTGAATGGCCCACAAAAAATTGGTTACATGGTATAATTTTGAATATACTTACTATCCTGATTTGAGCATCACATGTTGCACCCAGGTATTGATATTCAACGCTGTATCCCACAGAAAGGTATAATCAGTTATGTGTCAATAAATACAAATAAATAAATTAAATTAAAAAACAGATATTTAGGAGAAGTAAATATAAACTTCTATACCTTGGTTAAATTAGAAACGAACCATTCTAGTACACGATGGAAAATAGCTTGCTTGATACGTTTCAAGTGATATAAAACCACGCAAAACAAATGGTTTTAGTTAATCACATTCTCAGTATGAATTATCAGAGCCTGCCAAAGAAATTCAAAGTAATCATAGAAGGCTTAAAGGATGTATAGAGTTTAGAATAAAATAGATAACAATCCCCTTGTTCTCTTGGCTGATTAAACCACATCTGTCAGTGGGCTTAGCATCATGGGCTACATTTAAAGAAGGCTGAGAAGGTAGAATGTGTCCAGAGGAAGGTGAGTGGGATAGTAAGTGATGTTGACGTGTACGAGGAAAACACTGGGCTTGAGATTGAGATCCAGGTTTATGTGTTGGATCTGCCACTTCCTGGTGATGTTGGGCAAAATCTATTCCCCACCCAGCTGCATTTCATCTCTCTAAACCTCATCTTCCTCCTGTATAAAAGGAGAACTTGGCTTGAATTTTTTAAGTCTTTTCAACTTCAAAGTTGGGCCCCTATAAAATTATGGCATCTGCGAACAGCTGAAGGAATCAGGGATGTATAGCCTAGAGCAGGAAATATTGAAGGATGACATGGGAGCTGTTTTTAATCATTTAAAGGATTGTCATGAGGAAAAGGAGTTTGGAACTTTTCTAAGCATCAGGCAAGAACAGACCTATGTCCAGAGGAAAGAGGATGCAGAGAATATTCTGATCATGGCACTTCTAATGATGGAATGGGCTTCCATGTAAGATGGTCACCATTCAGCAGTAGCAAGATGTATGCTCCCTTCCAGCCTCTCCAAAAGTACTTGGCACAATCATATAAATTTCTGTGGGAATTGTATTAAATAATACAATTATATTTGCTCACCTCCGATACACCTTCTCCATCCATATCCTTCATTCATCAGCATCTTGGATACCTTCTTGTTTTGACTCTGTATCCTGATTCCTGTCTTTCTTCTTGCTCCTGAAGTTAACAAGTTTATTTGGTGCTCTTTCCAGGTCATGACCTTGGCCCCTCTTTAGAACATGACTTTCTCTATCTACCCACAATTTGGGGCAATAGGTGCCACAGTCAATGATCTTCCCCAGACAACAGAACAGTGTGAAGTTAAATTGCCACTCATCTGGTGACATCTGACATCTCCATCTAACATGGGAGGGATATAGGACACTGGAAGACTTCCTGCTAGGGCTGCACAGAAGAATTTTTACATTGGGTGGGAGATTGGACTTAATGACCATTTGTGTCCCCTACTGCTCTTAGATTCTATGATTTTATCATTTATATTTGCCACTGTTCAAAGGATGGTCAAGAAATAGAAAGTTCTTAATGATTCTTTGTCAGTGGTAATGTTCTTCCTAGAAGACCACAATTTAATAAGTCACATGTATGTATAGATACCACTGCTCCTTATTTTACCACTGAACTACCTTCAGCAGAGCATGAACAGCTCTTGGAGCAGCTCATGGAGATGAGCTAATGCTTCTAATTTACCTTCTTTGATCTAGTGTCCCACAGGACCAAAGGAGCCTATGAATACAGCTGGCTCAAGAGGAAGAGGGAAGCGGTGTTAGTCGTGGGGCCGTGTGATGCTGATGGACCATGTGGTCAAACCATGGCTTTAGACTCCTTGGCCCTTGAGCTAACCAAGATTTCAATGCTGATTGAAGGATCCAGGGAGAAAAATCTGGCCATAGCGGTATTGTCTCCCTTATCCCCCAAACGACTAGATTCCAGTGGAAAATAGCAGAAGGCCAAGACCCTGGCCTATAGATATCCTGTACAGTGGCTCTTCCCCTTCACAGTGATCTTATAAAAAACCTTAAATCTGATCATATCACTCCACTAAGACTCTCCAAGTGTGCTTATAATAATATGCAAACTCCATCTCATGGCCTAAATGGTCTAATTCCTGCCTCTCTCTCCAACCTTGTTTCATATACTTACTCTAATATTTGAGGGCAGAAACCTTTTCTTGCATCCTGCTGCATCTGCACTGTTGAGAACAGCACTTGGCCTATACCTCAACACCTATTTGTTAATAAATGAAACCAGATTTGACCTCCAAAGAACTTAACAAAATTCATATAATGAAAACTGTCATCACTAAATTCTTAATAATAATCCCTTTTCAGAAATTCCATCCCTGTATCTCCATTATGCATTGGGGATGAAACACATTAGTTTGATTAGTAAGACGATAGCTAAACAAGTAAAGAATAACATCATGTGCAGTTCAAACTCCTTGGGAGAATGTGGTTGTGAGAATGGAATTACCCAAGTTGGACTCTGCCCAGCACACCAGGCTCAAGTTATTGGGTAAGGGCACTTTGGAAAAATGAATTTTGGCAGCTAACAAAATATTCGCTTTATGTGGAACTAAGTGAGTGGCCTTGGATTTAGTTTCTCTTAAAGGCTGGCTTTTTCTGGCAGGAGCAAGCAAGGAGCCAGAATTTTGCAATGACAGCAGCAATACAAGGAAACTTGTGAGTTGTTATAGAGCATCCATTTCTCAGCATCCATTGTAATTAGGAATGTGATGGACCAAATGTGCTTTTAATTTTGCCAGTGTTTGGCTCCTTCATTTGGAGAATCACCCATGATTGTAGCTGACTGTATTCCGAGATTCATGAGCTTTGGCGCCTGAATAAGATACCTATGGAGAAAAAAGAAACCATTTATTCATTCCTTTCTTCTTTCTCATTTTTCCTCCCCCACTTAACTGTCCCAAATGTCAGTGAATGAGTCCAGTGTTCAATATTTTTCCACAGAGGCTGTCTTTGGAGAAGCCAACACAGTCCATCATACTGCTTCTCAACTACTTCATTGTGACATTCTAGGATTCTGCATAGATATCTTTTCTGTGTGAAGCCATCCTAGGGTGGCTTATACCTCTTTGCTCATTTTTGACCGGACAGATGGAGAACAGGGTGATAACACAGCAGGATGAAAGGGAGAGAGTGGCGAGATGCAGGGTGTATATGTGTGGACTCTGGGAGTGGGAGGTCCAGATGGAGCTGAGGGTATGATACCAGGGAGGGGTAAGAAGGCTCCTTGTCTGAATAGCCCCATATTCCAGCAAGTCCATAAAACTGGAAAAGAATTTTAAACAGTGGAGGCCTTCTTTGAGGCATTTATATTCTTTGCTAGTAAGGTCACAAATAATCACATTTATTGTGAGTCCAGACAGAGTACATGATACTGCTTATGGTAGGATTTGGAGGAAACCACCCCCAAAATACCTCTTCCACCAGCCTGGTCTGGTGCCCACAAGTTCTACTTATGTCCCTTCTTTGGATAAAAACACTAGCTCTCAAATACCCTTAGGAAATGCTGGTATTTCGCTTGGGAGAGGAGGAAGGTCAGTTGACAGGGATAGGGTTGCTTTATTTAGCCATCAGCTAAGAATGCACGAGATTTGCAATGGACTGAATGTTTATGTTCCCCCCAGCACCAAATTCATATGTTGAAGGCCTGACCCCCAAGCCGAAGGTGTGAGGAGGTGGAGTAAGCCTGTCACAGCAAGTGCTCTACAGTGGGGAGCTCTGGGAGGCAAACACGACAACTGAAGACACCTGTCTGGCAGAGCCCGTGGCGGGTAGTGAGCAGGCTGATGGTAACTGGAACAGGTGTGAGCTACACAATGGCTGTGGCTTCACGCCTTCACGTCTACCCTCCAGCTCTCACACAAGAGTCTCTTGTGACCCACTTTAATGGGAAGCATGCCAGGAAGGAACTCTGGGAAATGCAGTTCTCCCTCATCAGGTTGACACATTATCAAGCCACCATGCCAGGGCAGCTGATTCCATGACCTGTGGCCTTCCCATGACACCACATTGTCCCTCTCCAAATGGCTCTTTAAATTACTTGTTCAACCTTTAAGCCCAGGAGAGGCCTTCTTCCTAGTTCAGTCCAGTTTAAGTATTGAGCTGGGCTGGCTAGTGACCAGGGGCAGCGTGGTGGAGGAGGACTAGGAGTGAGCACCTTGCTGAGAAGCATCTGCAATAGATTCCACTCCGACTGCAAAGGAAAAGAGTCTCATCCTCAAGATGTACACAGTAGGGGCAGGGCATTTTGCTTTCCACGTACGCCTCACCCTCCAGGACCGCCTTCACACGGAGCCAGTCACCAGCTACAGTTATGCAGTTTCTGTACCGCACAAAGCTGTCCAGCCAAAGGCAGAGATGAGAGTGGGCTGGAATACAGCCCTGCTTCTCTCGCCATTCTCAGAGATGTTTCAGCCCAGAAGAATGAAACCTCTTCCCAATCCATGGGCCTGCAGGAGGCACCTTTTTATAACTTGCACAAAGGCATTGGATGTGTGGCTATGCCCCTTGAACATCTGACTATGGCTGTCTGTGACACAATAAGAAATACATATTTAATCTCTGCCCCCAGTTCCTGACACAGAGCTCCTACAGCCTTCATAATTTCCCAAACGATAGGGATAATAACAGCATCTTTTGTCTTAGTCCCTGTTTCCTGAGACAAGAGCTTGTAAGACCCTTGGACTCTCCAGAGTAAAGTGTCTTTTTTGTGCTAATGAGATGACTGGTAGCTGGGGTCCCTAGCTAGCTTCAGGATGAGAGCTGGTCACCAGAAAGACCAAATCTTCATTAGACGGCTGGAACTTTCAGCTCCATCCCCCACCCCCCACCTGATTTTCTGGGAGGAGAGAGAAGCTGAAGATTGAGTTAATCACCAATGGCCAATGATTTAATGGAACTTCCATAAAAACCCTAGACAGTGGGGCTCAGAGAGCTGCTGGGTTGCTGAACACATCCACGTGCTAGGAGGGGGTGCACCCGAACTCCATGGTGACAGAAGCTCCTGCACTTGGGGGGACATTTCTGGACATTGCCCTATGTACCTCTTCATCTGTCTGTTCATTTGTATCCTTTATAATACCCTTTGTAATAAACTAGTAATAGTAAAATGTTTCCTTGAATTCTGTGTACCATTATAACAAATAATCAAACATTAGGAGGAGGTTGTGAGAACCACCGATTTGAGCCAAGTTGGACAGCAGTTGTGGATAATCTGAGGTCTCACTGCTTGCAATTGGCATCTGAAGTGGTGGCAGTTTTGTGGGACTGAGCCCTTCACCTGTGGGCCTGCGCTAACTCTGGGTAGTTAGCGTCAGAGCCAAATTAAAGTGTAGGACACTCAGTGGGTGTCTGTAGAGAATTGGAAAATGGCTTGGTGTGGAAAACCCACACATTTGATGTCAGAAGTGTTGTAAGCAGAGAAACAGGTTTTCTTTCTGGTTTTTTTTTTTAAGAGCGGGACGGGGGACGAAGCCAAGCCAGGACAGTTTGTCTGGACTTCACAGACTGCCCTCATGCTGCTCAGCTCCTGGCCTTTCTGTTTGGAGCCTGAGAGGACCTCCATGCGAGGAAAGTAGGGGCTAAGATGGAAAACCAAACAAGTAATTTCACACTGGTCCTCTCATAGCATCAAGACAATGATATTTTCACCATGGCTTTGGAGAGTTTCTCCTTTACCTTTTGAGGGTTAGCAAGGCATTTCAGTAAGAAAACTGAGCTTTATATAGCAGGGTTTGAGGTGTGTGTGTGTGTGTGTGTGTGTGTGTGTGTGTGTGTGTGTGTGTGTGGTAGCAAGTGAGGCAATGGAGCCATAATTTGAAAGAATCAACTTCCAGCAAGATGGAAGACCAATGCTTGATTTTGGCTGTATACAGTCTGTGAGCTCATATAACAGGAACATGCCTTATCAGGATACCCTGATACCTTAGCATCTACTTAAAATGGTTCTAAGTAGATGCTAAGAGATGCCTGTCATCTCTCGTTCTGCCTCTTTAAGGGGCTCTAGCCTTTTGTTCTGATGTCTCTCCTAGCCTCGGCTATGGTTCCTATAGCCTGGTACACCCTCGTGGTGCTATTGGGGGATGGTTAACTGAGGCCAGTTTTGGACAATTCTTCATATTTCCTTTTAAGCATCAAATGACATACTGAAAGTGCATAATGCCTGTGGTCAGAACAGTAATGGGAAGTACAACTGGCCCATAGTGGAGTCTACCCTAAGAATCAAAAAAGGAGGTAAAACAGCTGACTAAAATGCACATACATTGTTTTAAAGGCTTTCTAATATAGACACAATGCACCACCATTCTATGCTGGGCACTTGGAGCCATTCAAACTCCCAAACCCATAGGCCAAATCTTTAGCAAAATTGAGCTTTTCAGGAAGACTGTCTTTATGTTCCTAGACGCTCACCAATCTCTCTTTTCTGCATCCCTTTCTCTCCTCTCTCGAGCTCTATCATTCTTCACTCCTAGAAACCTATAGCATAGAATAATACAAAGGATAGTTAACATGTAGTACATACTTGGTATGTACCAGCTATTGTGCTAAGGACTTTCTATAAATTATCCATTCAATAAATATTTACTGTAAACATACTATATGCCAGAAAGTGTTCTAGGTTCTCAAAATAGAGAATAAAACAGACAAAAATCCCTGCCCTCATGGAATTTACATTCCAAAGGGAGATAAAGATAATTTAAAAAGTAAAATATATGCTTTGAAGATGATGGTAAGTGTTATGTAGAAAAATAAAACAAAAAAGAGTTCTGGGAGTACTGGCGAGGGTTGAGGAGGGGAGGGTGGCTCTTTTCAATAGGGTGATCAGGTGAAGATTTCACTCAAAACTGATCTGCACAACAGATCATCCCCTTAAGACAGATAATATTTTTATGGTCATTTGACAGATGAAGAAATTGAAGCTTAGAATATAAAAACTTTTTCTTAGGAATAGATATGTTATCAGCTATTCATATGTTAGAAACTATTCCTTCCTGAAGTATTTGCATGTAACTTTCTTAGTGGTAGAATGCAAAGCAATTTGTTCACAGTTAAGGAATTTTAACACCAAGGGAGACACTGAAGTCCTGAAGGAAGAGGAGAGTCTCCCTCTCTTGGGGCTCCTAGAGTCACCATGTCTCAGTTGCTGGTCCTGCTTACCTGGTCTCCCTCTTGATCTAGAACGAACCTCTGCATGATGCTAGACAGGGTTCTGTGGCCATAGGATAGACTTTTTTGTTATCTCAGTCAATATTTATTTTTAGTACACTATTTTTTAGAGCAGTTTTAGGTTCACTGAAAAATTGTGCAGAACGTGCAGAGCGTCCCTGTACACCCCCTGCCCTCACTCACGCACAGCCTCTCCCGCTATCAGCATCTTGCTACAACAGACTTTTAATTTACAAAGCTAAATTCTTCCCGGTCCTGCTCCTTTCTCATAAATCAAATCTGGGCTACAGGTTCAAACAGTATTGCTCACTGGATCCTGAGTCCCCTGTACACAGCCGGCTGCTCAGGCTGTCAGGGGCCTACCATTCTCCCGCTGTGAATGCCCAGTCCCTGCAGAGGAGGTCAGACCAACAAGCAGATGGACAGATATGGACACGGATGGACACGTGGCATGGCTCCAGAGTGCCTTCAGGGCTGTGAGCTGCTGCCGGGCTGAGGGTCGTCCCTACCTAGCCCTGACAATTCAGACACCCTTCTCCCAGCCAAATTTACAAATTCCTTTCTAGGATTTCCCCTTTTGCTTTTTAGTTTCTCATTCTGAGTTGGCTCAGCTTGTCTTCCAGACTTACCTAAAAACACTCTGTTTAGTGTTGAGCCTTGAATGAATTCTCATCTGCCCCATTGTGCTGAGTCACAGTTTGTGTCGCTCCTCATTCACTAACTCCAAGCTGTCTTTTAGACAGGCTGCCTTGCCCTGTGGCTGGGAGGTAGCAGCGTCCAGCCAGACACCCACGCCTTCAGGCAAAGCCACTTCTGAGAAGTGTTGGGGTGGAAATGTGTCATCTGCTGGGAGGGTGTGGCAGGAGAGGCGCAGAGACTGGGGAAGGGAGGGAGAGGGGTGACATCAGGCCTGATCTTGTCTGATCTGAGGGGAAGCCATGGGTGAGCTTGCTTGTTAAGGGAGACGGAGGTGAGGTCATTGATGAGCGTTCTTCTCTTGAGAGTTGGGGGATGAGGTCACACCTGGGTTTGTGTTATTTGGGAGAAGAAAGAATGAGATCATGCTGAATTTCCCTTATTTTATTTTATTTTTTGACCAGTAAGGGGATCGCAACCCTCGGCATGGTGTTGTCCGCACCACACTCAGCCAGTGAGCGCACCGGCCATCCCTATATAGGATCCACTACCAGTGCCGCACTCTCCCGAGTGAGCCATGGGGCCGGCCCCTAAAGTTTCCCTTATTTTCGATGGAGAGGTAAGGAGAGGGTATACTGTGCCCCAGATGCAAGGCCTTCTGTCTCTAAACCATGGGTTGGCCTGTCCCAGCAGAGCTTGCTTTACTCTGGAAGGTGCCTGAGGAAGTACAGGGTGCAGCCAGTTTTGCTGTGCTGCTTGGGTCATCCAGGGCCACACTAGAAACTTCATGAGCCCTGATGGTTTGTGCCTTCATGAGCCCCTTCCTCCCTGTATTTTACAACTGTGGTATAGAGATGAATATATTCCAGACTGGGTTCATTATTATATAAGCAATGTTGATTTCTCTTCTAATATGAGAATAAATTAAAGTTAAAACATTTTTGTAGGCCTCTAAAAGCATCATGAGCTTTAGGCCCTCTGTGCCTATTGCTCCTAATGGATAAATTGGCCCTGAGGTCACTGGGATAGTGATCTTCAGAAAAGAATCTTGGCTGGAGCCACAGCACAGAGGGTGCCACCAGCCCTGCCCTCACTTTACCATCTGAAGTGCTCTGCCAGGGACTGGGCTGGGAAAACTGCGCAGAACCGCGGCCTGCCTTCTTGCACTAGGCAGAGGGTGCTGTGCAGAGGCAGGACAGTCCTCAGCAACAAGTTTGCAGGGAATTCTTAAGTGAGTTGCCCTTAGGCTAAGTAATTCATCAGAGTAGAAACTGGTCATTGCTCCAGGCAAAGGCAGAGATCAGTGGGGCTACTATTTTGGAAATTCAGTGTCATAGGAATCAGTACTGAGGAAACAAGACAAGGTAGAAGTGATCATGTAAAACATCCACATTCATTCATTCATTCAACAAATATTTATTGAACATCAACTAAGTGTGTTGAGCACTAGGCCTTAGGGACACAGACAAGTTCTAGCTCTTAGGGAAATTACAAACTACATTTGAATTTCCCATGGTGCCTATTTAAAGATAATTTAGGAAAAGGGGGAGGAGGAAAAAAGAGTAAATTGTTAGAAGCCTTGTGACCTATTCCCTACCAGCAGCCTGACATGAATGATGTAACTCGATGCTCCTAACAATCCTACAAAGCATGTAGTATTATTTCTGTTTCATAGATGAGGAAACAGAGGCCACAGAGGTTAAGAATTGTGTCCACAGTCACACAGTTCGCAAGGGTGGGTTTGAAGGAAGTTCTGTGATATTCCACCAGGCTACTAGCTATGATTTGTGTTAAGCAGAAATTTGGTTTACTAATAGCCTGTCCAGAGTATATTTACAGTGCAAAGTTAAGTGTACTGTTTTGGTGAAGGCAGGGGTAAATGACCTCAGAAAGAAGCTAAGTTAAGAACAGATAGGAAAAGAGCTTATGTTAGGAATGTAAGAAGGGCAGAGCTTCTTAGTCCATCTAGGTTACAGTGTGTAAAAGTGAGTAGAGGGGGTCCACGATGTCTGGAGAAGGCCACTTGATCAGGTAGAGAGATAAAGGGCCGTTTATATTTGGGGAGACGTGTTATTTTCATATAATGAGTGAAATAGTAAAGCAACATGTCTGTTAAGGTATGATCATGCCATCTAATTAAGATGTGTGCTGTAGTTACTATGAGTCCTGAATTTAAAGTGTGATTGCCTCCCCAAGACACAGACAGCAACTGGGTGCAATATCCATTATAGCATGAAACACAAATGGAAGTCAAGTTTTAAGGAGCAAACCCAGTTGGGATCAAAATGCTGGGATGTACAAGACAGAATCTCAGATCAGCTGAGGCAGGGGCCAGGGATCTGGGCACACACAGTTCAGAAGCTGGAGTCAGAAACCACTGCACTGGAGATCTAGACAGCAAGTGAATGTCAGCCCTAGATCAGGAGCTGATTGCTGTTGACTTGTTTTTGCCACATGCTAGATGTAAGTATGTGTGTGTGGTGGGGGGCGGGGGGGCAAGTGGGGCAGGACAGGGAACTAGATTCCAGATATTCATAGGAGCCAGGAATCTGGCAGCCTGTGGAGGAACCCTGCTGCCTCCTGAGGAAAGGTTAGACTTGCTGTGTTGCCCTCTCAGAAATGTGAAATTGCTCATTTATTTTACACTGCCTCTGCCTACAGCATCTACTAATGTCAAATATCTAAAATCTACTTAAAAATAATATAAGCAGATATGTCTCTTCACAGTCCTCTTCTGCTGTCCTTGTTTTTCTTTATATGCTGAGACCCATATATAATCCGATTCTGCCCCACCCTGATTTGGTCACATACTAGCAACTCCAACAGAAAAATCTGCTGAGATCCACAGTTGCCATTGTATGTCCATCAACTGTGCTCTGTCGCCGCTTCTAAGCCCAAACTCCATTACTCACTAATAGATCTGCAACATAACCAGCACCACTTTAGACAAGCCCAAGTACAAAATGGTGCCGTCCACCTCCTCCCCTCCCCTCCCCCATTCTCTTTTATAAGAAGCCTCATGGTTTAGAGAAAATGAAACTTTCAGCGTTTCCACATGCACCGAACTCTCCATTCCCATGACCTAACTCAATCCCCGCCCGCAAATTACATCACCCAGCTCTTGGCACCAACATACCAATATAAGATCCCACTGCCCTAGGTTAGCTGCTATCCCCCATTTTCAGGGCAGCCCCAGGCTGTTCCCCACTTTGAGTGCAGCCTGGCAGATGCTTCTTCTTTAATAAAGCTTGAATGGTACCCGGCGTCCCGGCCCACTTTCTTTCACTCAGCCAAGTCACTTTAGAAATAGAAGACTTCTTCTTTTCCCTGTAAATATCTGTCAGAACCAGGAGGAGAAGGGGAAGTAGACTGATAAAATTTCCAAATGCCAAAACATAAACATTTCCTGTAACTGAACAGAACTGGAAGTGAAATGCATGAGCAGAATTGTCTAGATGGTTTATCAGCTAGTCCCAAAGGAGCAGCAGGGGACATCAGAAGCAAAATCCTCTGTGATACTAAGCTAGGTAGAGTGACTGGCCGGGGAGGAGGAATGGGAATGACGTGGAATGTCCACGAGCCTCCAAACCAGTTTGTGGAGGAAAACATTCTTTCCTTCTCTCTTGAAGAGGAGGCTAGCAGGACTGTCACTTTCCAAGGAAAATACTAGACAGTGTGATATGAGACAGACTGCACAGAGATGTACCAGACCCTTGGAAGACAGATCTCTGATGCAGTCGTGTGAGTCTTTGGGTGGCGTCCACTCTTACCCAGTCCATATAGTTGCTCTCTTTTCTTTTTTCCTTTCTTTCCGTCCTTCCTTCCCTCCCTCCCCTCATTTGCTTATGCTTCCTCCCTCTGCCCCCCCCTTTCCCTCCCTTGGTTCCTCCCTCCCTTTCTTCCTTCCTTATCTCTGGTAAGTAGAGCATATAAAATGTAATTTAATCTATTTTAGTTGATTCTGAAAATCCTTCTGGAATCTCATATTCACCATTAGGAATTATTTTCATTGGATAGAGTGACAAATATTGACATAGAAAGTCTGGAGACCAGTCTGAGTTGTTGGTAAAGCCTTTAGAAATATTCTGAAGGTTGGTTACAAGCAAATCTCAATTTACAGTTGCTTTCTTGAGATTTCCCCTTCTTCTAAAATGTAAAGGCAGAAGAACGTCAGATGAGCTGAGGTTTCTGGTTGTTTGGTCTCTGGTGAGAGCTTTCCTTGCCACTCCCCTCTCTCCTTTTCCAGACACCAGAAACTTTTCTGGGTTAAAATATTAGCAAGAACCTAATAAGGGGGAAATTCCCTCTATTTTTACAAACCATCCACATATCTGGCTGCAAGATCACCGTGGGATGCATAATTATCTCTGGCTGAAAACATTTTATCTTGATTAATTAAAGCACTTGTGCTGCTACTAACGGCAGGAAAGAGTTTCTAGAAAGGACGCCAAAGTCACTTAGCCTCTTTAAAAGCTCTACTGTCCATAAGTCTAGACTAGCAAATGCCTGCCATTGCTTCAATTATTTTATGTAGCATAGCAGAAATGTGGCAATTGTGTACTTTTAATTACTTCTGTTACAATTTAACCCTACCGATGTAATTAATAACCTTAATTAAAAAAATACTTTTCTATCTTAAATGTCATAGATTTTTATTGTAGAAAATTACAAAATACAGAGAAACATAAAGAAGAAAACAAAGACCACCCATAATCACACTACTAGGTGATAAACACCATTAACATTTTGGTGAATATCTGTCGAGTTGTTTTTTTCTATTCATACAATTTTTTTATATACAACTGAAATCTTACATTCTAATATGGATTTGATTTTTTCCCACTATAAAATATATCACACACATTTCCCCCATGCAGTTAAGTATTTATGCACAACATGATATTTAATAGCTACATAGTGTTTAGTTGTACAGACGAAGCATAATTTATCAAAGAAATCCCCTGCTGGGAACCACAATTAAGTTGTCAATTTCTTTCACTGTTGTATGTAACATAGACATGGACAGCCTTGTGCATAAATCTTTGCAAGAATCCCTAATTACTTCTTAATGGCACTTTCCCAGAAATGGAATAGCTGGCTGACAGAGCGTAAACATTTTCAAATCTTTTGCTACAAATTTGCCAAATTGGCCTCAAAAATGGTGTACCAATCTATTCTCCCAAAGATGTTTGAGACTTTTTATCTACATCCTCCATGATATGCAGCTTCAAAATAAAATTTTACTAATATGACAGTTGAAAAATGGGAACCTCATTTTTATTGATATTTCCTGGAATACTAGTGAGGTTGAATACTGTTTCACACACTGATTGGCCATTTGTATGCAGGCCCCAGGGAATGGTCCACTAATGCCATCAACTCAATTTCCTACTGTGATGGTTATCTCTTACCTCTTGGCTTATAGGTGAGCTAATTGGTAGTTTCCACTGTCAGATCATTTCCAAAGATGAATTTTATGGCAATGTTTTACTTGCTTGATATGCTTCCTTTCTGTTTTATATGCTTTATGTTTTATATGCTTTTTTGTCACCTTCTCTAAGAAGGTTATAGAAAAGTGAATGCGTGTTAAAAACCAGCCAAATTATTCTGTTTTCAAATTTGCAGGTAATCTTTCTTCTTAATCTACTCATGTAATTAATTACTCTTGCAGTGACTCCTTTTAACCTTTCAAATGAAAACAAAACTTACTGGGGGGAAAAACCACATAGCAGATCTCATCTAGAGCTGCACTGTTCAATATAGTAGCTCCTAGTTACATGTGGCTATTTAAATTTAAATTTAAAAAATGAAATCAAATTAAAATTTCAGTTCCTCACTTTCTCAATAGCTGCCTGTGGCTAGTAGCTACTCTTCTAGACAGGGCAAGTATAGAACTTTTCCATCATCATAGATAGCTCTAGACAGAACTGATCAACAGGTTTAACTTCTCCAGTTCCTGGCCCTGCTCCCTTTCATATCTCCTAGCCTCTTCGTACTATGCCCTTCTCCCTTTCTTTGGCTAATTCCCACTTGTGTTTCAACATACAGCTCAGACATCACCTACCCTGGGAGTTTTTCCTGACTACTCATGTCCTGCCATCTGGATTACATGCTCTTCTTGCGCCCATTAGAGCCCGGGGCATCCAGTGCCCATTACAGTCCACTGTAGATATTGGGTCACGGGTCCTTGTCCCCTGCCAGCTCACAGAGGGAAGAGTATGTGACTTTACATTCTGATTCCCCAGTTCCCAGCTTAGTTTCTGAGAAAGAGACAGAGCTTGGTGTATGCTGAATAAATAAATAAATAAATGGACTACCCATCATTTGCCCCACGCTGTGCAAAGACAATGATATATCCTCAAAAATTCTCAAAAACTAAAAAGCATACCAAAAGAAGGATTTGAGGAGCAGCATATCAATATTAGAAATAATACAATTATTGAGAATAATAAAATAATGAAATTCATGGGCATGCTTTATGAGCTGCCTCACAAAGGACAGTTACCACAGCAGTACTATCACCTTTCTTTTGTTAGAGATATAGACATATTACCTTTATTCCTTTATTTTTATTGAAACATAGTTGATTATACATATTTGTGTGTTACAGAGTTGAAAAACACTACCTGTGTACAATATGTGATGATCAAATCAAGATAATTAGCATATTCATCATTACAAAGTGTAATCATTTCATTGTATTCAGGACATTCTATCTCCTCTCTTCTGGTCATTTGATAACATGCAGTAAGTTAATGATAATTATAGTTGCCTAGCTCAACTGTAAATCAATACAACTTATTTTTCCTAACTAGCTGTTTTGTGTCCATGAACCAATTTCTTGCTAACCCCTTCCCCTTCCCCCTTTCCCTCCTCTAATAACCACAGTTCTGTTCTCTTCTTCTGAAAGTTCAACATTTCTTTCTTTCTTTCTTTCTTTCTTTCTTTCTTTCTTTCTTTCTTTCTTTCTTTCTTTCTTTCTTCCTTCCTTCCTTCCTTCCTTCCTTCCTTCCTTCCTTCCTTCCTTCCTTCCTTCCTTCCTTCCTTCCTTCCTTCCTTCCTTCCTTCCTTCCTTCCTTCCTTCCTTCCTTCCTTCCTTCCTTCCTTCCTTCCTTCCTTGCTTTCTTCCTTCCTTCCTTTCTCTCTTTCTTTCATTCTTTCTTTCGTTTTTCCTTCCTTTTAATTTTTAACTCCCACTTGTGAGTGAGGACACGTGGTTTTTCTATTTCTGTGCCTGGCTTATTTCATTTAATGTAATTTTCTCCAAGCTCATCTATATTGCTGCAAGTGGCAGATTTCATTCTTTTTTATGGTCAAGTAGTATTCCATTGTGTATATATGCCACATTTTCCTGATCCAGTCATCTATGGATGGACATTTAGGTTGGTTCTATGTCTTGGCTATTGAAAATGAACTGTGATAAACATGGGGGTGCAGGTATTCCTTCAATATGATGATTTCCATTCCTTTGGGTATATACCCAGCAGTGGGATTGCTAGATTGCATGGTAGTTCTATCTGTAGTTGTTTCAGTAACTTCCATACTGTTTTCCATAATGGCTGTACTAATTTACAATCCCCCCCAAAGTGTGAAAGTCTTCCTGTTTCTCCCCATCCTCTCCAGCATTTGTTATTCTCTGTCTTTTTTATTATAGCCAGTCTAAAGGGGGGGTGAGATGATATCTTAATGTAGTTTTGATGTGCATTTCCCTGATGAGTAGTGATGTTGACCATTTTTTCATGAACCTCTTGGCCATTTGTATGTCTTCCTTTGAGAAATGTCTATTCAGCTAATTTGCCCATTTTTAAATCATATTGTTTGGTTTTTGGGTTTTTTTACTATCAAGATATTTGAGTTCCTTGTATATTCTGGATATTAATCCTTTGTCAGATGCATAGTTTGCAAATATTTTCTCCCATTCCTTAGGTTGTCTTTTAACGCTTGATTGTTTCCTTTGCTGTGCAGAAGCCTTTTAGTTTCATATAGTCCCATTTATTTATGTTTTCTTTTGTTTGCCTGTGCTTTTGAAGTCTTATTCATAAAGCCTTTGACTCGCCCTACATCTGAAGTGTGTCCCTTGTGTTTTCTTCTAGGAGATTTATAGTTTCAGTTCTTATATTTAAGTTTTTAATCTGTTTTGAGTTGATTTTCATGTACGGCGAGAGGTAAGGGTCTAGTTTCATTCTTTTGCACATGGATATCCAGTTTTCCCAGCACCATTTATTGAAGAGGCTGTCCTTTTCCCAGTATATGTTCTTGGCACATAAGTCAAAGATCATTTGTCTGTAAGTATATAGATTGATTTCTGGGTTCTCCATTCTGTTCCATTGGTCTGTGTGTCTGTTTTTATGCCAATACCATACTGTTTTGGTTACTATAACTTTGTAGTATAATTTGAAATTAGGTCATGAAATATCTTCAGCTTTATTATTATTATTATTTTGCTCAGGATTGTACTGGCTATTCAGGGTCTTTTATTGTTCCATGTGAATATAAGATTTTTTCTTTTCTATTTCTGTGAAGAATGTCATTAGTATTTTGATGGGGATTGCATGGAATCTTTAGATCACTTTGGGTAGAATGAACATTTTTACAACATTAATTCTTCTAATCCATGAACATGGAATATCTTTCCATTTTTTTTTCCTCTTTAATATCTTTCATCACTGTTTTATAATTGTCATTACAGAGATCTTTTACCTCCTTGGTTAAATTTATTCCTAGGTATTTTATTGTAAATGGGCTTGCTTTCTTAATTCTTTTTCTGGTAGTTTGTTGTTGGTGTATAGAAATGCTACTGAGTTTTATATATTGATTTTGTATCTTGCAACTTTACTGAATTCAATTATGATCTCTAAGAGACTTTTTGTGAAGTCTTTAGGTTTTTCTATACATAGGATCATGTCATCTGCAAACAGACACTATGACTTTGTCTTTTCCAAGTTGGATGGCTTTGTTTCTTTCTCTTGCATGATTGCTCTGGCTACTACTTCCAATACTATGTTAAGTAGGAGTGGCGAGAGTGTGCATCCTTGTCTTGTTACTTTTCTTAAAGGAAAAGCTGAAAGCTTCAGGAAGATGTTAGCAGTGGGTTTGTCATATATGGCTTTTATTGTGTTGAGATACTTTCCTTCTCTATCTAATTTGCTGAGACTCTTTATCATGAAGGGATGTTGAATTTTGTCAAATGCTTTTTCTGTGTCTGTTGAGATGATTGTATGGTTTTGTCCTTGATTTTGTTGATGTGGTGTATCACATTTATTGATTTATGTATATTGAACCATCCTTGCATCCCTGGGATGAATCCCACTTGATCGTGGTGTGTAATCTTTTTGATGTCCTGCTGAATTCTGTTTGCTAATATTTTGCTGAGAATTTTTGCATCTATATTCATCAAGGATATTGGCCTGTAGTTTTCTTATTTTGATGGTGTCTTTTTCTGATTTTGGTATTAGGGTGATGGTGGCATCATAGAATGAGTTTGGGAGAATGGCCTCTGTTTCAATTTTTTGGTATAGTTTGAAAAGGATTGGTATTAATTCTTCTTTAAAGGTTTGGTAGAATTTAGCAGTGAAGCCATCTGGTCGTAGGCTTTTTTTTGTTGTGGTTGTCATTGGGAGAACATTGATTCCTATTCAGTCTCATCACTAGTTATTGGTTTGTTCAGATTTTCTATTTCTTCTTGGTTCAGTCTTGGTGATATGTATGTGTCCAGGATTTATCCATTTCCTCCAGATACTAAAATTTGTTGGCATATGGTTCATAATAGTCTGTAATAATTTTTCACATTTCTGTGGTATTGGTTGTAATATCTCCTTTTTCATTTCTGATTTTTGTTATTTGAGTTTTTCCTCTTCTTTTAAAAATTGGTATAGCTGATGGTTTATATATTTTGCTTATCTTCTCAAAAAAACAACTTTTATTTCATTGATCTTTTGTATCATTTTTGGGGTCTCTGTTTCATTTAGTTCTGCTCTAATCTTTATGTCTTTCCATCTACTAACTTTGGGGTTGGATTGTTCTTGTTTTCCTGGTTCTTTCAGGTGTAACATTTGATTGTTTATTTGAAGTCTTTCTATTCTTTGGATGTAGGCATTTATTGCAATAAACTTCCCTTTTAGTACTGCTTTTGCAGTATCCCATAAGTTTTGGTATGATGTCCCTTTATTTTCATTAGTTTCAAGAATTTTTTTTGATTTTCTGTTTAATTTCTTCTTTGACCCAAACATTGTTCAGGATCATGTTGTTTAATTTCCATGTATTTGTATAGTTTCTAAAGCTTTGCTTGTTATTGATTTCTAGTTTTATTCTCTTATGATCTGAAAAGATACATGAAATAATTTCAATTTTTAAAAATTTGTTGAGACTTGATTTATGACCTACCATGTGGTCTACCCTGGAGAATGTTCCATGTGCTGATGAGAAGAATGCATATTCTGTAGTTGTTGGGTGAAATGTTCTATAGATGTCTGTCAAGTCTAATTAGTTTAAAGTGTGGTTTAAATTCTGTTTCTTTGCTGATTTCTTGCTTGGGTGATCTTGAGGTCTCCAACTATTATTGTATTGGTGTCTATATATTTCTTTTTGTCTAATATTATTTGCTTTATATATCTGAATGATATGGTGTTCAGTGCATATATAGTTATAATTGTTATATCCTCTTGTTAGATAGATACCTTTATCATTATGTAATGACTTTCTTTGTCTCTTTTTATAGTTTTTGGCTTAAAGTCTATTTTATCCCATACAAGAATAGCTACTCCTGCTTGGTTTTGGTTCCCATTTGTATGGTATGTCTTTTTCCATCCCTTCACTGTTAGTCTGTGTGACTCTTCACAGATGAGGTGAGTTTCTTGTACATATTGCCTTTATACCTCAGCAAGTATATATTATTTGAACAATTATAAATCTTAGCCTCCTAATGATTCCCACACAAAATAAAAGCCTATATAAAAGCTTATCTGTTATCCTTAGTGCTCCAGAGTCTCTCTGAGGTCCTTATATCATTTTCCTTCTAAAGTTATAGCATATTGCTGGCAGAATGTGCATTTGTGAGTGCCAAACCCAGTATACATTTTTCCCTTTTAATTAAAAAACCCCACATTATATATTTCTTAGAGAAAATATTTACTGATACATATAAAGGATAAAGGAGAATTCACTCATAATCCTGCCACTAAATGACAACCTTTATTTGCATTTTTGGTATATATTTTTTTGCCAATTTTTTCTATATATGATATATATGGGGTTTTTTTCTTGCAAAAATTAGATAACACTACACTTAGGGTTTTTTCTTTTTTTTTTTTTTGGTTGTTTGTTTGTTTTGTCAATTGGCTAGTGTGAGGATTTGAACCCTTTGTACTTCATTTTTAAATTTTTCAATGAACATGTCATGAAGTTTATTACATGTCAATAAATATGTCTAACATTATTTTTGGTATCTACCTATTATTTTATTATAAAACTGTATTATTTTAAAAATCACTCTCCATTTTTTAGAAGCTTAGACTGTTTTCTTTTTTTTTTTTTTTCTTGTTGTTAATAGTGCTCTGATGGCTCTCCCTCTAACTAAATATTTTTCAGGGATCTGTCAATATGAACCTGTTCTCTTCCAAGGCAGAAATGGCTTTCTTTTGGGGTTTTAGAGGGTGTGAGAGAGAGGTGATTATAAACCTGCACAGGCCAGCCCAGTCACAAGCCAGCCAAGTTAAAGGGTCCAGAGTGTTATTGAGTTCAGTGGGCCAGTGTTAGTGGACTCCCTAAAAAGACAGTCTGAGGCAAAGCTTACCGACTAATGCTTTTTTTTTTTTTTGTTAAGTGCAATGATAGAGTTGCAACAATGAGAGAAAAGAAAAACACAGGCAGGTAAGGAGGAAAGTGAATACTCATTAATAAGCTGGTCATAGCTTCCTGATAAAACACAGACAGTTGCTTGGTGGCATGAGACACCTCTAGTGGGCTGAACCAAACCACCAAGCCTAGGAATGATCCATAGGAGGGAGGAAAGGCATGGAATTCATTTGCCAGCTCCCTCGGGTTTCCTTTTCCTATTTGGTCTGCATTCACCAAATAGGCCATGAACTGTCCCTCACTTTTAGTTTGTGTCACCTGGTCCCTCTAAACAGCTGCTGTAGGGCCTGATCTCATAATCTGAAGTGCAGTGCTTCCTCCGTATCTGAAAGTAATGAGAAGAGTTAGGAGCTCCCTGGGTGTGGTCAAGGTTAACATGGGTGCCAGAGATTCTGTGGCTCCTACTGTGGCTCACCATAGTCCTGCCAGAAGTAGAGGCAGGGGCTGCAAAATACACTAAGAAGTGGTACCATTAGAGGAGAAGTATGACCTCAAGTTTTTCCACCTGTAGTTTTCCTAGTAGGCCCATCAAAGCCCTTCATTTCGAGAACAAGGGGATTCTACAGAGTGCTTCCCATAAGAAACACTAAGTCCCATACTACCCAGAAGGGTAGGGCAGGAATGCAGCATTATAAAGAAAGGGAAAAGGAAATTAAGTTCTGTGGGCAGGAAATCTCCACCTTTCCTCTGGGGACAGAAAAAGAGCAAGAGGTCAGATGGGGACACTTGGATCAACTGAGCCATATCTTCCTCCCCATATCTTGTGCTGGGCTATTCAGCCCACACGACTCCAAGCAGGCAGGTCAGGCTTACCTGGGGAGGAAGTGGGCTTCCGAGATGATAGGCAGATGCAAACCTGTGTACATACTTGTGTGCCCTGAGATCAATGGCACCTCAAGAATGAGCATGCCGGTAGAACAAGGGGCAGAGGCAGAGGGAGGAGGAGAGTTTTTTTCCTGAGAATGACACTCAGTGTTTGGGTTAATTGAGTGCTTTCCTTTATGACTTTCCAGACTCTAAATCAGACAAATTTCCTACAATCAGCTGGACTATTAAAATACAACAGCAAAGCAAAGGAAGAAACTGGGGTGTAAAAGAAGAGGAAGAGATAAGGACAAAGGAGAATGAGTCTACTAGGTTGTTTCTGTGAGGTCTAGTAATGCCAAGGATAAGTTGAAGCAACACATTAATGTTTATGAGTCTCATTTATGCATGGCGAAATTTGCTCTGGGCATTGTTAATCTGCCAACTCTTGGCTTTTCTCTGCAGCCTTTGGTTTTCTGCAAGACCAGATGGTAGTTTTTTCTTTTTACAAGGACTTAAAAACAGAAAGGAAGGTCTCAGACGCTAAGATATGTAACTGAGGATGAATTTTAAATACTCTTCCCAGTTTCCCATTGCTGGGAGGATAAAAATAAAGAGCTCTCTGGTGTGGGTGGCATATATAGGGTACCCTCAAGCTAATCCTAATATGCCTTTCCATCCTTACCTCCCATCCATTCAAATGCTTCATGACCCTTCTCCTGCCCCAAGCTCTCCAATGACACTATGTGGTCTTTCAGTCTTCTGTCCATACCCCTAAATCTCATTCCCTGATGTCCTGTCATTGCTGTCTGGGGGTCACCTGCATCAAGGCTCAGCTCAGGTTCACTTCCTGAAATCTTTCCTGTGGCCAGGTGACTCTGGCCCCACCATTCTTTGATGTCCTAGTGCAAACAGACTTCTTTGATGTCCCAGCTCTTATAACATATACTAGCTATTTGAATGCATGGCTGCCTTTTCTTATTAGATGATAGACTCTTTGAGAATGGGGATCACATAATTAATTTTTGATCCTTCAGCACCTAGAACAGTGTCTAGTACCTGGAAGTTACTCAGAAAATGCCAGCTGGTTGAGAAGGTGTGTGTGTCTCCAGAATACTTCATTTACACGCTCACTACATCCCTCATGATGCCCAATGGCAACTGTTTACCTGAGACTTCTCCATGATGCTCCAGCTCCTCAAGGGCAAAGGTACAACCTCACTGCCCATAAGACAATGACTAGCACATTCTAGGTGTTAAACAAGTGTTGACTTTAGAAAAATGTGCAAAATGGCAGGCTATCTTTATATTATCAAGAACTCAGTCTATAGTCATCATGATACCAGCAAATTTCATGAATGCAAGCACTGAGATAGGCACTTTGTATACTTCATACCATTAGTCATTGTGATAGCTTTTAAAGCAGGTCTCCATTTTACACACGAGGAGACTATGACTAAGGGAGCTAAGCGATTTGCTGCAATACACACATCCAGAAAGGGCAGAGATGGGATGTAGACTCTGGTCTGAATGTATAATGGGCACACATTATATCATGTGGCCTCCCAGACTCAGATGCTCTGATTCAGCCAGACTTGTGGTTCCAGCCCTTGCCCTCTGTGTTGCCTGTTACCTGTCAGCATTTGAACTACAGAGGAAAGGGAACAAACTCTCTTTCCTCAACTCCACTAAGTTCTCTACACAGGCCCCTAACCGCTTTGTGATACAGCTTACCATCCGTTGGCTAATTGCATATATTATTACACTGTCATTTCATTTTTCTCTTTTGCCATCAGTTCTTATGTTACATCATACAGACCTTAAAATAGCTATGACTTCTGGTTAAGGAAGCAGGTAGAAGGCCATAAGTACAGATGGTCTTTATCTTGGTTAAAACCAGGACTGGTGATAAACTATGAGAGGAAATTTACAATTTAGTAAAGATAAGGACAGAATTGGGGGTGGTACAAGCACTAGGATATATAACATTAGTACTTCTTGGGAAGGGCCAAAATATGGATGTTTTTAATATGAACAGAGGCCAGAGAGTTTACAGTAGCTTGCCCAAGGTCATTCATCAGTTCAATGGTTAGTGAGAATTTGAACTCATCTTGGAGTCTAGAGCCTGTGCCAGAAACTCAGGCCAGGACTAGTTTGTAGTAGATTTTGAAAGTCAGGGTGAGCTCCACAAACCATGTTAAAAAGACAGTAGAAAGTCTCTTGAGCAGATGAACTATGAGATCAGAGTTACACTTGGGAACACTGGTCTAGCAGTGGAGAAGAGGAGAGAACGTAGTGTATAAGGATGAGTGGTTTACAGGGAGACCCTCTAGGAGGCTGTTGCAATTGAAGTAGTTATGCAGAGAAGAGGTTTTCTTTCAGACACCATAAGCTTGAGATGCCAGGACAAGTGGAGATGTCCAGAAGACAGTGAGAGGTGGGAGGTAGATAAGAGGTGCTAACCAGAGGTAGAAATCTGGGAGTTGCTATAGAAAGGTTGCAGACATAACCCTGAAAGTAAATGAGGTCACAAAGAGCTGGGGTAAGGACAGAGGGACAAAAGGCTGAGGAATAAACTTGGAGATTTGGCATATTCAGAGGGCAAAAGAAGAGGGAGAATTGTGAAAAGACAGGAAGCACAGGGAGAGAGGCACAGGCAGAGCAGCACCTTGTAACTGGCTGATTAAACAACTGAACAGCAGATGCCAGAATCCTCGTACAGGCTGCAAGTATGTTGAGAAAAATGTTGATGAGCTGCTAGGGTGACAAGAGTAAGAGTAAGGAGGTAGATAGTGGGAGAACAGGAAATGAGAGACAAAGTTAAACTGCCTTGCACTAGGAGTGAGGACTTTAAGACAGGGGTTGTGGAGCAGAGAAAAAGACAGGAGGGCTGGGGAGAGGGAAGATGGGGAAGGCTTTTACAAAATAGGGGTTTAAAGTGGTTTGCATGGCTCTTGTGAATGTTCTGCTGTCTCTTCAAACCTTAGTTAAGGTCTTTAAAATGCACAAAAGCCTGGTGTGAGTGTAAGGGGAAATCAAGGAACAGGGCAGACTGGTCTTAGGAGGGGTGGAACAGGGATCACACACTAGAATGGGGATGGAACCTGTGGAATGGTGAGCTGATGAATGGAAACATTCTGTAGAGTTCAGAGTCAGTGGCCTGAAAACATAAGCACACTGGAAATTTGTGAAATCTTGAGGAGGGCAGTGGACCTCCAGAGGACATGGGATGGGGGTATGGCCAATTTCATCTGAGTAAGGGACTTTCAGTGTTCTCTATTCTCTTCCATTGGGCCAAGTGTCTGTTTTTATGCCAGTACCATGCTGTTTTGGTTCCTATAGCTTTGTAGTATACTTTCAAGTCAGGTAGTGTTATGCCTTCAGCTTTTTTTTTTTGTTGCCCAGGATTGCTTTGGCTATTCAGAGTCTTTTGTTATTCCACTCGAATGTTAGGGTTGTTTTTCTATTTCTGTGAAGAACATTGCTGGTATTTTGATGGGGATTGCATTGAATCTGTAGATGGCTTTGGGTAGAATGGACATTTTCACAATGTTAATTCTTCTAATCCAAGAGCATGGAATGTCTTTCCATCTTTCTGTGTCTTCTTTAATTTCTTTCAACAGTGATTTATAGTTCTCATTTTAGCGATCTTTCACTTCCCTGGTTAAATTGATTCCTTGGTTTTTTTGTTTTTTGTTTTTAGTGAGACTCCAGTACATCTGCAGTACAGACTTATCATGGATAGGGTGGTATTAAGTAGTTATTCTTTTTGAATGAGCTAAATATGTTGGTGGATTTTACAAGAGTGAAACATGAGCGAGGGAAGCCCTCAGTGAATTGGTTGGAAGATTTAGTAGGCTGTCAGGAGAATGCAGATCTTAATACAGCTTTCCATAGACAGTTTACATCTACTGTAATGGTGCAGGCTGCCCAGCTGTGAGTCATTAGTTTAAATTGCCTGCTGGAGAACAACTCTGGGACTTCTGGTCTCTTTGCTCATGAGTAATAGTTTCCTAGAAGACTTTTTACAGCCCCCAAAAGGTTCCTCTGTTACCTAAGAGAGAAGGCAGCTGCAAAGCAAGGGGTCAGAAGCCTCAGAGAGCTGTTCTTTCCTCCTGTCCTAGAGTAGCTGTGAGGGTTTGTAACCTGCACTAAAGTCAGGCGGGGGAGGGAGCACTGAGCAGACACCCGTGCTGGGATAAGAACAGGAGCTAAGGGGCTTGGCTAAGGCGCCACCCCAGATTGCTCCACCTTTTCACCACAGACAGATGAGACATTTCCTCTTACTAATTTGTGTAAGTCACAGGTAAGAGGTGTGTGCACATGTGTCTCTGAGCAATTTGGGAAATTTTGGTTTACGTTGGAAGAAACATGATAGTTGAATCAAATTTGTGAAAGCCTAGCTAAAACCCTATAAAAAATTTTTTAAAAATGCAATTCAATAAAATGAAATGAGTTCCTTGCAGTTATTTCATAATATACATTCTTCCAGGCTCTCCCAGCTTGCCCAAAGAAAAGGGTGTAGAAAATATTAGCTTTCTCAATTTTCTGGCTTTCTGCAATAATCACTGGATATGCTAGAAGAATTGCATGAAATACATGAATATTACCTGGCCTCTATAAATCCTATATTTATCATAAATGCTAGTAAACATTAAAGAGTTAGGGGTCCTCACATGTAAAACATATACAGGTGTTGCTCGATGGTGAGAGAAGTTGGTGTAAGGTGGTATGACAGATTGTGTTTTTCACAAATGGCCACAATATCTCCTTTTTCACATATTCTTTTTACAATGTGAAATTGGTACTTCTCCCACTGAAAGATGTCTTTTCTGCCCTTGCCTCCAAAACTAGGCAAGATTTATGATTATTTCAACCAATAGAGTATGGCAGAAGTGATGTACATGACTTTCAAGGTTAGGCCACACAAGGTGACACAGCATCCTTTCTGTCACCTGGAATACTCATTTTGAAGCCCTAAGCTATCATGTAAGATGCCTGGCCTCACTGAAGCCACTATGCTGGGAGGAAAGCCAGACTGTTCGGAGAGGCCTGTTTTGGCTGACAGCCCCAGCTGAGATTCCAGCTAACAGCCAGAATCAAATGCCAGAGATGGCAGTGATGGTTTTCTCCAGATGATTCTAGCTCCCAGATTCATGGAGCTTAACAAATGTTGTCTTTGATGTGCCCTGTCCAAATTTCTTACCCTCAGAATCTGAGCGTCATAAATTAGTTGCTTTATACTACTAAGTTTTGGACTGGTTTGTTACATGGAAACAGTAATTGGAACAGGTATGAAACCAGGAGCCCTATCCACTCCCTGAGTCCTCCCAAGGTACTTTGTTGGAGAGTTAGAGCTCCTTGGGACACTATTTGAAAACTTCCGAACCAACTGATCTTTAAGGGCCACACAGTCTCTGTTTCTAATAAACCTAGAATTTAATAGCTCCATCAAGAAAGAGAAGTACCTTTCTAAGTGTTATGGATTAAATTTTGTCCCTCCAAAAGATGCTGAAGTCCTAACCCCCAGTACCTGTGAAAGTGACATTATTTGGAAATGGGGTGCTGTAGATTGGATGCCCCCCAACCTCACTGATGCTTAAATCCCCACAGTAACTCTTGAGGGTGAAATCCTATTATAGTAATTGAAAGGTGGGGCCTTGAGGAGGTGATTAGATTGTAGGACTGTTCAGTAGTGAATGGATTAAAAATGGTGGTCAGGGGCATGGGTCTAAGGGCTTCAAAAGAAGAAAGCATGAGGAACTATCGCTCTCTTCACTTCCCCATTTTCTGCCATGTGAGACCCCTGGGTCACTGTCATCACTCCTAAGGCCTTCACCAATTGTGTTCCCTGGACTTTGGACTTCCCAGCCTCTGAAACTGTAAGCAATAAGTTTTGTTTTTTTATAAATTACCCAGTTCCAGGTATTTTGTTATAAGCAGCAGAAATGGACTAATACATAGGGTCTTTGCAGATCAAGTTAAGATACAGTCATTAAGGTGAGCCCTAATCCACTAAGACTGTGTCCTTAGAAAAAAGGGGAAATTTGGACATAGAGACAGACACCTGCAGGGAGAACACGATATGGAAATGAAGGCAGAGTGATGCATCTACAAGTCAAAGATCACTAAAGATTGCCAGCAAACCACAAGAAGACAGGAGAGAGGGATGAATAAATTTTCCCTCACAGCCCTCAGAAGGAACCAATTCTGCAGCAGACACCTTGATTTAGAACTGTGAGGTGATAAATTTTTGTTTAAGCCAGCCAGTTTGTTGTACTTTGTTATGGTAGCCCTAAGAAACTCATATACCCAGGAGTAGATGTGAACTGGGATGATGTCCCCTCACATTCCAAGGCCCTCAGTGAATGGGGTTAGACCTCTTGATTGATTCTGCAATATATTTTTTGGAGCCCATTGGGTACAAGTCACAATGGTAAGCACTGTAGGGAAATACAAAGATAAATAAGTCTTGGTTTCTGCACTAATTGGAAAGGAGAGATAATAACCATAATGCAAGTAAGTGGTAAGTGCCCTAAATAACAAGGCAGGTAGAAAGTGTTGGAAAAATTCTAAATATGTCTTTAAAACCCTTTTAAAAGTCTCAGGGATTTTAATACAAGAAAAGCCCTAAGTTGGATTTGAATGGACAGAACTGAAGATGGAAGGGGCATTTCTATGAATACCTAACACTCTATGTGCCCCTGCCTAAAGAAAACGTGTAAATAGAGTAAGTATAACTCCTTTATTAATGGGCCTACTTAAGGCATTTATAGATTTCTGGATAAATTTTTGCATAATGTTTTTTTCCTCCCTGTACAAATAAGAAAAAAATGCATATGATTCTATACATTTTAAAACAAGCCAGAATGTACCTTTTGTCTTATAATTGTGTTCTGTAGCATAGTCAGTGCTAAGAATGACAGTTCTCAGTATTTACTATCAGGTTTTGACGTCAACTTTTAGGGTTTTTTGATGCAAGTTCTAAGATTCATAATTAAAGCACTCAGTAGTCACTAGAAGTTTCTGAGTTAGGGAAAATTATCTGAAAATAATTAGCTAGCTTGTTTGCTGTACTTGAGATTTGATTGTTTTAATGTTGTTGGTAGAATTTAAAGGGCAACAAATCATCCTGAATTTTAGAAAGCACATTAAACATCCTTTATCAGGAGGCTGCCTGTTAAGCAAGTCACAGCCCCATTCATGCTGCACCCTCTTCCCTCCAAATGAACAGTAGCCTCATTTAATACAAATCAGGTATTTAATCCCTCTGACATCCTTTATATTTCCACTTGACATGAATTCAGTTTCTTTAAGAGGTTACCCGGATCTAGCAAAATATTTATGTAGCCAAATGTTTAGAATGAGTTGTTTTGACTAAAGCTGTGTCTCTAGTTTTCAATTTCACAAGTATGAATTCATTTTACATACTTCCTCACTGAAGTAAATGCTGTCAACATCCTGTCTTTGTTTCTGGATGCATAAAACAACTAAATCTGTTAGCACGCTGATATTGTTAAGGCTCAGAGTATGACTACCAGGAAAGTTTATGAGTCACACCACTAGAGGATAGAAACTGGGGACAGTTAAGAAAAAACAGTCTGCTAATTTTGAACACATTGACTTCCTGTTAGAAAGGCTCACAGAAAAGCCCTGCCCCCAAGAAATAAAATTTGGTTTCCATTGTTGTACACAGCCTTTCAGATTTTTGTTGAGGATGGCTACTCTACAGAGAAATTTAAATCACTAGGAAATATAATTTATACATACAATTCAAAAGGCACAAATGAAACTCATTAACTTTATCATAAACTTGTGGACATCTATTCCTCAAATGCAGTGAATATGTCTTCATGTTTTAATTATTCTTGGACTAAATCAGCCTAAGAGAGATATTCAAATCTGTCCAAATGTTACTTAGAGTATGATTTTAACAACATTATTACACACAATCTATGTGAAATTACAAATGAAATCCCCAAAACCTTCACAATCACCTTCACATAGTGAAGAAATGTTATAATTTATTTGCCATATCAGAATCACTTCTGGGAAGTTGATTTTTTTTGTTGTTGTTCTTGTTAGAAGAACTATGGAGAAGATTTAAAATGAAAAACTTACATGTTGCCCATTTTGTCACTTTCCCCAAATCTGAGCTAGACACCATTTTTGTCGTATATGTCTAGATGTAACTTGAACTGAAATAAAATTATTCCTTTATTATAGGATTAAAAAAACAAATTAAAGAGAAAATCCATCTACTTGTTCTCAAACTTTATAACAGAAGAACCCCTGAATCAAAATTATCAGAATGGCCAATTTGGTTTAGATGTTTGAGAATACTGTTGCCTATCTTTCACCTTTCATGCAAAATATTCAAATTCTGAAAATATTCTATCTCTTATGGTATGTCTGACCATATAAATGTTCATTTGCACCTTGCTGTGGTCAAATATGTTTAAGTATGAAATCTAAAGTATAACCTGTATTCAAAGATTTGTACACAAAAGATAATGTGGTTAAAGAAGAGCTTTTTGCTTTTCTCCTACTTGGATATTTAGGATGACCTTCAAACTTCCATTCAGAAATGTGCGGGCCCTGTGCTATGACTGTGTAAAATCACTGAGTCTCTGAGTCCCTCTGAGTCTCAAGTTAACTTAGTGACTTTTGCTTTATGCATTTACTTCTCCATCCAAACAAAATGTTTATCTTATATCTTGCTAACCAACACTGATAACTGAATCAATTTATTTAATATCAGATTTTTATCTCTATATGTTGTATAAATGAAAGGACCAAAGATGAAACAGTGAAGAGTGGCAGTGGACAGTCTTTTCCTTATGTGCAAATTGCACTGAAATAGCCAGATGTCTCTATTCATTACATTCCCCATCTCTTGTCTCCAAAATTTCTCCAGAGCTCTCACAAAATCTCTTCTAAGTTTCTGATACACACATTCACATGGCTTCTCCTACCACACTCACCATCCTTCCTCATCTCAATAGACCTTCTCCAGAAAGTTGACTATCAGTAAAATAAACATTATAGAAAAATATGTAAAGTGACAATTTAGCTTTCAAAGATACCAATCACAATCTGCTTATATGTAAGTTTTCTTGCAGAGGGAGGGCTTCCCTAAGCATGGAGTGAATGTGGTTAATTAGGGGAGGCCTCCTAACTGTGCAGAACCATTCTGATTCCTTTAAAGTAACAACAGTCATTATCAAAAGAGTATTTACTGCAAGCCGAGCTGGACAGCTATTGTACAATCTGATCTGGCAAATATACAGAAATTGCACTCCAGATTACATATTAAGGCACTAATTGCCCAAATGAAACTCCAGAGGCACCTTAGGTAGATGCAGTACAGTGAATTAAGGAAGGAAGTAATTAGTTACAATTATAGAAACTAGCTCAACACAAAATGAAAGAATGCATGCAGCCTATTTCCTGTAGAGCACAGGGAGCCTCAGTAATAGTTTAAGAAATGCAAATGATAAACATGATTTCTAAAAATGAATGGGAAAGGGACAAATCTCAATTTTAAGTTAAAAAAATGACTTTATTTTCTGTTCCAATGTACTACATAGCCAAATAACATCCAGACATTTTATCATGAATTTGCACTATGACAAATCAACTCTCAAGCATTTTCTTGACAGTCTTAGAGGTTTTGCCAGCAACTGACTCAATCTGAATACACAGAGACCAGTGAGAGTACACAAGCAGCAGAAGGAAAACTGAGCAAGCACATAAGGCCTGGAGTTTTGGTCCCAGTAAAAATACTCATTAAAGAGGCAGAATAAGGTGGTGGTGGGGGGAGGTATTCAGAAGAAAGAAGCAAATTTACACCACATTTGAAACCATGCATAGGAACCGTTATTTAACGTGGCCAAGAAATTAAGTTGTCCAAAGTTACATACCCCTTTTCAAGACCTGCCATCTCTAGGAAGGTGGAATATGAGTGGATACCTACTTTGGACCGCTGGCATAAACCTATAACAGAATCAGGTCCCTGAGGCCTAAATCTGAAAAAATCATGGCAGGTCTGGTCAAGATTATCCAAGTTTTGTTACAATGTTTCTAAATAGACAAGAAAAAAAATGAGAAAATCTTATAGACCCTTTAAGCAGTCTCCTCACAAATAGCTATGCTGTTTTGCTAATTTATTTTGCTAACTTAAGGTTAGTATGGAACCCTATCCGGAGTTTTAAGATCCTACCAAAAGTGTGAACTGTTTGAATAGCATTATGGCATCAAGGTTTCATGGGAGAATATTAATTGAACCTTCAGTTAGTCTCCAAAAAATTTTAAAATTATATTAAAATTTATCTTATCTGATCACTACTAAGTACTGTTGACAGTTTTCATGATGATGCGCCCTGAATGTTCATTATTGAAATAAATATATCATTACCATTGATCAGGTATGTGGTATGAATTAGAGAGTAAAATAAACTGCTTAAAGAGTGGACATGTTCTAGGGCCGGCCCATGGCTTACTTGGGAGAGTGGTGCTGAGTGGACGTTTTCTTATAGTAGAAAATAAGCAACAGCAAAACCCTCTTGGGGGAAATGTTAACAAGAGATAAGAAGATTTTGTTTTCTCTTCCTTAATGCCAGAAATCATAAAACTGCAAGAACTTGGACTTCCCTTATCTCTAGTAACCCAAGGAAGATTCCACATAATTTAAGTGCCCCTTCACAAAGATGGCTTAAAAGCTAGGTAAGGAGGCACTCTAAATGAACAAAATACTCACAGCAGGTATATTTTCCAAGCCTTTCTGAAAAAGCAATACCTGCTGCAAAAGATCCCATGAAAATTGTTACAACTCATTAAGCTAGCTGGGAAATACAATGGCAGGGAAAGAGGTGGATGAAAAATAAGAAAAATTCATGACTGTAAATAACAGATTTCACTGTATCAAGAACTTTTATATTAAAGGTGCTGTGTTAAACAATAAAACAAAACAAAACCCAACACATACCAATAGTTTTCTGAGCTGTAGCCTTCCTATGTGGGTTCCACTGGGATATAGTCATATGTTCCCTTTCAACCAGACCATCAGCAAACTTGTTTGTTCTGTATTTAACCATTAAAACTGACCAAAAAGCTTACCCATCATGACATTCAAGCAATCATAGGAGTTAAGAATTCATATGGTGCTTTTATATTTACACAAACAGTTGCTCTTGAATCCTACAGAGGATGGAGAAAGAGAACTAGCTGTTCCTTTTTAGCAAGAGCACTTGTAAAATACAGAAAGTGGCTAGGTAAATACCCCCATATACTGAGTTGATCAGTTAAAGAACTTTAGAAAAGTCAGAAGTTCATTTACCTGAGTTTTCCATTTAAAAGCTAAATAGTAATTGAACACTTTTTTACTTAAGAACATGAACAAAAACTTATAATATTAAAAAGGGACAGAGTCAGGAAATACAGTCTCGAAATTAAGTGACTTTTGAATTTTTATAAAATTTAATAGAAACATTTATGAATTTTTCTCCTAGTTAAAATAGAACTATACTGACTTACTGCATGTTTTTTAAAACTTAGGTTGGGGGTCAGCCTGCAAAATCATTTAAAAAACAAATCGAATTCTTTAGGAATTTTGAACAAATTATTACGAGTGAATTATTAGTGACTTATTTCAGTTACAAACCCATATGAAATTATTGTTTAACACCATATAAGGACTTCAGCATAAATATGATTTTTAACCTGAATAGATCCCTTTTGAAGGGTGATATAGAAAATAACTATAAATTTTATCCAGAAAAATAGTGCACCCAGTGTTTTTCCAGCAGTTACCTAAGCTTACGTTTCAACAGGGTATTTTTGTCATGCTCAATCATGGACAATCTGCCAATAAATTGTTTTAAACAGATAGGGCTATATTTCTAAATGTACAACTTTGTTTATACTTAGGATCCGAATGGTATTCTGGGATCAAATATTTTATTGTTCAAGAACAATAACCATGTTACTATTTCAAACATATTATTTCAGCTCCAGATATAAGTAATGAGCTATACAAAATCGCCATTCTAAAACTTTAACATAGCGAAGAAACTGTGGAGCACTTTGGTCTAAATGATTAATTTATTAAACAAAGGAAAATCATCTCCTTCCCTAATCCTTTACCCCATGGATATACCATAAAATGTAAAACAAAAGTGAGGTACACATAACTGCTGAGTAGTTCCCATGATTGCCTTCTGTACAGGTTTCAAAGTAGCATTGGGCAAATTCACTAGGATCAAGGAGCAATTTTTAAAAACAGTATTTTGAAACCTCAAATCATCTTTCTACTTTCTTTCATTGTTAAGTCACAAAACTTTCTTAGATTAGTCTAGGGCTCAGAAAATGGCCAGTATAAGTTTGGTACATAAAAGCAAAGTTCCCATGATCAGTAGTATTGGTGCTGGATTGAGGGCACAAATATTGTACTTCATTTTCCTGTTCTGTACAAGCTTAATAGTAAAATATTTTGCCCATGACCCCACATTTTGTTAATTTTTAAGTTCAAAGGCAAACAAAAGTTCTGCCAAACATCAGGTGAAAATTATTGCTAAGTGATGACCATGTAGCAATTTATTCACACTTAAAAAAAAAAAAAAAAAGAACCATTTTAGAAGAGATACATATTTTAAGCCAGAGAGCAGATAGAGTTCCTGTGCTTGCATCACTAGCATTCAGAGCAAGGGCAGGAAAATCGATTGAGGAAAATCAATTAATATATGTATATATAAGAGGATTATTTTGTGCAACAGGCAGAATTTGAATAGATTGCCTCTGCCACACTGCCCAGAGTGAGGGCAAGGGTCAGATGAGTACACCAGCTCTTTAACAGAGTGCTTTACTAGTGAATTTTTTTCCATCGGATGCATTAGCATATCAAGACATCAAAGATGATTAAATTACTCAAAAAACAGGCTTCTAATTCTATGACTTTAAAATTTAATTACCTACTAGGATATTAAAATAAATCTAGTTTCTCTAAGGTAGTTCACCAGTACTACATAGCAGTATTGAGATTAAGGAGGTGGAGAGAGCCTCTGTTTTCAGTTTTTAAATGATATTTTTAAAATGTTGGTAAAATCAGCTAAATTATAAATGACCAACTCAAGTATGCAAACCACTAAAAATTATTTTCTTCACCCACTTACAAAATTCTCGCCTAAGGATAATTATAACTGTCGGGTATATGAAATACGCAATTTAGGATTCTGTTGGAGGCAGGGGAAAAATTTAAAAATAATACTCTGTGACAATGCACTTATGTGAATTTATCCTCTGGAGAAGAATTTTCTGTAGAATGATGGACTTGGCCAATGGAGAAGGCAGCTGGTATTACAATAGCAAGCACAGATTCCTTGGTACATACACAGTGAAAACGAAAATAAGGATCCCGTACAGGGGTAAACAAGCTAAAAATGACCTTGGCAAAATATCTTCATCTATTTAAAAAAATGCCAAATAACATGAGACTTATAATTCCCTCTTTTTCACAAGAATGAACTGAAAAAACAAAAACAAAAAATAGAGGGAACCATCTGTTTCTGTCAGTAGAAAACAATAATAGGTACATCAGGTTCCAAGACAAAAAAAACTTTAAAATATTAATATTGGAAAAATACAATTAAATTTTTATTAAAAATACATACTCCTTATACTCAGTCTTTGTGTACATTTTGTTTTGTGTGAAAAAGAAAAACCATAAAAATAAAATAGGAAAGGCATTAAGACTACCTAATTATTATACTGTATTTGGTAGAAGCGTGTTTCAGTCAAACTTTAACAAAAAATAAGTTATTCTGTTTTCATTTGCTCCCGGACATCAGAAGGCAGAGTTTCAAACAGAGCATCTTCCACAACTAACCCAGCTCGCTTCAGAGCCCGACAGTCACCCAGTTCAGGAGGGAGGATTTCAAAGTGATTGCCTTTAACATCCAAATAGGAAAGAAATAGTAAATTTCCAATTTTCGGTGAAAGTACTGATAGGCTGTTTTTCCCAATCTTCAGAGTTTTAAGTTTCTTGCAGAAGTACAGTTCATCTGGAAGGCTTTCCACTTTATTACAAGTGATGGAAAAATACTGTAAACTTTGTAGAACTCCGATTTCAGGTGGGATAAATCGAATGTCATTGTAGGATAAGTCCAAGTATCGAATTTTGTTGCATAGGAAGAGGTGGGAAGGCAGCACTTCTATTTTATTGTGACTAAAGGACAGACGTTCCAGGCTGGTGAGTTTCTTTATATGCTCTGGGATATAGGTGATGCTGTTATGCCACAGTTTTAGCACTGTCAGCTTTCTCAAGTGCTGAAAGCTAACAATTTCTTCTATAGATTTCAGATTATTTTCCTTCAGGTCCAGTTCCTGCAGGCTGAGCAGGCTGAACACGGCATGAGGAATGCGCTCCAGGTCACAGTGGACTAGTTCCAGCTCTGTCAGGTTGGTCATCTTCTTTAAGTTGTTGAGCATCACCAGTTTGGTACCATCATTGTGTATACACATCTTCTGGAGATGGCTGGAAACATCAACCACTGCCTGAGGGATTTTGGAAACGTTGCTTTTGATAGAGAGAATTTTAAGGCTTTTGAGATCCCGCAGAGATTCAAGGGTGATATTTTTGGAAATATCATGACTTAGAGAGCCAACCAGATAGAGCTCTTCCAGATTCCGGAGTCCATACATCCAGGGGGGCAGCTCCCTCATGTCGTCAAACTTGACACTCAAGACCTTGAGGTTTTCCTTCAGGAAGGAGAGCGCCGCACTGTGGATTTTGACAGAGCACTGATGTAGAGAGAGCTCTTGGAGATTGTCTAGCTGCGCGACGGTGGCTGGTATCATTACGTTCTTAATGATCTCCAGTTTTAGAGACTGCAACTCTGTGATTTCAAAGACAGTGTCTGGAAGGCCAGAGAGCATGATAAGAGGCAGTTCCAGTCGATTATGGGCATTCGTCTGTAGCTTCTGTCTCAGTTTATCAGGAGTCCACTCGTTATTTAAGTTCAGCTGCTTTAATTTGTTTTCACTGACTTCAGACAGGAACACTGCAAATCTCTTGGAATAGAGAGGGTCATATTGATCTATCATATGAAGCATAAAAGCAAAGTCATTTTTCACATCTGGAATATCATCAATTCCAGTCTCCTGCCGGACATACTCAAAAGAATATTCCTTTAGAGAACGGTAGAACAGCCAGTATAAGGTATAAAGGCACGTCAATCCATAGATACTTACAAAGCACAGGTAGCAAAAGGAGAGTTTTGAGAACAAGTGTGCCATGGTATGATTGCAAGAAAAATTTTTATATCCAGTCATGTCCTGAATGTCAACATTACAGTCCACTGTAAACTGGACTTTGGAAACCAGAGCACTATTATATGCAATGATGATTAGGAATTTGATAACCTTAAGTACAGTCTGGCGAACATACATGGCATATAGTATATCACCTTCTTCCACATGCAGTCTGAACTTCTTTACCTTCTCAAATAAGGCTTTTGCTTGCTCACCTTCCTTTTTATCCAGAGCTCCTGCAGTGGATTTATCAACCACAAACTTCTCAGGAATTGACTTTAAGGACTGAGAGTTGACCAGGCTGCCTTCTGGACCAGACTGGATGGTGTTGGACCTGTTCATGTTGTTCTTCCTGTTGTCCTTTTCTTCTGAGTCCTCCCCAGACACTTCAGATAAAGCCCGTGTTGTCCAGGGAGAGTCAAAACACTTCCCCAGGATGGAGATAAAATGTTCTATTTTGGAGCTGGAGCCAGGGAATTTGAACCAAAAGTTACTACAGAGCATGAAGATCAGGGTGTGGATTAGGACAAGGTAAGGGAAATACTTGGCATACCAGTGGAGGGCTCGCTCGTAACACATCTGGTTTATGAAGCTGTACTGCTGAAGGTCCAAGTCTGTCTTCAGTCCTTTCATTTCCACAGTGACAGGGTTGGTATGAGATGGTTTAGGTGGAGGCAGTGGGGTGGTACTGGCAACTGCCTGAGAGACATTCGAAACGGAAGACTGGTTCTGAGCAGGCTGCACTCTTTTCGGAAGGCAGATTATCTTGTCTTGCATGACCTGAAACACAGAAACAATATTTTCAAATTATATTACTCAAAGAGCTTTCATAATGTCATTACTGTGAAGAAAGCAGCAATAATATCCAATAAATGCCCACTTCCTCTGCTTGGAGAATACAACATTCAATTCCAGCACCAAGATTTTATTTTTAGCCCACAGGTTGGAAAAATGAAATATCTGACTTTGCTCATCATGTCTAAGTTTTGACATAAAACAGTGGTTTTGTCAGGACATAGAACAATTCAAACAATTCATAACAAAATAAATATTTAGAGAACATTGATTTAAAATTTGTATTTCTTTTCTCGCTGGAGCCTGGGAGGATCAGTCATTGGTCTGGGAAGTCCAGCCCCTTGTCAGACTCAATCTTGAATTGGATGGTCCCCCAAATTATATTAGTTGGTGTATGAGAAGTAAAAGGATCGGAAGAAGAAAATATGAAAGAAATTCCTGCCTTTATTGTTTCCCCTTTTCTTTCTACCCATATCCTGGATTATATGCACAGATTAATATGAATGGCTTTAATATAATGGGAATTTTACTGAGCTTTTATAAAAACCATTTCTTCATAGAGAGATGAAAGAATATAGAAGTGTTCAATAGTAAAATAATTATGACTAAATTTGCTAGTTTTTCCAAACAATATATTACACTGAGAACCTCTATCCTTCTATCAATGCTTCAATTTGTCAAAAAGAATATTAAGCTGTACGAATATCCAGCAGTCTCATAAGATTGCAATTTGGAAAGATAGAATGCACCCTTTTTGAAATTGAGGTAGGGTGAGGCAGAATACACCTTGAATCAACCTGAAGGAATCATCCCCAAAAGAGGCCCCTGTAAGTGGAGCTACTTGAGCAGTAAGCAAACAGTTCAAAGAAAGAATAATAACCAAGGAATATACAGCAATAACATGAGGAATTAATAATGCAGAGAAAGTCTGTTTGTGCCTGAAAATTCCAAATGGCTGGAAATCCACAGTGTTTAGTGATTCTGCAAAAGCACAGCCTCTCACATAGATTAGAGAAGGAGAAACTGAATCCACTGCAAAGTGGACTGCTTTGGCATGGTTACGTGACCACAGGCTGCTAACAAGGGAACTAGCAGCCCACCATCCAGAAGCACAAGACTGACAATGGAGCAAAGCATCCAACCCTTAGTAAAGTGCCTGGCACATAGGAGAACACCAGTATATATTTGCTGAGAAAGTGAATGAATCCACAACTGCCACTGTTCCTTCCAGTTCAGGGTTGTAGCAGTCTGGGTGTGGAGGACAGCTCAAAGATGAAGATGATGATTACAGTGATGACAGCAGAAAACTTCTGTTGTGCTTTATATGCAACTGACCCTGTTCTCATAATATTATGGGCATTAATTCCTTAAATTGCCACCTTAATCTGATAAAGCAGGTACTCTCATTATTCCCATTTTACAGATGTGGAGACTGAGGCATAGCTTCAGGTTAAGTAACTTGCCTAATGTCATCTAGCTCAGGGCCAACTGGACCAGAGCCCACATTCCTATTTTATTTTACTGAATTTCTAGGATTAAATCAAAAGCATTTCAGTTTGACATTATCCTAAACAATAAATTGCCTTATATGCACATTTTAGGGGAAAGGGTTACTGCTTCCCACGTCCTATGCAGAAAACAAGAAGTGGAGTTAGGATAAAACAAGATTTTCACTATAAAATTTATAAAGCTCTGTCCTTGGAAATAAAGCAAGGGCTAATACTTACTATTTAAATCAAAAGAAGGCAGGGAAGAAGAACAAAAGTGATTGCATTCAGAGGGTTCAGTGGCTACAGAGATGTGAGAATGGAGCATTAGTCTTCAAACGTTTTCATCACTTACCCATATCAGAGAAAATAGGTTGAGCAAGCTCACCCAGTATATGTATATTTATAATTATATCCATACGGCAATCAATATGTCAAATGTTGGAAGCACTTAACTTCTTTCCCACTACATTTAAAATAAAAATGAAAATTTTTATTTATATTTATCTCACACCCCAATGGAGCATACTTTTTTGAGGGTTAAGCACCTTAACTTTGGAAACCCCTGGAATAGAAAATAATAGGAGAAAGCCTAGACAAATGCCAGAATATCTTGAAGGAATATAAAAGAGAAACAACTAAGAAATTCAGTGTTTGGGATCATGTTCCAGATGCTTTCCCATTCATAATCTCGTTTAAACTGTGAAGTCGGCGGGGGTGGGGGTGGGGGTGCCAGAGACTAGTAGAGAGAAGGAATTTGCTTCCCTGAGTACAGTCTCCAAGAGAGACACCTTTGAGCTAATATGTTAATATGACATTGTTAATGGTGTGATGAAAATAAAGAAGAATCAGTGTAAAAGCAACATTAGTTAGAAGGTAAAAAAGCAGGCAGCTTCTTAATGTGCAAAGTCCCTGCCAAGCAGCCAGGCAGGCCCGTTACTCTCCCTGCCCAGCCCTTGCGCCAGGTTCGCTCCTAATGATGGAAGAAGGTGAACCTCAGGGGAGCTTGGTTGCTGCACAGGGTTTCAGGTTATGCACTGCACCAGGTGCCCAGCTGAGGGGCAAGTGTGGGCTGAAATCTAGCTTGTGCCCCTCTCACTCAGTTGTGCCCTTGGGTCTATGGCCACTCAGTGGGGGTGCCTTTTTATATTTTGCACTAAAGCACCTGACTTGCTGGGGTCTGCCATGCTGGGGAGGTAGGTCACATACTCCCTATTCTACAGAAGAAGAAACTGACTGAAGTTCAGAAAACTTGAGTGACCTGCACAAATTCACATAAGTAGGAAATGGCAGAACCTGTCTTCTGTTTCCAGCGTAGGTTCTTCCAGTACTCCACACATTCTTCTCATTTCACCAAGCTTCTGCTAGGATGGCTTTATAGAGAACAGCCCAATGGAGGAGGGTGATACAGTGACAATTTCCAGGAGTTCCTTTTAGTCTTCTGATTTTTATATTTCAGTTTTCATGAAGGCATAATTTTTGAAATGTGCCTACTCAAACTTCAGGAGGGTAAAGACAGTGATCTATTTTCCAAAAGCTGTTAACCACTCAGAAATGAGCAATGAGTAGAAAAGCAATACTGGAATTTAGTCACTAAGAACAGTAGTTGCTCATGTTGCTGAGGGTATATATCATAAGAAGACTCCAGCAGAAAGTCAGCTCTGAGTAGAATTCCAGAAGAATGTGAGGGCAGGTTGTCTGATCTAAGACTATGAGAAGACACAGCCGAGTTAGGGAGTCCAGCAGCAAACAGTATGGAGACTTAAAATAAAATACAATAGAAATAAATAAATTTATTTAAATAAATTTATTTAAATTATTTATTCAAATAATTTTATTTAAAACAAAATAAAGTAAAATAGCTACAGGGCAGAGGAAGTAAGTTACCCTCCATGTTTAACAGAAACAGTGTTTTTTAGTTTTTTTAAAAAATATTTTAACACTTACGTGTACATATTTGTGGGGTAAACTGTGTTGTTTCAACACATGCATATACTGAACAATGATTCCATTCTAACTGGAGTGAGATATCTCATTGTGGTTATAATTTGCATTTCCCTGATGATTAGTGATGTTGAGCATGTTTGCATGTGCCTCTTGGCCATTTATTTGTCCTCTCTTGAAAAATGTCTGTTCAGGTCCTTTGCCCATTTTTTAATTGGGTTATTTGATTTTTTTTATTGTTAAATTCCTTACATATTCTGGATATTAACCCCTTTCTGATGTGCAGTTTGCAAACACTTTCTCCCATTCTGTAGGTTGTCAGTTCACTTTATTGATAATGTCCCTTACTGTGCAGAAGCTTTTTAGTTTGATGTAGTCCCATTTATATGTTTTTGCTTTAGTTGCCTGTGCCATTGTAGTCTTGCTCAAAAAAGAACTTCCCACTTCCATTTTGTGTAGCATTTCCCCTGTTTCCTTTTAGCAATTTAATAGAAACAGTATTTCTAAACACTGCAACATTGGGAAGAACTGGGAGAAGGATCAGTATTTTCAAATGTATACTCAAAAAGAGAAAGTAGACAGAAAAAAACAAGAGATGGGCTTCCTAAAAAATAAAAAGGGTAAAAGGTGTTTTTGCCATGTTTTGAAAACAATAGCAGCCTTGAGGAACTTGGAAGTTTGTGTTTCATCTTTTCTGCTCTTTTGAGAAGTTTGCCTAGTTAAACCTACACCATTTCTTTCTTTTTTTTTTTTTCTTTTAATCTTTACCCAGCAATTTAAAGATTAGAGTGAAAAACAAGCCTTAAAGAATGGCTGCAAAACAAATTTTGAAAGAATAATTGTAGGGTTCCATGCTGCTGGTGCAGGACGAAGGGAGAGTGCTTGGGGTATGGGTAGGGAGAAAGTCCCCAACCCCATCCAGTTCTACAAAACCCTGAGGCTCAGACCATCACCAGCATCTCTCAGACACACACATCACAATGTGGAGGAATTCTATCATTTTCTTCTCAGGGCAACCCTCAGATTGCCTTTGGAGGAAAAAGGCTTGAGGAAAAGAGTTACATGGTGTGTTTGTGTAAGGGGAGAATGAGAGAAGAGGGGAAAGAAATTGGGGGTTGGGGATTAAAAAGCGAAAAAAAACAAGAGAACCAAATACATCGAGAAAAGTTAGTATCCTAAAAGCTGATATGAGAATTCTTCTTAGAATGAAATAATTTATGTTATGCAAAATAAGTAAGTGTAGAATGAGGAGGAAAGGGACACAGCAGAAGGTGAGTCACTGAGAGCAAGGGTCAGGTGAAGCCAAGGTACAAAGAGATGGCTGAACCACCTACTCCACAATGGGAGGAATAGGCATGGAAGTGGGAGGGAGTCAGCAGAGGAAAAAGGGGTACAGCGAAAGAAGAAAAGTCAGTCAAGCAACATGGAGGTGGCTGGAGTATATGCTCATTGTTTCCGTTTTGAGATGCAAATACCTTTCAATCTTTCTCAAACCTTTAGTAAAATTTGCCACCTATACACACACACACACACACACACACACACACACACACAACTTACATGACTTTTATGAATAAATTTTGTAGAAACCATAGCAAATCTCATGCTTGGATCAAAGTTGTACAGACAGAGAGTTTGCCTGGAATGGGTAAAAACCTATCATCTAAACTATTTCCATGGAAGCAGAAACTGGCACCATGAGAACCTAACCCTTCCAGGAATGTGCCAAAACTTGGACAAGACATTGGATTGGAGTTTGACTCAGTATCCTCTAGATCAAGGAGTAGCTGACATCTAGGTTACAAAAGTGCATAAAATGCTCCTCATGGCTTCCCAATTAAAGTCCCTGGAGGAAAAAAAAATGTACATGTAAAATTGTCCCATGACTTGTGATAACATCTATATAGTGTTTCTGGAAAAGAAACTCAAGGGTTGCAGGGATTGGAGAAATGGGCTCACTAAAATTTGGATTCATAAATTCTCATCTGCAAATAATCATGCTGAGAAAACACAACAGCTATTTTTGAAAAAAAAAAAAAAACGGTCTTGAAGATCCTCTCTGAATACTAAGGTCAACAAAATAAACAGGATTTCTTACTTTTGCTTTTGACACGGGGTGTTTTCAAGAGAAACGTAGAGTAAAAATTCAAATTTCCTTAAAAAAGGAAACAACCCTTCAAGTCTGCATTGAAATATTACTCAAATATAGGAAAAGAAATCAAATACTTAAAATTATAACTATCAAATCTATACCATCAAAGACATGCTTTTTTTGGCGGCTGGATGGTACCAGGATCCAAACCCTTGACCTTAGTGTTACAAGGCCACACTGTAGCTGACTGCACTAACCAGCTAGCTCAAAGACATGCATTTTTAAGTGGAGTATGTGCATACTTTACTGCATACAAAAATACCTTGAGTAGTCAATGTGAAAATAGGGCCTTCTAAAAAGTAACTTTTCTTATTTTAAATCATTCATGTTTGTGGTTACATCTTTGATTGTATGATATAGCTTTGGTGATGGCTGAGTGTCAGTCCTCTATTAGAATCATAACACACGCATCATGATGATGTAAAAGCAGGACCTACTTATTCAGGCAGTTGCCAGAGAAGCAATGTAGTAAAAAGCAGAACCCACCTGTGATAATTGAAAAGACCCCACATTTGCATGAATGAGACAGCAAGGGCTGAGATTAGAACAAAATAAAACAAAGCCACTTAGCTTCAGAGAAACTGCTTAAAATAACAAAGAGTCATATAAATAAGGGCCAGTTTATCTATTACATGCCAGAGGTATAAATGACACTGAAGAGGCTGGCATAGGACATGCAGAACATAAATACTAAGTAGTGCTGAGTGTGTACCAGGGAAAGTCGATCGTTTTGAAGTTGTGATATTAGGGATACCAAAAAAAACCAAGCCCTTCAAGATCAAGCACAAGAGAAACAGATCTAAGTCAGTGATTAGTGTGGTAAGTCCTCAATTTTGTACTTGTCTTTCACTATGAGCTTTATAATCAACTTATCTAGATCCAGAACAAAATGCTGGTGGTATTTTTATTGGGATAACTTTACATAAGTTAATTTAAAAACTGACTTCTTTACGATGTTGATTCTCCCTCTCCATGGTGTATGTTTCCACTTGTTTACATCTAATTTTGTGCCTTCCAGGAGTGTTTTATGGTTTTCCTCACATAGATTTTGTACATTTATGAAGTTATGCCTAAATGTTTTATTCTATTTTTTTGCTACCATAAATGCCTTTTCTTTTAAAACATTTATTTTTAACACAGAAGGTAGCATCTTCCATTCCCGTTCCCTACCCACCCTGTCATTCCTTAGTGAGTCCTAAGTTTAGGACGTAGTATTCCAGACCTGTATCTGTGCATTTACATACATATGGTATGTAAACAAATGGGATCTTTCCACATGTATTATGCCAGCACTTTGAATTTTTTACTTTCATAGTATGTCTTGGAGATTATAATACATAGGTATCTGGAGATCTACTTCATTCCGAGTACCACAGAATTACATACTGTGGATTGCTATACTTTACTAAAAACATTTCCATGACGATGTGCACGTTGGCAATTCTGCTACTAAAAACTGTGCCAGTTTTGAAAGATTACATATTGTCTGATTTTACATAGCATGCTGAAAAATAGGACAGAGAAGAGATAGGGGCATAAAACAGATCAGAAGTTAGGGGTGGGGGCTGGGGGGTTCATTGTAAAGGTCAGCACCAGGGATTCTTTAGGGTGTTGAGATTCTTCTGTATCCTGTTTGGGGTGGCAGTTACAAGAATCTATGCGTGTTTTAACACCCAAATATATACCTTGTTTAGGTTGAGTTCTTGGAGAGGGCTAAATGCTGTCTAATATTAACATTGCTCTATCAACTTTTTTTTGGTATTTTTATGTTATATAGTTTTTTAATCTCTATTTTTTACTTTAGTGGTTTTGTTTTATTTTTTAGGTGTCTGCCTTATGGATTTTAAAAAATCCAAACCAATCACCTCTTTCTTTTCACAAGTGAACTTAATCCATTACATTATTTTGCTCGTCATATTTGGGTATTTTAGCTTATTTCTAGATTTTTTATTTTATTCATACTTTTTCTTCCTCCTTCTTACCGTCTGTTGTATTGATCATTTTTGTCTATATCTCCTGTTTTCCACCCCCATCCCCAGCTGGTTCAGAAGATGTACACTATATTTCTATTCTTCTAGAGATTATCTATTATTTCTTAAGATGTACATTTAAAGTTTTTTAGTATTCCTACTCCCTTTCCAAGAATGTTTTAACTACCCCATTTTTTTTTTGTTCCCAGAGTTTGTTTTAGCTTTCTTTTGAAATACACATTTTTTTTAAAACAATCTGCAGTTGATTGTGATTATTTTTATATTTATTTAATCTTGTGCTTATCTGTTATTTTAGATCCTATATCCTCCCTCTGGGTTCATTTGCCTTTTGATTGAAGTATGTCATATCTCTTAATAACTCTTTTAGTAAGGGTCTATGGATGGTAAACTTGTATACCTGGTATGTCTGAAAATGTCTATATTGATTTCATTCTTGAATAATAGTTTGATAAGTTATAAAATTCTGTGTTGATGACATTTAAAAATATTATTCCAGTTTCTCCTGGCCTGTATTTTTGCTGATGAGAAGGCTGCTGTCAGTTTGATTTTATTCTTTAGTGCCCAATCTATCTATCTTTATGGTAGCTTTTAAGATTTTACCTTTAATCTCACATTTTCTACAATTTCACTTTAATTTTGAGTGTATGTATATTAATCCTTCTCCACACCTGGAGCTAAGGACTCAGCTTTCTTTAATTTTGGAAAATTTTTGCAAATATCTCTTCAAATATTGCTTCAGGATTGCCCAGTCATTTCTTCCTTTTTCTTCTACAACTCCTATGAGATGTATGTTAGAGCCTCTCAGTATATCTTCCATGAGCGTGTGTGTGCTTTGTCATCCCTGTCCCTCTGTGCTGAGCTCTGTGTAAACTTGGAACTCTTATCTATTTCATTACTTCTTTCTACAACTGAGTGAAGTCCAGTTATTCTACCTGTTGATATTTTAAAATTCGTTGACTTTTTTATTTCCAAGATTTCTAAATTTCTTATATCGATCTACTCTTTTCTTATCTACCTACTTTTTAAAATGTTATGTCTTTATCTCTTTGACCACTATAAATATATTTATTTTAAATTGCCAGCTGTTTCAAAACTTAATTTCATTTTGAGGAAATCAGTGTTCCAATGCAAATTTTGTTGATAGCCCTTCTTAACATAGTCTCCTTCATGTGTTCTGGATGGTAGGTGCATTCTGAGTAGGAGGTTGTTTTCCACTGTCTCTCTCGCGTGTGCTTCTGTGGTTTCCTGCTCCCACCCCCGAGCCCTCCATCCACCACTAGATCATCTCACAGTGCTTTGATGTTTCACTGAGATGTCAGGCTCTCACAGGCCTAGTCAGGGAGCTAGAGGCAGGCTGACTCAGTTCCTGGTTGGGAGGAACCCCAGATGTACAGTTTCCTCTGAAGCACCAGTTCCAGCATCCAGTAAATCGTAAATTGCCATTCTTTTTAGCTTCCTTTGGGGAGTGGGGGTCTTTGGCTTCAAACAGTGACCAGGCTCCAGCCTCTTATCTTGCTTACTGCATTTATAGTTACTGGCAGGAGCTGAGCTTCTGGCTGCTACTGCTTTATTTTGGATGAGAGCCCAGCAATTGATTCAGCCCCACTCAGTACTTCATTCGTGATCCACAGAAAAGTTTATCTCATTTTTAAGTCCATGTATGCATTTCTGTTGTCTCTTTTCCTAGTTTATCTATCATGACTATATACATTGAGCAGAAGAGTTTTGAAATGTAGCATTTGCTTTATCATCTTTTCCAGGAGTGTATGTGGGTGTATTTTAATATAAAAATTAGTGAAGACAAATTAACATGATAAAGAATCAGTGTTGCCTGGGTGGTGCCGAACAAGGTAAGCTTATAATACCAAGTTCCCTCCCTCCCCCAAATGGCTGGATTTCTTTACATATCTCCTGCCAACAGAATATGAGAATATTTATTTTCTTACATATTCAACAATAAAATCCATTGTTCTTTTTCTATGAATTATAACACCAAAATTATTTCTCCTGTTTGGACTTTAAATCATAGTTATGACTATATTATCATAGAAAAGGAAATGAGTGAGAAACATCACAGTGTATGATAAAACAGGTGGTACCATTCTAATATGTTAAATTGTGATCCAGCTGTATTCTTTAGATTGTGGCTAATTTTTTTTTAAAAGACAGTGCTTTAAATTGATTATGAAAGGTTCAAGCCAAATAGGCAGAGTAGAGCCACAAAACGGCAGGTGGAACCAAATAAAAGCAATTAACTTTATCCTTCTCTCTTGTTCCATCACCATAGATTCAAATACAGCTGGTATCAAAGGGCTCTCTCTACTCTGGAGTTGATCACCCAGACTTGCTCCCGTCTGACAAAACAAACCAAGTTGTCTCTGCTGACCTAAGAATGATGTAGCAAGAAACAGATCCTAAAGACCTATTCCCCAGGGCTCATTCACAGATCTTAAACACAGACTATCCTTTGTCAACTAAAACTGATTGAATATCAACTATATGCTAAGCATCATAGGAAAATCAAAGAGGCATAACCAATAGTTGCTGTTCTAAAAGCACTTGCAATCTTATTGAAGAGACATAAATAGCATAGTAGAAGTCAAGCAAGACTGCCAGTTAGGCAGCAGGTATACCAGTGAATGGTGTGGTAACTACAGTAGGAGCTCAGGCTTGGAGTAAGCAGAGAAAGCTTCACGGAATAGGAGTAACTTCATTTAGGTCTTGAAGCTACTAGACTTGGACAGGTTATTGGTTCCAGAGACAAGGGCAAAGGGTTACATTTGGGGAGAAAGATTGTCACTCTTTTTCTGAGGTAGATCCATTTTTCCTGGTAAAGGAATGGAAATGAAGAGAAAGGAACTAACTTTCACGTCATTAAGTTATCAGTTGATGTACAAACTTAAACATTTTCTCCAAAAACAAGATGCTAGAGGACAAAGCAAGCACCCACTATCAAAAGGCATGAAATTTATCCTCTTCAATGGATAACTCTGAAAATGCAATTTTGTCTTGAGACTAACTATTGAAAATATTTTAAGTACAAAAAAACCTTGGTGAGAAAGAAAAGGAACTGAAAAGGTAGGTAGATGGCTCTAAAGGGGTGAATATTGAGACGCTTTCATTCTTAGCAAACGCCTGTTTACAAGTCCTGCTATTCTCCAAGTCCAATATATGCATATTTGGGGGCAGTTACCACTTGAGCACAAAAATAGACATCTGTGAGAACCACACAGGCTGCATCACTATCACTAGGACAAACAAGGTTCCTGTCTCCAGGGGAACTGGAAAAGCAAAACTGCAAGTCTGTGGCATCATTTCCGGCCTGCTGTGCTTGTACGATCTCCCCTTTTTCTTTGTAAGACTTTTTTTTAGAGCAGTTTTAGGTTCACAGCAGAATTGAGAGGAAGGTACAGAAATTTCCGATATACTTCCTGCCCACACACATGCATCAACACCCCCATTATCAATCTTCCCATCAGAGTGGTGCATTTGTTGCAATTGATGAGGCTACACTGACACATCATTATAACTCAAAACCCATAGTTTAGATTAGGGTTCACTCCTGGTGTTGTACATTCCCTGAGTTTGAACAAACATACAATGACAGGTATCCACCATTACAGTACCATACAGAGTAGTTTCACTTCCTAAAAGTCCTCTGTATTCTGCCTATTCATCCCTCTCTTGCTCTGTCCACCACACCCCGATACAATCACTGATAGTTTTTACTGTCTCTATAGTTTTGCCTTCACCAGAGTGCCATATAGTTGGAATCATACAATCCTCCTCTCCATATTAGTGTCTTTCACTTAGCAATATGCATTTAAGATCCTTCCCTTCTCTTTTCATGGCTGAATAGCTTGTTTCTTTTTCGCACTGGCTAATATTCCACTGTGTAGATCATCCCTTCTTTTTAGTGATGATGATGTTTTAAACTTACATGATGGCCAGGAAATAACACACTGTGTATGGAGGAAGTTTAGAACCAGATAGTAAAGTGAGAGAAAAAAATAGTTTACAGCAAATTGCAAATTTTAAGGTATTTATTAATAAACACAGGGTTAAATAAAAAGTTTGTTTTACTGGTTACTCATTTCCGCAACTGCAACAGGAAAAGGAAAAGAAAAAAATCATACCCTAGTAGCTCTGAGGCATGGAGTCCTTGAAAAAAAAAATCCAAGGGATCAAGAGGGATGAATCCATTAAAACTTGGATTTTTGAATTTATAAATTTTCTCAGTGGTGAAGTATAACAATAACACATTTTCTACAGGTTTCATTGATACATAATTTAAAAAGAGACATCAAGCAAATCTTCTTAATGCATCATCAGAAATTTCTGTGTTTAAGAAGCACTAAATGCTACCAGCCTGGTAGAAGGATTAAACACTGAAAAAGTTAAAGCATCATTTCCTAAGTCATTATTATAAAGAACAAGTAATAGTTTAAGGACCAGTAAGCTTCCTAATGGCAGGCACCATGCTTTGTTTTCACTGCCTGGCACCAAGTAGGTACACAATAAATATGAGGTGAATAAATAAATAAACACTGCCCTCCTCCCTTCCCCCAGAAGGACAAGCCACAGAATGGCAAGTACACACGTTCATATTATCAGATGCCAGTGAACATCTGGAAATATCTGGCTTCTAGCTGCCTTCCTCTGAAATAAAACAGTTCATTCCACATATCCTATAAATTGCCAAGTGATGTCAGCCTAGTGATTCCTAAAGCCAGAGTTAAATGCTGACTCATTTAAGATACACAAAGAGGGTCAGATTGAGGAGGCACTGTCCATTCATTCCTAAGTAAAAAAGAAACCATCCCAGCAGGCACTTAAAAAAAGGCTCAACATCACTAATCGTCAGGGAAATGCAAATTAACACTACATTGAGATATCACCTTACCCCAGTTAGATTGGCTATAATCAAAAAGAGGAAGAATAACAAATGCTGGCGAGGGTGTGGAGAGAAGGCAATGCTCCTACACTGTTGCTGGGACTGTAAATTAGTACAACCACTATGGAAAACAGTATGGAGGCTTCTCAGACAACTATAGATAGATCTTCCATATGATCCAGCAATCCCACTTCTGGGTATATACCCAGAGGAGTGGAAACCATCATGTCAAAGGGATACCTGCACTCCCATGTTCACCACAGCTCTATTTACAATAGCCAAGATATGGAACCAACCTAAATGTCCATTGACGGATAACTGGATAAGGAAAATGTGGTATATACACACCATGGAATATTACTCTGTCATAAAAAAAAATGAAATTATGCCATTCACAGCAACATGCATGAGCTTGGAGAATATTATGTTGAGTGAAATAAGCCAGGCACAGAGGGAAAAATACCACAAGTCCTCACCCATAAGTGGGAGCTAAGAGCGAAAGAAGAAAGGAAAGAAAGACCACAGTAGTGTGTTGGACTCACAGAGAGAGAGAGAACCCGGGTTGTGGTGGGGTCGGGGGGGTGGGTAATGGCAGGGATTAATTGGGTGGGGACATGGGGAATAATCACAATTTGTGGTAATGGGCATGGCGATAGTATAGATCTGGCCATCACATCTTGGGCACAAGTGGTAATGGTCGGCTTTGTACCCCATGAATATATGTAACCAATAAAATTAAAAAAAAAAAAAAAAAAAGAAGCCATCACATCTACATTAGGATCATGTTTTCATTTTGATATCTTGCTTAATAAATATAATTCTCTATCTTTTCTGAGGGTGAGGATGACAATACATACTATGTTAAATAATGTTAAATTTTTAAATCTTTGGTTAGCTGAGACTTTCCAGCCATCAGGGATGCTTTCATTTCCTATATCTTTGTTGTATCTACATTGTTTTTTTCCTTCTTCTTTTGAATAAAACTGCTCCAGGACAAACAAGGAATTAGGGGGGGAAAAAGGACACAGGAGGAATCTCTGCCTGTAGGAACAAGGAAAGAGAAACCCCACCCAGGATCACCCATTCAATTTGAGAAGTTCCAGTATACCCCAGTGCACCCATAAGGATCACAGGATACTTGCTGGGGGGCCAATAAGCCTACCCAGGGTCACCCATCCCAAAGAGCAACAGGGCACTCAGGAACTTCTCCCAAGAACTTCAGAGCTTGCCCAAGTCTTCAACGGTGTCACTAACTTAGGAATGAACCATTAAGTGCTGCAGTGCCCAGGCCACAGAGGCACTCACATGCAACTCTGACATTGAATATGGCTGAAGTAACCACAAGGAGACTACACCATGGTGTCTACCTGGAATCAATACTGAAATACCCTACTCAATATTCCATATAAAACACTCCTACAGGAATCTCTCCTCTCAAAATCCACTCCAAAGTAATATAAGAAGCACCTGGTCTACCAGATGACCAGACATCAACACAGAGACACTAACAAGAAAATATGACACCATCAAAATAATACAGTAATTCTCAAGTACCACACCCTATGCAGTAGGAAACACTTCAAATGACTGAAGAGGAATTCTGAGCAACAATCTTAAGAAACCCAATGAGATACAAAAAGACTCAGATGACAAAACAAAATGAGAAAAACTATCCAGGATATGAAGGAGGAAATTTACAAAGAGATTAATACCTCAAAAAAGAATGTAGCAGAACTCTTGGAACTGAAGGATTCATTTGATAAAATAAAAAACACAACCAAGAGCTTAAGCAGTAGGCTAGAGCAAGCAGAAGAAATAATTTCTGATCTCAAAGACAGTTTTTTTGAAATAACCCAGGCTGACAAAAAAAAAAAAAAAAAAAAAAAAATCAAAAAGAACTTAAAAAAATGAAGAAAATCTATGAGAGCTATCAGATAACCTGAAGTACCTGAAGCACACAAACATCTAATTCATGGGTGTTCTGGAGGGGTAAGAGAAAAAAAGGAATTGAAAACCTATTAAAAGAAGTAATAGCAGAAAACCTCCCAGGTATTGGGACAGGCATGGACTTTCAGATCCAAGAGGATCAAAGATCTCCAAACATAGTCCATCCAAAAAGGTCCTCTCCAAGACATATTATAGTCAAACTGGCAAAAGTCAAAGACAAACAGAGAATTCTAAAAATAGCAAGAGAAAAGCATCAAGTCACCTATAAGGGAGTCCCCACCAGACTAAAAGCAGATTTCACAGCAGAAACTCTACAGGCTAGAAGAGAATGGAACAATATATTCAATGCACTAAAAGAAAAAAAATTATCAGCTAAGAATACACATCCAGCAAAGCTAATCTTCAGAAATGAAAGAGAAATAGTGCACTCCCCCAGACAAAAACTGTGGGAGTTCACCACCACTGGACCAGCCCTACAAGAAATCTGCAAAGGAGTCCTGCTTCTGGAATACAAAAAATGATAATCACCATCATGAATACATGAGAAAGAGCAAAACTCACTGGTAGAACAGATAAGAAAATGAGAAAGAGAAAGAAACTATATTTTAGTACCTCAAAAAACCAATGAACGCCGAAGACAAAGAATAAATGGCAAAGAAAGGAACAAAAGATATTTTTAAAAACTGAATGAAAATTGATTAAATGCCAGGTTAAGACAAAACCTTTCAATAACAACCCTAAATGTAAATAGACTGAATTCTCCAGTCAAAAGACATAGGTTGGAAGATTTGATTATAGAGCTAAACCCAATTACATACTGTCTACAAGAAACTCACCTCACCTGTAAAGACTCACACAGACTAATAGTTCCCTCTGTCAGGAATATTCCTTCTACAGATTCCCACATGCCTCCTTCACAGATCCTTCTGTTCTGCCAAAATGTCACCTTTTCAGAGAGGACTTCTTTGACCACCCTATTTAAAGTAGGACCCCTGCACTCTCCTTCCACTGCTTTATTTTTTTCAAAGCACCTATATCTTTGTTATCTTCGTAAAAATACTTATATCATTGTATTTTTAATTTCTTTGTTTTATGGCAGGGATTTTTTTAACCACTGCCTAACCCTACTGGAACTATTATAAAGTAAGTATTAATATGGAAAGAACATGGTGCTCATGACACATGGATTCTCCCTGTAGCATCCACTCCACCAGACCATTCAGTTTCTAGAAGGGGATCTCCCAAAATAGGAAACTCATTAGCTTACATGATTTTATCAGAAAGTGCTTGTTGTTTTCAAAGTTGGGCTTGTATTGAGCCAAAATATTCTGTCTTAAAATATCTGTTATTGGCTCTTGATAGAGCTTGGAGGTTATTGTCCCCCCAAAACTCATGTGGAAATCTGATTCCCAATGTGGCACTCTTGGGAGTTGTTCAGGGGATCGGATCCTTCATGAATGGATTAATGCTCTCCCTGAGGGGTGGGGCTAGTGAGTGGGTTCTTGCTTTATTAGTTCCCGGCAGAGGGAGAGCTCATTGTTTAAATGACCCTGGCACCTCCTCTCTCTCTCTCTCTCTTGCTTCCTCTAACCATGTGATCTGCTTGTACCCACTGGCTGCCTGCTGCTTTCCACCATAAGTAGAAGCAGCCTGAGGCCCACACCAGATGCAGCTGTCCCAGAATTGTGAGCCAAGTAAATCTTTGTTCATTATAAATTCCCCAGTCTCAAGTATTCTGTTATAGCAACACAAAAACAGACTAATACAGCTTTATTTGGTCTTTCTTGTAAAACACATGGAATAAGTTGAAGCTGTTTAAACTTTTACACGGCAGTCCTTCAAGTATCTACTGTCATTTCTCATGTTTCCAATCTCCTCCACTTGAGGGTAAACATACCTTCCACCAGGCTTCTACAAGGTTTTTTGGTTCCTCTTTTTTACTGGTTGCAATCTCTTAAAATATGGTGTAAAATACCTAGAAATTCATATATTATTTCTGTAATCCAAAGGTCTCAGCCCCTTTCCAAAGACACCGAATACAAATTTTTCTGTAATCCAAAGGTCTCAGCCCCTTTCCAAAGACACCGAATACAAATTGTACGTTAATTAGCACATGGCTAAAATGTGTCATCTACACTACTTCATTCACTTTTCATTACACAAAATGCATTCTTTTGAGCACTTACATGTGGTTGCTACTGATTTCCATTCTGGGGATACACAAATGAAATGAGCAGATGGGGCCTGGCTTTATGTTTATATTTCTATAAATTAGAAGTAATCCTTCCAACTAGATTCCTGTTTTTTAAACAAAGGGATGATGAATCTCAAATCTAATAATTTTCCCATTTATGAAATTTAGAGTTAAGAAATTTCCTATGGCTGGGGGGCAGAGCAAGATGGCCAACCAGAAGTATTCACCACTTGTCTCCACCACAAAGATAGAGAATAGCAAATATGCAACTACACTTGGGTGAAAAATAATGAAAGGAGAGAGCTGGAATACATCAAAGGGGTAGCAGAGATGCTGGTGAGTGCAGAAACTCAGGAAAGTCACAAAGAGAACAGAAAATAATTCCCAGTCACTACCACTCCATCCTCCAGCTGGGAGCAGCAAAGACTCAGGAGGAGTTTCTCCTTGCAGGAAAGAGGTGAGCAAGCACAGCAGCATATGCCGGCACCCCAAACCACAGGGGAATTGCACTGCCCTTGTGGCCATGTGCCTGGTGTTGGGAACTGCTGGGAGCCCATGCAACTGCATTGATCGGGGGAGGAAGTTTACACTGAGCCACCCCCAGCCCCTGGGTCCCAGGCTGCTTCAGTAGTCACAGTGATAGGATAGGACCCAACACCTGAGGGCATTTTGCTTCAGCCCTGGCAGCAGTTCTACAGCCCTGAGGCCCATCATCATGCTGGGTTGCCTACACCCAAGTCAGTGTCCTGTGCCCTGGGAACAGAGAGTCCAGTGCAGCAAGGGTGTCACCTTCGGGACAGAGGGAGTCAGGTATATACATTTTCTAGAGGCAGAAATCCACCTAATCAGGGCCTTTGGACACTGCCAGTGACCCTGCCCTCTTTGGTGAAGCACCCTTGCAATTATTACAACCATGAGGAGGTGGTGGAGGACTCTTACATCCCTTTCAGGGGCACGGACCTACACCTCCAGTACCAATGAGCCCGCCCCAATAGGTGAGCTGCAGAGGGACCCACCATCTCTCTTGGGAGCACAACAGCCCATCCACAGCCCCAGTAATCTTGTGCAGGGCAGCTCACCCCAGCTGAGGAGCTCCAGAGTGACCCAGTGCCTCTCTTAAGGTCACAGGGGTCTCTGCCCACAATCACAACAGCTTCACCATGGGTGACCACATCAGCTGAGCAGCTACAGAAAACCCTAGCATCTCTCTTGAAGGTGCAGGGTTCTGCACATAACTACAGTAATCTTATTCAGGGTAGCCCACTCTGGCTAAGCAGCTGCAGTGAGACTCAGTATCTCTTGGGGGCACAGAGTCCTGTCAATGACCACAGTAGCCTCACCCAGAGTGGCTGCTTCAGCTGAATAGTTGCAGAGGGACCCAGCATCCCTCTTGGAGGTGAAGGGTCCCAACCAAAACTTCTACCACCTTGCCCAGAGTGGCCCACTTCAACAGTGCTGCTGTAGAGCAACTAAGTACCCGTCCTGAATGTACAGGTCCTCAGCCATGAAGCAATCTCACTCAGGATTGCCCACTTGAGCAGTGGAGCTACAGAGTGCCCCCTATGTCTTCTTTACGGGTACAGGGCCCAGCCTTGAGCCTCAGTGACACCACTGAGTCACCCACTCTAGCTGAGGAGCCAATGAGCACCTCATTATCTCCCTCAAAGCCTAAGGTCCTAAGCTCAACCCCCAGAAATCCCTCCTAAGTTCATTTATTTAAACTGAGGAGCTTCAGACCACCCCAGTGCACCTATCAGGGTCATGGGATACTGGCCAGGGTGCCAGCGAGCCCACTCAGGGCCATCTACCTCAGCCAAGGAGAAACAAGGCACTTCAGCACTTCTTCTAAGAGCTCAAGAATTCACCTATTACCCTGATGACCCAGTCCAGTGTTATTCACTTCAACAAGGAACTGAGGCCACTGCCTAGGCCACAGAGGCACTCATAGAAAACTCTGACATTGAATATGATCAAAGTAATTACACAAAGACTACACTACTGCATCTACCTGAAATCACACCTAACACACTCTACCCAATGGTGACTAGAAAGCACATCTACATACAGCAGGGAGTCTCTCCCCTTAAAAGCCACTCCAGAGTATTAGAAGAAGCAACTGCTCTACCAAATGGCCAGACATCAATATAGGAATATTGGAAACATGAAAAAAACAAAATATGATTCCTCAAAGTGAATATAATAATTCTCTAATACCAAATTCCAAATAGCAAGAAAGGTCTGAAAAGGAATTCCAAGCAATAATCTTAATGAAACTCAATAAGATACAAGAAAATTCAGATAGATGACAAAATGGAATGAGAAAAACAAAACAGGATCTGAGGGAAGAATCCAACAAAGAGATAAATACATTAAAAAAAAAACAAAAACAAATAAAACTAAGCAGCACTACTGGAACTGAAGAATTCACTCAGCAAAATAAAAAATACAACCAAGAGCTTAAGCAACAGCCTAGAGCAAGCAGAAGAAAGAATTTCTGAACTCAAAGACAGGCTTTTTAAAACAACCCAGGTGGACAAAAAAAAAAAAGAAAAAATCTAAAAAAATAAAGAAAGCCTATGAGATCGATAGACAAACCTAAGCATACAAACATCTAAATTATGGGTATTCTGGAAGGGGTAGAGTAAGGAAAAGTCATTGAAAAATCTATTCAGTGAAAATAGCTGAAAACTTCCCAAGTATTGGAAGAGGCATGGACTTCCAGATTTAAGAGGCTCAATGATCCCCAAACAGATTCAATCCAAAAAGGTCCTCTCAAACTGTCAAAGGTCAAAGACAAAGAGGGAATTATAAAACAGCAAGAGAAAAATGTCAAGTCACATATAAGGGAGTCTCCACCAGACTAACAACAGATTTCTCAAAAGAAATTGTAGAGGCTAGGAGAGAATGGGATGATATATAGAAAAAAAATGCCAGCAAGAATATTACACCCAGCAAAGAAAGAGAAAGAATCACAATATTACATTAAACTTTCCCCCCACCCAAAAAAGAACAGAAAGAAAGAAGAGAAATGTGCTTATTAGAGGTGGGAAAGGGGTGGGGAGAGGGGTTGATGAGAAGCTAATTAAGGGTCACAAAAATTGATTATACTTTAGAAACATGAGTATATTAATTAATCTGATTTGACCAATACATATTGTACACATGTATTGATATTCAATTCTGTACCTCAGAAATACATATAATCAATTATCTTTCAATTAAAAAAACTGTCAAAAAAATAATTAAGGAGAGAAAGTGTATTTTCCAGACAAACAAAAACTGCAGGGGTTCACCACCACAAGATCAGCCTTGCAAGAAATCCTTAAGGGAGTGCTCTATATGGAATCTGAAAAACAGTAATCACCATCATGAATATGTGAGAAAGAATAACGCCCACTTGTACAGCAGATATGCAAATGAGAAAGATAAAGAAAATATATCTTATCACCTCAAAAAACAACAAAGACAAACAATAAAAGGAAAAGAAAGGAAAAAAAGATATATAAAACCATAAAATATCAACAAAATGCCACAAGTAAGACAATACTTTTCAATAACAACCCTACATGTAAATGGACTGAATTCCCCACTCAAAAAATACAGACTGGCTGAATGGATTAAAAAATCAGACCCCACTGTATACTGCCTACAAGGACCTCACTTCACTTGTAAAGACAAATACAGACTAATAGTGAGGAAATGTAAAAATAACTACCACATGAATAGAAAACAGAAATGAGCGGGTTTTGCTATCCATATATCATATAAAATAGACTTTAAATTAAAAACAAAGAAAGTCATTATATAACGAAAAAGGGATCTATTCAGCAAGACGATATAACAATTATAAGTATATACGCACCCAACATCAGAGGGCCCAGATGAATAAAGCAAATATTATTAAACCTAAAGAGAGAGACAGCCCCCAATAAAATAATAGTTGGGGACTTCAACAATCCTGTCTCAATATTGGAAAGATCATCTAGGCAACAAATCAGCAGAGAAACACAGGATTTAAACCACATGTTAGACCAATTGGACTTGACAGACATCTACAGAACATGTCATCCAACAACTACACAATATACATTCTTCTCATGAGCACATGGAACATTCTCCAGGTCACAAGTCAAGTTTCAACAAATTCTTAAAAACTGAAATCATTTCAAGTATCTTTTCAGACCACAATGGAACAAAATTAGAGATCAATAATAAGCAAAACTGTGGCACTGTACAAGTACATGGAAATTAAACAACATGCACCTGAACAACCTATGGGTCCAAGAAGAAATTAAAAAGGAAATCAAAAAATTTCATGAAACTAATGAAGATAAAGACACATCATACCAAAACCTGTGGGATACCGTAAAAGCAGTACTAAGAAGGAAGTTTATTGCAATAAATGCTTACATCAAAACAAAGATTAAAAAAAAAAAAAACAACCTAACTTTATACCCCGAAGAACTAGAAAAACACAAATAATCCAATCCCAAAGTTAGTAGACAGAAAGAAATAATAAGGATTAGAGCAGAACTAAATGAAATAGAGATCAGAATAATGATACAAAAGATCAAGGAAAAAAAGGTATTTTTTTTTCCAGAAGGTAAACAAAATTGACAAACACTAGCCAGAGAGAGAAGACCCAAATAAAAAAAAATCAGAAATGAAAAAGAAGACATTACAACTGATACCACAGAAATACAAAGAATCATTATAGACTATTATGAACATGACTATTATGCATGTCAACAAATTTGAAAATCTGGAGGAAATGGATGAATTTCAGTACATATACAAACTAGCAAGACTGAATAAAGAAGAAATGAAAAACCTGAATAGTCCAACAATGAGCAACAAGATTGAATAGGAAATAAGCAGTCTGCCAACAAAGAAAAGGCCAGGACCAAATGGTTTTGCTGCTGAATTCTACCAAACATTTAAACAAGAATTAATAACAACTATTTTCAAACTATTCCAAAAAATTGAAACAGAGGCCATTTCCCAAACTCATTCTATGAGGTCAGCATCATCCTAATACCAAAACCAAACAAGACACAATGAAAAAAGAAAACTATAGACTCATATCCTTGATAAATATGGACATAAAAATTCTCAACACAATATTTGTAAACTGAATTCAACAGCACATCAAAAAGACTGCACAACATAATCAAGTGGGATTCATGCTAGGGATAGAAGGATGTTTCAACATATGCAAATCAATACCTGTGATACACCACATCAACAAAATGAAGGACAAAAACCATGTGATCATCTCAAGAGATGCTGTAAAAACATTCAACAAAACTCAACATCCATTCATGATAAAGACTCCAAACGAATTAGGTATAAAAGGAAATTATCTCAACACAATAAAAGCTATATATGACAAACCCATAACTAAATTCATCCCTAATGGAACAAGGATGCACAAGGATCAGGAACAAGACAAGGATACACGTGTTCACCACTCCTATTTAACACAGTATTGGAAGTACTAGCCAGAACAATGAGGGAAGAGAAAGGAATAAAGGGCATCCAAATTGAAAAGGTGAAGTCAAATTGTCTCTGTTTGCAGATGACATGCTGTTTTACATAGAAAAACCTAAAGACTCCACCAAAAAACTCTTAGAGATAATAAATGAATTCAGTAAAGTTGCAAGATACAAAATCAGTATACAAAAATCAGTATCATTTCTATGCAGCAACAACAAACTAGAAGAAAAGAAATCAAGAAATCAAGCCTATTTACAATAGCTACCAAAAAAGTAAAATATCTAGGAATAAATTTAACCAAGGAGGTGAAAGATCTCTACAATGAAAACTCTAAAACACTGATGACAGATATTAAAGGGTACACAAAAAATGGAAATACATTCCATATTCATGGATTAGAAGAATTAATGTTGTAAAAATCTTCATACTACCCAAAGTGATCTACAGATTCAATGCAATTCCCATCAAAATACCAGCAATATTCTTCACAGAAATAGAAAAAACAACCTAATATTCATATGGAACAATAAGAGACTCCAAATAGCCAATGAAATCCTGAGCAAAAAAATAAATAAATAAAGCCAGAGGCATTACACTACCTGACTTCAAAATATACTATAGTAACCAAAACAATATGGTATTGGCATAAAAACAGACACATGGACCAATGGAAAAGAATAGAAATTTCAGAAATCAATCCATGTACTTATAGTTAAGTGATCTTTGAGACAGGTGCCATAGATTGGGAACATACATTAAGGAAATGACAACGTCTTCAAAAAATGGTGCTGAGAGAAATGGACGTCCATGTATGGAAGAATGAAATTAGATCCCTACCTCTTGCCATATACCAAAATCAACTGAAAATCGATTAAAGACATAAATACAAGATCTGAAACTAAAACTCCTAGAAGAAAACACAGGGGAAACATTTCAGGATGTAGAATTGAGCAAATACGTTATGAATAAGACCTCAAAAGCATAGGCAACAAAAGGAAAAATAAACAAATGGGATTTTATCAAGGTAGAAAGATTCTGCACAGCAAAAGAAACAATTGACAGAGTGAATAGACAACCTACAGAATGTGAGAAAATATGTGCAAACATCTGACAAGGGATTAGTATCCAGAAATACAAGGAACCCATACAACTTAATAGTAAAAGAAACAAATAATCTGATTTAAAAATGGGCAAATGACCTGTATAGAGATTTCTCAAAAGAAGACATACAAATGGCCCATAGGTATATGAATAAATGCTCAACATCACTAATCATCAGAAAAATACAAATAAAAACTATGTTGGGATATCAACTCACCCCAGTTAGACTGGCTGTTATCAAGACAGAAAATAACAAATGCTAGCAAGGACATGTTGAAAGAGGAACCTTTATACACTGTTGGTGGGACTGTAAATTAGTACCACCACCATGGAAAATAGTATGATGGTGTCTCTCACAACTACAGATAGAATTAACATTTGATCCAGCAATCCTACTGCTTGGAATATATCCAAGGGAATGGAAAATCGAAGGGATACCTGCACTCTAATGTTTATCATAGCTCTGTTTACAGTAGCCAAGATATAGAACCAACCTTAATGTCCATCAGTAGACAACTGGATAAAGAAAACAGTATATATACAAAATGGAATACTACTCAGCCATAAGAAAGAATGAAATTCTACCATTTTCAGTAGCATGGATGAGATTGGAGAAAATTATATTAAGTGAAATAAGTCAGGCACAGAAAGAGAAATACTACATGTCCTTACTCTTAAGTGGGAGCTAAAAAATAAATAAGTAAATAAAAAGAAACAAAAATAGTAATAATATGTTGAATTTTCAGAAGGTGAGAATAAAAGTTTGGTTATCAGAGGGTGGAAAGGGAGCATACTGAGAAGTTGGTTAATGGACACAAAACAGCTAGTTAGGAAAAATAAGTTCTACTGGTGTACAGTTCAGCTAGGCATCTATAATTAACATTAATTCATTGCATGTTCAAATGACTAGAAGAGAGAAGATTGATGTCCTCATCACGAGAAATAATTAAGTTTTGTAATGATGAATATACTAATTATCCTGATTTGATCATCACTCATATGCAGGTATTGATATTCAACTCTGTTCCCACAAACATGCATAATCAATTACATTTCAATTAAAAAAAAAAGACATTTCCTACTTTTGAAATACAGTTGAAATCTTTCCAAAGAGGTTTAGAAGCTTACAATTTGGATGGATCATCTGATTTATATTCTATAAAGGAAATTAGAAGAAATTAGTTCATTCAGTGGGAGTGATTGTGATAGTGTGTGCGTGGGGGGGGGCAGGAGAGAGGAACTTCAGGGGCAGAGAATTCAAGTATCCATGCTCCTTAATGTACAGTATTATCAGCATCAGTTTATGCAAAGCCCTGTCCTTCCTCCTTCCCTTCTTTCTTTTCGCCTCTTACACCATTCTATTCTCCTCCATCACCATAAGTGAGGATTCTTTATATAAACTTTGGGATACGTTTATCAAGTTTCTGAAAAAATTTAATTGGAATCTTATTAATATTCCTTTGAATTTATAAAATAATTTGTGGAGACTGGACAAATGTGTAATATCAATTCTGTGCCATCCTAGGATGTAGAATGTCTTTCCATTTATTCAAATTGTCTTATTCATCATTTATCAGATATTTTAAAGTTTTCAACAAAGTTCTTTTGTATTCTTGGTTAGCTCAATTTCTAGGTATTTGATAGTTTTTGTGTATATTTTGAATGGTATCTTATTTTTTGTTAAATCTTTTAGTTGGCATGTATCTTTCCAGTTGTATTTTATTTCATATTTTGTATAGTGAATACAAACTATTACTGATTTTCTTTTTTACTATATGAAGGTTAGATGTTCCAAAATGATAGAAATTATAAAATAAACATAAAATGCATAAATTTACAAAGGAAAACAGAAGTGTATAGGAAGAAGGACCAGCATTCATTATTTATGTTAAACAGAAGACTCCAGATATAACATAGAAAATTACTAGCCTACAACTGAAATGTAGTCCCCAACGCAAGTCTAATCCTCACCACAGGGCCCCTATATGACTGAGAGGTTCCATATGTTATCAGTGTTCTCAGTGGAATGGGACAGAGAGGACTTCGAGAGGAAGAAAGTGAAGATGGTAAGCAGTAACATGGATCTGTTTGCCTGATATGATTAGCGGATTGGGGAAGAACCCCAATCACAGGCCCTGATTAGAAATGTTGCCCCCTCCATGTCATGGTAAGCCTATTTAATAATATAGATCTTTAAACAGAGGTTTTGACCTCTACTTAAAAAACAACAAATATATGGTAAATCACATTTGCTTCACATAGAAAAAAGCCTGATACTCTGTCAGTGCTTTGTTACTTGAAGAAAAAGATAAACTGTTAAACAATAGGCAAGATCATAACAATCAATAATAATGAGATAAAAGTAAATGTTCCCCATTCACTGACTGACACTGGACAGTATCAGATGATCTAAGAAAAGAATTTAAATTCATGCCCTGTGTTAAACCCAAGAGGATGAGGTGAAAGGCACTCATATATTATCCTTGTGGCCAGGAATTTACTGCACATTAAAGTGTCAAGGTGATCGATGACAAGAAGTAAAGTTCTAGGGGAGATCAAAAGTATCCGTTTTAGCAAACCACCATAACAGGCAGGTCCTAAGGCATATTTCTGTTACTATATGTAGCAGGGGTTCTGAGACAATGTTTCTTTCATAGCATACACCACCATTCTTACAGACATTAAAAAAAAAAAGAAGGCTGCTCTTTAAAATAATTTTCACCATACAAATTATTTTTGTTTTAGATTCCCCAAAGGCCCAAGTAGAATTATGATGTGTATTGGGTACATAGAAACTTTATAAACATATCTTAGATGAAATTCTTATTTTAAGCCTGCCCATTAGTGCTACCTGCTATTTCATCAGTATTCTGAATTTTACTTTAAACAATGGGCTAATTTAAGTAAGAAGTTCTGGGCCTCCATCTATAAATTCAAATTTAGCAAAACAAGAATATCTACTAGAAACCCCAGATAGTATGGGACAGAGGATTGTGGGGGTGTGGGGGAGAGTAAATGTGAGAATTCAGAGCACATTATCAAAATGAACTTCTCTGGAATCTATAATTTTTACTGCCTGTACTTTCCAATGAACTAACTGAATATTTTCACCTGAAGGTGATTTGCCTTGGAGCTGACATTGATGGCTCCAAATCAGAGAACTAAAAATTTCACTTCAGAAAGAAGGTGCACTCCATCCAGAAGCAGGCAAGAGAGCATGCCAAAAACATCCCTTCTGCACAGCAGCCTCCGCCACAGCCACAGCTGCTGCAAAATTGGCTCTACACCACAGCGGTAGCCACAGGCACCATGCAGGCAGCCCACCAGACACCTGACTGCATTGATTCAAGGAGTCACCAGCACAGACCAGAAAAATAAGAGGACTTATTTCTCCTCAAAGCCCACTCCAGAGTAATAGAAGAAGCAACTTGCTCTACCAGATGGCTAGACATCGATGCAGACATCTGAGAAATATGAAAACCCAAGAAGATATGACAACACCAAAAGACTATAGCAATTCTCAAATACCAGACCCTATAGAGCAGGAAACCCTTGAAATGACTGAAAGGAATTCCAAGCAACAATCTTAAGGAAACTCACTGAGATACAAGAAGACTCAGTGACACAACATGATGAACTGAGAAAAAAATCCAGAATATGCAGGAGGAAATTTACAAAGAGATTAATACCTCAAAAAAGAATGTAGCAGAACTCATGGAACTGAAAGATTCACTCAATGAAGTAACAAACACAACCAAGAGCTTAATTAGCAGGCTGGAACAATCAGAAGAAAGAATTTCTGATCTTGAAGGTAATCTTTTTGAAATAACCCCAGGCAGATAAAAAAGAAGAATTTTTTAAAAATGAAGAAAATCTAAGTGAGCTAGCAGACAACCTTAACTTAAGTTCACAAACATTTGAATCATGGGTGTTCCAGAAGGGAAGGAGAAAAGAAAAGGCATGTAAAACCTATTCAATGAAATAATAACAGAAAACTTCCCAGGTATAGGAAGAGACATGGGCCTTCAGATCTAGGAGGCTCAAAGATCCCCAAACAGACTCAACCCAAAAAGATCCTCTCCAAGATACATTAGAGCCAAACTGGCAAAGCTCAAAGGCAAAGAGAGAATGTTAAAAGAAGCAAGAGAAAAGTGTCAAGTCACCTGTCAGGGAGCCCCTACCAGACTAACAGCAGACTTCTCAACAGAAACTCTACAGGCCAGAAGAAAATGGGATGATGTATCCAAAATATAAAAGAAAAAACCTGCCAGCCAAGAATACTATACCCAGCAAGGCTATCCTTCAGAAGTAAAGGAAAAATAGTGTATTTTCCAGACAAACAAAAACTGTGGGAGTTCACTACCACACAACCAGTCCTACAAGAAATCCTGCATCTGGAATCCGAAAAATGATAACCACTACTGCAAATACACAAGAAAGAACAAAACCCACTAGTACAACAAAAATGCAAACAAGAAACAAAGAAACTGAGTCTTCCCACCTCAAAAAACCATGATGGCAATGTAATAATGCCCCTGCTTTATTTCTGATTTTAGTAATTTTTGTCTTCTCTCCTTTTTTCTTGGTCAGTCTGGATAAAGGTTTGCAAATTTTGTTGATTTTAAAAAAAAGAAAAGAAAGAAAGAAAAAGAAATGAACTTCAGTGTGCATCAAAAATCAGAATGGGGATCAACTCTGACCAACAAGGAAAGATGTCCCAAATTCTTTCACAGTGTGACTCTGCTGGCCAGTTTGCTCTGATGGTTAGGTTAAGTCCGCAAACATTTTTTTGTAGGTGGTCTCAAGTCATTGAAATCACTCTCCTGGATTTTTTTTCCCAATTCAGAAAGCAGGAAATGTCCTTCCTGTGTAACAATCACAAGGCAGGTCCCCTAGGGCTTCCAGGAGGCTTGCATCTTCCAGTTCCTGTTTCTGGTTTCTGACTGCCACCACTATATTTGGTAACAGTCTGTCTGTGGGTTGTTTTGGATTTGGTCCTAATAAGATAACCTGGAGTCACTGAGCAGAGATCTAAAGCAATCTTAATTTTCCAGTAAGCAACATGTTGACCTTTCAGGATTTTGTCTATTTTATTGAGTGTGCTGAGGTTTTGAATAGCATTGTATAGCACAAAGTTGGGTGTTTACACTATTGGTCCTTGGGGGTGTATGTCTGCACAAGAATAGGATAGGTACACTCTCCTGGTTTATAGTGAATTTATATTTGTTTCTTATTTGAACTGATGTAATCTAAGGAATGCTCTTTTTACATGTTCTTATTCCATGCTACTTGCTCATAAATGAATAAATATTTGTCAGATGCGTATGACAAGAGTGCTGATTCTAATCCTTTTACATCAGGGCAAGAAAGAATCAACACCCCTTTGAGAGATAATAACCCCTTCCTTCCCCCAGTATTTTCAAAGCTGCATAGTATTTAACCTATATGAACAGAATCTTTTAGGAGTAAACAGATAATCAACTGTTACTTGCCATGGAAGAAGCAACTTACAAAGCAGTTGCTCAAAAAGCTGTCGGGCTTAGCACAAGCATAGTGCAGAGCCTCCCGGCTGCAAGGTGATGAGCAGCCACACTGCTGGCATCTCAGAGAACAGGAAATTTAATTTGTTGATGGTTCACTTTTCAAATGGATAAGTTATTTTGAAGTGCACTGAAGCAATCAATAGATTTTGAATTACTTTTATTTGAAATGGATTCCGAGGAATTGTACAGACAGCAAAACTGAGAGAATTTGGAGTGAAGACTAAAAAACTGTTAATAAAGACTCAATTAATTACCTTTGCTGGGAAGATGGGGAAAGAGTTAATAAAAATTGTCATTGCTAATCTGGACCTGGAGATTAGTGGTATTGATATCTGGGAGAAGAGAGATGTTATGACCTGCAAATTTAGGTCGCTGAAGAAGTGGCAAGAAAAGGAGCAGAGTAATGCCACAGCCCAGAATGTATACATTGTAACTGTTTGCAAGACATCATCTCTGTTGAAGTCCAAGATATGCTGGAAGACAAGGTAGGCAGGCTTTCTGAATACCATGGGCTGCTTTTCCAGGAGGGCTACTGAGTTCTTCTACCCTCTAGTCTTCGGATGCAGAAGTCTCAAGAGAAAGGAATGTAATTCTTTCCCACCAGCAATGCTGGTGTGACACTCACAGGTGATTCTTCATCTCACTGGAGAAATTCAACCAAATCTTCAGAGTCCCTTCCGGTTTCATCTACTTTCCAAAATAACCAGGCCAAAGGCCACATTTCTTAACTTTCACCTTCGGGGAAAGAACGCTACTCAGAAATAGTTTTCCCTTGGTTCTGCTAACGCTATTTTCTCTTCCTGAAGAAGACTTCTCTTCCTGAAGAAGGGAATAATAGTCCACATTGGCTCTTGTTAATTGGTGAAATTTTTTTTGGTACATATAAATACTGGTATTGTCACTAACTGGTATCATGCATGTGCTGATTAACATTTTGGATATGTTTTGTTAAACTTATTTGAAGAAACCGTAAATTATGGATGAAGGGAAGACAAATAAATCTGTCTTTTGACAGTGGAAATAAAAGCTGATGGCTTACTATTTTATCACCTATGAATGCTCTTCGAACTCTACCTTAGATTTTGCTTTGTCATGTTTCCGAACCTAGGAGTTAACTTGCTTTGTAAATAAGATCAGAAAGAATGATTGCATTTTCAATTTAAAAGGAAAAATCAAGGAATAATAACATATTTTAATCATTTTAACATCACCTTGGAAATGGGAAAGGAATTTGAGCTTCACAGAGAACTCTTTGTTTAAAAAGTTATCAGTCATCAAGCCAACTTTGGAAGATTATCATAGCAGAGCTAAAATAAGAGCTTAAATTCTTTCCTTAAGGAACATTACTTTCTTTCGTAATATGGATCCTGGATAGTTTCACTTTCTTTAATGATTTATACCATATGTTATTCCTTCTTTCTTCAATGCTTACTATAGGTTTGAAGTTATTCTTTTTATGACAGGTATGCAGTAAATAACCTTAAAAAATCTAACCTGTAATTCAGAAAATTGATACTTTTTATAACTTTTCTATTTTCATTTTGTACTGAAAATCCTGTTTTACAGACCAAACTTTGGCCACACAATCTGTGCAATTGTAATGGCTCTATAATATTCGAAAGCAGTGTGTACAGGGGTGAAAGGCACATGCTAGGGAATCAGCCTGAGATTTGAATCCTGGGTGTATTCCTCTTGGCTTTGGGGCAAGTTACCTAACCTTACATATTTCAGAATTCTTATCCGAAAATGGGACTAATCTACTTCTACAGACATTCTAAGAACTAAATAAAGTACATACAGATTCTAGCACAGGTCCCCTTACCAGTGTTACTCACTGGAAGTGCTATTAGTATTCTGGATAGGACAATTCTTCTATTGTGTGGAAAATGTCTCACTTACTTCAAATGTTTAATATCCCTCACCCTACCCGCTAAAATGCTCTCTGTGCCCTCCAGTCACTGTGCTGATCAATGAGGGCTTTGTGAAATGATCATATTAAATCTTCTGTTTATGCTTGTTTTTTCTTCCACTCCTCTTTTGAAAATATATTTTGATTATGAATATTCATTCTTTGAGATTTCCCTATATTATCTCCTCCTCGAGTCCCTAACTTCCAGTGGCTGATTATAACATGATTTTTAATCCTCTTGAGGCATCATTAAAGCACTTATACATCAGAAGGCATTGCTTATGTATTTCTATGGTCTTTAGACTGCTAGCAATCGGAGGGCACAGACTGTGCTGTATTTCTCTTTCAGTGTCTAAAACCCCACACAGTGCCATATATATTGCTGGTGCTCAGGGATGTATGTTGAATTGAATGGCCCACTCCATAAGAATTCTGAGCCTTGCAACCTTCATATTCTGATGCAATATTCCTTCAGGGCATCTTACTTTTTCTCAGAACCTTGGCAGCTCAGTCTATGCTTCCTGAACCCAGTCAACTGGCATCAGATTTCTTTGAAAAGGCAATAAAGATAATATAGGCTTATATGTGAAGGACCCAGGTTAGGTAACCTATCTGAGGAGTAGGCCTTGAACACAGGAGGTATTGGTGGAGGTGCTGAGCAGGTGGGTCAGTGGGGAGCTTCAAAGCCTTCTGCACAGCAGAGAGACATCTTCCTGTGATGCAGAAAAATGATTCTGACCATGGTACAGGAAAAGAGGTTTAAGTTGTGCTTGAATCCCCTCCTGAACCCAGTGCAGACACATCTCCTAAGTGATGTTCATTATACACACCTTCATAGGTACACTCCCTTATTTTCATTCATTTTATTCCAAGTTACATACTCGTTCTTATAGATTTTCAGTGTCCTTTCTCTTTTCTGCACTTTATCCTGCCATGGAATACGTAAACAAGAGAAACGATTCCTCATGCTTGTTAAGCAGATCCTACAGCAGTACCATAAGCCATGACACTGTAATAAAGTAATACAGATTTATTGTCCTCCTGATGATCTTATGTCACCCCCTTTACTATTTCCCAACCTGGCCGTTCCAAATCTTTGCCTTTCTCCTTAAGATTCCCACTCCACTCCCTTCCTTGTTTCCACCTTCTGCTACCTCCTTCACCCTCACAATCATTCAACAGATATGTTGCTTTCTATATTACAGAGAAACCAGAAACCGTAAGGCATAAACTCCCATCTTTCTGCCCAGTTCCAAATAAAATGCATCTGTAGCCATCATTCCCATTCTAGTGGAAGATGCCCCCTCCACCCAAATCAAGGGTAATCTTCCCACCTGGATCCTGGGTCCATCGCCTCTTTCCTCCTGAAGATGACCATTCATCACTTACACTGAATTGCTGTGTTTTATATCCAACTGCTTACTTAATATCTCCACTTTGGTGCTTAACATATATCTCAAACTTAACATGAACAGAAACGAACTTTTCCCCATTGTTCAAGCCTAAAAAACCTCAGAGTCACCCTTGATTTTTCTTTTTCTCTCATATTTCACATTTAATCTTTCAGTAAATCTTCATGGCTTTTCCTTCAGAATACATCCAGAACCACTGCTTCCACCCTGGTTCAAGCCATCTGATTCATCTCTAGCTTGGATTATTGCACTAGCCTTCCAATAATCCCCCCACTTCCATCCTTCCCTACTACACTATATTCTCAGCAGCTGGAGTGGTCTTGTTAAAACACGGCATGACAATCCTCTGCTCAAAATCCTCCAAACATGTCCCGTCTCACTCAGAGCAAAACCCAAATTTTCAGTGGCCTACAAGCTCCTATATGATCTGCACGTACTGTCTCCCCAGTCTCATCTTCTGCTCCCCTTCTCCTCACGCCCACTGCTCTAGCACACTTGCCTCCTGGTTCTTCCTCTGACATGCTGGGGATACCCATGATTCAGGCCTGTAACATCACCAGGGATCTTTCTAGGTTCACCTCAACATTCAGATTGATTATCATGACCCTCGTTTGGCACCAGAACCACTTAGAAAGACAGGACTGGAGACACAGCTTGCCAGCAAGGCAGCATCAGGCTTTCCTCCTTTGGGAAGATCTTCATTACTGTCCATGCAGTGGTCCATACTACTGCCCAGTAGTATGACCTAGTCTCTCCCTGAGACCTTCATCCCCCATGTCATTTCCGGTGCCAGGAAAAGAGATTCACCTTAGGCAGGTTCAGGATTTATCCTGGGTTAAAAGCCTTATGCCCTAAAGGAGCCAATATCTCTTGTAACTCAATAGATACACCTTCGATGTGTCAAGGGACACCTAGTTACAAGTGTCACCACAGTCACAGAAGTCCAGTGACACGGATGCCTACCAAGCATTTGCCCCTCTCCCGGCCCAGATGCAGGTGACCAATCAGCGGTCATTTATACCAAAAGCAATGTAACCTAGTAACACAGTTAACAGTCTAACTTTATCAAGTCTCTTGGGAAACAGAGCTATAACACTGAGAAAGTCAAAAGTCAAATTCTTCTGCAGAGGGGACAGGGTCTCGTTAACCCTTTGTCTGTGAGCTCCTTGCTTTTGCCGCTCCCTGTCTGCACGGCTCCTTCCAGGGCATCTGCATGGCCTACTCCTGCACCTCCTTCGACTGCTTGGCCAAAAGTTACCTTACAATGAGGCCTTCACAGGCCATCCTATTTGAAAACTGCAACTCCTATCTCACCTGCTAGGACCTTCTACCATCCTTGAATGCTTTATGTCCTTATCACCTTCTAACATATTATATAATTTACTAATTGATTTTGCTTACTTTGCTCTTTTTTTCCCCCATAGAATTTAAGCTTTATAAGACTGGGATTTTTATATTTTAGTTTTTCCTCCTTCGCTGATAATTCTTGGTAGAACTGCGCCTGGCACACAGTAGGTTCTTTAACAACTATAAGTATTTGTTTTATTTATAAATGAATTTATGCCCTTGCTCTCTTTCAGGCTGTAGTTTCTCACTGGCATCCTTTTTTGGGTGAAGGTGACAAAATGTTTTCAATGACCAAACAAAAGGCAGCATGGTGTTAGGGATTAAGAACAGGGTCTTTGGAACCAAACTGCATGAGTTTAAGTAATGGCTTTGACTCTCATCTTGGGAGGTTTCCTTAACCTCTCTGTGCCCCAGGTGTCTCATTTGTAAATGAGGATAGTAATAGCACCTACACCTAAGAGTTGCCACAAGGAAGAAATGAGTAAAAATATGCGTAAAGTGTTCAGAAGAGTGCTGGAGACATTGTGTTAAGCACTGTATGTTAACTATTATTAAAAATCAACTTTAAAAGGCTGTTATTTCCACTCTGCACCACTTGTTGCTATTTTTCTCTCTTCCTACCTCCTCTTCCAGCTGATCTTCCTGAAGGTCACACCCACCCCACAGTCTCTACTTTAACTTCCGATCACTTTTTCAACCACTGCAAATAAGATTTCAAATAACCTAGTTACCACTTTCCTCTCCTTAGTCCATGAGTTAGTTGTGTACAGCCTGCCATCACTGGCCACACCTCCTTTTGACTTCTGTCACTCTCCTCTTCCCTGCTTTCCACCTGTCCTTATGGCCGCCCCTTCTCAGCCTTCCTCAGAGGCTCCCCTTCCTCCTCCACTACTCTTTGATATTATTCCTGACATTATCTCACTCACCACATTCTCCTTGGGTGACTCCATGGCATCAACTCTCATACTAATGACACCTAGTCAGTTACCAGTTCTACTGACAGTTTCCCAAAGATGTCGCATTCTTTCTCTCCTCCATGACTTGGAGCTTTCTTTCCTCTTCCTGGCACTTTCTCCCACCTCCAGCTCCCTCTCCCTGACTAACTTCATCTGGTTCTTTAAGTTATTTAATTCAACCATCACCTTTTCTCCTGTTCCCAAACCAAGTTGAGCACCCCTCCTCTGCACCCTCTTAGCGGCCTGTGGATGCCTCTGTGTACTAGGAATATAACAGAATTCTTCTGAATGCTAGTCTATTTAGTTCTCCCCTAGAAATAAACTCTTATAGGTATCTATGTCCTCAAAATATGGTGCCTGGCACATAGCAAGTATGCAAAAAAAAAAAAAGTCTGGATTCAATATATGAATACATAGCATCTATATAGAATAAATTTTGATTGGGTTACTTTCTAAATCAGAATCATTTTAAATATTGGGTAAAATAGTGATATTTCATCAAAATGTTAGTTCTTCCAGAAAATTTTATCAGGGCTAAGTATAAGAGATAAAGAAACGCAAAAAGTTCCATTTTGGTAATATAAATGGCATTATGGATATACATTCTATATTTCACTGTAAAGCCAACTTTGAAAGATGTTAGTGACATCCAACATTACTTGAATTCAATCAACTGCTGTTGGCTCATTGAAATCTTCTGAGTACCATATTGATTAGGAAAGTTCACTGAATAAGTGCTTTAGGCTCCCTTCCATGATTATAAATACCATATACAAGTAGATAAGAGCAACTAATATTTACATGATTAAAAATCACACAGCCAGCTCTTTAAAGATGTTTCATTGACTTGATGTCTTGCTCTGACCCCCATTTTGCCATGGGCCTAGGCACCTACCTGTAAAGTACATCCAAACACACCAATCATCAGCATGGCCACCGAGAGGTAGTCGGTAAACACATCCCACCATGGCTTCAGCACCCGGAAGGCAGGCTGCTGCTCAGAGAACTGCCGGAATTCTGTCACTGGAATCATGTTTCTAAGAAAGAAGAGATTACTGGTGAGTTAACTTATCTTCAAGCACAACATACTGCATTGTTAACAGCATTTGGAATGCTGTTTTAGTCCATCAGAAGTAGTGGTCGAAAGGAGTCTAGGAGCTGTCCAGGCACGTCTGTTTCCACGAGCCATTGGATAAAACCACAGGTTGAGGAAATAAGGAGACCCATATGAAAAAGGCAAGTTCTTTTACTGAATCATTGTCCAATAATTAGACTCCCTTTGTGCTCCACATGGGACAGAGAGACCACGGCCAAAAGAGTTGCCACATCTCAGTTATTTCCTGGATCCTCATTTCTCTTAAATAGAACATGAAGATGCCAGAAAGAACAGAGCCCATCCTTTGAAATGTTTTTGCTATTTATCTTACCATCTTGGGTTATTGCTTTAAACTCTTTTTTAAGCGTCATTTCTGCATTCATTTGCGCTACTTCTTTACTGAGTCCTATTTGTAAAGCATTCTGTTTGCTCCATAGAGAAGGAAAACAATCTTGCCACCTGGTCCTTGTCTTTTAAGAGGAAAGATCTTATTATTGGTGGTGGTGGTGGGTTAGGGAGGATCCCTTTTTCTTCTGCCTTTTTTTTTTTTCCTTCTTCTCTGTGCTTTTCTCTTGATTTCTTTTCTCTGTTTCCTGTACTTCTCATATTTCACTGTGAACCTCAAACTTATCCTGATTTTCTCCTCTGAGAAATCAGATTGTTCTGGAAACTCCTAGCTCTATTGAAATGACAGAAGATAAATGAATAGGGCATATCTGAGACTCTGGGATAAGGAAAAAAAGAGGCACATCCTTTTCTTGGTCTCCATTCTTGCTCCTCGTTCCCATGCCTTTACTGTCACCCAGGACTTGAGATTAATTGCCCTGCACTGTGAGAATAAATATTCTTCCATTATCTTACAGCAAGCAATAATGGTGACCAATGAGAGCCAAAAAGAAAATTTTTCTCTTCCGCCTTCTTTAGCTCCAATAACCTAGCTCTCTACATCTGTCCTTGTTATTTAGTCCTAATTAAAGAGGCAGGAAAAAGGCTATATTTGCTGTTTGGTCTCTCAAATTTTGTTTGTTTCATGGATCTTCCTTCCCTAATTCTGAATTAAGGACTAGACGGTAAACACCCCAAATAAAAGCAAAGCCTCCTCTTTGAATTCATTGGTGGCTATAGCTTTGGAAACTATTGTATTATCTGTTCTGTCTTGCTGCTTTATAACTTTTTCTTAAACGATAATTTGTCTTTTTTTGGATTTGTTCTTTAACACAATGCTGAAAATTTCAACTGTCTGCTGATGCTTTCACCTATGACCTACCTACTTGACATCTGTGCAGCATTCGATACAATTTCCTCATTTTACTGAAACCCGCCTTTCTTAATTCCATTCTGTTACCACGACTAGGCTGCAAGCTTCTCAAGGATAGAATTTGTAAATTATGTGTATGTGTGTTCTCAAATCATGTTGCAGGCAAACTGCACAAGCTAAATAAATTACTTTGCATATTCCTAGTGTCATTAAAATTTCAGACTAGCTTAAACTTTGATTTTCCTGATGCTTTATAACATCTTTTCTCTTCAATGAATCATTACAATCTCACTGCCTCAAATGTTTTCTAGTCAGTTTCAGTGGCAGACACAGAAAAGAACTAACTCATCTTAACTTCCAAGTTCCACTTCAGAAGCTATTGTCTTATTCCATTTTGCATCCCCATCACTTGACATAGTATCTGGAAAATAAGGGGCCCTGAACAACTCTTTGTTGAATAAATGAATGAATTCAGGAGCTCATTCATGGAGCAATGCTCATTCAAGTCACATTTAGGGTGACCCTAACCAGCTGCAGTGACAGTGGTGATTAGCAAACTGCCTGTGCGGTAGTCCACTGTTCTTCGATAGGTTTGGGTGTCACATTTTTCATGATAAGTTCCTTTACTACTTGGAGGAAATTGGGCTTGTTCATTTAAGTGAGGGACAATTTCAGGAATAGAATGCACCAAAGTAGAGAACTGGTTCTCAGACTTTTTGGTCACAGGACTCCTTCATGCTATAAAATGTAATGAGGAGAACCCCAAAATGGTTATGTCAGTTATGTCTATAAGTATTTACCATGTTAGAAATTAAAATCAAGAAATTTTAAAAATATACATTAATTACAACATAATAAACTCACTACATGTCAAAATATATTATAAAAATAACTGTATTTTCAGAAATAAAAAGTTAGTAAGAACAATGACATTGTTTTACATTTTTGTAAACCTCTTTAATGTCTGGCTTAAAACAGAAGACAGCTGGATTCTCACATTTGCTTCTGCATTTAATGTATTGTGATATGTTGTTCTGATTAAAATTTATAAATCAAATATGGTCTCACAAAGATATGTAGTTGGTACTAGAATAAAACATAGGAGAAATTCTTCAAGACATTGGTCTGGGCAAAAATTTTATGAAGAAAACTTCAAAAGCACAGGCAACAGAAGCAAAAATAGACAAATAGGACTATGTCAAACTAAAAAGCTTCTGCACAGCAAAGGAAACAATCAACAGAGTGAAGAGGCAACAAGCAGAATGGGAGAAAAGGTTTATAAACTATTAAACAAAGGATTAATATCCGGAATATATAAAGAACTTAAACACCTCAACAGCAAAAACCCCCAAAGAATACAGTTAAAAATGGACAAATGACCTATGTAGACATTTCTCAAAAGAAGACATACAAATGTCCAACAGATGTATGAAAAAATGCTCAACATCACTAATCATCAGGGAAATGCTAATCAAAACCACAACGAAATATCATCTCACCCCAGTTAGAATGGCTTTGACAAAAAATAACATGCTGGCAATGATGCAGACAAAAGAAAACTCTTACACACTGTTGGAGACAATGTAAATCAGTACAGCTATTATGGAAAACTGTATGGAGGTTCCTCGAAAACTAAAAATAGAACTACCATATAATCCAGGAATCCCACTGCTGCATATTTATCCAAAGGAAATGAAATCAGTATTCTGAAGAGATATCTGCACTCCCATGTTTATTGCAGTGCTATTCGTGATAGCCAAGATAAAGAATCAACCTAAGTGTCCATCGACAGAAGAATGGATAAAGAAAATGTAAATATACACAATGAAACTCTCTACTCAACCATAAAGAATGAAATCCTGTCATTCATGGCAACGTGGATGAGCCTGAAAGACATCTCTGAAGGATCCCCATTGAAGACCAGTTATCGCAAACACGGGATGTTCCTTTTCACCCTTAGCCTTCAACACATCAGGACAAACTGTCTCTTCTTTCCCAATAGCAGGGGTAGCATCTGTACTATATTGGACTTTGTTTCTACTTTTGGCAAAGAGAGTATGACTCAAACTATTGGTCAGTGCCAGTGGGATAAGTCCAATGGGAATCTTACTGAAGGTAGCCTTCTCTGTGCTTGGAAGAACTCCCCTAACATCCTCCTGTGGTGTCCCATCTCCCCCGGCAACAATCATCACATCTGTGCTCTCCATCAACTCCAGGAGTTTCTTGGCTTGTCTCTCATAATTTGTCCTAACGAAGAGGCAGTCCCTACCCCAGTGAATAGGCTTGGTGCCTTTGTCAAAGATCAGATGGCAGTAAGTGTGTGGGTTGATTTCCGGATTCTCTATTCTATTCCATTGGTCAGTGTGTCTGTTTTTATGCCAGTACCATACTGTTTTGGTTATTATAGCTTTGTAGTATAGCTTAAAGTCAGGTAGTGTTATGCCTCCAGCTTTATTTTTTTTGCTCAGCATTGCTTTGGCTATGCGTGGTCTTTTATTGTTCCATATAAATGACTGGATAGTTTTTTCCATTTCTGAGAAAAATGTCTTGGAATTTTGATGGGGATTGCATTGAATTTGTATATCACTTTGGGTAGTATGGACATTTTCACTATGTTGATTCTTCCAATCCAAGAGCATGGGATATCTTTCCATCTTCTTGTATCCTCTCTAATTTCTCTCAGCAGTGGTTTGTAGTTCTCATTATAGAGATTTTTCACCTCCTTGGTTAACTCAATTCCTAAGTATTTTATTTTTTTGGTGGCTATTGTAAATGGGCAGGCTTTCTTGATTTCTCGTTCTGCATGTTCACTATTGGAGAAAAGAAATGCTACTGATTTTTGTGTGTTGATTTTGTATCCTGCTACTGTGCTGAAATCATTTATCAATTCAAGCAGTTTTTTTGTAGAGGTTTTAGGCTGTTCGATATATAGGATCATGTCATCTGCAAACAGGGACAGTTTGACTTCATCTTTTCCAATCTGGATGCCCTTTATTTCCTTCTCTTCTCTGATTGCTCTGGCTAGTACTTCCAACACTATGTTAAATAGGAGTGGTGAGAGTGGGCATCCTGTCTAGTTCCTGTTCTTAAGGAAAAGCTTTCAGCTTTTCCCCATTCAGGATGATATTGGCAGTGGGTTTGTCATATACGGCTTTAATTATGTTGAGATACTTTCCCTCTATACCTAACTTATAGAGGGTCTTTGTCATGAATGAGTGCTGAACTTTATCAAATGCTTTTTCAGCATCTATAGAGATGATCATATGGTCCTTGTGTTTGAGTTTATTAATATGGTGTATCACATTTATTGATTTGCGTATGTTGAACCAACCTTGCATCCCTGGGATGAATCCCACTTGATCGTGATGAATAATTTTTCGTATGTGTTGCTGTATTCTGTTTGCTAGTATTTTAGTGAGGATTTTTGCATCTATATTCATCAAGGATATCGGCCTGTAGTTTTCTTTTTTGGTTATATCTTTACCTGGTTTTGGTATCAGGATGATGTTTGCTTCATAGAATGAGTTTGGGAGATTTGCGTCCGTTTCAATCTTTTGGAATAGTTTGTAAAGAATCGGTGTCAATTCCTCCTTGAATGTTTGGTAAAATTCTGCTGTGAATCCATCTGCAAATGGTGCTGGGATAACTGGATATCCATATGCAGGAGAATGAAACTAGATCCATACCTCTCACCGTGTACTAAAATCAACTCAAAATGGATTAAGGATTTAAATATACACCCTGAAACAATAAAACTTCTTAAAGAAAACATAGGAGAAACACTTCAGGAAATAGGACTGGACACAGACTTCATGTATACGACCCCAAAAGCACGGGCAACCAAAGGAAAAATAAACAAATGGGATTATATCAAACTAAAAAGCTTCTGCACAGCAAAAGAAACAATTAACAGAGTTAAAAGACAACCAACAGAGTGGGAGAAAATATTTGCAAAATATACATCTGACAAAGGATTAATATCCAGAATATATAAGGAACTCAAACAACTTTACAAGAAGAAAACAAGCAACCCAATTAAAAAATGGGCAAAAGAGCTAAGTAGGCATTTCTCTAAGGAAGATATACAAATGGCCAACAGACATATGAAAAAATGCTCAACATCACTCAGCATCCGGGAAATGCAAATCAAAACCACACTGAGATACCACCTAACCCCAGTTAGGATGGCTAAAATCCAAAAGACTCTGAACGATAAATGCTGGCGAGGTTGCGGAGAAAAAGGAACTCTCATACATTGTTGGTGGGACTGCAAAATGGTGCAGCCTCTATGGAAAATGGTATGGAGGTTCCTCAAACAATTGCAGATAGATCTACCATATGATCCAGCTATCCCACTGTTGGGAATATACCCAGAGGAATGGAAATCATCAAGTCGAAGGTATACCTGTTCCCCAATGTTCATCGCAGCACTCTTTACAATAGCCAAGAGTTGGAACCAGCCCAAATGTCCATCATCAGAAGAGTGGATACGGAAAATGTGGTACATCTACACAATGGAATACTACTCAGCTATAAAAACGAATGAAATACTGCCATTTGCAACAACATGGATGGACCTCGAGAGAATTATATTAAGTGAAACAAGTCAGGCACAGAAAGAAAAATACCACATGTTCTCACTTATTGGTGGGAGCTAAAAATTAATATATAAATTCACACACACACACACACACACACACAAAACCGGGGGGGGGGGGGAAGAAGATACAACAACCACCATTACTTGAAGTTGATACGACAAGCAAACAGAAAGAACATTGTTGGGGGGAAGGGGGGGAGGGAGAAGGGAGGGAGGTTTTGGTGATGGGGAGCAATATTCAGCCACAATGTATATCGACAAAATAAAATAAAAAAAAAATAATAATAATAATTTGTCCTAACGATAGTCACATCCCACCAGATAAATGTAAAATTGGGGCAGCATTTCTTTTTTCAAATAGAGTCCTGGTTTGCACGGCTGGTCCACTCATGGCCTTGCCTTTCCTGCATGTTCAAGGGAAACACTGACGCTGACCTCAGGTTCTGTTGGGGGCTTATAATTAACAATTTATTATATGTTTTCAAATGGTTGAAAGAGAGGAGCTCTCAACACAAAAATGATAAATGTTTGCAGTAATAAATATGCTAATTGACCTGAATTGAATCACACATTGTATTCATGTATGGAAATATGACTCTGTACTACATAAACATGTACAATTATTATGTGTCAATTAAAAAATGATATGTAGTTGGAAAAATGAGGAGTAATAGCCTTTTCATATCATTGTGGATATTTGTTTTTGAGACTAAACCAAACCTTGGTTAGTTACAATATGGAATCTGGAAACTATTTCTTTTTTTTTGACTGATAAGGGGATTGCAACTCTCGGCGTGGTGTGGTCTGCACCACGCTTAGCCAGTGAGCGCACTGGCCATCCCTATATAGGATCCGAACCCACAGCCTCAGCACTACCAGCGCTGCACTCTCCCGAGTGAGCCATGGTGCCGGCCCCCTGGAAACTATTTCAATAAACTTTTCACACTCCATTATATTAAAACCCATTAGTCTATCTTGCACTTTAAATGAATCTTTTACCCAGGAATGATTTTGTAACATCATGAATTGGTAATATGGAAAATATTGGATCACTGAGTTATGCACATCTTCCTAATGTTGACACATTCCATTAAAAAGTATAAAAAATCCCATTCATTACTATCACCACTGCTATCATCAGAAAAATTTTCAAGTATTGGGAAGCTGTTAAGCTCATGGCGGTAGATACAAGTTTTCCAGAGTTCTATTTATCACTTGAAAGCTTTATTTTATCAGTGTCAACAAATATTGTTAGTTGTTCTCCTTCAAGTGTCAGATTCACTACATTCATATATGCCACATACCCAAATATCAATAATCAATTGTTTTATTCAAAGTGGTATGATATGGTATGATATGGTAACGTAGCTAATTCAAGTTTCAACTCAAACAATCATGCACGACTTTCCCTTGAGACAACCATTGTACTTTGGGATACAACATGTAATAATAATTTTACCACTTTAACAAGGACATTAAGTGAAATTGGCTTTTTTTTTTAATTGCAAGTGTGTGCCAGTGCATAATACAATCCCTTCAGTACACTCTGGTGCCTCGATCTTGAGTCATGCAAGGGTGCCTTACCCACAATTGCTTTTGCACCATCAGTAAAAAAGGCAGAAAAAATTTAGGATTGTAAAATAGTTGACTCTGTGGCTCCTTAAAAAGGTCTAGGCTAAACAGACCATGAAAAAATGCTCAACTTCACTCAGCATCAGGGAAATGCAAATCAAAACCACATCAAACTATCATCTCGGGCCGAAACCGTGGCTCACTCGGGAGAGTGCGGAGCTGGGAGCACAGCGGCACCCGCCGCGGGTTCGGATCCTATATAGGGATGGCCAGTGCACTCACTGGCTGAGCGCGGTGCGGGTGTCACCAAGCCAAGGGTTGCGATCCCCTTACTGGTCACGAAAAAGACAAAAAAATATATATGTATCATCTCACCCAGTTAGACTTGCTATTATCTAAAAGATGGAGAACAACAAATGTTGGAGAGGAGGCAGAGAAAGGAGAACCCTCCTACACTGTTGGTGGGACTGTAAATTGGTGCAGCCATTATAGAAAATGTTATGGATGTTCCTCAAACTACTGCAGGTAGAACTGCCATGCGATCTAGCAATTTCACTGCTGGGTATATACACAAAAGAATTGAAATCATCATGTCAAAAGGATACATGCATGTTGCTTTGCCTCCCACAGATTTGTCACCCCTTTTCCCCTGGGTGACGGAGCTGCCAAAGATTACTTGAAGCCCATCTCTTCTGAGCAGTGAGAAGCCCCAGAAAGGGGTTAACATCCCAGAACTTCCTCAAGTGCGAGGCATTTCTTCCACTTGGGAAATTAACCACAAATTGGGGTTCTCTTCCTGCATTTATTCTCCAGACCAGCAAGTTACAGGAAGAGACATAGGTGGGGTTATGCTAAGTACAGTTTAAAAAGTTTCACAATAGAAGCTGGTAAAATGCAATTAAGTCAATTCACTAAAAAAAGCTTGATCTAGCAAACATTCTTTTTCCGTCCAGCAGCTTTTTAGTAACTTTACATATCAATTAGTAACTTGTCTGGCTTTGAGCCAGCAACCTTGCTGTGTTACAATTCTTATCTTGCAAAAGAGACTATATAGCCTGGGGTTAATTCCCTGTCCTTTGCAAGGTCAATATTTGAAACTGCAAGGCTTTGGAATACCAGGGCCTGTGAAGTACATTTGCTTTATGAATCCTCTACACCTGCACTCCTATGTTTATCACAGCTCTATCTATAATAGCCAAGAGTTGGAACCTACCTAAGTGCCCATCATCAGATGACTGGATAAGAAAAATGCTGTGTATATACACAATGGAATACGATTCTACCATAAAAAAGAATGAAATATTGCCATTTACAGCAACACAGATGAACTCAGAGAAAATCGTGTTAAGTGAAATAAACCAGGCAAAGAAAGAGAAATACTGTATGTCCTCACTCATAAGTGGGAACTAAAAAATAAGCATAGAAAAAAGGGAAAAAAAGAAAGAAAAGAAAGAAAGAAAGAAAGATACAACAATCACAATAATATGTTGAACTTTCAAAAGGAGAACTGAGGTTACCAGAAGTGGGAAGTGAGGGGGATGGAGGAATTAGTAAAGGGCCATGAAAGACAATGACAGTATATATTGTTGAATAATTATTCTGATTTGAGCATCACATATTGCACACAGGTACTGATATTCAAGTCTGTACCCCACAGATATGTACAGTCAACTATGTTACAATTAAAAAAACCAAAAAACAAAAAAAACCCCAAAACACATACAGTACTTAGGCAAAAAAATTTTCTTTAACTTACGATTTATAACTGTTGGGAATAAAGCTCTAGAAAATAAATACTGCTATACTGCTATTGAGTACAAAAAAAAAAGTCCAGGCTACTAGGGTTCCATGGACAACACTTTGAGAACCACTGGGGCATTGAGCAGGTCACTGTTCCTTTCTTTATCCCTATGGCTTTCCTTGAGAAAGTCCTGGGCACTCACAACAGGTAGGGTTCTCTGAATCCTTGGCTGAATTGCCTCATGGGTGCTAGTTATACTTTTAATATGAGAAATAAAGACAAACTAAGGAGTCTTAGAAACTTAAGTATTATCTACTGCTTCTTAATATGGCACAGCCTATTTAAAATGAATTACAAGACTTGTTAGACACACAGCTGTCAAGATGACAAAGCCTTTTAACGTTATAACTCAACTCTTGTTGCACTTAGAGTTTTCGGTGTGTGCATATAGGTGCTTGTGTATGTACATGTTAATAATATATAGATGTATAATACACATGCACACACACACACATACAAAGACTTTATTGTTGTAACATACCACAAAGCTGAAAGCCGATATCCAGCACATCATTAATCCTTAATATTTTTGATACAAAAAGGGGAGAAAGGGAGAAGTTGAATAAAAAACCCCAAAACTAAAGAGAGGGTTTTAGACCTTTTGTTTGCTTAACTGAAAATTTTTTTGTATCCTTTCACAACTTTCAGCACCTCTGAAAATTAATGCAGTTCAGTGACAGCTATTCATGATTTTGCTTTCATTACTACTGTTTCCAAATTATGTGAGACAATTTCAAGAGGTATCATTTTAAATTAAGGGAGCTACTTCTGGATAAACTGTTGTGTTTAAGTAGTTAGGGGTTAAAGATCAATCACGATTATTTTATTTCTATTTAAACATTTTTCTCTTTTAGAAATGTAAATAATTATCTTTATGCCTCCTTCAATTGCAATTTCCAACTTATCACAAAAGCATTTACTTTATCTAATTAGTAATGTCTTTGGAAATATGGCATTTCAAATTAAATAAAGAGATTCTGATGTCCTAATTTTTAAAATGTAAACATTTACATTATGTCTCTGCTTTTGAAATCTTTTGCAGAAACCCATATGCATTTCCTTATTTAGAATACTTATTTAAAAACCCCCCACATTTCCATATTCCATAAACTTTACCTCTCAAAGATACCATATAATCCTTTGTAAAGAATATTGGTAAAGTTAGGTGCAAACATAGAGTTTCTTATTTCTCTCATATATATGCCTTTTCCTAAAATAATGTGTCCCTATCCCTCCACAGGATCATTTTAGTACTCTCGTTTACAATTAATTACACAGAATGTATTGTGCTCTATTTATCAACCCATGACTTAAAGAACACCAAACTCATTCTACTTTGGTTCCAACCTGATTGCTAACATTGTTCTCCTATGGCTATCAGGTAGGTATAGCTAAAATTTGTTTTGTTCCACATTTTTTGGGCAATAGGTAAATAGCATCGCCTTTAGACAGCACAATCATATATTATTCAAGGAAGCAAGGGACAATTCCAAATGATGATAGTTATCATATCAGTAACCAGTGAGTGTCCCTTTACCAAAATGAATTAAAAATAATAATAATTCCTGAGCACATGAAATATGAATTCAAAGAAAAGAAACCCACATGTGTATTGTTCATGTATGTTGCTAAATCCAATGGTCAGTTCTCATTCTCATTCATCATCTTATTTGAGCTATCAGCAGCAGCATTTGACATAATTTGACTAATCTTCTCTTGGCCTTTAGGACCCACAGGCTTTTGGCTTTCCTCCTGGCTGTTCATTCTTCCACTCGTTCATTGATTCCTCCTCTTCTCCTGACCTCTTACTTTGGAGTGCCCCAGTGCTTAGTCTTTGGTCTTCTCCTACTCCCTAACTGTTCACTCCCCTGGTGATTACACTTGGTCGCAATGCTTTCAGTACCATCTACACTGAACACTTAATAATTTCATATCTCCATCTAGACTCATAGATCCAACTACCTGCTTGACATTTCCACTTGGATGTCCACTAGACACATCAAATAGCATGTCCAAAACCTACACCTGTCTCACTCCTTACTCCCCATCCCCACAGCAAAGCCCTGGTCCACTTGCAGCTTTTCCATCTCAGTACATGTCAATTCTATCTTTCCAGTTGCCTAGGCCAAAAATTTTGAAGTCATCCTTGGCTACTCTCTGTCTCTTACATCATATTCAATCTCTCAAAAAAGGCTAATTTATTATGTTTCTTAATGTAGTGCCTCTCTCATTCCACAAGAATGTAAGTTTCATATAGACAGAAGTTTTCTTTTTAGTTCTGTTCTGTTCATCAATGTATCACAAATACCTAAAAGTAACTCAGCATATAGTAGATGCTCGATTAATACTTGATGAATAAACTAATGAATGTGCAGTAATTTTAGCGAAGAAAGGGAGTGCAATTGCCTTCAGTTTTATAAATAATAATTTCAAAAAGCAAAGTGTGTGGGCTAAGCCCGTGGCGCACTCGGTAGCGTGCTGCGCTAGCGGCGACGCTCCCGCCGTGGGTTCGGATCCTATATAGGAATGACCGGTGCACTCCCTGGCTGAGCGCTGGTAACGAAAAAAAAAAAAAAAAAAAAAAAGCAAAGTGTGTGTCTGAGTAATGTCATGGGAGGAAGGTCCCACAGTGCAAGGCCAGAACATTAGCACATCTGAGGCCAGTATGGAGAAGTGCAAATGTGGAAGTGGAAGAACACATAAATTTCATGATTTAAAATTTATGGGTCCTCAGTTATACCCAAAGGCTCCACAAATCAAAAAACATCAGGATATGCTCAAAACATCAGATATGAAACAAACTGCTCTTCCTCCGGCAATATGAGGATGGAAATTAAAAACAGGAAGAAAAAAGCCAAAATTTCTCAATCATATAAAAATTCTATTTTTCTTCCTTGGGAAAGCACAACTCTTGATTGTATTTTATTGTATAGTTGTGGCACACATGACAAAATATTTCTAGAAAAATCCACTGAAGAAGAATGTAATTGTATGGTTCTATAAAAATATATTTAATTAAAAAAGAAAATCATAAATGGGTTACAACATTTGAGAACCTGAAGGGACCAAAGAGAACATCCAGTCCATAGCCCTCATTTTATGGGTTAAAAACTTGAGCCAAAAGAGATTAGGTGACTTGGCCAAGGAACACAGCTAGTGGTGAGCCATGACTTCTAACCAAATCTTCTTCCTCACTGTAGAGCTCTTTGCTAATATTACGTGATGCTGATTAGAACTTAAAGAATATAAAATGTACTAAGAAACAAATAGTTCAGACAGAATTTCTCCTATACTCAGATCTCTCTTTTCATGTTCCTTATTTGATAATAAAAAATCAAAAAATAATAAACTGTTATTAATATGAGTACATTTAAATGATTCTTAAGGTATATTGCCTTTATGGCATCATAAAATGAGAGAACTTCTGACTCAAAGGAATCTTAACAGACAAACTGAACTTGCAACTCATGGATACTTCTGTATTATCTTCTTTTTGGATATTTCCATGACATTGAATGTTTAGTTAATGGCCCAGTTACATTATTTGGAGAAGTCTTCAACTTGAGCTTAGTCTGTTTTTCTAAGAGTGGTGGTGGTGGGGAGAAAAATCACTCCTGCCTGGCAGTTCTAGTTCTCCCTTAATCGATGAAGATATTATTTCTCTTTCAATGATATCCTTCACATATGTAAAGAATAATCCTTTTGATCACTGTACTTCAGGCATCCATCTCAAGGCCTTTGCTTTACACAACTGTTTCCACAGTTATCTTTATTGTAGTACAGGCCTTTGAATCCAGTAAAAATTTATTACACATTATGATCATTAGCTGTTTCTTTTTTCCTCTCACAAGCATGGCTCACTTTCTTTCACTCATTTTTTAATTCTATTTTTCCACAAACTTTTTGAAGTACTCTCATATTTGTTAAATTGAAAAAGACTTAAACATACACTTACATGCACAGATACACATACCCCATTAAGCATTTTGTAGTAAAGACCAAACTCTTATGTTATCTATAAAGCTTGACATTGCAATATATAAAAGAGTGACTATTACCACATAGCTCTATATTGTAAATAATGATTATCCAAAGAACATTCACTACTGATGAGAATGTTTGAGATGAAGAAAAGAGTTACGAATAATTCATAACCTCAAAGTTAAGGATCACTGAAATTTTAATGCACAATGTTCTGTCACTAGAGTGCTAAAGAGGATGTGTTGATCAATAATGTCTCCTAAGGTCTCAGCTTGTACCCAAGGAAATGGCCACATTCTGTGACTCCCTTGTCAGAACATGATCCTATTAAGAAACGAGTCACAGAAAACAAATTTAAACATAAAACTCTTGTTAATAACATGATGATTTGGAATGTTATATTTCTAAATCTTGGTGAGATCTTAAAAGAAGGCTTTAATTTGGGGGGGATTTTTGTCAAATAGTTTCAGCTACATCTATATGACATTAATAACTATTTATTGCTTATCCTGAACATTTCAAGTATATTTAAATTTAAATCCTTTCTGAAATGAAGCTAAGCAGTGATCTAATAGTCTTATATAAACTGACCATGAAAGATTATCTTCAAATGTTAGTTGTTCCTCTCCTTATTTCAGCTAATCTGAACACACCTAGTCTCTCTGAGAAATGGCTTCAGCTCTCTGCATTCCTCTGGACTTCTTAGGAACCTCTTTATTTCTTTATCCCCCCCCCCCCATCCCCTTTAAACCATGAATAGTCTTCCAGGAGGTAGAGTGTATAAATACCCCAACCCCCAACAGAATTCTAAACCCTTGAAAAGACTGTGTGTTTCCCCTCAAACTCTCAATGTCATTCAATAGTAGTTTAGACAAGATTTTGGTTCATCTTATCAGTCTCAACCTCCAAAAACAAAGTCTAGGATTCAACTAAGTAAATCTGCAGTGATTGTTTTGAAGATTACTTATCTCTCCCTTCCATGGACAAAGAGAGACTGAAGTGTATCTCCAATCCATTTTCACTCCTTGAGCAAAGACAGCACATGAGTTCTAAGTAGCAGACACACTGTGAACACACAGTGCAGGCCAAAACCTCCAGACACAAGTGCTGGCTAAGCTGTCTACCTGGAATGCTACTTTCCTTCTGACAAAGGGATATAACAAGGAGAAAAAAGGTGGAGAACATGGAAGGCTTCTGCCCTCAAGAACATTAAAAGTAAGTTTCCTGTTTATTTTTCAACTTCTGAGGTTTACGGTAATGTAAAAAATTAGGGGTCATCTTTTATTTCATATGCCTCACTCAGGGGCCAAAAACTCAATAAATAGTTGAGTTGAATTTTTAATGATTCAATTCTGTTCCAACAGGAATTAAAGCTTGTTTTCTAAATGCCTTTTCACCAACATAGATGGTAAACTAACACTTATAAAAACAGTCAACCAAAAATGAATCAGGGAAGCTAAAGCAACTTTTTGTCAAAAACTTTCCCACTTGGATCTTCTTTTTTTTTAATAGAGTAAAATTTAAAATTTCCTGCTATGATAAATACGTACAGCAACTAAGAAACAAAGTAAGATTTCCCAAGAAACAAGAGTTGGATATTTAAAGTGAGAGATTGAAAGACTAATGGATGTAGAATATGATTATTTTTGCCTTTCTTTTTTATTAAATTAATCTTTATAGAAATCTACCATTTAAAATTTCCCTTCTGGGATTAGAGACTATGGAAGGTTTGATAATTCCAGAAAAACACTAACTACTGAACAATCCTCCTTGAGACTTCTCAAGAAGGCTACCCTCAATCTCATGCCAACCCTTGATTTGTTGTTGCTATTGGATGTGCTGAATAAAATCCATGATGGGAAGTAGTTCAGGTCCTCTAGCCTCCAGGAAAAAACAACTCCACAGGAGGAAATCAGCAACTATGAAATTTTATTGTCAGAGTATTAAAATGGATATGAGTGTACCTAAAAATTAGAATATTAGGTTTTTGTCCATCCAGTCGATAAATATTTAATGCAAGGCTTTGTGACAGTGGGAAATATAATTGTTGGGTTTGGCTCTAAATTTAACATATTGATTTAAATGGCCATCTTTTCCAAGTTAGACATTATGTGAGTTCTCTTTTCCAAGTTTTCTTTTCTCACACCAAAGCTAAATAAATTCTAATGTGAAGAAGACATTTGATAGTCTAAGAGCCACACATCCTAGAAGCTGAAGAAAGGCATAAAAGGTTTCTTTATATGAAGATGTGGGAGGACATGATCAAAGGCCTTCTCAAATTTAGACTGTGCCATAAATCTACATAAAAAAATTCTAGGAAAATGTGAGTCATTTAATTAAAAGGCATTTGTTTCTGAAGATAAATATTTGTTCTTTAATTTAAAAAGATAAAAACAACTATCCTCCCATCAAAAAAAAAAAAGCAAAACTAGGTGATACACATTACGTGATAGCAAAGGCCAAATGATCTATGTGGATCCTAAGAAATCACTACAAAAAAGATATAAATAATAGTGGCAGGGCCTCATGGTACTAATACTCTAAGCGGAATGTTCTTTCAGTCCCCCCAATTCCTTGCTTTGCAAACTCGTATGCATACTGCAGACTGGGGCTCTAGGGCGACTTGTTCAGGCAAGCCACACCCATCTCCCTGACTAGGTCAAATCCAGCATTTCAGGCTGTAACAGCACTTCAGACATCCCTAGATGGCTCCTGTCACGAATACCATTTTCCATTCACTCCTGTTTTTGAATTATGGTTGGTCTCCCCCTAGACTATAAGTTCCATAAGGGCAGGAATAATTTCTGATTTGTTTTCCATGGCTTTCCCAAACAGTGCTTGGCATATATTAGTTGCTCAGTATATATTCATTGAGTAAATAAATGAATAATTAATTAAAAACAAAGTTACGAGAACAGTCTAAGTACAGGGTCTCAGATTTATTAATTTGAATTCTTTGTTAGCAAAAAGAAAATAGAGGAAAAAACTTAAAGCCCATCAGCCAACTTGGAACAAAGCAATGCCATCTGTATAGACAAACTGTACTACAGTATTTCAAAATAGTTCACTTGAAGTTGCTATTATTAGTAAGAAAGCTGGCTTAAGGCCAGATGTGGTCTTCCCAAGAAAACCATCTCAAAGATCTACAGCCTTGTCAAATGTATTTTCTTAAAATGGCTGAAAGACCTGGAAAACAAGATATGAAAACCTAGCAATACATCAGTTTGCATGGTGACATCTAAAGCTGGTTTCAGAACTTGTTTAGTGACTTCATCACCAGAATGAAAAGGAGAACTTGGGGTGCTTGGAAGGAGTGAAACTAGCTCAAGAGTTGTTAAATTGGGAGATTTAACTATATTAATCACAAATACTAAAAAATTGAAAAATTGCATAAAAGGTCACAGGAATTCAATTAAAACCTTAGGTTTAGTGGAGAAAAACTAAGGAAGAAAGACAAACTTATGAAAGTCAAATGTTTAAAAGACGAGATATCTTTGGAAGCTCTGAAGAGGGATTTAGGAATGAAGTAGATATTTTTTGGGTGGTGGAAAATAGGCTTAGGGCCAAGGGAAAAGAAGGGTTTTATGGAACAACTGTAGGGATGTTTTGGGTTTTTTAATTTCTTCTGTAGTGTTTGATCCTTTTTTCAGATGACACATCTTAAAAACTCATCACAGATCAAAGGTTACACAGACCTAAATTAAAATTGTTTCTGATAAAAAAAAAAGTCCACTCAACAGAGAAATGGAAATTGGTGGTAGAAAGATAAGTTGGTTCATTTCTATTCAATGTCTTTGGATACAAGCAGGGTCAGTCTTGGGGTTCTCGTGGGAAGGTAGGATTGGGGAAATGGGATGGAAAAAGTCTTAGGATCTTGATTCACCCTTGGTCTTTCACTTTCTGGAGGCTGAAGGAAAGACAGATTATCACTGGAGACAGTTATTCCTGGAGTACAAAGTATCTCAAAGACAGAAGCAGTGTCTTTGTAAAGCTTTATATACCTAGCACCTACAACAGTGCCTGGCAGCTTTATTCATTCTTTCCACAAGAACTAGGATTGCTTTTATCTGCAAGATATTGAGATCACTAATGTGGATAAAGCAAAGGGCAAGACAGACATAACCTCTGTCTTTACAGATCTTGCATTATGGTGGAAAGACAGATAGTAAAAAATTACACACAACCATTTAACCACAATTGCAACAAGACTGATGAAGTAGAAGTTTAAGATACTCTGATAGTATACAGAGGTACCTGAGCTAGTAGGGGTTTAAGAAGTGATGCCTGCACAGAAATATAAAGTATATAAAGTGGTAACAGTTAGCTAGATCAAGTTGGAGACCAGGGACAGGAGAACATTCCAGGCAGAGTAAAAGGCATGCAATGTGATTGCTTTTTTTTTTTATCCCTCTTAAGATGCTTCATTTTGCCCTCCATTACTCATTATTCATGTCTTGTTTCTGTTTATTTTGAATAGGTTGGACCCTGACATTTTCTGTCTCTAGAGATGTAAGGATAGGGGTAGTCCACGCTGGTCCAGATGCCCTGAGACAAGAAAAGCAACAAGTTTCATGTTCTTACACTGAATTGGCAAAAAGTCACCAACACTCACTCACCAAAAGTCTATTTCTATGGTATGGGTGAAAATTTACCCAAAGCAATCCTTATGTACCCCACGTTTGGTGTCAAGTTCACAAAATTCTCATCAAAAGTAGTAAACGTAGTTCTGTAATCTTGGTGAGCCTCAGCACCAATGAGGGGCTGGTCAGCAATTTCCTGAGACTGAACACAGGTGGCAACGATGAGGGACAGACTGCTTTTCTCCCCTGCATCTGTCCAAACGTGTGCCGGCCCGTCCTGTAGTCACCTCACTCAAAATCCACTTAGAACCTCCTTAGGAACTGACAACCGAGCGACACACAGGAAATTCAACTTTGGTCAGAGGACAGTCTCCTTTGGTCTGTTTTGACTTTTCTCTTTTTCTTCTCCTCTTCCTTTAATGTGCTCCTCGGCCTTCCTTTTCCTCCTTCTTTCTTCTCTCTATCCTCCCTTCCTCCCTCCCTCTTTCTACATTTTTTTACCTAACTACTGGGTGCCAAGCACTGGGGATAAAAGATAAATAAGAGTCTATAATAGAATATGTGGGCAACAGATCTATAAACAAGGAGACTAAAAAATATATTACCCCTTTTTTTATGCTTCTCAGCTATTTATACTGATTCAAACCCAAAGAGTTTATGTGAGTCAGACCAGAACTGGGAAAAATTCATGCCAACCAGCCGTTTAACTCCTGCAGGTAGTTTGCCGAGAGACCTGCCAGAAAAGGACAGGGAATAAAACCAACCATGAGATTGCCCTGATGGGCAATGAAGAAATGAATGGGATGAAGAAATGAAAATGGATATAAATAGGAATCTTAACTTTCACAATCTGAATGTAGAAATGTAATAAATTCAGATAGGTTTTTCGATAAATCCCTTGCTATACAAACTCTTGCAACTTGCTCTTCAAAATCTAAGAATCAAATAGTTAGGGATAAGAGATTTTTGAATAAGTTTCTATATATTCAATATTTTCATCCATTATTTCTTAAACTGGCATTTTTCTCGTCAGAAGGTCTACAGCTCTTTTCTAATCACCCATGGGACTTATAATCCTCCCAAATACTTAACCACTACACCAATAATGTATTGGCTATTATGATTATTAAAAGGAACATAGAAAACATCTGGGTGAGGGAAGTAGCTGCAGGAATTAATATAGAAAAAGAAATTGTAAGAACATTTCTTTTGAAATGAATCAGCAGGAGGGTATAACAGTCTTAAGGGCATCAACTTCAAAGAAAAGATGAAATTATTTGGGTTGCCCTAGTAACACCAAGATAAAATGTGGAAATGAAAATGCGAGGTTTCACATTAAGAAAACCTTCGTCAGCACTAAGGTCTCTCACACCATGGAATGAGCTTTACCATGGCAACATGCAAAAAACATGTAAACGGATTAAATAAAAAATTATACAAGGGAGTGGAAGCATGGTAATCAGGATTAAGCTGATCTAATAAAGATTCTGTACCTTTCTTTTCTTTGACTCACAGAACTAAAAAGAGAGATGGCATAGGGTTTGCAAGGATCAAATGAGACTTCCTTCAGTGACATATAATCAAAATGATTTTTAAAATTAAGCATTATGTATTATTTCCACCCACTCATTTTTTCCCCAAATGGCATAGAATCTCCACTCACTCTAAAGCTCTGGTTTTATTACAGAAAAAAGCAAAACAAACAAAAAAGAGAAACATCCTCCGAGGTTACATTTTCCATGCCTGATCTCCACTTTTCCGGAGGAGTTTTGTCCCTGCTTATTAAGGCAATATGTGTCTCTTCTCAAGAACAATCATATTGATATAATACTAGAGTATTAAAGTCATACTCTAGACTCATAATAGTTGGGAGTTTGGACACTGAAGTCAAGGTACCTGAGTCTGAATCCTGGTTCTGCCACTTATAACCATGAGCAGGTTACTTAATTCTTCTGTTTCCTCATCTTTAAAATGGGGAAAAGGATATTATCTTCCTTCACAAGGTTGAGAGTGTATAAGAAATAACTGTGTCAAACACTAATTGGAGTACTAGGCAGGAAATTAGCACTTGACATATGACAGCTACTAATATTATCAATAGATATGACAATCAAAGTTGATAAGTGTGATAGTTTACTATTTTAAAAAATTTTAATATATCTTGGTAACAACGCAACATAAAATCTACCCTCTTAATAAATGTTCAAGTATATAATACAGTTTTGTTAACTATAAGGTACAATGTCATACAGCAGATCTCTAGAGCTTATTTATTCTGGTAACTGAAAACTTACGCCCATCTGTTAGTAACTCCCTATTTCTGTCTCTCCGCAGCCTCTGGCAACCACCATTCCACTCTTGAATTCCATGAATTTGACTATTTTAGATACTTCATATAAGTAGTATTTGTCTTTCTGTGACTGGCTTACTTAACTTATAGTAATGTGATCAAAGTTCATCCATGTTGTCACATATATTACAAAATTTCCTTCTTTTTAAAGGCTGCTTAGTACTCCATTGTAGGTGTATACATTTTACCTATCCATCTGTTGATGGACATTTAGGTTGCTTCCATATCTTGGCTATTGTGAATAGGGGAGTTTACTATTAAGAATAAGAATTTACTGGTGTATGGAGCCTTCAGTCCTAACCTGAGGTACATACTAAAAAAAAAAAAAAAAAAAAAAAAAAGAATTGTTTATAAAAATAGAAAAAACAAACTTTGAAAGAATCGTTTTTGTTAAATGGGAAAGGAAAGGTATACCAACTCACATTTAATGTCATTGTGCCCACTAATTGCCAGACATTAAAAATGTTATATGTTTAAACTCCACATTAAATCTATGAGGTAGGTATTATCTTTGCTCTACAGAAAAGGAAATCTGCAAAGAAGGATTTCCCTAGATTACAAAGGCTATGAATGGCATAGCAAAAGTTCCATCTCAGGATTGTCAGGTTCCAATTTCCAAGCTCATTCCACTTTACGAGGGAAGTTATTTTAATTTCTAACAACCTCCTTTACGGGAAATTCAGACTTGATATCCATTAGCAAAAGCACCTATTTGGAAGTTAGCTATCTAAGAACTCTACTCAGGGCAATCACATTCGTGACTTGAACTTGTAGCCTAAAATCTGGCACTGAGAAAGAAAGATCCTTTTAGAGGTTATAAAGGACTCATCTTCTGTCCATGAAGAGTCACTAGTATGGAACGTACCTTTCTACTGTAAATAACTAGAAAAATGAAATATTACTAGAGCCACAGAAACTCTTTTAGGTTGTACACTTGGTTATACCTGTTTTTTGCTTGATGCAAAATCCCTGGGTGGAGAATCTGGTCCCAAATATTGCACTGCTGCAATCTACTTTTGGAGGATCTGCATTTGATTTCCAGGAACTTTGTGCAGCAAAACAGCAAGAACCTTCTGTACTGAGAGTCAGAATACTGGGAAACTTAGACCAAATTAAAATAGACGGACAGTGACTGCTTACTTCCTTTTCATTGTTTTTGTTCAAATTAATTTGGTCAAGATACTTAACAGTTAACCATCTCTTGCCCCTAGAAAATTATCAGGATCTCCCTTCCCCGATGGTTTATCAAAGTGTTTTTGGTTTTCTCAAATATGCCCAAAATGAGGATTCATTTTTCTATGACTGGTTGAAATATTCACTGTTTTCTTTTCTTTCTTTTTTTTTTTTTTTTAAATTATGACTCTGCATTTCTGACTTCCCCATCCAGGTCCCACAGTGTTTCCAGAGGCAAGAAACAGAAAATGCTTCAGGTGAATTTTATATAAAATATTCCCGTGGGTACATAAAGTCTCTTTCCAATCCATGAGGCTATAGCCTCAGTTCTGCCAACTAACACTTGATGTTGAGACATATTGAAACATAGCAGACCACTCTCAAGTTTTAGTTCTTTTAGGGAAATATGACTTATGATGTGATTTCATATAGTTCCAGGGCTCAAATACCCATAGCTCGCTTTTCTTCATCCCATCAAATACTGCCTTGTGGGTACTTCTGTTACTGCTTTGCTTTCTATTTTATTGGGATTTCTTCACCCCCCCGTCCCAAGTTTCCTCCTTTTTTAGTTTTTCCCAATATAAGTAACTCACGCTCTATCTGTTGGATCAAAGGAGGGTTTGAGACAGAAAAGTCATGGTGACTCTAAGATTTTTTACTTGAGAAACTGAAAGGATGGAGTTGCCATTTACTATAAGGAGTGAGAGGCTACAGAAAGAGCAGGTTTGGGAAGAAGGGGAATGAGGAGTTTGGTTAAAGACATATTAAATCTGAGATGTCTATTAGACGTCCAATAATGGGGTTCCACAAACAGTTGGATTTACTAGAGTAGACTCAGGAAAGATCTGGGCTAGAAATGTAAATGTGGGAGTCATTGGTATAGAAAATTATTAAAGTCACAGGATGAAACCACTCAGTGAATACAGAGAGAAGGAAAAACTATCTAAGGACTTCCTGCAGCAAATAACATTTTGCCCCCACATATGGGCATGAATATTGCTCTGTCTCTTCCTTCAGGTCACTGCACAAATGTCATTGTTAGAGACACCTTCTCTGGTTGCCCTACTGAAAATATTCATACTAACTCACCAGCAGCAGCAGCAGCAGCACACCATCCCAGCGTTTCCTTTCTCCTTCTGTTATGTTGCTTTTCTCAACAGCATTGTCTTTATCAGACTTACTATATACATAGGATGGTACTTCAAAAAGTTCATGGAAAAATTCACATTAACTTTGATTCTACCTTTCCACGAACTTTTCGAAGTACCCTTGTATTTGCTTGTTCACTCGTGCTTTTGTCTGTCTCCTGCATCATAAGGTAAGTTTCCTAAGAAATAAGAACTTGTTTTTGTTCACTCCTATCTCCCAGTGCCTAGAACAGTGCCTGGCACATAAAAAGTACTCAATAAATAATTGGCAAATGAATGAAAAATGATTGTGTGCTTATTCTGAAATTCTCCCAGTTGTTAAAAATGTGTAACAGAAATGCTTATGTGAAAACCAGAATTTAGAGTAAAGTGCACTTAGTTTTGGGGAGGAGAGTCACCTGATTTCTTTTGCACTGGTCTGCATTTTCTCATGATACCTGCATTCTGCTTAGGGGCAAAAGGGAAGCAAAGAAATTATAAAGAGGTCACTGAGAGATGTGTGTGGAGGTGGAAAAGGAAATCCTCTTTCTTTGCCTTATTCAGGGAGTTGGAAGAGGGAAGAAAGAAGGTAGGGCAAGAGGTGTTCTCAGTCTGACTTAATTTGAACCATGGGCTCCTTTATAAAATTAGTAGCAGTATCACATTCTTTCCTCTACTCCTGTTGCCTGCCTGAGTCACCTTCCAGAGACCTACCACGGAATAAGATAAAAATGGCAAGAAGAGAAGTGCAGGTGTTTACTAGGCAACAGCAGTGCAGTAGTGATCATTGACAATTTGGGTCAAAATACTCAATGGCCAATGACCAGTAATGCACAAGCACAGCAAAATGGAAGAGTGAGGACTGTGGCAAGTTATGATGGATCAGAAGTGGAACAAATCAGCAGTAATGTTGTTTAAAAAAATAGCACTGTACTGAATTTGGGGTATTCAAGAGCCAGAAAAGCTAGCCTATTGCTGTAACTAGCATTATCCAGGTCCCTTATTGGAGTAAGGGCTGGGTTTTTTTGTTTGTTTGTTTTATTGAAGCATAATTGATTATACATATTCATGGGGTACAAAGTCGACTATCAATAGTTGTGTACAATATGTGATGGTCAAATCAGGATAGTTAGCTTATTCATCATTATAATAGGCAGTCATTCTCTGTGCCCGTTAAACAATTTCTCATTAACCCCCTCTTTCTCCTCCTCCCCCTCCCCTTTTCCACTTCTAGTAACAACAGTTCTGTTTTCTCCTTCTAAAAGTTCAACATATTATTGCTACTGTTGTTTTTTTCCTCTCTCTCTCTCTTTTATTTGGTTATTTATTAATTGATTGGGGCTCTACTTTTTTAAAGAGGAATGTGGAAAATATTAGACTTTTACTTAAGGGCAACAAATTCTACCTTCAAAAACATATCCAGGTTCTAACCATTTCCAACCCATCTCTGCTATTACCCTTGTCCAAGCCATCATTATCTCTTAACTAGATCACTGCAATGGTCTCCTAACCGGTCTCCCTCCTTCTACCATTGACCTCTCTAGCTTAGTCAACCAAGCAGCCAGAATGATCCTATTAAAATACTGAGTTTCTCCTTTGCTCAAAACCCTCCCTATAACTCTCCATCTCACTCAGAGAAAAAGCCAAAATATCTACTAAAATCCTACTGGCCCTACACAATTTCACTCCCTCGCCATACCAGTCTCATAGCCCTGTCCTTCACACTCAGTTTGCTCCAGCCATACTGGTCCTTCTCATGGTTTCTAAAACATCCCATGTTCGATCTTGTCTCAGGACCTTTACATTTGTAGCACCTCTGCCTGGAATTACCCTCGTCCTGATATCTGCATGGCTTAATCTCTTGCCTTCTTTGGAGCATGCTGCAACTTATCCAGATTTCAACTACTTTTCACCATCTCTGTCACTAGCATTCTGGTCAAAGCCTTCACCACCTCTTGTATGGATGACACTGCAAAGCTGATTTAATATTATAACCCACCCTCCCCCCAGCACTCCTTTTCTTCCCATCCTGCCTTATTTTTCTCCACAACACTTACTTATGCATTTCCTTTTCTGTCTCCTGTTCTATGAGGGCAGGAATTTTTTGCCTGAATTGAAAACTGTTTTGTCCCTAATTTCCAGGAGAGTCCCTGGCCCATATTTGTCATTCAAGATAGTTGCTGAATGAAAGAGTAAATAGTGGGAACAAAACCTATACAGAAACATTACATCAATTGAGATAAGCAAAAGAATATATAAAACTAACAGATCTGTCAAGAGCCTGGAAGTACATCGACAGACTACAGGACCAGCTACAAAATGCTTCAACTATGTGACAGGCTTCAAATTGCTTCATGAGAGACTTAGGAAGAACCTGTTGTTAAATGACTGGATAAAAGATTCTAGAACAAAACCTGTGGGTTGCTCTTGCCATGGAGAGGTGAAAATAGGACAGTATGTCATGTCTTGATGGTGAGCTTGCTCTCTGGAGGCAGGGTGCTAGATGAGAAGGCCCCCTGCCGCTCCATCTGCTAAGAGCCAACATCACGGAGTGAAACACAGAAAGTGCCATGTGTTTCCAAAGGGAAAACACATGAACTGGTACTAAATTAGGAACTGCCGACTGGAAGACCTGTTGACAGGATCTGGCTGAGTTAGTCTCTGAAATGTGTTAGAGAACACCTGGGGGAAATAAAAACCAGGGTGAGTAGAGGGGTGGCTCTCATCCTTGGCTGCCCATTGGAATCACCTGGAGAGCTTTAAAAATGCTAATGCCTGGGTGCCCTTAAATCAGAATCCCTAAGGTGGGACCTATGCATGAGATTTTTTAAAAACATCTTCAGGTGATTCCAACATGCAGTGGAGGTTGAGACCTCCAGAAATATCTGTTTCTTCTTCTTGTGATAAAAAGTACAGTTATGTACCAAATGTGGTCTTAAGGAAAAACCAGAGCTTCATCTGGCCCTACCAAAGGCAGGTTTTCTTAGTTAAAATGATTGCATTTATGTTTTAATATCATATCTCTAGTTAATATTTACCTAGACCCAGACAGACCACCACATTGATCCAGATCACCACATCAGGACTGAAAGGCTCCCCACACAGCCCAACACTCTCTCGGGAAGAGCATGCTGCTTGGACAATATTTGAAAGGGTCTTAGACCATAGTTGCAGCGTCCTATTCTGGAAATCTGTGGCTGAGTACTTTCACACGCAGTCCAAGAGCAACACTTTCCTACCTGCTCTGATCTCTCCTTCACTCCCCTGGGTTATTTACGTTCTCATCTATCTCCCCTCCCACACTGTAAATTTTGTAAGGGAGTGCTTATTTTGGCACTCCCAGCCCCCGACCTAGTTATCTGAGCAGTAACATTTTTATAGGACACAGAGCTCCACATGTGTAGCAGTGATTTACCCCTCTGGCACATTTTCAGAATGCAAAGGATGCTTTGAACATTAGAACTGTAGTTGTGTGGGGTCCACTTTTATTTGGTAAGTGTTTTATTTCAGAGTAACAGTGAGGATTGATCTTACTTAACAAAACTCTCTTTACATATTTGGAAAACTCCACTTTTTCCACAATGTGAGCTAAGGTTTAGTGTGTACTTAGATTGTGTCAGGCGCTTCACATGTGTTATATTATTTAACCCCCAAATAACCCTAGGTTCTAGGTATTAAGCCTAGAAAGAAATTGAGACTTAGGAAGGTTAAATATCCTGCCTGAGATTACACAGTGGTGAGCACAGGGGCCTGAATGTGACCCAGGCAATCTGTTTTTAGAGCCTGTTATTTTAGGTCACTAAACCTAACATTCCATTGACAACAGAAACAACAGAATTAACATTTGAATTGAATTCCTTCTTGATTTAATTTAGGAATTAATTAACAAGAAAGGGTGTTTTCCTTTACAGAAGGGTTTCTCAAAAGCGGAGTGACCTACCTAAAATTTCCTGTTAACTTACGTTATAATATCAGAGATGCTTACTTTAAAATTTATATTATACTCAGAGTATAATATATGCTCATAGATGTTTTCTTTTAAATTTGTTTGCTTTTCCATTGGAAATGGCTCCTAACTCTTCAGCTTTAAATCTTTTAGCACTGCAGCCACTTGGTCAGGTGCTTAATAATTTCAAAGAATTTAAAGAGTAGAATCTACTTCACCCAATAGCTAAATGACAGTATACTTTCCTGTCCCAAAGTGCCCATTTTCAGCATGTGTACATATATATTTTTTATTAAACATTTTATAGTATATCACTCAATATGAAAGACAATGGTACACACTTCAATTTAAAAATTTTTTTAAAAATACACTTCAATTTTTATATTGACTGCTTAGTTTTGAAAAGATAATAAGGATTTCCTAAATCCTGTTCATTGATGATCCTAACATAAAAATAGAGATGGTGCTTTGGTATAATCTTTCTAAAAATGAGGACATAGTGGTTATTTTTAAAATGTAGTTATTCTGCCACCTTCCCCACTTCCACTAAATAAAATGCCTTGGAGTATGAGATGTTGAGATGTGGGGAATGACTATTTTAAAACCTTACTGAGGTTAAGAATTTTCTAACTTTTTCAGAGTATATTGTAAAAACAAACATATTTTAAAACAGGCTTCATTCCAGGTTTCCAAGCGAACACACTCAAATAGATTAATATATCAGAATCTTGACTGTTTTCAAATGCTAGACTTAACACGGTTTATGATGTCATGTGAATAATTTTGATTCAGTTTGAATATGTCAACAGGAAGAGGTCTGGCAGAAACAAAAATTCTAAGCAAACTAATTCTGAGGCTCAAGCAACTCCATTACCAGAAATGCTAGTTAAACCAAACAGTAATGTAGCCAGAAAACATCAAGGAAAACCTCTGTTTTCAAGATTTGTGGTTTCGTCTTATAAGGGAACTATTCTGCTCTTATTTGGATGTGGCACAAGGGGGCTTTTTGAAAGCATGGTATATTTTGATTAAAAAAAAATTTTCAGTCCAGCTGAGTAAATGTAAAGATACTCTCAGACACTTGCATTCCTGAGATTCTCTGGAAATAAATCTGCTGCTTAACATTAGTAACACACTTATTGCCTCACCTAAAATGTTTTTGTTTTATCTTATAAAATATTCTAATATTATATGGTCCTTTGTGCATGGCCCCAGTTTGGGTCTAAATTTATTTTCCTTCCTATCGAAGAATAGGTCCCCTGAAAATTCTGCAGAAACAAACTGTTTCCTGTTATCCTTCTAAGCACCTTCTAAACCACAATGACCCGGAATATGCTCCTACTTAGAATACCAACATTATACTAATAGCATTTTAATACAAAACTTAAAGGTAATTTGTGCAAGTTATCTTCTCGATGAACTGATCACAGTTGTTTTGTACCTTTAGGGTGATATGAAGTCCTTAGTCCAAAACAATATACTGTCAATAGTAAAACTAATAAAAAATACTCCTGTTATTATCTTATATGTATACATTATCTCATTGAAATCTGCATTCTCAGAACTCTAAGTTTAGTCATAAGCAGTCACATTAATCTAAAAAATAAAAATAAAAGTAAGTCATCTCTAGTCACCATTTCATATAACATAATGAAGTGGTTACAATGCAAATTTTACAGCCAGAAAGATATAGGTCTAAAATTTAGCTTTATGGCTACTAGCTGGTGACCTTGGGCAGGTTATTTAACCTCTTTAAATTATGCACACTTGGAAAAGTACCTGGCAGCAAATGTGACAATTATCAACCTCATTATTTAATTAAGAAAATATTAGTTAGGCTTCTCTCCTGAGAATCTTCTAGATTCTAAAAAATCCAATTTACCCATGTTCCTCTATATCTGCTGTTCATGAAAAATGCCCAAGAGTACCCCAAATTGTGGTGTCCTCTTTAAAACATTCAGTAATTTTTTCTCCCTTGCCTCAAGATAGACCAGGTTCTCTAAGTCAACCATTTCTAACCCCCATATGTTACCTGTCCTGTTGCATGGATTTACTGAAACAAAGCCACAAGTAATGCAAACCTGTCCTCATTCTTAAATAAGGTATCCGGAAATCCAGAGGTCCCAGATGTGTTATTCAACTAGATTCTCCACAGACTACGTGACCCTTGGAGCTTACTCATTACCTGGCATCTCTGGAGCATGACCCAAAGTTTTAAGGAAGCCTCATTAGCTATGACCAATAATGTTAAAATCAGTTGAACCGTTCCTTAAGAACAAGGGACCATCCCTACCCCACACCTCATAGGTGGTTCTACCTGCTGGCATGAAGATTGAACCACTTATGGAAAAGCTGTTCTTCTGACTGCTGCCATCCAAGACCACATCTGCCTTTCTGGGGTCTAGAGGATGGTCAGCAGCTGTGTCTGACAAACCCAGATGCCATCTGTGGGATTGATATGTCCCTTTAAGGGAGACGTCCTGGAAGCTGAGTCATATGATCTCCAGGAACAGTCACTGAAAGGGTCCTCATGTTGAATCTTCATTGCTAGCTACTACTTAGCCCCTTTGCTCTATGTGCCCTGGCTATATGCTGGCAGCATCACAATGGGAGAGACAGCTTGTCTCCCAACATCCAGCCTCTCCTTTTCTCATAAGAATAGATAAGTACATGTTACTTGCAGGCAGGTGTGGCCCTGTGACTTGGTCCTCGCCATTGGAACATAAATGGAAAAGATGTATTCAACTCTGAGTTGTGTCCTTAGACCCTTCTCCCACTTCTGAGGTGGGATGTGGGCTTACTATTAATCTTCAATCAGATAAGCAAGAGATACATGTTAGCAATGGTGGAACATCAGGACATAAGGAGGCTTAACATCACAGACCCACATGATCATGTCCAGACTATTATGAGAGATGACGAAACAATATCCTTTCTGGTTTAAGTCACAACTGTGTATTGAGGAGGAGACGGAGAGTCTCTCTGACAGCATTTGAACTCATAGCCTGACTCTTTAGTCACATGGGGTAGGACTTCCCACTCTGGAGCTGGTGAATACATGCCAAGTGGAGGAGGGAGAGGACAAGAAGCCATGGGATACACATGGGATACACACGGGATACACACGGGATACACACGGGATACACACGGGATACACACGGGATACACATGGGATACACACGGGATACACACGGGATACACACAGGATACACATGGGATACACATGGCATATTTTCCTGGAACACTGACTTTACTCAAAGATTTTGGATTAAAAGGAAATATATTGAAACCAACAAAAATTATAGACTCAAAAGCAAAATTCATGTGCATTTTAAAGTTAAAATATAAGATATTAAACAAAATTTGGTCCTTAACATGAAATGCTTGTAGCTCTACTTCCAGATTCCTGAAATACATAGTAAATCTCTTCTATCTTGAGGAAGGCACTGATGGGAAGTAGGAGGAACATTAGTTGTAGAAAGAACATTACACTGTAAGTCCAAGATTTTAGACTCCACTTTTGACAGTGATATATTAGACACATATTAGACCTACTGCCCTAGTGCTTTTGCATTTATAAAACAGAACCACACGTGTATCTGTCCAATCAATACACTGTCATGCATACATATGTTTTTGGGTTGTGTAGGGGATAAAGATGACTTAGGCGTGATCTTGGAAGGCAATGAGATGCTAGGAGTTGTAATCTTGTAGCAGTGACATTTTAGTGGAAGTCATACAATGAAAAGGTCCCTCACAACCTGATCACTCTATTGTGAAGCCCTTCAGTGGACAAGTTCCACAATTCACACAGAACTCCCAAACAGCTATCTACACTTCACTATTAAATATGGTGCTATGGTCTGAATGTTTTTCCTTCCGAATCTCATGTTGAAATGTAACATGTAACATGTATTGTAACAGTATTAAGAGGTGGGTCCTTTAAGAAGTATTTAAGTCACGAGAACTCCACCCTCATGAAGAATTGTTTAAGTCTGGAATTTGGGGGAGGAACTTTTTATTGCCTTTATATCCCTCAGTACTTTTTAAGGAAAGAATGGATAAAAGTAAATTTTCTGTTTCCTTCATTGTCTCGAATATACTATTTATTCTGCTCTCAAATTTGAAAGCTAGTTTGGCTGATTATTGAACTCTAAATTGACAATTACTTTCACTAAGAATTTTAGAGGCTTTTTACCACTATCTTCTAGCATCCTGTATTGTTAGTAAAAGCTTTTACTAAAAGCTTTGGCAGGGGTTGGAGGTTGGATAGAGAGGGTAAGAGTGCACACACAAAAGAAACAAAAAGTGGATTACCATTATACTTTTTAGTAACCATGTTGGATGCTAGAAATAGTGGTAAAAAGCCTCTAAAATTCTTAGTGAAAGTAGTTGTCAATTTAGAGTTCAATACTCAGCCAAGCTAACTTTCAAATTTGAGAGCAGGATAAATAGGATAATTCAGACATTGAAGGACTCAGAAAATTTACTTTGATGCAGCTTTTCCTTTAAAAGTACTGAGGGATATAGAGGCAATAAAAAGCCCCTCTCCTGAAATCCAGACTTAGATATCCAGTTGCTGACTTGACATCTCCAACTGAATGTTTCATAGACCTTTCAAAATTAGCAAGTCCAAAACAATTCTTTATTTCACCCCCAAATCTGCTGTTCTCACAATCTTCCACATGTCAGTGAACAGGAAACCTATCCTTGCAGTCCCTCTGGTTCACAATCCTGGAGTCAATTTTGGCTTCTTTTTCTCACATCCAGATCTATTCTGTCAGCAAAACCAACTGGCTCAACCTGTAAAACATATCCAGAATCTAACCAATTCTCACTATCACTGCTGCTATAACCCCAGCCATCAGCATGTCTAATTTGGTTCACTGCCTCAGGTCTCTAACTATTCTCCATGCTGCCGTCCTTTCTCCCATCGTGAGTCTACTTTCCTCTCAAAGTGTGCCTCTTTTGGGGAATCAAGAAGATCAAAATTATTTGCATTAGACTACTAAACATTATTTGCTTTTTAAACTCATTTTCTGGTGAGTGTACAGTGAAGTTTTCTAGAGACTACATGACACGTGATAGTGAACAGACTGAATGCCAGACATTAAAAAGACTTGCGAAAATTTAAAACACTGCCATCTTCCCATTCTTTTTATTTGCTTTGGAAATATGTAGTTATTTTCATAAAAATATGTTATTTGTGTTAACATGTAGTGGCTTTATTATTATCTTAAAATAAATAAATAAATAAATAGTTGTTAGTTTTAAATTTCTAATATCTATAGATATAATCTACATAAAGCTCTTTGGGGTCTTCAATACTTGCTTAAGAGTGCAAAGGCCCTGAGATGAAAAAGTTGGCTAAGGGCTACTCTATACCACAGCTAGAGTGATCCTCTTAAAACCCAAGTCAGATTAAGAATCTCATTTGCATAGAACCCTCTCATGACTGCCCATCTCAGAGTAGAGGACAAGACATTCGTGAGCCTGTAACACCCTCTCTTAAAAACTACTGCTCCCCCATATCTCAGTGCCACCTACACTTGCCTTCTTGCTGCTCCTCTGTCATGACAGGGATACAGCTTTATGAGTGTAGTTGTATGTCCCCTCTGCTTGGACCTCTCCTATCTCAGATATTGGTACGTCCCTCCCTTCCTCCAGGTCTTTGCCTTATGAGCCATATTTTCAACTTTTTCCCTTTCCAGATATTTAAATACCTCCAACTATTTCCCTGATCTTCTGTGATAATGCTACCCCATATCTTTGCCCACTTGTATATTTGTTTATCCTACCCCCTCCATCACAGAGTAAGTCCTCAGGGACAGTGCCCCAAAGGCCAGCAGATCTAGTAGTTTGTACCCAGAGTGGTCTTAAATATAAATACATGGCTGATCTCAAGGAATTATCTGGCTAAACTTTCAGGCAAGACCATATTAGTCCCATGGCAGAGAGTCCTAACTCCATTCTGTTTTTAAGATCCCTCAAAGACCCAGTCTCTGTGAAAATTTGTGAAAAGGCTGATCACTTGAGGTACCACTGAAATCCTCATGCTGCAGGTTAAACTTTTATTTCTTTTCAGAAGAGACATACAACTGCTCTTCATATTCAGTGGAAGATCACTTCTTATTCCCAAAAATAATTATTAAATTTTCTTTGACCTCCTCATTATAGCTGAAACATCTCAATTCCTTTTGTTTTTTCCACATGGATTCTGTTTTTCAGTGCTCTAATCTTCTTTGTGATGGTCCTCTGATTCTGTTCCAGATTTCTCATCTTCCTATTTAATTGTGTAGTGCTAAACCGATCAATCTATAAGAGTTACTATGGTGCCAAAAGATCCCTACAGTCTATTTTCTTTTGATGCACCCGAGTATATGCTTTTAAAATATACTACTACATTGCCTTGTAAAAGAAAAGTTGTCCCAAACCTGTTTGTATGATGTTACTTATAATCTTCTCCCAGAAAGAAATTACTGTAGTGTTCCTGATAAAATGGCTAAGTATAACAATTGATTCTCAAGAACTCTACTCACACTAAAACTTGTTCCAGGAAATTAGTTACCACCCATGCAGTTGACTAGCTGTCAACCAAGAGTTTAGTGACCTTTAACCAAATATTATTTTGTTTGATGTCAAATCTAATGATTTTCTAACCATTTCTTTTGCTATAAAATATTTCTACCAAGAGCAAATCTTTGAATTAGCCTATTAGAGAGCTTTTGCCTTATAACGAATTTATTATAAAACTTTGATACATGCTAACAGCTAAGTCGTTGGTCAATTTTTTTAATTGCAGGGGTCAGTAAAATTTTTCCTATAAAAGGAGAGAGCAAATACTTAGGTATTAGAGGGTCGCATATGGTCTGTGTTGCATATTCTTTTTTTTTTTTTTTTTTTTTAAATAAACAACTCTTTAAAAACCAACCTCAGCAGGTGGGCCATACAAAAACAGGTTGCAGACCTAAACTACATGGGCCGCAGTTGCCAATTCCTGTTGTAATGGTTCTTGGAAGTCCCATGGACAGACTTACTCAGCTCAAGAGAAGCAGAGCTGTTGGCAGCCTCTGTATCAAGGTACTTCATGGAATGTACGCTGTTGAGATCCATTGTGTTTCTCTTCCTGAACCTTGGATTCTTTTTTTCTTTTTTTTTTTTTTTTTGCTGAAATACAGCAATTTGAGCACTTGAATGTCAAAGTCTAATGGCCATTTGAAAGGACTCTCATTGTACTGGGTTTAAAATGCTATCTAAATTGAGGCCTTGCAGAGCTATTTGGGTGCTAAGAATTTGGGGTTGTGGGCCGAGCCCGTGGCGCACTCGGGAGAGTGCGGCGACGCTCCCGCCACGGGTTCGGATCCTATATAGGAATGGCCGGTGCACTCTGGCTGAGTGCCGGTCACGAAAAAGACAAAAAAAAAAAGAATTTGGGGTTGTAGTTAAAATAAACTCCTCCCCCAGGATGTAACTAGAGCGACACTTTGATATCTGAGTGACATAAGTATAGAAGGCAAGTGTAGAACCCAAAGTTTCTGTCCCATGTTTTAAGATTGCGGATTGCCATGGCCAGTGTTTTATTCTTTGACACATTCCATGGCTAAATGTCTATTATATTACTGAGAAACCATAGTCCTTAAAAAGAAAGTTTAGAATGAGCAAGTTTGCACTGTTTAAACAAAGTATCCAAAACCTAGAAGTGAGGCAAAGGAAGAGCAGTATATCCTTTCAATATAATACTGAAGAATTATTTAACTGGCACACCCAAGGATTATTTAGGGACATATGCCTTTTTCTTTTTTTACATGCTAATTACTACTGGTGAAATCCCAGACTTGTAGATTTTTTTCAGTGGAAAAGAAAACTCAAAACATTATGGTTTTTATTTACCTGAAGGACATTACCTAGTTGTATATCTAACCTAGCAATGTTATTCTAACATTCTTTTATAAAATAATTCCTTGAATACTCTTTGAAACAGTTTTGCCATCCTGCTGGCTCTCTCATTTATGAGTTAAATCTTTGACATGCTTATTTTATATCTGTTTGAGTCACGTTTAACTTTTTGAAAATTATACTTTGACAACATTCACAGAAGTTTTAAGTTATTTTGTGTTTTGCCTGCAGTGGGTTTGTTTGTATATATATCTGCATCTGTACTTACATTTGTCTAACAGTTAAAACTGTAAAAGTATATAGAGTTGGTTCAGAGGTTTTCTGCACATTTGTAGTGTTCTATTTTTTCAGTGTTCTGGTTTTTTGGCTAGTGAGTTTTTTGGGTACAATAGCTTCCCAGTTAGAATGCCTCTAAGAATGAAGGTTAAGTGGTCACAGGAGTTTGTCTTGTGATCTCTGAGAATGCCTCATTAAACAAATGGATTCACTTTGAGATGAAGGGAGGAGAGGAAATCTACCTGGGTGGTTCCACAAGGGTGTGAAGAGAAAGGGTTATTAAAGGAAATTACTGCTGTGTCTGTAGCTGACAATGAATTAAAAGAATAGCTGTAAATTGGTGCAAACAGATACAATCTACAATCTATCAACGTAAATTCTACACCCCCCCCATCCGAGGCAAAATAGTGACCCCCAAAATGTCAACTAAGGAAAGTTGTTTTACTTCTCAAAAGTTCCTTACCTTCTTCTAGACAGAAATTAAGACTGTAAAGTCTTTCAAATAAATGGGGTTCCCATTTTCTAGACAGAATCTAATAAGGACTTATACATCTAGAATAAGGGAATCTGAAAAATTCCCCCTCCTGACACAACAAAGAGAGAAAAAAAGGCACAGCAGGAAAGTTTGGAGTTAATGGATGGTGCACGGGTCACTAAGGATAAAGAACAAAAAATACGCAAATAGCTATCTGGTCACCTTTTAGCAGCCCTTTCTATATTTCCTAGCCAGAACTTTGCATGCAAAATGCAAAGAGATTTACCAGTGCTTTAATATTTTGCAAATAATTTTGAGTGAATTTTATAAAATGTAAAGTTCAATTGACATTCCTGATAATGATGAATACTTGGACAAATTATTTTGTTAAATTTCATTAAAAAGACAGTTAAATGTCTTAGCACTGATTTTATTCTAGTTAGAGATATGATGCAAAAATTATACCTCATTTACATCAAAATGTCAAACATAGAGTTACCATATGACCCAGCAATTCCACTTCTACACATATCTAAAAGAAATGAAAATACATGTCCACAAAAAATGTGTACATGAGTGTTCATAGGAGCATTATTCCTGATAGTCTCAAAGTAAAAACAACCTAAATGTCCATCAACTGATGAATGGATAAACAAAATGTGATATGTCCATACTATGGAATATTATTTGAGAATGAAAAGAAATAAAAGACTGATACACACTACAACATGGATGAACCTCAAGTACATGCTAAGTGAAGGAATCTAGTCACGAAAAAACACATATTGTGTGATACCACTTACATGAAATATCCACAACAGGCAAATCTATAGAGACAGAATTAGATTACTGGCTTTCTAGAGATCGGAAGGACAGGTAGAGGATAAGGTGGGGTGTAGGGAGTGATAGCTAATGGGTACAGGTTTCTTTTGGGGTGATGAAAATGTTATAAAATTAGATTATGGTGATGGTTATATAATTTGGTAACTATATTTAAAAACATTGAATTGTATACTATAAACAAACAAACATTAAGGTATGTAAATTATATCTCAATAAAGCTGTTAAAAATGTATTTTAGTTTGTACAATTATTAGTTTATGCATTTTACTTCATTCTATCTTTTTTTTTCTGATGGCATGCCTATTTAACTGGAAGATACTAACTTCCTTATATTGTCTCATAGGTAAAATAGCTGATCATTATTTATGGGAAAAATTTAAGATGATAGATGTGCTCAACAACATTGATTTGTAACTATTGTCTGTTTCTTTAATGGTTGTAAATTTTAGGCAATGCTGCAATAATGTGAGATCATGGAATGTTGCATTTCTCTGGTGAGTTTTTAACATGAACAGTGGTTGTATTATTTTTCAGTGGAAATGTAAATTGTAATTGAAGATAATTAATTTTAAGACTGGAGACTAACATTAAAACTAGGTAATTACCAAAATTTGGCAAAAATCTTATCACACAATAGTTTTAACCTACGTATCACATCTATACATGAACATATTTTGTTCTTTACAAAATTCAGATAAGACTATAGCCATTCATTATAACATGCGTCATAAAATTAATTTTAAAAACTAAACATTAACACTTTAAAAACTGTCATTTGCCATTGTTTGGCCTATGTGATTTATATAAAAAATAACACATATTGAGGTAAAATTATTTTTTAAAGTAGCTAAGTAAAATAGGTAACTAATAACTCAAAAGGAAATTATTTTTGAGGTGGTCTTTTCTCAGTATGAGTCTGTAATTTACTTACTGTATGTTGTACACAGATGGCAAAAGTTATTTTCTTTTCTCATCCAACCCAAATGTGTTCTTACAGAAGGGGAAATTAGCTATCATGCTTTTGTGTTGCTTTTGATATTTCAAAATTATAAATAACTGAAAGCAAACAAGCAAAATATTAAGGATTCCTAGCCTCTCGAGAAATGAAAATTCTAACATTTCTTATATACTTTCTGATATAGTTATTACTAGTTAATAAGCCAGCCACCACTATGGCCTTCTCTTCTCCTTGGACATCTGTATTCTTATCTGACACCATTTTGAAATGTTGCTTTACTCTAAGATCATGTTCCAAATTTGGAGCAATAACAAAAGGAGCAGATGCTTTTATACCCAAAACACGTTTGATAACACACTAGAGAGCATCTAGGTAGCACCAAAGGTTGGTCCCTCTTCTATAAACCATGATGTGACACTCACAAGTTAAAGAGATGCTAGAAATAATTAGTTTAAACTGATTTGCTTCTTAATTCCTTAATTAGGTCAACAGTAGGTAGTTCTGTTTATTGCACTCACATTATGGGGGAAGCTGTCAAGTAAAAACAAAATTAATATGTAAAATGTCATTACTGTGATTATGGTATTTGCTATTATTAGGTGGCTGGCTTATTTGCTATGTTCACAAACAAGGGCTGACTGACACAGTAGTTGTCAACAGATTTATTTCTAATTTCTTTTTCTTTGTAAATTTTAAATAACTGTGTATCAATTAGAGATTAGTGTGGCACTTATTCATAGTTGTTGCTTTGTACATTCCTTAGGATATGGAATCCTAACTTCTAATCACAAAGTCTGTAAGGAGAGTTTCACTTTTTTCTTTCCAATCTTTGTCTTTAATTTTTGTCATCCCTATTGCACTGGCTAGCCTCCTGTACAATGCTGAATGAAAGTGGTGAGAGCACATATCTTTGGTTAATTCTTGGTCTTGGGGGAACACATTAAAAACTTCACCATTAAGTATGATGCTACTAGCTATGGGTTATTTTAAAATAAAAGACCTTTATGAGATTTATAGATAATCTTTCAGAATTTTTATCATGAATAGATGTTGAAAATGTTGACTGCATCTATTGAGATAATAAATGACAGAAAATAATATGATCATTTAATATAGTGGTTATAGTGTTTGATTTTTGAATGTTAAGCCAACCTTGCATTCTTGGGATTCAATCTCTTTTGTCTGAAGTTTTACTTAAGGGAAAGATTTCTGGTTATAAATAAATTTTTTTTCAGGCTTTCTGATGTGTGTTTTCAAGAAGTTGTTTTCCCATGTGTCAAATATATTGTCATTTACTTTTTGCAATATTTCTTTGTTATCATTAAAAGATGTCAGTAGGGTCTGTAGCGACACATCTCTTTTGTTCCTGATACTGCTAATGTGTTTTCTACCTCACTCTCTTTCCCCTACCCTCCACCTCTTTACAGGTTTTGCTGGATTTATTAATCTTTTCAAATAACCAACTTTTGGCTTATTTAATGTTTCTCTATCACTCATCCATTTCATTGATTCTGCTCTTTATTGTTTCCTTCCACTTCTTTTGAAATTTAATCTTTTTGTGGGAGAAACTAGATCATTGATATTAAATGTTTATTTTCTAATATAAGCACATCAAGCTCTATATAAGCACATTTATCTATCTATATATCATTTGTCTACCTACCAACCTACCTCTGTCCTGATTTAGCTACGTCATTGTTTTTTCCCATTAATTTCCATTGTATTTTTATCATTCAGTTTGAAATATTTTTAAATTTTCTTGAATTTTTTCTTTGGCCCATAAGAAATGTAGGAGTTTGTTATTACATTTATAAATACTTGAGGCTCTTCTAGATATCTTAATGTCACCGATTTCTAATTTAATTCTATTGTGGTCAAAGAATACAATTTAATATTTCAATTATAATGTTCTATCCTCTATTATTTTTTAAGAAAAACTCAGTCATCATTAATATTGTTGTTATTGGATAAGATGTATTTTTATATTCTCTGGCTGCTTTTATCATTTTCTGTTTACCTTTGGTTTCCAGTAGTTAAGAGTATGATTATATTCCTAGGAATGATTTTGTTGTATTTAACCTGCTGTTGTATGATGTGCTTCTTGGATTGGTAACTTTATTTTTTTTACCTAATTTAGGAAATTTATGGCTATCACTTCTTCAATTTTTTTTTCTTTTTTACCTCCGTTTTTTTCTCTCTCTTTTCCTTCTAAGACATTGTTATGCTTTTGATATTGTTCCACACGTCACTGTGGCTCTGTTCAATTAATTTCTATCCTTTCTCTCTCTATTCTTCAGATTGTAATAATTTCTACTGATATATATTTAAGTTCTCTGCTCTTTACCTTGCCATCTTCAATTTGCTGTTAAGCCCATCCGGTGGATTTTTCAATCTGGAATTTCCACTTTGCTGTTATTTTTATGGTTTCCATTTCTTTCTTTTTCTTTTTTTCTCATCTGTTAATTCATTACAACTATGTTTTTTGGTTTTTTTGCATTGCTTTAAAGTCATTATCTGCTAATTCCAACATGTGGATCACCTTGGAGTTAATTTCTATTGCCCATTCCTTGTCTTGATTGTGGGTTACATTTTCATGTGCATTTTTATGTCTGATCATTTGATTTTATACTAGATATTCTAGATGATATGTTATAGAAGCTCTGAAGTCTGTTAACTTCCTCTGAAAAGTACTGGTTTTAGTTTTAGCAGGCCATTAACTTGGTTATTCTCAAACTCCAAAATCTGTCTCTCCTAAGGTGGGTAGCCACTGAAATATCTGCTCATGTCTTTTAGATTTCCAGTTATTATTTGCAGTTAGAGTCCATGGATTCTCACCTCCCATCAGCATTTCCAGGATCTGGCAAAGATTTGGAGAAAGTTTATATGCAGATTTTGGGACTCTCCCTTTATGTGACTCCTTTTTCCCCAGGATTTCCCCTTTACTTTCCAACCACTATGGAAGGCTCAAACGACTTTTCAAGTCAGTATGTCTGCAGTATTGTGGTTTGAGATTTAGCAGCTCTGGACCACATGGACTGGGTAATTGTTTCAGGAGAAAAGCCATAATTCAAATGTCACCCAGTGCAGTTCCTTCCTCTCAAGGATCAGCTCCCCTCCAGTCCTACTTGCTTTTGGTTGCTCTCCCATGCCTTCAAATACTTGGGTTTTATATTTTGTTCAGAGTTTATAATTGTTATCTGCTTGAAAGTTAATTGGCACAAGCTATTCCACCACTGATGTTTTATTTTTTGCAAGGTATCTGATAAATCCCCCTTTTTTCTTCTTACATTATCTCTAATTCTCAATTTGGCAGGTTACTTCAATATATTTGTATGGTATATTTAAAAAAAAAAACAACTGCTAAAACCAAAAGACTTCTAACTTAAATATCTCCGATTACTGGTTATAACTGCAGCTACATCAAAATTCAAATCTCTATTTGGTATAAATAATGCTGTATATGTCAGAAACCCTGTTTTAGGGGTTGAGGGACTACATTCCTCAGAATACTACCCAACAGCAGCACAATCTATAGAATTCTGAAACAAACAAAATTTCCCAGTATTTTACCACCATGAAGGAAAACATCTTATATGAAATGATAATAGGAAAAGCTGTGATCACAAACTAGTGAATACTCAGGAGAACATAACAATAATCTTCTTAATAATTGAAATTTAAAGAGGGTAAACTTAGAAAAACACAACTAGTTTTTATTCAGATAAACTTTACTTATTCTAACTACACCTAAAAGCAGTAAAATCTCATTTGTAGATAACTCCACTACCATGGAATCATGATCCCCTAGAAAATGGGACATATATAGATTTGCCTTCTCCACACTGTGCAGAATGGCAGTCATTATTGAAGCCCTTACTGCTCCTGGTTATGTAGCTATTTGCATAGGTTCAGTAAGAATCTGTCCTTTTTATCAGTATATAACTGAATAAGCCTAATTTTTAACATGCCATGCCAAAAGTGTTACATTTAGAGATGAATTTAGTTTGGTATGACAATCCTACTATTAAGATACTAATGCTACACTTTATAAATAGTAACAATGCCTACAATGTCCTTCCTGAATACTAGTGTGGTACTTACTATATGGCCTACAGAATCTCAAAGTTTCAGGCAGTAAAGAATATAACTTCCTAACATGTCAAGAATCTTAAGGGAAAGAGCAGGTCCTCAAGAAAGTAGGGATACCACAGTTATAAGTACTGTAGGCAAAGTCTGATGGAGATAAATTAGATACTTCTCGGATTCTGGCTTTGGAGTTAACAAGCTGAGAGAGTAGTAAGAAGTATTTCTAGACTGAAAGAAGCAATCAAATATATAACTGAAGGGATTTTATAAACTCTGCAAAGAAGTTAACTTAGTGGTTGTTCAATATCATATCACATGGCAGTGAACTTGCTGACCACACACAAAATGTGTTAGTAAACACCTGTTGCTGTACCTTTTAAAATAAAACATGCTGAATACAAAATATAGAAGCCCAGATTCATAAACCATGTGAAGTAGATAACACTGAAACAGTGTTAATTTAGATGATGCTTTGAAAATCTTCCCTGATGTAGAAAACTAGTTCAAAACTCATACCAGTTTGTGTCAGTGTTTTAAACAAATATTACTGGTAATTGTGATTGCAGATGTACAGCATAAATGAAGAAATCTACAAAGTGATTGAATAGGCAACGAATTCAATGACCTTATTACAAAAATGGAATGAGATGGACAGATCATTTCTTGACCAAAACAGATCTGCAAAGATTGTCTAAATCGAGTGACTATTTTTTTTCCATTTTATTTGTGTTTATTTTTGTAGGATACGATGTGTTGTTTCAACACATACATATACTAAACAACGATTCACTTAGGGTAGATAGCATAGTTTTGTACCCATTAGTCCACCACTTCAAATGTTTCAAACTTGAACTGAGACAGAACCTACTGGCAAGGTAGAATTCACAATCTCCTTTTGTGAAGAAATTAACATTCTTTACAAAATGCTTAAGCAATTTTTGATTAATTTGAATGGGGATGAGACTTGTTCTTAGAAATCAGCTACCTAGCCATCCAGTTAATTGTCGGCTGTCAGTCAAGAGCCTAGTGACCTCGAACCCACATTTTTTGTCTAGCCTAACAATATCTAACCATCTACTTTTCTAACCAAATGTCCCTAAGAATGAATTTCTGAATTGGCCCAGAAGCCTTTTACATATAGTGAACTAAAACTTTGAAATGTGCTCATAAATTATTTGCCCCTAAAGTTTTTTTCACCATCCCCTTAGCAATAAGTCTACTTTTGCCCTAATGGCACATAGTCTTCCTCCATCTTCAATTCATTCATTTATTCATTTAGCAAATGTTTACTGAATGTTTGCTACATTTTGTGCACTGTGTTCTAAATACTGGTGATACATCAAGGAACATAATACAACAAACAAAAATCTAGTATATCAGTATGGTTCATTTGTTTATTTTTCTTCAAGGTCCCACCCCGTACTTTCCTTAAATGAATTTAATTGCTTGGTTCTGACTATTTCCTTTCATTTTAATTTTAGTTATTTTATTGTGCCAAGCTCATTTCAAACCCCTGTTTCAACACCAAGGCACTGTATTCACCATGGAGTCACTTATATAACTATCAGATATTTTTCTATCATGCCATCCAGATCCTTAGATAAAATGCTGAAACACCCAATGCAGATCCAAATCCTGGACACACCTCCAGCTGTCTGCTCCTCAACTAATAACCACTTTCTGGTTATAATCATCCACATAGCTGTGCATTAACTAGAAAGTTATGTGTGCTGGGTGGTATTTCCTAACTTTACTGATTAACACATTCATTATCAGTAAGCACCTTGCGAATGTTAAGGGAGATAATATAAATTAGCCTGTCAGTGTTTTCCTAATGAAGCCATTCTCACAGTTACTTAAACAATCAAGGTGTTATTAACTAAATAATCCTTTACAGTATTTTCCCAGAAGTTGGACTTATAGGTTATATCTTTCCCATTTACAAAAGAAAGTATTTGAACATGTTTTTAATTTTCATAAACCTTTAAGATATTTGAAAACAATGGTTAGTAATTTTCATTGATTTTGATAAGTTCTTAAAATACACAGGGAAAACTCACAGGACCCATGAGTTTTCATATATTTAACTTATTTCTTGATTTTTACCTAGGATTTACATTGATGTCCTGACTTCGTGTTTTATATGCTTGCTTCTAATTTCCAATCACATGTAGAAATATTTACATGTCCATATTTTATATCCCTATTAAGAAGGATGACTTCTAATTACACCATCAAATTTCATTACCATAATTTAAAATAATAGAAAAGGAAGTGGGTCTACTCCAAGATAGTATGTAAGAAATGTTATTGTAAAATATATCATTAAATGTTTATGACACGACTATTTCTCAGGAGGTTACGTCGTAAGCACTTTGCAAGTGCTGTAGTACAGCAGTGAATGAGACATATATGGCCTCTTTTCTCATGGAAGTTTCAGTGTAACTCCAAAAATCAAACAGAGAGAAATGATGTTGAAAAACAAACATTCTGGAGTTTTAAGGGTAAAGAAAAGGGGAAAAAACAATATGATTAAAATAAAAGCTGGAAGAGATGAGGGATGAGTTGTTTTGGGGGAAGAAAGCATTCCAGGGTATGAGAGGCCTCAGATGCTGAAAGCACCAATATATAAAGAAGATAAGCTCCTCCAGTCCTGGCAGCTCCCAAGATTAGGCATCAGAAGCCCAGGCTTATGCTCCCTAGGGAAACCGAGCAAGGCACCGAACATGAAAAAGCCAAGAATGACTTCAGGGGCCCTCCTCTCCCCAATATCTACTCGTTGTGAACTGAAATGTCTTTGATATGGAACACCATATTTCATAATTAAATGGTTTAAAATACAAATTCTCTAATATAGACAAACTAATTTATATCCACATATAATTGACCAGTCACAAGAATGAATGGCTAATATCAGAGCATTATCAGAATAACAGAAATAAATAAAGGATGTTGAACATCTGAAGTCTGGGGAGGGCTTCCCATCCAGTAAACTAAAGGATGCAGGTGGAGGAGCTTTTAAGAAATACAATCATCCAACACCAGAAAATGATCCTAAATTCACTCCTAAAATTTGTGACATGTTACATTTCTAAGTAGATAACCCAGATTTTTGTTTGTTTGTTTGTTTGTTTCACCCTGATAAAGAGCTTAGTCATTCTCTACTTTTTAATGATTAGGAAATTTTCAACATATTCCTGCCAAACTATCCAAAAAAAGCTCTGAAATTACCCTCTTGCCTTTCTGTGCTAGCCCTGGGAGCAAGTGGAAGTAAATTAATGTGCTAGATGTTCAAGGCCACACTAGTTTCTCTCCTCTCTTGCCCATCTTGACCCTACAGTCTCTTTCCTATTTTACCATTCAGGAATGACTGATATATAGTCGATCTCAGTCACACAGCGTTATAGTCATTCTTCATTTCTTTTGCCTTCTTGTTTTTATTTTTTTCACCTCTCATTTGTGGTGAGACTGTCTAGGTCTTTTGCCTGTGCTAATTCTCTCATGAAGGTCACTCTGGTTGTAGCCTCCACACTGCCATGATTTGTCCTATTTCCAACCAAAGTGGTTTGAAATCCCCCTTGCTCATTATCGCAACCTTCCCTCTGAGGTAGATGTTCCTTCCTCCCAGGTAAGTATTATTCCTAATTAAAGAAATCCATCTGGACCATTACCCCAACTAAAATGCCAAACTACTCAATACTGTTGATGTGCTCAATATATTTGCAAACTAATGAGGCTATTATATAACCATGGGAGCAACTTAATAACAAGATATGGTACCTAATGACCAAGGCTTTGTTTAAGAACTATGGCCTTTCAGCAAGTGTATTACCAGTTAAGTTAGTGTAGAAGTCTGGGATGAACAAGTGTAATAATAACGAGTAAGTTGCCACTAACAATCATGTAATAGAGATGAATAATTTGGGTGTCTTTCCTAATTATTGTAAGGATTTCTCCCAGAATATATGACTTGTCTTTCATTCAGGAAATAGAAACTATCTGTGTGTTATCCTAAGAAAAGAATATAAAGAAATAGAAAAATATCCTTGACTTCAAAGAGTTTACATTCTTTCATAGTATATTACCAGGGAAAAAATTTAAAAATATAACAACTTTTTAAAAAAGCATTAGGGATACATGTTGTCTGAATTATAAGTGAACTGACAAAGGATTTAGAGGGAGGCACATGGGCTCAGGAAGGAGATGATATTTAGGCTGGGACTTAGGGTTAGAGTTAGGGTTAGGATTAAGGTTAGGGTTAGCCGGAGAGGCTTGATCAAGGGTGAGATGTGTGGTGGGGAGATACCGGCATTGCCATGTTACCCTAAGTGATAAGCAAAACTGAAAGATCAGGAGAGGCAGAAAACAGGGAAGTGTGTTTGCCAAAAAATATACAAATTCCAATCCATTGAAATATTGCTAGTAAAGTTCTAAAAAATAGTGAGAGTAGAACAAAGGAAAAACTACAAAAGGTGAGTATGTTTCTTACTCAAGACTAAAAAAAAAAAGGATGTGATTCAAAAGTTAAAGATGCTAAAAACCAGATTAGGGGCCGGCCCATGGCTCACTCGGTAGAGTGCGGTGCTGATAGCGCCAAGGCCCCGGGTTCGGATCCCGTATACGGATGGCCGGTTCGCTCACTGGCTGAGCGTGGTGCTGACAACACCAAGTCAAGGGTTAAGATCCCCTTACCGGTCATCTTTTAAAAAAAAAAATAAAAAAAATAAAAAAAATAAAAACCAGATTAGATCTCTAATGAAGAGTGAACCACTGATAGCACTGACTAATCACTACATGCATGTAAAATAGGCATAAAGTGAAACACAGCAGAAATTTCAGTCAGTACCAGGAGACAATGGTATTAATACTGAGCACCTACCAGGTGACAAGAGTTATCTTTTATGTGCATTGCTACATTTAATCCACACAGTGATCCAGCTAACTAGGCTTTTTGAATTCCATTACACAAGAGGAAACCGGGGCTCTGAGAATTCCAATGTGCAGTAGAGCCAGAATTTGATACCAGCTTTTCCTATGTTGATGCCATGCTCTTTACCCTTTGCCAGTGTAGAATGATTTATAGTTTTTTTTAAAAAAAGATTAAATGGATTCAAGGATACCTCCCTAGTAGTGCCACCCTCATTGTTTGTAATATGCTTTCATAAGTGACCCAGGACTAGAGATAGAGTCAACACTCCAGGGATGCGATATAAAATATTGGGAGTGTGTTGCAGCCTATGAGACCATTGTCGTCACGTGGATGAGAACAGCTGATGGGCAGGAGGAGTGAACTGTCCATGAGGCTGAGCTCTGAATCAGTTATTTAATAGAGACAGTGGCAAGAACATGGGTTTTGGAAACAGATGGCCCTGACTCAAAATTCAAATGAGGCTTGGCCTCATTTGGGCATTAACTTTGTTCTATGGTCTCTGGCAAGAACTCTGAGCTTTCTTCTATAAAATGTGGATGCACCATCTACCTTAGGGATTTGTCGTAAGAATAGGAGAGAATGTGTGTTTGGTACTTAGAGCAGCTAGACTATATTATACAGTAGAAATGTACTATATTATACCATTAACAAAATTCTTAGCAAAATAAGTATAGTTTCCACCTCATATCTTTTTGAACTTGGGCTTATTATAATGTTACAGGTGACTGTAACTTTAGAATACTACAGACTACTAAAAAATTATAGCAATTATTCAGTAAAAACTAGATTCCTTAGGAGTTAAAAATATTTCTAACCTTGTGTTGTTTTTAAAAAGATAAACTTCATATAAGCGGGAAATTTTCATTAATTTCTTTCAGCTCCTAAGGCATTTTTTTCACCAAATGCACTCCCTTTTGAAAACACACTTCATTAAATAAAGGGTTTAGTCAATCTGAGAAATAAGAGATTAATACCACTAACAAAGGCTTTGACAATTTTATTAATAAGAAAATTGTTAAATATTCTTGCTATCTCTGATATACTCATTGGGTTGGTGGGCCCCATCTGTGGTCAATCTATTATGTTTTTGATTTTTAGGGTTTTTTAGCAGCTGACTGGTACAGGGATCTGAACCTGTGACCTTGGTGTTACAAGGCTGTGCTTGAACCAACTGACCTAATCGACCGGCCCCAAACAATTATGTTAACCATGGAAAATATCCATCCTGACAAAAGTGCTACCCACGACCCCCTCAAAGGAAACAAGCAAACAAACTGACCCCAAGACTGGATTTAAGTTAATCACTCCAAAGTAAAGCCATTCAGGGTTACACCCTTGGCCTTCCTATTTAAGTAAGTCCGGAGAAATTCAAATATTGTAGATTAGTGTTGTATAAATCTAGTAATCTATTCTCTGTCCATATATCCAACATATGGTTTATGAATATGAGCAAATTTTGTGAAGTTCAGATTACATTTTGGGTTTATAAGTTTTCCAAGAATCATTAAAAAATAAAGAGAATGCCAGAGCCAATCAGCTTTATACATGGATTACCACCACTTTTACTCCTCTCTCATCTAGATGGCATCTTAATGACCTGTCCATGCTTTAGGAAACCACTACACACCTGCCCGGAAATGTGACCGTTGGTTAAGGCTGCATTTCTTACACTACCGTGGTTTTGTAAGAAGTGTGTGCCTAAAATAGGCCTGCGATTTCCTTTACCTATTCCCTTCTCCAAAGGCTGTGTTAAAGAGGGTCATGCAAGCCCCCCTCTGCCAAACGCCGGCCGGCACTCCCACAAAGATTGATTGGTTCTTATTTTTTTTACTTTATGGAGTCTGGGAACCTGAAAGTGTTTTTTAAATGGTTTGCTGAGAGTTTAAAATGCTTAAGGAATTTGAAACCGAGTGAAGCCTGGCCCTAACGCCGAAATATCCGCATTAGAATGTGGGCTAGGTGTCCGCCTATTGCAAAGCGAGGTATGGTGCGAGGTTTTGAAGAAACTGTTTGGAATCCGATGAGTACGGGTAGGCGTGGGTGGGGAAGGGAAGAACTGGCTGAGGGAGAAAAGAAAGGCACTGGCGTCCAGAGAGCACGTCCGAGGGTTCCAGAGTTGCTAGCTCCATCCCTAAACTGCCCGTTGCTGGGAACCAGCGGGAAAAGGAAAGGTCAGCAGGCCTCAGGTGGGGATGAAGGCAGCGGTCCTGGCCTCGAGCGCTGGCCTAGACACCCGGCTTGCGGGGCCCGCCCGATCCGGCTAAGCCCCCTCGCAGGTGAGCAGCGTTCTCGTTCCCTTCGGAAACCTACACATTCCTCTCTCTCCCCCAAAGTGCTAATAACTTCAGGCGTTTGGGGGGTGGCAAGGGAGGTACAGACCAGGAGGGGCAGGCCCCGGGGTCTCAGGGATTTTCAAGGTAGGAAAGAACGACGACAGCCCCGCCGTGACCGCCTTTGCTCCTCGTGTCCCCCGCCCCCAGTCCGCAGAACCTGCCGCGGCCGCGCGGCGTTCGGCGGGCGCCAGGCTGAGGTCCCTGCCCGGACGCCGGGGCTAGCGTGGGATGGGCAGGGTCGGGGTTGGCGGGTTCCCGAGTGCAGCAGCGGATGGCTGCAGCGACCACACGCTGGGCAGGCCACCACATTCTGCCTGTCCGAGAGCCAGGAGGAGGCAGGGACGCGAGCGAGGCGGGGCGAGGGCTGGCTCCGGCGCGCCTAGCGGACCGAGCCGCGGAGCCCTCTGCGGCTGCCCCTCTCCATCCCTGCGCGGGCTCCCCGCCCTTACCTCCGAGCGCGGGGCTGCCGGCTGGAGAAGGTGCTGGGGAGCGGTGAGCTGCCTCCGGGTCGAGCTCAGCGGCGGCCAGCGACAACGGGGTCGCCCGAGGGGCCGCCGCTCATGGCTTGTCGCTCCGGAGCACGGCGGCCACGGCCACGGCGGCGCCTCCTTCCTCGTCCTCTTCGCGGGCTCCGAGCCGGGACGCGGCTAACGCCCCAGCCTCGCAGCCCTCCTCCCCGCCGCCTCCCCGGCCGCGGACGGTGCCGCCTCCAGCACCGCCCCGCGTGCGGCCCGGCCAGCGGCAGCCAGCGCCGCCCAGCGCCCGGGCCCGGGGTCGCCGCAGCCGCCCGCCGAGCCGACTCCGCGGTGCCAGCCCCGCTGTGACGCAGGCCGCGGCGCCCGGGAACTTCCTCCCCTGCTGAGACCACCCCGCGCCTGGGACTGGCCAGCGAAGGCTGCCGCCGACCGCTGGGGGCTTTCCTGGAGGACGAAGGGAAAAAATCCTCCCGGCGCTTCGCGACCGGGCCCCTGGGACGCCCACCGGGCAGTCTGTGTCCCGGGGGTCGGCTGCGTCTACTACGACCTCCACCCCCCTCATCCCTAACAGGGAGCGGAAAACTCGAAGCTTCTGTGCGTGCAGCGTCGACTTCGCTCCCGCAGTTCCTCCCCTGGGTAAGTGAGGAGGGGGACAGCCACCACTAAAAGTAGCCCCTCTGGGAGCTCCTCGGAAGACCCGGCTCAGGATGGAGATAACCCCACCGCATTATAACAGAAGGGCGGGAGGGGATGGGGGGATGCATTGAGGGCGGCGGAAAAGGATGAAGGCAAAACCCAGATCCCTGGAGCAGGAAGCCCTTGAGCCCCTTGACAACAGAGTCTCTTCTCGGGCAGGAATCCCCATGTGCCCCGACGAACGCTGTCGGACGGGCTCCCTCATCTCTAAGCAGCACGTTCCAGGGACACCCAGTTTAAATGCTCCGCCTACAGTTCGTGCAGTGCATAAAGGAGCTGGTGCACAGCAAAACCACCTGTTGTTTAAAGCGCATGGGGGAGGGGTTCTCCCTCATTTATTGATCTAAACTTTGCTTTTCTTCCCCCCCATTGCCCACCCAATTTCAGGATGAAAAGCAAACTCTGACTTCTTGAAAGCTGGCAGCATTCTGTATGGAAAATTTTCTGCCCGGTGAAAAATTGTACAGACAAGATCACTCACTAATAGAGTTTTCTGGGAATGCCTTATCAAGCCAGCTCTTCCAAGAGCACCAAAAGTTAAACTATTGTTCTGTTTTGACAATCTGGAAAAGACAGATGTATGTGAGTAGAGAAATTAATAGACATTTGCCAGTTGTTCTGTTCTTACACAGCAAACCTTCAGAAAGCAGTTATCTCCTTTCACCCCATTTCTACTTCCAAGCCCAAATGAAAAGATTGTCCAAAAGTTGTTCTCTTGGGCTTTAACTGTTTGTTTTCCCTGCTCTAGCGAAATACTCCATTATTTCCAATTCCAGTGCTGTTGCTGTATGTCCTTCCCAGAAGTCAACCTTAAATCCTCTTAGGCCTTAGAAGATGACTAATAACAGCCTTAATTAACCTACATTGAGACAAAAATCTTGGGTGGGGCTTTCCTCTTAGCAGATGGAAAGATTTCCTAGAGAGTCTCTGGGAAAAAGGCAGAGGCTCACTTTAGCAATATGCTAAACAAACAAACAAACAAAACAGGTACCTCGTAAGCCACCAGGGAGATGCAGAAATTCTCTCTGAGGTAGCTCCAGCTCTTAAATATCCAACCTGGACTTAAATACTCAGTGAGGCAAGGACTAAGGGCACAAACCTCCTGTGGAAGGCCTAGTCCTGCAGGTGCTTTCTGAGTGTACTTCTATCCTTGTGCCACTGGCACCTTGACCACAAGCTGAGGCATCCCTAAAATGCTGCATGGCTACCAAGTGTCAAGGAACCATTGGACCCTATACTTTGGACTCAGGTGGACCAGGATTAAATTCCTGCTCTTCCTGTTTAAACTTAGGGAAGTTACTGCTCCTTCTTAGCATCCCCACTCCTCATCATTAGTAAATAGGCAGAGCACTACAGAGTGCTGTGAGAATTGGATAACATGCTTAAAGTACCAAAACCAGTGACAGGCACTTTGTATGTATTTGATAAATGATAGTTGTTATTGTACTTACCACTCTTCATGCCCTGAAAGCAAAAGAACCAGGAACAGCAACAAGGTTTGGAAACACGGGATATAAGTCCCCAGCAATATGAATCCCCAGACTCAGACTGAGTCTCCCTCTGAGTTGCTTTATTGCAATACTTTTGTCTACTCTGCCTGTCTTCTAATAGGGTAAACTGCACAGTTCCGTGCATGTAGGCAAATGATTCACATACATATTAAAGTTTGAGAGTTAGTAGTCTAAAAACCACTATGCTGTACTGCTTAGTTCACCTTTTCTTGTTTTATAGCATTTAAACCTTAAGTCTGATCATCTCACCTCACACAATCTAACTCAAATCAGCATCCACACTTATCAAGCTCTCTGTAAAACACGGGGTGAATTGGCAATCAATAGTCAACTGTGTGAGTGCTGGACCCTAAGGGTTTCAAATACATATAAGGCTTATTCCCTGACTTTAATGTGTTTACATTTCATGGGAGAGGAGATCTGGCATACACATGAACCAGAATAAACCATTTCAAACTAAATGTGATTGAAATTCAAGGAAAGGAGAGGGCACTGTGGGCCAGGTCAACTGGGTATACAATCTCCATCTTGGCCTTTCACTTTGTACCCAATTCTTTAGTCCAAGTTTTGACATTCCAGATGGGCTTCCAGAGTGAGTTTTCACACTCAGACTCCACACAGATACAAGTTAACCATGTATGGTTGGCAATAGGGAGCAGTACTAGATATTTCTAGGCAGTGTAGGGCCATCGTAAGAGATTTGGAATTATACAGATCTGCGCTCAACTGTTGTGTCAGTAGTTATGTGGCCCTTAGCTTCTAAATCTTTGAACTTCATTTTCCTCATCTGTATGTTGGAACATAGCTACTTTTTAGGATTGTAGTGAGATAATATCTGCAATCCCTCCAGCAGGTTGTATGGAAATGGTAATTATGTTACACTGTTGTTTTGTTACCTTCAAGAAAACACAGGTTGGGGTGTATCATTCCTTGAAAGCATAATTCAAAAATCACCTGCTCTGTGAAGCCTCTGCAGTTTCTATGAACGTGTAATTTCTCCCTTTCTTGTGTTCCTACAGCATTTAGTGTTAGAACCTCTATTTCAGTACTTACCATGGTATGTATTGTGTCATTTATCTCTTTACATGTCTGCTTCACTACTGAGTCTGAGCATTTCCAGGGCAGAGACTGTCTTTATTCATCTTTATCCGTCATGAACACCTAGTATGTGACCTGGTATTAAATGTTGAAAGCATGAATTTTAAAATGTTTCAATTTCTTATACTGGTTCTGACTTTCAGTATAATTTCTATTATACTACATTCTGTAAAACCTGAACCCTTCAGTTCATTAAGAATTTATACTAAAATGATGTATTATGTATATGTGTCTGCTTAAATCCTGTTTTTTCAATGGTGGGATTGTTCTTTAAGACCAACTTGCTATTGTTTTGTTTCATATTTGATGTCAGTTGATTCTGGCTAGTAATAGTGAAAGTAAAATCTAAATTCTAAACCAAAACCACCAGCAGGATTTTACCCTTCATTCTCTATCCACCCTGTGCACATCTGCTCCCCAAACCATTTCTGAGCTTTGTGGGAAGGAACCGAGTTAACAGAAAACATTGTTGTTTTAAGTTTCAGCTGTTAACACTATTGCAACCATTAGCACTTTCTGAATTAATAGCTGCAAGATAAAAATCCACCTTTAGCAACAGTTTTTAAATCCTTGACTCTATGCCATTAAAAATGCTAAGACAGGGAGAATAAAACCTTCCATAGAAAACATCCTTTGAGTAGGATGTTGGGGCTCAGAAAATGATACCTCAAAATGAAGGCCCCTGAAGCAGCCTCAGAAGCAAAGTTTCTCTCTGACCTTCTCCTGCTCTCCTGTCTCCCGCCCCCCACCCCCATTGTCTCCTGAGGTGGGCCATAGAAACTAGAATCCCTCTTCCCCAAGGCGGGTCATAGAAACCAGAACCCCTTTGCCCCAAAGCCAGCCATAAAGCCTAAAAATATTACTCTAACCTTCCCCCACCTTTCTGTGTAACAACTGGCCGAAAAGAAATTAAGACCCTCATTCCAGAGGGGTCTTGCCCCATACCTAGGAGAAAGAAATGCTACAAAAGAGAATCCAAGAAGAATCTGGACAGGTCTTACTAGGTTTCCCCACTCAGTCTATTTCCATTAGCTCATACCCTTTATGTCCAATCACATTTCTACACAGCTGTCCCTGCTTCATCAAACGAAAGCATGAAGTCAGATAGCTTCCCCTGCACCTTAAAGTCTTCGTTCCAAAGGCTCCTGTGTCACATAAAACTATGATCAGATAAATTTGCTGTGCTTTTCTGTCATTAACCTGTCTTTTGTTACAGGGGTATCAACCATGACCTTTATGATGGTAAGGAAAGAAATCACCCTCTTTCTGCCCCTCAAAGGTAATATGGTCAAATGTGTTTTTGACCCTAAAATTGCAGTCGAATTTGTACCAGAGAAGATAGGTGCCAAGGACCTAAAAATAGGATACTATAAAACTTTGAATCAAAGTCCAAAGATCACATGACCAATATGAGTGGAAAAGTTAGGATTTGGACCTAAGCAAGTCTAATTTCAGAGTTCTCATGCTTAAACACCACTAAATCTTTGTAATAAACCAGAAATCTATAGAGTAAATTTTTCCTGAGTTCTGTTCTAGCAAATGGGCTATTCTAGCAAATGACTGAATCTGAGAGGGAGGTCATGGGAACATCTGATTTGTGGCCAAGTCTAATAGAAGTAGTGGGTAACCTGGGAACCTACCACTTGTGATTGGTGTCTGTAGTTGGGGGGTGGCAGGAGAGCAGTCTTGTGGGACTGAACCCTTAACTTGTGGGGTCTGATGCTATCTCCAGGTAAAGAGTGTCAGAATTGAGTTAAATTATAGGATAGCTAGTTGGGGTCCGCTAAAGAATTTAATTAATTTGTTGTGGGGAAAAACACATACTTTGGTGGCTGGAAGTGGTGGTGTGGGTAGCAGAGTAGAGAGAAAACTGTAGTTTTTTCCTATACAAATGTATAGTATAAGTTTAAAATAAAAAATTAGTTTAACATTCTCAGGAGTGACCTTTTTTTTGGCACCTAAAAATCACTCCTATAATTACATTACTAAGTAATAGTTGCATGCTATTATTTATTAAGCATCTACAGCTGTTCTAAGAACTTTACATGGATTAACTCATTAATTAAATCCACGAATGACAGGCGCTATCCTTGAAGTGAATTATTCTAAAGACAATGAAACACTTAAATGGTTTAGAACTTTCTTATTTATTAAAAAATAAAATTAATAAATACTTTCTAAGAAAGGTAACATATTTTTCCCAGAGCTCAGATTTTTCAGTCTTGCTCCAACACCCTATCTGGTTTTGCATATACAATGTACCGTAGAACCTCTCAGATTACTGCTTAACATTGAATTGCTTCAAGTTTCAGTGCCATCAGCCCTGACAAAACACCCAATTTTAAGCCCATTTAATTGTTTCTTTGTTTTGACTGAGAAGCTGCTGTCTGAGACATGAAGCTCCATGGCTCAAGAAACCTTACCTGGGTAGTGAAATTGAAGATGCTCGTATTCCTCACATAAACATGACTCTCTCTTTGGTAAATTATCATGGACAGTGCTTTTTATATTTAGAAAATGCTATAGCCATGCCCAGATATTCTCTCCATTGAAGCCACCACCCACACTGACATAGGATGCATTTTCTTGAGACTTTCTGGAGTTCATTTCTTAATTTTCTGAATTCACTCATGTGTTTTGTCTCTTTAGGAGAAAGAACAGTAACAATGAGAAAGCCTGGGTAGCTTTCTCAGTATCAATGATAGTGATTATTCAGGTCACTTTTACTGCTATTAGTGAAAAGAGCACAAACTGGGATTAATGAGACCTGGATTCCAGTTGTGACTCTTTTGTTGACTAACTTTGTGACTTGGGACAAGTGTCTTAATATTTTTGTATCCTGAGTCCTCACGTGAAAATGAAGGGATCATGATAGATGATTTCTTAGGGCTTGTTCAGTGCTAAATTTTACACATAGATCTTAAAAATGACACATATCTATCCTCACTAGATTTCAGTCAGTAATGGGTATAATCACTAGCAATTAGTCAAGGAAGCATGAAGGCTTTCATCACTGCTGGCTACTCTCTATGGGAAATCTGTCTAGAGAAAGGTAGGCTAGTCAGCCAGCATCTTCTCAAGGCACCTTTATCTTCCACCATCCATTGCCAGTGAGAGCGCCATTCCTCTAGAGAGGCATTTCTAAGCAGCTCTCTGTAGAACTCTACCACTTGATATATCTTGGAAAATGGAATCTGTCGTCAAATTCATTGGTCAAATTCAATACTATAATCTTCTTGGAGATTCACAAGGCATAATAACATGCTTAGAGCTCTGAAAAGTCCCACATTAAAAATGCTTGTTTAACTTTGCTTTACCCAGCATTTCTCTAACTTCATTTGATTGTAGAACTATTTCTTTTGTCATACCTATCAACATTTAAAGAAGAATAAATTCCCTCAGAATTGAATATTTTAATTGTTTTTCTAGAGTTAAAGACTGCAGAACCGTCATAAAATTTTTCTCTTTGGAAAGAGAGGGGAACTACAGGCTCTATTAACTCATTTAATGAATATTTACCAAGATAAGCCCTCTTGGTGGATGTTTTCTTCAGCTATTTTTCTTACATCAGCCATAATAGAGTGCCTGTCATCTTTAATATGAAAACAGCAGCCATTCTCACTGGCAATAGTTAGTCTTGTTCCTTTACACTGAGAAATAGTTCCCTTTCTTTTTCATATTCTCATTAGCCTCTGGGTTGTGTGACTTTTTTTTAGAAATAGTTGAAACTGGTGTAGGACAAACACTTGCATTCTGAGCACTCAAAGGGACGACATAGAACAGTTTATTTATTCATAACTGCTGGGAGACAATTATCCATGGGTCTTTAATGTTTCTGCACATTTTGTGAGTCAGGCACTGACCTCGCTTTCTTCCAAACTACATGTGAAAGTATATTTGTGTAGTAAACAGCCTTGGAAGATAGAGACAATGTCTCCCCTTGTAGCAAAAGGCAGGCATGTTTACTGTCTAGTATAATAATGCTTCTCTCCAGAGCAAAGGGCAAGCATGTTTACTACTCCTTACAAAAGGTACATATCCCATAAGCTCAAGGTTCCCACTGGGTGTACAGGTGCTTTCTGACCCTCTTTGCTTCTCTCTATGGAAATTGACACTCTAGGAACTGATACAAAGATGTGGATACTCTGAATACTGCTATTGCTGTGAGTAGTAAACTTTCTTTTGTCTCTGACCCAGGAGTCTTATGTCTTCTACTGTCATCCAAGAAACTATGGCAGGCTAATTTTTTAGTTTCCAAGGAGAATAAAATCTCAGACCCTTCACAAGTCTTGACAATAATTAGCTTTTTCCTCCCTATGAGGTGGACATTGGTAGAGTAATTTTTTTTCCTTATTTGTTCTCCCTTCCTGAATCATTCCTGGTCTTATGAATATTTTCTCCTATGAATGCTTGCGATATTGTGAAATATATATTTGGTCTTCGTCCCTGTTTGCTGACATACAACTCCTAAAATCCTTGGAATCTCCAAAGTGGTAGGTTTCTTCTTGTGTGCTAATCAGTTGACTGATGACTGACCATCCCTAGGTAGCTTCAGGATGGGGTCTGGTCATTGGAAAGACCAAGGCATAATTAGAGGGATGGGACTTTTAGCCTCACCCCCCCAGCCTCCAGGGAGGGAAGAGTGGCTGAAGGTTGAGTTGATTACCAATGACTAATGATCTAATCAATCATGCCTAGGTAAGGAAGCTTCCATAAAAACCCAAATGGACTGGGTTAGGGAGCTTCTGGATAGCTGAACATGTGTAGGTTCCTGGAGAGTGGTGCACCCAGGGAAGGCATGAAATCTTTGTACCCCTTCTCCATACCTTGCCCTATCCAACTCTTCATCTGGTGTTCATCAGTGTCTTTTGTAATATCGTTTATAATAAAACAATAAACATAAATGTTCCACTGAATTCTGTGAACTGCCCTAGCAAATTAATTGAGCTCAAGGAGGGGTTGTGGGAACCCTAATTTATAGTTGGTCAGTCAGAAGCACAGGTAAAACAACCTGGGGTTTGTGATTGGTGTCTGATGTTGGTGGGGAGCAGTCTTGGGGGACTGAGCCCTCAACCTGTGGGATCTGATCTCCAGGTAGTGTTGGGGTTGAACTGACTTAGAAGATACCCAGTTGGTGCCCACTGCAGATTGCTTGTTTGATAGGTGGGAAAAAACCCCACACGTTTAGTCACAGAAGTCTTCTGTGTTGATTGTTGAGTGAGAGTATAAGAGAAACTGAGTTTATTATTCCTACATTCTCTGAAAGCTTCTCTAGTCCTGTCATAGCATTTACAGACTTCCATCCTTGCGTCTGAGAAAAGTTCAGTAGAGAACTATTAGAAGTGCTCTGTTTTGGGGATTTCAAAGAAAAGACACCATGAATTTATGTACAGCATAAGATTTCATTAAAAATATTTTGTATCCTGTCTGTTTCTAAAAATGATTTTAAAAATTAATCCTCAGTAAAAAGGAAGTACCATGTTACATGGTACATCCAAAGGATGGGTGTGTGTGTGTGTGTGTGTGTGTGTGTGTGTGTGTGTGTGTGTGTGTGTGTGTGCGTGCGCACGCGCGTGTGTGTGTGCGCGCGCGCGCACATGCATGTGCATGCACTTCTGAATTAATTGCACTGATTGCTTCCAAAAACAATATAGAAAGAGGAAAAGACTAGAGTTCAAATAAGATGAATTGCTTCATGTGACCAAAGGGAGGAACATTTTACCACAACATGAAAACAACTTGTGTTCTCATTTAGCAGAATGAAAACATCCTGATCTTTTAAATGTCCACAATATTCTTAAGCTTGTGAAATGCTCCAGACAATAGTCTGTTTATATGTGATCTTATATCATTTCATTTTAACTGTTGATTTCTTTTTTTTTTTTTTTTTTTTTTTTTTTTTTTAAAGATGACCGGTAAGGGGATCTTAACCCTTGACTTGGTGTTGTCAGCACAACGCTCAGCCAGTGAGCAAACCGGCCATCCGTATATGGGATCCGAACCCGGGGCCTTGGTGTTATCAGCACCGCACTCTCCCGAGTGAGCCACGGGCCGGCCCCTAACTGTTGATTTCATTGGCTAAACCAGATTCAAAATTATGCTTACTGTTATAATGCTTCTGATCAATTTCAAAACAAAATTTTTTTTGTATTGAAAAATTTGCAGGGACTTTAGAATTTCACAGTAACTAGTTTGGAAGCAACCTAGCATGGAAATTTGTAGTATTTAGGCTACCAACTTGCTACAGTGATTTAAATGACACAAACAGGGTAGCCAATTAACATTTGTTGATGACTAACTCCATGCCAGGCATGGGTTTAAACATTTTAAATGTATTATGAGCGTACTTCAAAAAGTTCATGAAGGTGCCGAGCCTGTGGCGCACTTGGTAGAGTGCTGCGCTGGGAGCGCGGCGATGCTCCCGCCGCGGGTTCGGATCCCATATAGGAATGGCCAGTGCGCTCACTGGCTGAGTGCTGGTCACGAAAAAGACAAAAAAAAAAAAGTTCATGAAGGGCCGGCCCGTGGCTCACTCGGTAGAGTGCGGTGCTGATAACACCAAGGCCCCGGGTTCGGTTCCCATATACGGATGGCCGGTTCGCTCACTGGCTGAGTGTGGTGCTGACAACACCAAGTCAAGGGTTAAGATCCCCTTACCGGTCATCTTTAAAAAAATTTAAAAAAAAGAAAAAAAAAAGTTCATGAAAAGATTCATATTATCTTTTAATTTTATTTTTCCATGAACTTTTTGAGGTACCTACATATTGCATTTCACCCAGATAACAACACAATGACATAGGAACTTTCATTATCCCCATTTAACAGATGGGGAGCCTGAGGCACAGATAGGTAATGCCACTCTCCCAAAGTCACACCACTAGTAAGTGGCAGAGCCATGAGTGGAACCCAGACAGCCTGACTTTAAAGTCCATTCTCATATCACACCCTTTTTGTCTTATAACATCAGAATTTTAAAAACTGCTGAAAATGTCATTTGTTCTGGAATGCTAAAGAGAAACATAAATTATCTTGCTTTTCTGGAGTTTTATACCTAGATTATTATCTTCCCAGATGTAATGTTTTAGTTTTTATTTCTCTGTAATAAATATACAAGTATTTCAGGATGATTAAGGGTGAATTAGTGGCATCATTAGCCCATGTTGACTGCAAAGGGAGATTTTGTATAGCCCATTTTGAGAAGGGAGACATACATTCTAGTTAAGCCACCTTGAAATGTTCCACGTTAGGTTTTAATGTATCCCAAACTCCAAACATAAAATGCAGTTGAAAAATCTTTTAATAACCTAAAACAAATACACAATAGATATTGAGTGATTATCTTTAAGTCTGCATCCAAAGTAGAAGGAAAAAGCTAAAATATATATATATATATATTTTTTTTGTCTTTTTGTGACCGGTAAGGGGATCGCAACCCTTGGCTTGGTGTCGCCATTCCTATATAGGATCCGAACCCGCGGTGGGAGCGCCGCTGCACTCCCAAGGGCTGCATTCTCCCGAGTGTACCACGGGGCTGGCCCGCAAAAATATTTTTAAAGTTACTATTTCTTTACCTAAGCAAGTTCCCATTTTTCATGATCAGGAGGATGTTACTGCCAGCCCCCAAATTGCCCCCCAATTGCCATAGTCCCCCAATGGGCATATTGTGACTCTACCTTGACTAATAGGCACATCACAATGTTTCTCCTCAGGTCAGACTGGCAGCTCAGCCTGGTCCAGTATCTCAGGGAAGGTGGAGGTGGGGAATGGTGGGGGACTTCTGAGTCCTTTAAGGCAAAAAGAATTTTAAAAACCTTGGGTGACTATTTCTTAGGATGATGGGGAAATTATTTAATATACAGCATTTATAGAATGCTGTCAGCCTCTGAAACTCTAAAATGTTTTCTAAAACTAGTGATAGGAAAATTTCATACAAAACTCTCTGCAGTGTTAGATTTATTCAGTGTTCTGGCCTCTGAAGACAAAGAGTATCATGCAAATTTCAGATACAAAGGCAAGATGAACTTCTGGCATCTCCTACCACCATTTTCACAAGAAAATGAGTCATCATGGTCTTTGCTGAACGACTTTTGTGGAAATTGGTGGATACTTTTCTCTCTTCCTGTTAGGACCTTGAACAACAGAGTTGAGTGGAACTTTGTACCTTTGTTTCTCTAATCAAGAATGAATCTAGGGGTTGAAAAGAAGCAAGTATGAATCTATCTCCTGACCTTTGTGAGGCCTCAAGTATCTGGAAGGAAGTATTGAAATTCCTTAACTGAAAGTAGTTGGATCTATCTTTATTTTAACCTGTGCTAGCATGTTTTCATAACTTATATGTGATGACTGAATTCCTACAGACCTAATGTTTTGTGCCAAAACTACCTTCCTAAACTGCAGTTTTTCACTTTGAGGGACACTCTAATCAAATGTGCACATGGCTTTGCTGGGTTTATAGTTCTTTACAACCTCCTTGATTTTGCACATGTCTTAATATCATCTTCTAACTTCTTTTACATCCCTTTTCTCCTCATCTCTCCACTGTCTTTCTCTTCAAATTCCATCAGTTTCTAAATGTCCATTTCAGATTCTATATCCATAAAATTTTTTCTAACACTTTCTTTTCTGTAAACTTTTTGCTATGGTCTGAATGTTTGTGTGTCCTCAAAATTAATACGTTGAAACCTAATCTTCAATGTGGCGGTGTTAAGAGGTGGGGCCTTTGGGAAGTGATTAGGTCATGAGGGCTTCACTGTCATGAATAGGATTAGTTCCCTTATGAAAGAGGACTGAGGGAGTTTGTCCCTCCCTTTTGACATATGAGGACCCAGCAAGAAGGCACCATCTATGAGGCAGAGAATAAACCCTTACCAAACACTAAATCTGCCGGCACCTTGAGCTTGGACTTCCCAGATTCTAGAAGTGTGAGCAATAAAGTTCTGTTTTTTATAAATTACCAAGTCTAAGATATTCTGTCATAGGAGCGCAAAGGAACTGAGAAACTCTCATTCCTATTTATTACTATTAATTACCTATTTATACTAATTATCTACTATTTATACTGTTAATTATCATTTTAATCTTCTATAGCTATGAGAGCTAGTACAAGTTGCTTAACCTCTCTTTGAGCCTCAGTTTCCTCATAGATAGATGGGGGTAATTACAGTGTCTATAATACGGTTGTGAGGATTAGATGATTTAATACACATGAAGTATTACAACAGAGCCTGATACACTGTAACATAAGATAAATGTTAGTTTTTATTAGCATTTAACAACTAAATGCTTACTCTCTTTTAAAATACTTTATATTTTTTCATATTTCCCATATAGTACAGGTTAAAAAATTATTTGTTAATTTGATTTAATTATTTTAATATAATGCCAAAGGAGTCTTTCTTTTAAGTTTTTAAGTATATTGCCAAACATGAAGAGCTTCCAGTTGCCAGTTTTCTTAAGTCAATATACTGTAGCTTGATATATAATAAAAAATGTTTAAAAAATAAACACAAGTACTTATTAGCTAAATTAACTATATGTAATTTAAAAAACATTTTGTTTTTATTTCAATTTAACATATTAACCATAATACATTAAAATAATCATTTATCTTCCCCTCTGCCCAAATTTAAACCCATGAAATTTTTTTGAGAAATTCTTATCTAAAATTTATGTCATATTGCAGAATTTCTGTGGGTATGAATGATTCAATGTCCTAATTACTTTTGTGGAAAAGAAACACACAGAATTTTGAAACATGACATTTATTATTTACTGAAATCTGCATAAAGGAAGAAATAGCCAGTTTTAACATGATTTATACAGAGGCACATCCCAAGATTCCCCCCAAGCTCCTTTATAAATTTGTGATCTACGGGGGAGGGAGTGCCTTGTACTCTAAAGTGAACAAAGATTAAAAGGTTGTTTAAAAGATAATAATGAACATTAATTTAAAAATAGAAAAAGGTCAGTCATTTGAAGACAAAGGGAGTTAATGTTTTGTTCAGAAGAATCAATGGGAGTATGGTATGAAAGATCAGGACAGGGGTACTAAGATCTTTTCAGTTAGTTGAGTTTTTAGTGTTTAGGACACAAAGCTATGTAAATCACAGGGGAGCCACTTTCTTTCTCAATATTACTTGAATATTTTTAGAAAGTAGTTTTAGCTCTTCAAGCAGTTTTAACACTTCTATCCATTGTGTAATATTTTGTTATGGAGATAAAACTTTAAAGAAGTTGAAATGTTTCTTCAAAATCTCTCTCAAACCCTCCCTATACTCCCTTTCCCTGTCCATGTCTGCTCCTCCACTTTCTCTCATCACTTTATGCCTAAACAGTGGCCACTGCCTCTTTACCAGTCTCCCCCTGTCTTAGCTTCATCCAGACCACCCTCCATGCAATTGCCTGATCTATCTTCCAAAAGTTCTGCTTTCAGAACATATACTATGAATGGCTGGTCCATAGTAGCTGTTCAATAAATAATTCCCACTTGCTTTAAGTGACTCCCCACTGCCCAAAGGAAAAAGCTTAAACTCAAATCCCTGATAGTTTATAAATCTTAATAGGAGACTGTGTTATAATAAAGAACATATTTGGTCATTTTCCCTGATTCCTAGCACAGACCTCCTAAAACCCTCAGAATTTTCCAAGTGATAGGAGTGTCTATGTTATGCTAGTGAGGTTACTCACGGTGTGCTTCTGGACAGTTTCAGGATAGGGGCTGGTTAACAGAAAGACCAACCATGTGATTAGAGTGTTAGAACCTTAGACCAGCCAGACCTGAGTTAAAAACTCAAATGGGAGGAGGAGGGAGCTGAAAATTGAAGAGTTTAATGAGTTTAATTCTGTGGCAAATGATTTAACCAGTCATGTATATGTAATAAAAGCCCAGTGAAAACTCTGGACACTGAGGATCAGTGGAGCTTTCTGGTTGGTGAACAAATAAAAGTCCTGGGAGGGGGTTGTTCCCTGAGTCCCTGGTAGTGAAGTTGGGTATGGAAGCTCTGTGTTCTCTCCCTGACCTTGCTCTATATGTCTCTTCGTTTGGTTGCTCTTGAGATATATCCTTTATAATAAAGCTATAATCACAAGTACAGCGCTTTCTTGAGTTCTGAGTCATTCTAGTGAATTATTGAACTTGAGAGGGCCATAGAAACCTGTGAATTTGTAGCCAGTTGGGCAGAAGTATGGGTGACCTGGGGACCTCCTGAGACTTATGGCTGGCATCTGAAGTGAGGGCAGTCTCATGGAGGACTTTGCTTTTAAAGTGTGGAGTCTGTGCCAACTCTGAGTAGCTTGTTTCAGAATTAATTTTGGGTGGAAACAGAACAAAGACAGTATTAAGTAGTTATTACTGGAATCTATAGAAGAAGGTAAAGTAACCAGAGCACAATTTTTAATAGCATAGCTATAATGGAAAAACCGATTTACTAAAGGCCTCTCCAGGACCCCAAATGATAGTACTGCTTCCTCTAATCTGGTTTACATAGAACCTGATAGGATAGCCTCATGCTAATCATGCCCATGAGTCATTTGAAGACAAGAGGAGTCAAAATATTTTCACTAGCCTAGGGCAAGGCATTTGCAAATGCATTTGATGTGTGGTCTTAATTCCTCAAGGTCCCACTAATGGTTTGTTTTGGAAAAAGGCAACACGAGTATCCTTTTGCCACTTAGTTTCTCTGAAAAACATTCTCCCTAGGCAAGATAACCAAGCCTGGCTGATGAGTTTCAAGTAAATGGGTTTGTTATATGTGAAGATTTGTGTCCTCTGCTCTGTCTACATCCTAGATAGCAATTCTGAGAAGAATCAAGTTGCTGGTACTGGTAATAGTGGTGTGTGGGGAAGAAAGGGCACTGCCTTTTATTGCTCACTAAGCTGTTTCCAATTTTGGCAGTAAAACCTAGCAACACAGGGAAAGAAAAGAGAGGTCACAAGGCACTGAGCGCCTACTGCCTACCAGGCTTGGGATGAGAGCTTTTACTTATGTCAGCTTATTTAATCCTCATAACCTCCTTGAGGGATGGGTATTATCCTCACTTTGTAGACACTCAATCTGTGGCCCAGAATTCCCTGCGGTCTTATAACTAGTAAGTTAAAGAACAAACGTTAGCATTCAGGGTTGTCTGAATCCAAATTTAAACTCTCTGCTCCTTTTTACTGCCTAGTTTCCAGCTTTGGGCCTCACTATGGCATGCCTGAGTCACACTTTGGTTTAAGAAAGCAAAGAAAGGTTATCTTTCCTTTCTCAGCTTGCAAGATGGGGTGGGTTGGTATTTATCAACCCCCAAGTTAGGCTAGAGTCAGCTCCTGAACCAATTTTCCCCACACAAGTCAGAGATTTTCACTGGCAAGATAACAATGAAATCTTTTTGCAGCCTCCTCCCTCAAGATTATCTCTTTAAGGCAAATTGGTGCTAATTCTGGGGCAGGCAGGAACAGGTAATCATCACAGCCTCCTAGAGTTATCCTTGGCACAGTCACCCCAGGCACATTTGGCTATGTTTTATGAAACACTCTCCCAACACCCTCAATTAACTCTGGTTTTACATAGCCAGCAGTGACAATTCTAGCAAGAATCCTTGATGGTATCTCTCCTCTGTCCTCCAGAAGACCTGCTAGAGGGCTCTAAACATGCTGAAACTGCACTGGGAGGATGAGGCTGGGGGTCCTACGTTACTAAGTATCTATTTGTCATTAGTAAGAGGCCCACCCCAGTGTGGTTTGTTGAGGACCCAACATTGAGGGCCTGCAGTATAGCACCCAGCCCCCTGGTAGTGGAAGCTCAAAGAAGTAGGACATGACAACTGACCTTCTCAGTCTCACGTGGCCACCAGTGGGGGAGGAAGCCCAGGACAGCATCTCATCTGGGCCAAAATCTGGAACAGCCTGTGGACTGGGACCTGGGTTGCAGGCAGAGTGCATCTACTTGCCAGAGAACACCTCTGACTGAACATACTCTCCCTTTCATTTTGTAAGAATTCACAGCAGTTGATTTTCCATGGAAACAAGCAGAAGTCTGTTTCAATCATCTGGCATTTTTAGTTTCCTAATTTGTATGGGAATGTGGGGATACAGACATATGGTACATCCATTATCCCAGAAAGCTACAGCCGAAAGAAAAATAGTTAAAGCCAGTCTTAAAACTGGAGAGCTTCAGCAGATGCCTTCACATTACTTTCCCTAATCTCAGTGACTGTCAACAGTGCTGCCAAAATGTTGTTTCTGTTTCAGCTCAGTACTCCCAACAGGATTTACACTTGAACCTTGGTGTGTGCTTCCACCACAGCATGTCACAGCCTGCCAGCTCGGTGCTTGGATATCAGAGCCCCCCTTTTATCTCCTGAACCAGATTGAGAGAGTGGAATGAGCCCATGCTCAGGAGCCAAACAGACCTGAGTTCTAATCCTGACTCTTCACCTTATTAGCCCTGTGACCTTGGGCTAAAACTGAGCTTCCTCTTGCCTCATTTTCCTCATCTGAAAATCTCATTCATTCATTTACCAAATACTTTATTGAACATCTATTTTGTGCCAGGCACTGTTTTAGGAACTGGGGAGATAGCAATGAATAAGATAGGATTCCCACCTCTGTGGAATTTATATTCTATTTGGGGGAAGATAAATAATAAACAAATGAGTGGAAGACATAATATATCAGCTAGGCATGAGTGTTATGAAGAGCAATAAAGCAGAGGAAGGGAGTATTGGGGCAGAACAATGACAAATTTTTAAAAGCCTGGTCAGGGAAATCCTCACGAGAAGATGCAGTTGAGAAAAGGCCTAAAGGAGAGGTGAGAGTGGGCCAAATGGCCACTGGAGGAAAATCATTTTGGGTGGAGGCCCTGAGGTGGGAGACTACCTGGTGCTTTTGAGGAACACTAATGAGTCCAATATGGCTGGAGTCAGTGCGTGTGGGGCTTTGGGCACCACCCAAGAGAATAGACTGTGGCCGCTCTCGTACTGGTGGGTTTTGAGCAGAGGGGTGATATGATCTAAGTTGTACCATGGCTACTCTGGCTGCTGTGCTGACAGTAGACTGAAGGGGACAAACTTAGAGTGTTATCACAGTAATTGAAGGTAGACCCCATGATGGTCTGTGTCAGGGCAATTGGTGTTAAATGGTGAGAAGTGGCTGAATTCTGCCTAATACATTATTTTGAAGGGAGATCTGAAACTATACACTGACAGATTGGATGTGGGGGTGTGAAAGGAAGAGAGGAGCCAAGGGCTACTCCAAAGTTTTTAGCCTGGTTTCTGGGAAGAATGGAGTGTCCGTTTTCCAAGACAGAGAATACTGTAAGAAGAACAGATGGGAGGGGAAGGGAAATCTGGAATTCAGTTTTAAACATGTTAAGTTTGAGGTGCCAATTAGAAATCCAAATGGATAAAATGAAAATATATTACCATTCAAACAACAGATCAAATGCAATAAATCTAAAAGGACTACTGTTTTTGTCTTCAGAAAAAATAAGAGTAATCTCTGCTGATGCTATCTGGTGAGAAGCTGAGCTGGTTGAGAAGTAACTCAGTTTCTGAGCCTTTCTACCATGGCACTATTATCTCCTTGTAGTTCATGATCTAATAAACTTTCAAAGGTTCACAAATTATAAGGTCCTGGCACTGGAACATACAATGTAGAAAAACACACATCCACTCACCTACTTGACTTTTTTTTTTTTTTTTTTTTTTTAGGATAGTTACAGGCTAGAGTCAGAAAGAGTGTACTTATGACTAAGGGTGTAGAAAAGACCACAAGGAAGAGCATGCCTTTGCTCATACAAGTTTGAAGAAGCCCCAGCGGAGGAGGCCTTGAAGGCTAGAGGTGAGCTGAGTAGTAGAAATTATAATACTAGCCTGCAGGGATGCCCAGGGCTGGGCTCATAGTAGAGCTCAATGAATCTTAGGTTGCTTTCTTTTTTGTAAGGACAAGAACTCTGTATCCTTAGTTGTTACATAATAAATGTTCCTATTTCCAGACTTGAATTTAGTCACTTTATGTATTAATGTTACCAGAGACAGTACTATAGACATAAGGGTCAGGTCAAGGTAAAGTTTAGGCTTTAGAGCAGCACTCCCCAGTGGAATATAATGTGAGCCACATACATAATTTTAGGTTCTCTTGTATCCACATATTAAGAAGTAAAAAGAAAACAATAAAATTAATTGTAATAATATATATTATTTAAACCAATATAGCCAAGATATTATTCTTTCAACATATAATCAATATAAAATGTTGATATATTTTATTCTGCTTTTAACTAATTCTTTGAAATCCAATGTGTATTTTACACCTATCAAACATCTCCATTCAAACAAGCCACACTTTACGACCTTAATACCCACATGTGGCTAGTAGCAATCATATTGAACAGTGCAGTTCTAGAGGCATTAGAGAGGTATTTTCTTTTCTTGGTTTATATTTTTGTGAGCCTGACATTCGACCACAGAAACATGGTGTTTTCACTCAGTCAGGCTCAGATAGTACTTGTTTCTTTGCTTTATATAGTGAGCAGTTATGTAGTTGCTATTCCCAAACATGTTGGAGGCAGAGGGAGGATCTCAGACTTTTTCTGTGCTCCACATGCTCTTGCCTCCCACAGGTAGAAACACCACTCAATAAAAACCACAAAGCAAAGATCCAATAGTACCAATAATGTTGTACCCACAAACTTTGCTTGTGTAGATAGTCATGCCAACAGGTACATTTTTAAAATGTTACCTTTCTCTGATTGTTATGTTAAAAATCTCTCTCTGTGATGGAAAAGCATGAAAAGGGTGGGGAATGGGACACAAATAACTTGGAATTAGTGGCAGGAGGTCTTCTAGGAAGTGGCATATATGGAAAATAAAGCAAAGGGAGAAATATCTTGAAAAATGCAGAGCTTTTAGTCACAGAATAAATGGGACCTTACATTTCAGTTTATTAAAGTGACTTCATGTACTTTTGTTGACTCAATCATGTTTCTAACTTACAAAATGCCTCCCTGACTCCAGAATGTTAATGCTGGCACTTAGTGGGGAGGCTACCATACCAATACTGTTCTGAGCATTTTGTATGTATTAATTTATTTAATCCTTTTAACAGTCCCATGCCTCTTATAATAAACCTATAATACAACAGATTTGAATCTCAGCTCTGTCACTTGCTAGTTAGGAAACTCTCTGAGACTCCATTTTTTAATATGTAAAATACAGATAATAACATGATTCATCTTATAAGGTTGTTTTGAAAATTAACTTCAAGTAATTGTGAAGCTACATAGAACAATGCTTGACACATAGAAAGCTGTTGGTATATGTTACTACTATTATTGTTAACAAATAGTTACTTTGCACATCTCAAGGAAAGAGGTTATAAACATTCTATAACAAAGAGGCCACAGAGTTAGAACCTCCTCTTCTGGCTCTGACAGTGGTTTTCAGCATCAAGAACCACAATCCTCATGTATTAGAAAGTTCTGGAGGCTATACTAATCTTTAAGGCATTAGGGAACTCATACTGGAGTGCCTAAATCAAGAACTTACTACATCATCACTAATGTTTTTAAAGCAATTGATACTTGAATAGGAATACATGCACAAAAATAGAGTGTTACTAGTTTTCCGTGCGTCCACTAGAGATATTTTGCAAATATCCAAGCTCACACATACATACACACACACAAAAATCAAGTATTTTCAAATACCCAATTAGCAAAAATATTCAATGAGTCTTGTTTTTATTTATTTTTGGTGGCTGGCTGGCACAAGGAACTGAACACTTGACCTTAGCGTTACAAGGCTGCATTAAGCCAATTGTTTTTATTGAGATACCTCAAAGCTTCAAGCATTTGTAAAGACCTGGGTCAAGAGTTTGAGTTTAGGAACATTGACTAATGTTTCTCTAGGGACACATTGTTATAGGCTCACGTTAGCTACGGACTCTGTTAGTGATCACCTTACCAGAGGCTCCAGGGAGGGATCAATAATCAAGTATAGTGATTGAGAAGTGGGTAAGAAGAAGGATCAAGGAAAGGAAGGTGAAGCTGATGAGTACCTACTGGGTGTCAGATATGACTCTAAGAATTTTAAATGTGCTGTATTGTCTTAATTTTTCAACCACCCTGGATGATGGTTATTATTCTTCCCCATTGCCTTGGGTTGAATATCCCTGCCAAACAATTCCCACTGTAGTTGTTGATGGTGGGAAATTCTATTATGGTAATTGAAAGGTGGGGCCTTGAAGAGGTGATTAGATTGTAGGACCATGCCGTTGTGAATGAATTAATAATGGTGGTCAGGGCTTTAAAAATAGAGTGAGTGAGAAGTTTGCTCTCTCTGCTCCACCATTTTCTGAAATATGCGACCACTGGGTCACTGTCACCACCACCAAGACCCTCACATAATGTGTTCCCTGGATTTTGGACTTCCCAGCCTCCAAAACTGTAAGCAATAAATTTTGTTTTCTTTATAAATTACCTAATTCCATGTATTTTGTTTTAAGCAACAGAAATGGATTAGTACACCATTTTGTGACGAGAAAACGGAGGTGTAGAAAGGTTACTTAACTTGCCCAAGGTAACACAGCTGGAAAGTTGAGGAGGTGGGATTCAAACTTATGTCTGCCTGGTATGAAAATCCCAAGCCCAGTGATTTCCACCCTAGGGAAAGGACAAAGGGGATCAGGTACCCAGGAGGGTGGCTAAATTGCCAGTTGTTTTGAATGCTCTAGGAAGGGAAGGGAGATTAAATCCGAAAAATTAACATTTACAACATCTAAAGCAGTTCCCGATAGGCAAATCAACAGCACTTCTGTGTCTCAGCGGCTCCCCAGACATGCTGGCTCTTGACTAGGACATGTTTTAAATGTTCACAGAGGCCAGATCTAAGACAAGCACTCAGAGATGATAGTGCTTTGTTGGGGAAGGCAGACAATCTATGCCTGATGCTACCTTAGTCTATACAGGGAATCCTTACTTTGTGGCTAAGTGGAAATCAGTTAAAATTACTTGAGCATATCATGAGGATTTTCGTAAGTGAAAATTTCTAAAGAAAAAAATGAGATGGCACTACTGCCACAACCCGGACCATGAGCCAACACCCCCCCACCAACAACTCCGCCACCATGGAGGACATGAACAAGTACAGCAACATAGAGGAATTTGCAGAGTGATCCAAGATAAACTCGAGCAAGAATCAGCAGAATGACGGTAAAATGTTTATTGAAGGCTTGAGCTGGGATACAAGCAAGAAAGATCTGACTGAATATTTGTCTCAACTTGGGGAAGTTGTAGACTGCACAATTAAAACTGATCCAGTCACTGGAAGATCAAGAGGATTAGGATGTGTGTTTTTCAAAGATGCTGCTACTGTTGATAAGGTTTTGGAACTAAAAGAACACAAATTGGATGGCAAATTAGTAGACCCCAAAAGGGCCAAAGATTTAAAAGGGAAAGAACCCCCCAAAAAGGTTTTTGTGGGTGGATTGAGCCCAGATACTTCTGAAGAACAAATTAAAGAATATTTTGGAGCCTTTGGAGAGATTGAAAATATTGAACTTCCCATGGATACAAAAACAAAAGAAGAGGATTTTGTTTTATCACATACACAGATGAAGAACCAGTAAAGAAATTGTTAGAAAGAAGATATCATCAGATTGGTTCTGGGAAGTGTGAAATCAAAGTTGCCCAACCCAAAGAGGTATATAGGCAGCAACGGCAACAACAAAAAGGAGGATGAGGTACTGCAGCTGGTGGATGAGGAGGTACTAGGGGTCATGGCTGAGGTCAGGGCCAAAACTGGAAACAAGTATTTAATAACTATTATGATCAAGGATATGGAAATTACAACAGTGCCTGTGGTGGTGATCAAAACTGTAGTGGCTATGGTGGATATGATTATACTGGGTATAACTATGGGAACTATGGATATGGACAGGGATATGCAGACTACAGTGGCCAGCAGAGCCCTTATGGCAAGGCATCTCAAGGGGGTGGCAATCACCAAGACAATTACCAGCCATACTAAAGGAGGACACTGGAGAAAACAGGAGGAGATGCTAAAGTGACTCATCTTGCAGGACGACATTGAAGACTGGTCTTCTGTTGATCGAAGATGATTATGTTGTAAAAGACTTTCCTAGTGTAAAAGGCACAACTGTGTCCAACTGTATATAGCCACCAATTAGTTTTTCTTGTTTTTACTTTGTCCCTTGTGTTATGACTCTATGTGGATTTGTGTTTATATAAATTTTATTTGTATGATTTCATGTTAAACCTCAAATAAATGCTTCCTTATGTGATTGTTAAAAAAAAAAAAAGAGATGTTTTTCAGTTCTGGTGTTCTTAATAGTCCTTAGTTCAGGCTGTGATAACAAATGTAGACTGGGTGGCTTAACCAACACGTTTATTTCTCACAGTTCTAGAGCCTGGGAAGTCCAAGATCAAAATACTGGCAGATTCAATTTTTGGTGAGGGCCCTCTTCCTGGCTTATAGGAAACAGCCGACTTCTCGCTGTATTCTCACATGACAGAAAGAGACCTGTTAATCACTTCTGCTTATAAGGACACTAATTCCAACATAGGGGCTCCATCCTCATGACCTCATCTAAATGTAATTACCTCCCAATGCCCCATCTCCTAATACCATCACATTGTGGATTAGAGTTTTAATGTATGAATTTTGGGGTGACACAAACATTCAGCCCATAGCAGTAACAATAGTAAACAATGCATACTTACAGAGTTTAGTAGTTGGAGAAGTAAATTCACATGAATCACCTCATTTGAAACTCACAGTTGTTATCTGTGAGTGAGTTGTTTTTATCTTCCATTTTACAATAAGGAAGCTGAGTTGAGAAGCATTTGGTGATTTCCCCAGGGTCATACAACGGTAAGTGACAGTGGTGAAGTGCAAAGTCAGGTCTTCTAATTCCAGATCCTGTGCTCTTTCAGCTGCATCAGGAATCAGGCCATTCTGCCTCTAGTGTTAACAGCACCAATAACAAAATAGGAACAGCAACTGATGTTTATTTAACACTGTATTATGTGTCAGTCTCTTTGAAAATAATATCTCTTGGGGTACATACTAATATTCTTTCTACTTTACATCCCTGAGAAAACCTAAAATTATCAGGGTTAAGTAACTTTCCAAGATCACACAGTTAGTGTATGTCAGAGTACTTGAAGTATTTGAACCAGGTCTGGCTGAATGTAGAGATTATGTTCTTATTAACCACTCTGCCACAGTGGCCTTTGAAATGCTCTTTGAAAATATTCTGTTAGACGTACTTATTGAAATTTTAGTCAGAAATGGATTTCTTGCCCTTTAAAGCATTAGTGTTCTACAAAGTACCCTATTGAAAGTCCTATTTTTCAGGCACCACAGAAGACAGATGTTTCTTTATGCTCTGAAAGGTCCACTCTATGTAGCTGACTATAATGAGTTTGTATCTTGTTCTGAATGTTTCAGAAAAATGGCATTGGGCAGATCATTCCAAATGAAAGTCAAATCAAAGGAGTTATTGCGCAGATTTGACGGAAAACAAAACAACAACAACAAAACCAACAACCAAAACAACAGGATGTTATTCAGTGCTATGGGTGGGAACTTTTCATGTCAGAGTTCATTCTGAACCACACAGACATTTTCAGATGTGTTCCACCCTAAGATTCAGCCTGAAGTCAGAGACTTGTATGTATGACTGACTAAGACTTAAGTGATGGGGTGAGGCAGGGGTAGGAGGGAGTGCTACAGGTTTGGGGGAGGGAGTGCTACAGGTTTGGGTAATGCAGTGCTTAACTTGATTTCAGTGAGATTCAGAATTACCTGGAGATTGAGTGGACACTTTGCTGTGACTGAAGCAGACTACTCAGATAAATAGACGCTTTCTGTGAGTTCAGAAAAGTTATACTTTAATGCCTGAGCATATTTTAAATACTCATTTGGGAAGAACAATTAGACCCCTGAGATAATATTTCATAACTTTTGTTATGTGTTGGAGTCATGATTGCAACCCATGAAAAAGTTTTCCATGGCCAATACACAAGTGCACTTAGTTTTGACTGAGTTGAATTCTGGGTTAGGAAGTCCATTTGTATTCTACATGGACTCACAGCATCTCAGAGCCTAAAAGTGGCCTTAGAGTCACGCTAGCTCAACGTTCCTCATTTTACTGAAGAGGAAACTGAGGCACAGTGAGGTTTAGTGACATTCTGGAGTCAAACTTAACACAGCCAGGAGAGTGTTCTCTGAAGATCTAAAGGATCCCAATTCCATGTGGTGTTTGCAGATTTGACTGAGTTTTTGCACAGTATTTAAGAACACAAACTCTGAAATTAGATCTGGATTCTAAGCTAGATTCCTTTACTTATTAGCTGTGTGCCCTTTGCCAAATCACTTAATTTTCCCAAGTCTCAGTTTCCTCATCTATAGAATAGGTTTAAGACTTTTTTCCTTTAATCTCATCATACCCCACTATGCCTACAAAGAATGTACCCAAATTACTCCTTCCTCATGCCATTTCCTTGCCCACAAGTCTTGAGTGGCTTCTCATTGTTTCAACAGTCTGTCCATAAAAGTACCTGCTAGTAGTTTCTGGCACATGCACTTGCCCTTGGGCATTCTGGCTGACCCACTGTCCAGGACACACCTTGCCAATCCTGGAATTTCTGCCTTTCATTCGTTCTGCACCTACAATGTGCTAGGCACTATACTAGTTGAAGGGAATAAAAATATGAATAAGATTTGGTTTTTGTCCGTTTAGTGCGGAGAAAAATCCAAAAATAACCTTGCTATGTTCCCATAAGGGTTATGATTAAAAGCACCTAACTCCAATTTAGAGGAAGGCAAGTGGTCAGAGGCGTTACAGGTAAAGTGATAGTTCATCTTAGTCTTGAAGAATGTATTGAGATTTGACAGATATTTATATAAGGAAGGAAGGGACTTCTGGCTGAAGGAACAGTCTGAGCAAAGACATGAAGGATGGAAAGGCTTGGCATCAAGGACTGCCTTGTAGTTTCATATGGTGGACTTGCAGGAATGATGGGGGAAGTGCAGCTCTGAATTTTGGCCAAAGGAAAATCACTGGGGTCAGGTCACATTGCTGCTTTGTTAAGTCCCACAGGGCACAAAAGGGCAAAAGCATTCACATTTCCAGGGAGTCACATTTAAATGGCTGTGTGTTTGCCAAGATCTCATCCTCAAGGTACTGATGCTGGGGGCATCTTTCTCACGGGGTGACAGAGTGAAACATCAACATGGTTACATTTTTGCCGCTGATATCATTCCAGTCTTATGGCCTTGGCTTTCATTTTTCCAGGCTTTTACTATCTATGGTTCCCAGAGACAAGACCTCCTCCTTTCAGTCATGCCCCCTGGCTGGTGGGGAGAGCAGATGAGGATGTGACTGTGGTACACGGTATCAGAGAAGACCCTGGCTGTCCTGTTCTCAGCAGGCCGGCCCCTGAGTGGGTGCTGGGCAAGTGCTTATTAACACTGGGGAACCAAATGTGCCATCCTTTGTACCCTGACTTGGCCATCCCTTCTCTTCATGGTAGGAGAGAGAACAGAAGGAAGAAAGAAAGGACCTGTGCATTCCTGGTGGGCCAGATTCTTTTTTTCTGGTCCAGTGTAATTATCTCATTCAGAAAGGAACACCCCTTCAAATGTGAGCCAGTCAGCTGGTCAGATATTTATGGAGAATCTCAAAGCTGGGCACTGAGACTTCAGGTACACATGGATGCTGTCTACACCAAGTTTAAAATCTAGTCAGGAAAACAGATTAAACAAGTAGTGGGTACCAAAGTAATGAATACCTCAAATTATAGTGCCAGTTGCCATGAGAATGCACAACGGGGGACCTAAACTTGGACTTGGTCTGGGAAGTGCTACCTTGAGGAAGTGATCATTGATACTGAGAACCAAATGGACAGGAGTTAGCTAGTCCAAGGGAGCGAGGAAGAGCCTTCTAGGCAGAGAAATGCACGTGCACAGATCAAGGTGGGAAAGGGCATGCTTTTAAAGATTTTCAACCATCTTTGGAGGAAAACTCACTAGAACTAACAAATAGTGAGCACCCACTTTGGTCAGACAAGATGCTAAGCATACATTATCTCATGGAATCTTCCTAAGACCTTGTGAGGTTTATTTCTATGAGGGCAAGGCCCTTCTTGTCCCCACTGTCCTCCACTGTGTCCTCAATACTTAAGGTAGCACTTGGGTAGTAGCAAGCACAAAATATTTGTAAAGTTTACATTTTACAGAAGAGGAAACTGAGGCTCAGAGATATAAGGTTACTGAAGAGTTACTGGTGAAAACAGGACTCCAACCCACATTGTAGACAAGTGCTTGCCAGGCCACCCGATGACAGCCGGCTCTTTCCAGGACAACAGCCTTTCCTCTTCTTCTTCCAGATACAGCAGAGTCTATGCCTAGGCCTGGAGCAGTCCAGGGCTGGGCATGGAGCACAGAGGAGGTGCACAGCACACAGCTCCAGATGGCCCCTGCATATCAGGGAGCCTGATGGGCTCACAGTCTGTCCGTGGAACTGGCAACTGAGTGGGGCTGCCCCCTTGGTCCAGGCAGAAGCCGACACTTCTCAGCACATCCAAGCCTAGAAGTATGTCTCTCCAACCGGAGCCTGTTAGTTGACCTGACACTCAGGCCCAGAGCCCCATGGAACTTGAGAACTTAGAACTGGCAGGTATCTATTTGCCCCAGGTCACACTCTGGCTGGATGTCAATGGTAAAGGGTCAGCCTCAGCTTTCAAGCTTTGGCTTTAAAGCCCAAGAGGGCCAGGTACCTCCCAGGTCACATTTTATCTGTACAACCTCAGGACATTTCTCCTTACTGGGAACTGTAACCTGAGCATCGTGAAGGCCCTGCTGGGAACGTTCCTATCTGTGCTGCCCTAAATAGCTTCTCTTCACTGTAGCTCTGGCTCATCTGACGGGGAGGCACTGCAGAACAGCCCTTTAAGATAATTCTACCCACTTTCACTTGCTGTTATGCTTTAGGTTCTTTAGTGAATAAAAGTCTTGTTCATGTGTCATAAAATTGAATCATTTCAAAAGCTGAAAAAAGAAATGACATACTCAAGTGCTTAAGAAAATTACTCAGCTTTAACCCTGACCAACAATTCTTATTCACTCAGTATTTTACGTAGATCAGAATATTGGAATTGGAAGGTGCCCTGGGGAACATTTAGGCCAACTTGCTGCCTAGGCTCAGTTAGGCGGGACCCTGTGCACACAGATATATGGCAGATCGCAATGGAAATGGCAGGATTCCAAGGGCTGGCACTGAAGCCCAGAAGCTACAAGAACCCCATTTTCTTTTCCTCTGTTAGACAGCCTCCAGTATCTTCAACATCTCCAAATGCCCTGAGCCATGGCTCACCCTGAGAAGCACGATAATTTCCCCAGGCCCTTCCAGTTATCAGCTCAGCTGGGGCCCTCACTGGTTATCTGAGACAACACCCAAGCCATTTGGCTCACTTCCAGCCTTGCAAAACATTCTCTGTGGATACTCTGCTAGGCTGGAGGAATCACACTCACCACCAGAAAAAAAGAAAAAGGGAGAAGGGCCAATTTCTTTCATCTTCTAGAAGAAAAGACAGCTGATGTGATTGTGTAGAATCCTGGCAAAGTCACTTGGTAAGTCATCTTCCTTCCAGTAGCAGGCTCAGTGGAGGGGCAGGGGGACCTTGAGAGCTGCAGTCCCACTTGTGTGAGTGGGCCTTGGAGACAGCTGAGCTGGGTGACTTGCGGTGGGCCTGACATGCCACATATCTTGATGGGAGCATCCCGAAGAACCCAAGGGGAAATGCCAAGTGAACGAGCGCTATAAGGCAGTGGGTTCTTAGAGCTCGGGTTGAAGCTTTCTCATGCTTAGCAGTGCGTTCAGCCAGAAGGCAAAGCCAGGGTCACAGCATCATCTTGGGCGAGGAACACAGCTTCTTATCTGGAACATGGCATGAATTCAATAAGGACAGCATAACCCGTCCCTCCTCCTCACTCTCCAACTGTCTAAGTCAGCTAAGGAAGAATGAATGCAGCCCAGACTGTGATTGGAAGTCATTGTGCATGTCTAAACTGTCTGCCAGAATTTTCCTGTAATAAATCAGTACTCTAAAGAAATTAAATTTGAACTTCAGTTCTCTAATAAAACTCAAACTGTGAGCTTCATGTGCAACTTGAAACAAAAAACATAAAATATTAACTATTTTTAATAGGTTGGGGTCTTTGGCCAACAGTCACCTACAGGGTCAGAAATGCAGCATGACACTCCGGGAGCAAAGGTGCTCATAGATTTAGGTAAAATATTAAAGTAAAAACTATGCATTTTCAAAAATAACCATGAAGTTTAAAACTAAATTAGCCATTTGGACAAAATCATATCTAAAGTGTGTTTAAAACTATGTGTGTATGTGCATGCACATGTGTCTACATGTGTGTCAGAGTCTGCACATTATAAAGGACAGAATACTGGATTAGATGTCAAAATCCTAGGCTGTGCTCACAACCCACCTCTTACTAGCCATATAACCTTGGCAGTGTGCAGTACCAAGAATAAAAAGCAGAGCTTTGGTGCTTCAGAGTCTCCAGTTAAAAACCTGGCTCTACTATGTACTAGCTATATCATCTAATATATAATCCAGTGTGTTAATTAACCTTCCTGAACTTACTTTTCATCTATAAAATGGAGTTAAAGCCTACTTAATATGCTTTAAGCATTAGTGAAGTTTACAAAATCTATGGCAGGTGCTTTAGTAGTTCTCAGTAATACTAACTATTGAAGGTGTCTCTTTCAAAACCTAGAAATGGGGACAAAAGCCTTAAGTGCTCTGGGCACAGTAATGCACTGTGCACAAGGAGGGGTTATTTTTAAGATGCAGATCATAACTAAAATAAATGCAGTTTGTTAGAAAATGCCCAGTACTTGGAGTTAGGTAGGAGTCGTGAGTGCTAGTCTTGGCTCTTCTACGAGGATTTGGTTAAATGTAGATTATCTGTGTTCCTCAGAGCTGGCCCAGCAGAGCAAAAAGTACACTCAACACGGGGGTACCGTGTTAGTGGGGTTGTGAACTCTGACACGCCATTTTAACCTTCCCTTCTCAGAGAATTCTACCTGGTTCCTTCCCACTGGGAAGGTCTATGATTCCAGAATTACATTAGAGGACAAGGAAGAAAATAAATCATGTAAGAAGTGACTCATTGGCTGAGGAGACAGAAGCTGGGATGATAGACATGCAGCAGGAGGAAGCACTAGGCATAAAGCAGACTGGAGACTACCACTCAGCTCTGAAAACCAGAGTTTTCAAAACACCAAGGTGAGTACAAAAGACAAAGTTCTGATGTCAAATGTTCAGCTAAATCTTTGTAGAAACAGGATGTACTGATCTGTGTGTTGAATATGGTTTCTCTTCTGAACAGTTGTGAGACTTTGGGATGGTTATAATTCTTGTCTGCTTTCTCACCTGTAAAACTGGAATAACACATCAAATAGAGTTGTTGGATGGATTGAGATAGCACATGTAAAAAACCTAGTAGAGTACCTGGTATGTAGTAGGTGCTAAATAAATTATTGTTGTATCCCACTATGTATCTCCCTTCATCTCCTACAGTGATGGTCTCCAAGCTAAATGAACACGAACTATATGGCTACATATTTTCTTTCAATTTGAAGCCATCATGAAGTTTGTGGTATGCACTGTTCTACCCTGACATCACAGGCCCGGTAGATTTTCCTCAGGCCTCAATGTCAGCTCAATCGATGCTTCTTCATTTGTCTGCTTCTTTAGGCTTTCCCTTTTCACAGAGCAACTGAGAAATACTCGATTATGAAAAGGGAGCCTTGATGAACTTGGAAAAGTGACAGAGAACTGCTCTTTTCTCCTCTTGAGGATTTGGATCATTTCCCTATGTATTGTTATGGAGCTGACAAGGAGGATGCAAATCCAGCCCTAGTTCAGGGAAAGAGCCCGTGGCGCACTTGGTAGAGTGCTGCGCTGGCAGAGCGGTGACGCTCCCACCGCGGGTTCGGATCCTATATAGGACTGACCGGTCACGAAAAAACGACAAAAAAAAAAAAAAAAAAATAGTTCAGGGAAAGACTAAAAGGAAACTCTCTTCACACAGGTGGCACCCCCTAGTGGTCCAGTTTCAGAAACTCCAGGAGGGAAACCTTTCCCCCCGACTCCTTGATGACTGAGAAGCATTTCAAGAGGGAAACAGCATTGTATACCACAGTAGTAACTAGCTGACTCCTGTGGAGAAGAAAATCGTCATGGCCATTCACAAGGCACCCACATGCGAGCCTGAACTGAACTAAAGGTTAGGGCATTTAAACAGGTACTTCGGGTATTAATTTACAAGGAGCACCAAATGTCATTGTAATAACTGGAAATATGGGGCCAGTTAACTCAGGTTTCCACATGCAGTTTCTTAGATTACCAGCCTAAGGAATGAAAATGGGCCCTGCTCTCAATGAGCATACTGAATAAGGCTCTTATTTATGAATTTCAAAAGATAACAAGAAACTACCTTCTAGGAAGGGAGAATCTTGGAAACAGAAATACATATTTTGGTGAGCACAACCTAAAGTATCATCTTTGGAATAATAGGTATTTAATAATCGGTAAGGATTTGTAAGCTTGGAGTACATGGTTGGGGCAATGCTGAACAAGAGAGAGAGAGAGAGAGAGAGCGGTGGTGGTGGTGGGGTCAGAGGGAGTAGGGGTTGGGACAGTAGGGTGCTTTGAGGGGGGAAAAGTGAGGGGAGCCCCTGCAGCTGACAGGCTTGCTCAAAAGGCCTGGGAGAAGAGCTTGTGAACTGGGATGTTCGACAGAAATGCTATGAGCAGTGGGAACTCTCTTTCTCCCTACAGCCCCCATTCCCACCTATCTTTCTGCTCAATCATCTTTAAACTCTTCCTCACTTCTCACTAGAGTTTTGTTTTTAGAGAAGGGAATAAAAAGACAGTTGACTTAATGGTTCATGATTTTTACTAATAGAAAAAAACCAGTTTCCTCATCTCTACCAAATGCATGTTGAATAAATATTCAAAGCATGTTTTTTAAAAGGGGTGCCAAATTCCTACCTGCCCAGGCCACCCACTCATAGGGTCTGGTCCTGGTGCCAGGCTCTACATGGGGCTTTCTATGTGTATCTCATTTGAGATGAAGTCACTGAAATTGAGGGAGGGCCAAAGAATTCTCACAATCTTACCTTATGGGGCTGCATTTGATAAAGGCAGGGGAAGGCAAGGAGAAAGTCAGTGCAAGGAGTAGGAAACTGGGAGCTGTGGTGGTGTGGTTTAAGAGCAATATCAGAAAGGAGAGGCTGGGCTCCAAAATAGCTGTGCTAGTGCTGGGGACACTTCATAACTTCAGGCATTTTACACTGGAGTTGTGAGGCCCTCATTCCAAGGTTGGCCAAAAGAACTGCACATGCTGATAAACCACAGGAAAGCATTTTTCCTCTGCCTACAGAAGCTAGGACTGAGAAGTCACTGTACTTGACAAATAATTGGCAATCTGCTTAAAAGAAATTACCAAGAGGAGCAGAACCTGGGACATATGGAGAACTGGATAGAAGTGGGTTAAGAAGTGATTAGTCACTGAGGAAATGGAGCTGCCCGGGAGGTTTGGTGCTAAAGGAAAGCAGAGATAATCTGTTTTGGCTTGGCAGGTAAGTAAGGTAAGCATGTTATATTCCCCAAAGAAGTAACCTGGAGCTATATTTACTTAACGCACTTGGTATATGCGTCTGTTGGATTTATTCTCCTCTCAGCAGCAGAGGGAGATAGAGAGTAAAAAATGATGTGGGTTGAGCCCTACATGAACAATAGGCATATGCCAAGAGGCATACAAAATTTAAGGTATTTATTATAAGAAATAATTCAAAAATACCCTCAGTAGCAGACAGGCAACTGTATAGAATCAATGGTATTTAAGAGGCAAGAAGACGTATAACTTGAGTCTGCAGGAAGATAAGACAACATAGGGCAAAGAGAGAGATTTGTATTTTTAAAAGACTACACACATTAAAAAAGGACTTTTTTCGATCCTTCTTTGGCACATACCTATGTTCTTATGTAAATATGGGACTTGAGTTCTAGGTCTGACTTCACACCCTTTGGATAAACTTCTTTTCTCTAGACCTCAGAGATGAGGAGGACAGCAAACACCAGGCGGGGACAGTGTCCAGAGGAGAAGGAAGCAGAAACCAGAAGAAAAGCTGCAGCTCCAGAGAATGAAACCCTGCTTTCCACAGCACTTGCGTGGCTTCTCTCGTCCACAGTCAAGGCCTCAACATATTTTGGAAAAGCCATTCTGAAATGTGGAAGTGAATGTTGAAGTACACGAAGGTCACTGCCCTGCCCAGGACTCAAGCATCTCAAAGCACCTACTGGTTTCTGAAAGGCTGCTAATGCCTTAAGGCAGGTGCTTGCTTCATTTCCTCAATGTACTTCCCATTCCTAAGGCACTTAGAGATGGGGTAAAACCTTTCTTCTCTCATTTTCAGGCAACAATATGGCCAGAGAACAATTACTTTCCTTCATAATCTGGTTCAATGTATATGTATATAAATTCTAGCACAGAAAAGTTCTGGGTATCCGCTTTCTAATGTGGCCCTGAAACCGTGTGTGTGTGTGTGTGTGTGTGTGTGTGTGTGTGTGTGTGTGTGTGTGTGAGAGAGAGAGAGAGAGAGAGAGAGAGAGAGAGGGAGGGAGGGAGGGAGGGAGGAAGAAAGGGAGGGAGGGAGGGAGGGAGGAAGGTGAGGAGAGGGAGATATTAAGAAAAATTTTTGATCCAAAATGTCAAACTATTATGTGCATATTTTACCCATAATTCAATTTTTTTCTCCCTTTACTAAACCTTCTCAGAATTTCCTGTCAGTTCTTTAGTTCTATCTGTTCCACAACACAGTGTTAGTGTTAAACTAACGGTAAATGAAGAAACAGGTGCCAAGAAGGTGGGAGGGTGAGAGATGAGTTGGTTTGTGAACTTTTGTCTCTGAATAATTCCAAGGAAGAACACTATTGGACGGATGCGCCCCTCATGACAGGTTCCCCTCCCTCCCCAAACCTCGCAGTGTATTCTAGGATCAATCCAGCTCTTTTCAGGTGCTTGCTTTTTTGTGACCATTGTAGCATTTTTTGAAAACTCATACTACTGTTATGAGATTCAAACGTAAATCTAAAATCTATCATTTGTTAATAACCTAATAGCACAATGGCACAATGTCGCATGGGGAGAGGAAAGGAAGTACTTTTGGAACCTGGGCACTGTTGAGTGAACACAGGTAAAAATTAGTACAGTCAACTTCCAGCATTTAATCTGTTTTTATTCATTTATTATAAAAATTTAACCTTTATTTTACACAAAAAGTACTTTATTTTACACAAAAAAACAGTAAAGTTTACCAAAAGTTACTGAATCTGAGGCAAAGGGATTTACCACCAAAATGCAGATTTACATGGTAAACCTGAGGGCCACAACCAAAAACTTACATTTTCTAATAATGCATTACCAGTAGCAAAAATCAACAATATGTATTTCCAAATATATTTAACAAAGATAAAATAACAAACACTAGCCTTCACTGTGAGGTAACAAAAGAAAATGTCTCTACTGAGTATTGGCCCATTATTTCACTGAGATCAAAACATTTGAAGAATTTTTAAAAACTTCTCATAAATGTTAATATTTAGGCTTATACACAACATATATATGCACAAACACATCCATTCTAACTCTATAACCCTTTGTATTTTAAAAATTGTCCCATCTCTGTTAGAGATAATGTACAGCATGCAGAAGGCATTCATAATTGTTTTTCTCAGCAGTAGTGTTTTATACAAGTCAAATGAAAAACTTAAGTATGAAATCATGTTCAACTAGATGCCATCTCAGCTCAGTACTTTGTCTCATATATTCTATGCTAATACTTTAGTGTTAATGAAATTGTTCATATAAGAGAAGTGGAAGAAAATGTAATCCATTACCAAAGGTACTTAGCAGATAGCTCCCAGTGGATATAGAAGCAACGGACAAGAAACAGGAAGAAACCAATTAAATGGGATTGCAGTTTTTTCACTGCTTCAGCTTTTCACATCCAGCTGAAGGAAAAGAAATAATTATATCTAGGGCATTTTGCAACAGTTATTAGTTTATCCCATTTCATATATATAATGTCTTCATAACAAACCAGGATGCAAAATAACTCCTCCCCGTTCCCACCAATCTTCCTCTTGTTTCCAGATAAAATAAACGCAGATTCTGAGGCAATGTACAATGACTGAAAACAAAGGAGACCTACAGTTATATTCTCATACTTTTGGTAGGGATGAAGGATCGTAGGATCAGCTCTAAACACTGCAAGGATGGATAGAGTAGAACCACTCAATTAGGCATAATTATAGGCACTGGCTTCCCCCCAAATAAAAACATGCTCATGTATCACTGCAAATTTTCTAGCACAAATATACTCTGTTACTACACAAGTGCTGATCAAATTTAATGGAGTGGGTGAGTGGAGAAGGAAAACAAAATGCCTTATGTGAATAGGACAATGCTAAGAGGATGGTAAGATGGAAAGATGAAAAGAAAATTTTATTGAAAACAAAGAAATCATGTTAAGTCCACAGCATAATTGTTTGATTATTTTAATGGTTTCTGAACCTATCAATATTATGCAATATTTTAATTAAACATATAAAATTTGAATCACAAAACACTTGAAGAGCAGAAACAAGTATTTTCACTATCAAACAATAACATTATGCAAATAGATCACTGCCACACGCCACAGCACACCTGTAGGAGCTAGGCCACAGCACTGAGACCCTGAGGATCTCCACTTAACCTGTTTAACGTAAATGTTTTAAGTCTGACAGTGAAGTATAATGGCATACAGGGAAAAATATAACACTGAAGGTGAGGAATGAAAATATGGTATCTATGTTTCACACAGATGTACCCTAATACGGGTTAGGAAAAGAACATTCAATGATTACAAATGATGAATTTAAAAAGTTGCTATCCTAGTATTAACCTATAACCTCTTGCAATTTTGGAAAATACTAAAAAATTTGGAAAAAGTATCAAAAACTAAGTTACAATTTGCACACATGGGGTATGCGCATCTCTATGTGTGTCTGTGTCTATCTGTGTCTTTGTGTGTGTGCAAATAAAATGAACCAAGCCATGAACTTTGTTCTGAAGTAAGCCATAAACTTTGAAAAACGAAAATAAGCCATAAACTTTGTTCTGAAAACCTCCATATTTATTTTTTGGAAAGTGCATATACATTCTTGGAAATCAGATGCCAACTATAGTCTCATAAGAATAATTTAAATCATTTTCATTTAAAATTCCCTTAAATGAATATGAACACTTGTAAAATAAATATTTGCTCAACAGTGCAGTGAAGGTGGTATTAACACCACATTTCTGTACGTCAGTCTCCTTGTGCATCACATCAGTGTTACATTGTTTCAAAAGCTACCTAAACACTGGTGTATATGATTTAAATGGGAAAAAAGCTGAAAAACCAAAAAACCAAAACCAAAAAAAACTAAACTATGGCAGTAAGAGCAACACAGTTTGCACTAGTAACTGTACCCGAATGTAAGGAAAGCAGCTCACAATCTTCACAATATTCATTATTGGTCCTGCTAGTAAACTGCTTCCAGAAACTGATGTGGGTGATAAGGAAGATTTAGCAGATGACTTCTGCAGTTGAACTCAACCAGTCCCTAGCCACGGACAGGTTCTAGTTTGTCAGTTAAATGGTAGCAAATCTCATTTTTGTTTTCTAATTCTTCATATAGGAGACGGTGGGATTTTTCATACAAATTATGGCTCATGATGTGGCCAAAAACATTTAGACACTTCTCCATGTATCACATTCACATCCAAAAGTTTAGATAATTCTACCCAACACTGGAATCAGTACATGTGACAATTTTATTGTAAAACACTAAAATAACCATCAACTCACATTTAAAAAATGAAAATAACTAAATAAACCTGGATATAACCAGAATCTGTTTTCTGAAGTCCTAGAAGAAAGATTCATCAGTTATGCCTGGCTCCCTGAGAACTTGAATGTTCTGAAAAGAAGGCAAATTTTGGTAAGAAGTATATTTTTATACTGTTCCTTCCTACTCAGAATAAACAATAATGTGTTAGGCAGCATTTGGTATTCTATATTCTTTATAGCTAATACTCAAATTTCATTTGATGTGAATAATTATTTTCTGTGAACTTCAGTCCAGGGATGTGTGGCAGAAAAGAGAAGCTACATTTGCTGCTATACTTCAAAGACACACTTTCATCTTTTGGAACAAAACAAGAAAATACATACATCATACACCACAATTACATGTTTATAGTACTCTTTACCCATAGTGTTTTCTAGTTTTGTCTAGGTGCAATTAATAGATTACTTCATAGTTACATCCAAAATGAGGTGGCATCATAATGCCTAGACCCATTAAAGACATTAAAAATGTACATTTCCCCAAAATGAGTCAGTTGATTTTATTCATTTAACAATATGCATGATAATAAAAGGCCAAACACAAAGCTCTTTATAAATAGGAGCAAAATGTATTCCAGAAGAGTAGATAAAGGCATGAGATGAATTTCAGTTAAATGGATCTATTTCTTTGTGAGCTTTGAGAACTCATTTTAGACACTGAATAGAGGCTGAGTGTTTTACATTATAATCATATTTGGAGAACATGCAGATGGAGGAAAAACATTTTGCCCTAACTCTTACAAAATTTCTACAAAGTCCTTTAATATCAATTTTAAAATCCAAATCTTACCTCTCCCCGCCATCAGTTTTTGTTAGTAATTAGGAATTGAACCTGTACAATTGCACAAAGACCAGGGAAGAGAGAGGTAGACGATACAGCCATCCACTCACAAGGAAACGCCCAAATGCTTCAGAACATGAAACACAAGGCTTTTGTTATCTAAAAGTAATTAGTTACAGAGTTCAAAAACATTTTGGAGCAGAATGCACACAAACATGAGAATTATAAATAGCCAAAACCAAGTAGATTTTAGCAGTAAGTTCTTAAAGAAATGTGCATATTCTCTGTACCTTACAAAAATTATTCTCACAGATGCTGAATCCAAGATTACACAATAAAAAATATTTGTCTTATGTTTTTCATTTAATATAAACATTCTTAACCAATAAAAAAAGGCTTTGCTGATAGACAAGAAGAAATTTTAGAGAATACATTAATTTTCAGGATGCCCCAAGGATAGCACATCTTAAGTACCCTGCTCCTGTTCTAGGCAAAGGACAAAGGCAGGCATTTTCTCAGGGTTCGTCATTGTTTTTAATAGAAAACCAGATTAAAGAAGACTCAAGCAAGCTGGGAAAGGAAGTAAAAATTAAGCCAAAAAGGAATTCTGCCAAGCACAATACACCCTGCCTAGGAAAATTTAAGAACATAAATCAAAGACAGTGGTGAGTATACATCAAGGAAATTTACATTGATGAGTTTTATGGTCTCGATAAATATCAAAACAGGAAGTGAGTTAAAACAAGTGTGCAAATAAGTAATGGAGACCGGGGGAGGAAGAGGAAAGAATACCTATATAGTATGCAAGGTAAAAACTGCAAAGGTAGGGCTTCAGTAAGTTCATGCCCTCCACTCCACGCTTGACGTGTACGTCTTACAACATCTCAATAAGTTAGTTAATTCACAAAACTTCATTCAGTTCAGTGTCAACATTTTTTACCAGTTTAATTTAGGGCTAGACATTAAGTTGCTTTAATATGACATTTGGTTATGGTTCAACATAATCATCACCCATTTTTCACCTTTATAACTTAGAACATTTTATTTCTCAAAGCCCTGGGGCATACTTTAAAAAATAATTTTGAGACATGGGTCTCTTCTCTTTAGGTCAGCATTTATCTAAACATGTCTGCAAACGCTCTGTTACAGGGAGAGGAAGAGTACTGAGCAAATTCTCCTCGACAATCAGACAGCTCCGTTTTAGAGACTGACATCCTTCCAGTTCAGGAGGAAGTGTTTCCAGGTAATTACCAATGAGCTCCAGATGTGTAAGGTTCGACAGCTCACCCACAAGAGGGGACAGATTCATCAGGCTATTTTTCCCCAAAAGTAAACACTGCAGCTTTTTGCACTGAAATAGCCCATCTGGTAGCATCTCAATCTGGAAAGGGAGAAAAAAGAAGCCGGTAAAACGGTTTTTGATATCCTGTGATAATATGTTTATTTATTTATAAGACTAGCTCCTTTTTTCAAAAACATTTCTGGAGGTTTATAGGGATACATTTAACAATGATGATAAATTTGAAGTAATGAAAAAGACAAAGGAAAAATAAGGGTAGGAGTATCACATGGAGTCAGGCCTGAGGTTACCATGAACATCTGAACGCTTGCTGCATGTGGAGGGCAATACATTTGGCTCTAAACACTCTAACAAGCAATTCCTACAGAAAACGTAGTTATATACTCATCGTCCCTGTGATAAAAAACAAACCAGTAACTTAGGAGAATCATAATTATTCTTGAGTCCTAGATCAGAAACAAATTACTCTCAAGAGGCCTCATAAAAAGTTTACTGTGTAATGTAATAAGCAACATCCTTAAAAACATCCTGAGAACAGACACAAGGTTATTTCTTATACTGTTTCTCAGTACAGACTGAAAATTTTATTCAGTTTTTTAAAAGTCTACAGAAGAAGAGACAAAAAGATATTGCATTTTATACATGTATATGCATTCACCTCTACATACACACATACCTGAGAATTTACCTTTCTTTATTCTCTCTGGCATAGATTTGATTAAATAATTCATATAACACAGAGAAATAATTTTAAATATGATAAATAGCTCGCAAATTAGGTCAACTTCTACAGCTGCTCAACCTGACTGCACCCCTGTATGGTGGGTAGGTTGTATGTGAATTTCTATGACAGCCACAGTGTATACCTGAAATAAGATTTGTTGGAGAAAGACCTCCAGAGAAGTTGAGCACACACAATCCCTTCAACTCATCCCTCCACTAAGGACTGCACACACACCACCCTGTAATACTCTCTATATTGGCCGGGGACAGGGGATATCACTAGGATATAATGAAGGCTCCTTGGTTCAGAAAGTGGCTTTGTTAGAAACAAAAATGAAAGGGGCAATCGGGGGCTTGCCCTACGTACTCTGATGGGCTAACACAGACCCCTGAGCCAGCTCTGCTGGGAGAGGAGCTCCCAGGGCCATCCCGACTGTCTCTCCTCAAAGATAAATATTCCTTACATAAACTAAAAATTGACCAAATTACATTAAAAACACTTATTATGTTGGAACAAGTCCCCTTTCTTATGAGCACCCCCGCAACAATGCACACACATTCAGTGTTGAATATCCTTGAAAATAAATCTAATCATCATTCTTGCTAAGACTAATATTCAACACATCATTATTTTACACCACAACACTAGGTATAAGCAAAGGAAAAATATCTACCCCTCTATTTCACTCCCTTCTCAAGAGCAAATGCAGACAAACCCATACATATGTAGACTTCATGTGCATGAGAGATGAGACAGAAGAACTGTAATCCCTTTTCAAAGCAACCCCTTCAACACAGAGACCTCTGTGGTTCAGAAGGAGGATCAGTGGGGTAGGAGTGGAGGTACAAACCAGTCTGCATAGTGCTCAGGGATGAGAGGGCCTGCTGGTGCCTGAGCAATAACTTAGGCAAACCAGCTGCAAAGAAGGAAGGCTTGGCTCACTTGGATTCAGTAATCATGTGCTGAGAGCCTCCTTATGTGCCAGGCTCCCAGCTAGGTGTTGGGGATAAAGTGCTGAGCTAGATAGACGACTGTTAAGAACTTTAATCCCAGCTACCACGAACACCTCAACCTTGGCACTATTAATATTTTGGGTGGGACAATTTTTGTTGTGGGGGCTGTCCTGTGTGTTGTAAGATCTTGGCCTCTACCCACTGGCTGCCAGTGCCACTCCCCACCCCAGTTGTGAAAACCAAAAATGTCTGCAGACAAATGTCTCCTGGAGGGCAAAGTCACCCCCAGCTGAGAAGCACGGGTCTGATGGAAGAGAGAAACTATTACACAAATAATTAGTCTGTAATGGGTGGTATGATGAACAGTACCCTAACCTGAGCTGCATCAGGGAACCTCATGTTCCCCTTCTCAGCCAGTTTCAGATTCCCAGCAAATGCCTTGCTTATTAATTGGACTGATTTCCTGCAGGTGACTACCGGGAAGCCACTGCCCTCACTCTCTTGTCTGGCTATCAGCACTACCATGTTCTCAGGAATCTTCTTTCAAATCTCTGAATTTGTGATTTTAGCAGATTTCTCAGCTTCCACCAGAGGAGAGGGATTTCATAAAGCAGTGGGAGTGAGTGTCTGGGGCCTGCCCTTCAGCCAGATGCCCTGCACACTGCTCCTGTGAGAGTGAGACAAGGCAGTCACCCCTTCTGTGTGCCAAGTGTCCATCTCAAGGGTTTTCCCTCCACGTCAGAGCCTCACGGGACCTTAACTTACCTACTCTAATCCAATTTTCCTAATGGAGGCTGGGGAGCTTTGTTAGAGACCCAAGTCTTTAACAGCAATTTTATCCTGAAAAATCCACTTACAACTTTAAAAATAGTTTGTTTTTAAGTTTACAAGAACACCAAACACATTTTGCCTGGGCCAATAAATTTTATAAAAATGTTCGATAACATTTATTTATACCTAATTCTTTCAGCATGCCCTTTTTTAGACTGTATCACACATGAGCCAGAGAGGAAAAAAATTGCTCTGGTGGACCACTGATTTCAAAAACCAAATGAAAAGCCTACAGACTATTAGGGAGATGATAAACTTCAAAAACAGAATGGTTTTATAGGATAAACTGTAACATATAAAATATACATATATAATACAAGTTATATAATAAACTATTAAATAAACTGAAAAAATATATAGGAAAACTAAAGGTTACATTATCACTCTATATCCTAGAATTCTCTGTCAACCAAATGTCTTCAGCAAAATGGGTTGGAGGCCCCAGAACAGGATGGCTCTCTTTATCTGTTGTTGACACTGACAGTTAAAAACCCCACTGTTTCCCAGAGGCTCAAGGATTATTTCAGAATCCTTCTCAATGTCAGGTTTCCTTTTTTTCCTGGCCAGTGACACATGCTATCTGAGGACATGCTAACCAAACTCATAAAGTCCAATCATTTCAAAAGACAAAGCTGAACATTTCCATTTCTAAGTAGTGATGTCAAAAACAACAAGTGCTGTCACACAAATGATCTTCAGAGAGAATTTCTACATTATTCATCTGCTGGCTAAAGTCTTTCAGTTAATAAAGAAATAAATGAAGAACTTGGAAGCCCTGGGTGTAAACTGGAATGGTTTGCAAGATTTGAGCAAACCTACTTAAACCATTTCCAATACCTTCTACTTCTCCAACACAATCCCTGCCATCATACCCCAATCCCTTTTGGCACTGGGATGGGGATGGATCCTGCTGCTTCTCATACTTTCCACACCGTCCACACACACTACTGTTTCCTACGTAACGTCTCTTGGATTGGTGCATCTGAGATGTAATAGAAACAGCAGTAGGGTAAGAGTCGGAACACCTGGGTTCCATCCTAGCTCTATCACCAGGAAGCTTCAGACCTTAGGTGAGTTACTCGGAGCCTCAGTTTTAGTATTGGTGGCCCAGAGTAGGGGTTGGCAAAGTTTCTCTCTAAAGGACTGGAAGAGTAAATATTTAAGGCTTTGTGGGCCCATAGGCAAAACTGAAAATAGCATATAGGTACTTATATAGCAAAAGAGAAAAAAATTCCATACACTTTTAAGTGATGAAATTCAAAATATAACAGTTAAGTATGGAATTTATTCATGGGCACTGGAATTTGAATTTCATCTCATTTTCATGTGTCACAAAATATTATTTTGATCTTTTCCCCCAACCATTAAAAAATGTAAAAACTATTCTTGAGCCTTATAAAAACAGGCTGTGGGTAGATTTGACCTCAGGCCATATTTGCCGACGCTTGGACTAGATGATCCATAATATTCCTTTCAGATATAAAACTCTTTGCCTCTTGTTTTAAGTCTATATTCCTACTTCCAAATTATAACTTATTAAACCTTCCCATGGGGTTGTGTTTCTTGGGTGTCCTCTCCCAACCCTTCTATGTGCTATAGTCAGGGTCTCCTTTGAAGGTACCAGTTCAGGCTAACTAGCTCTTTCAAGCTCAAGTCTCACCCTAGTCACTATCCAATGAATCAAACATGAACTTGACTGGCAGACTTCCAGGCACTCGCCATTCTGACCCACCTTACTAAATGCTCTCATCTCTTATTGCATCTGGGCATGCTTACTGTAATCCTCTGTGAATAGCCTCTGTTATTTTACATTTCCCTAATCCAGTGTTCTCAGGGTGTGTTACATGGAACATTCCTCTCAGGAGTTACTAGGGAAAAAAAGGTGTCTTGCTCAAAGATGTTTGGCAAATGTAGCATACCATATCACCCTCTTTGAGAGGCACAATGCATATTCACTATGTTAAAGGCTCTGAGGAATCTTGAAGCAAAACTATGATTAAAAGAAACATTTATTTAATGTTTTTTGTGATAACACCTATAACCATTCTGTGAAAAAAACTCTGGAGTGCCCTCTCAGTGAATGCCTGTCACCTGCAGGACTGCCAACACTCTCCTATGTCTAAGGCATTCCCTACCATATGACTCTTGGGAAGCAGAGCTCACTTCTTACTGGAGAAACTAACACCACCAGATTCTAGTGTTCCCAGCTCCCTAGAGTGTGGGCATTCATAAGCTGTGCCAATCAGGTGCTCAGAATTGGAGCTAATGTCACAAAGAAGTGGAAACCACAAAGAACCTATGTGGGGGGAGGACGAGGGCTGCAGGAGCTACAGCATCAAGTTTTCGGGGGCAGAACTGTTGCCCACCGCTGGTATGATCAGGGTATCCTCGCTACTTTGCTTTTGTGCTATGATTCTGGCTATGGTCCTCTGACTCACTTTGTGCTTGACTGTTTTCCAAGCTTGGTTTTGCAGCCTTTTCAGCGGTAACATGAGATACCCAACATCCTTTCAATAAATGTCTTTTCTGCTAACTCAAGAGCTAGTATTTGTTGCCTCCATCTACAAATCTGATACACTGCCCAAGCCTAGAACAGAAGTTTAAAACTTTTTTTTAGGAAGCTTTACCAAACACCATTCCAAATGGACTAATTGGCTCAGGTTTCTGAGTGTATGCATATCTAAATATTTATGCATCCAATGTGATGTTTTATTTTCTAATTTTTATAAATATTTTGGCCTACTTCATAGAATCATGAGAATTGCAAGGTTAGAAGAAACCCTGAAATTAGTTAAATCCTCACATGAAACATGAATTCTCCAAATCCTTTTAACAACATTCCCCTCTGAATGGTTGGCAATCTGTGTCTGAACAGTTTTATTAATAAGAAAATAGCTTCTCTCTCCTCAAACACTCATTCAGATCTTCGGACAGCAATAAGGAAAAGATGTGAAACCTTCCTCTGCTTGTCCTAGTTCTAACACTTGTGACTATTCCCAAAAAGCTTTGTTCTCCATATAAATCTTCCAGACATCTGAAGACCAGTATTGTGGACTATCTCTGCACCCTCCCCGCCCCCATACTTCCCATCACAAGGCTAAACTGCTTCCTCCCATCACAGAGGAAGTTTGCATCTCCCTAGTGGCTGTCTTCTGAGTCAGTGCCATTTTCCTCATATTGTTGTTAAATAGATTCTTCACAGAACTTCTTTGCCCCTAAGTTCCTTACACCTGTAAAGGTGTCATGTTTATCAGTTTTGCTCTGAGGATGCTCAGCAACTTTTTCTTAGGTTTCTGAGACAAACCCACTCTAAGACACCATTCTACTCTGGCCATAAAGCACCTTCAGCATAAGACTTTTCATGTACTACAAAGTATAAGAGAGGATGTGTCTGATATTCACTGGCCTCTCTTTCAGATATGGTCAAGAAGTCAATAAACTTGGTGTCCAAAGTACCAATAATCTTAAGGTTTGATCACATTAATCTAGCAAAACATTAACCTGCTCATACATTTAAATAACATATGACCTGGTAACAATTCAATCTGCTGCAACTTTCAAAAATCCATGTTTTGATTTAAGTGTATAACAGCTTAGTGGAATCAGTGCCTTTCAAAGTAATTATGTACAGTGTTTATTACAGATTTAACATGGCAAAAAAGTGACCAAAATATTAATTTTAATCAACTACATAGTTAAATGGTACTAATGATAAACCTTTAGACCTGTGTTTTTTTTTTGATTTTTTTTTTTAAGATGACCGGTAAGGGGATCTTAACCCTTGGCTTGGTGTTGTCAGCACCACGCTCAGCCAGTGAGCGAACCGACCATCCCTATATAGGATCCGAACCCATGGCCTTGGTGTTATCAGCACTGCACTCTCCCGAGTAAGCTACGGGCCGGCCCTAGACCTGTGGTTTTCAAAGCATGGTCACTAGGCCAGTATCATCAGCTTCACTTGGGGACTTTTTAGAAATGCAAACTCCTGGGTTTTACACCCAACCTACTGAATCAGAATCCCTGGGAGGTGGGCCCAAAATCTGTGTTTTAACAAGCCATTCAGGTAAGCCTACATTGATCCTAAAGTAGTTTTAAAACCTCTTAATCCTTTAAGACCTGGAGATTTCTCACTTATCTTAGAATGGTCTCTTTTTTATACATGAGTAAAGTCTCAGAGTTATGCAATGAGCATGAATTTTGCTCTCACCCCCCAATTTCATGGTATTTCTCTAACATCCATGGTTTTCAAAAATAATGTCTGATGATTAATATGTTTATTAGCCAATACCCTCATAGCTATATTTAGCATGAAATATGAATTACAGAAAGTGTACAAGATAATGCATTTTAAGATGGGGTAGAAGAAAACAGCAATGTCCATTTTCAAGTAGAGGAAGATCAGTTTCATCCCTTGTCAGACCTGATTTCTGACAGTTTTCTCCCCACTTCTTCCCATATGGACATCACCCTCATTCTGTTGCCCTTCAGACTAGCATGGATTTTTTTTTTTCTTTTTCTTTTTCCTCCTCCTTCACATTTTAACTTAGGAAACTACTCATTTATTTTCTTTTTTCATGTTTCAGTGAAGTTAAGTTTCCCTTAACTTGGCTTTACTGTTGCAAATTATGGTTCATTTTTAAGCATGGATGCTGGAAAAAGCTTCTAAGAAGCCCTAGTGTTGCATTATAGAGGCAGGCCTTTCATCTTGAATTGTCTTTCTAAACATGCATGCAGATTAAGTCTTTTTTTACTGCATCACAAAAATGATTTATGAATAATTCATAATCTCAACTTTTATAAACAGAACATTATTCTATTATGACAGATTCTGAAAGCTGAAAAGTTTTACCAAACTTTCAAAGTACTTAAAAACTTTCCAAAACAAGAACTAAGTTCTACCATAACCAATTAATTAGTTTAAAACACTTTGTTATGTTTATGTAGGAAATAGGGAAAGAAAATAAAGGGAACATTTGTTGAGCAACTATTATATGCTAGGACCTGTGCCAAATGCTTATATATTTTTTCATAAAATTCCATGACAGCTTGTAAGTTAGATTAAAAACGGATGTTTAGTGTTTTGGTAATTTGTCCAAGATCACATGGGATTGGGCTTGGCTCACAGAATGCTTGGTATGACTTAAAGTCCACTTTCTTTCCCTACATTACACATTGCAAGCACAGCAGATAATCAAAGGACTGGCTGAATAAAGAAAAGAATGCATTTACTTACATTGTTGTTGGTCACAGCGAAGTACTGCAAATTACTCAGATACTGGATTTCTTCTGGAATGAAGGTCAGGTGGTTATAGCTTAGATCCAAATAGTGTAGTTTGGTGCATAGAAAAAGCTGCAAGGGCAGATTCTCAATATTATTATGGTCTAAAGAGAGCTGCTCTAGGTTAGATAATGCCCCAATCTGGGCAGGAATATAAGCAATGTTATTGTGCCACAACTTTAAGCAGGAAAGATTTTGAAGATGCTGAAAGCTAATGATCTCTTCCACAGTTTTAAGGTTATTTTCCTTTAAGTCTAACTCATGCAAATTGTTCAGGCTGAAAATGGAGTGTGGAATGCGTTCCAGGTCACAGCTGATCAGTTCTAGGCTTTTCAGATTGACCATCTTTTTCAAGTTGTTCAACACAACCAGTTTGCTTCCCTCGTTATCAAGGGACAATTTCTGTAGTGAAGGCAGGAGGTCTGTAATGACTTGTGGGATCCGGGACAGGCTGCTCTTCAGGTAGAGGGTCCTCAGGTTTTTTAAGTCCTGAAAGCCTTCCAACTGCATGGTACTCAACTGCTCAGGTAGAACACAGCCTGACAGATAAAGTTCCTTGAGATTCTTCAGGTGAAATACCCAGCGTGGGATTTTCCCCATTTCAGTAAATTTCAGGCGAAGGATTTTTAAGTTCTCTTCTAGGAAGGCCAGTGCAGGGTGGTCTACCACCAGAGACGAATGGTACACATGAAGCTCCCTGAGGTTGGCCAGCTGCGAGACTGTGGAGGGCAGTTTGACCTCTGGGATAAGCTCCAGGGTTAGCACTTCCATCTCAGTTAACTCAAAGACATTGTCCGGAAGACCGCTGAGCATAAAAAGATGCAGCTCTATCTTGTCCTGGGAATTTTTCACAAGCTTACTTTTCAGTTTCTCAACCGTCCATTCATTATTGAGGTTGATCTGTTTCAGTTTGTTCTCACTGACCTCTGACAGGAATATGGAGAAGCGTTTAGAATAAAGAGGGTCATACTGATCAGCCAGATGAAGGATGAAGGCAAAGTCATTCTTGACGTCAGGGATATCACTGTAGTTGCTTTTTTCTCTTAATGCCTCAAAGGAATATTGCTTCAGGGAACTCCTCAGCATCCACCACAAGCTATAGGAGGAGGTGAGACCGTAAAGTATAACCAAAATGACATAGAATGAAGCCAGGACCTTAAATATTTCTGCCAAGGAATAGACACACTGGTAGCGCTTATATCCTGTAAAAGCCTGTACATCAATCGAACAGTCGATTTCAAGAGTGATGTAGGTTAAAAAATAAGGAACATAAGTTATGATGAGGACAAACAAAATGACTTTGACTATTATCTGCTTCAGATACACCCTATAAATGATGTCCTTCTGCTCCACGTGCATGCGGAATCTTTTCACTTTTTCAAAGATGGCTTTGGCCTGTTCACCCTCCTTCTTGTCCAGGACACTAGAAGTTGAGCTTTCTATGCCAGCTGACTCCAGGCCTGGCTGCGGGTAGGGCAATGACTGCTTGTTGGAATCAATTTCAGCTGAACACCCTGAGGACGAAAGCAAAGTCTTGGACTTGGAGAGTTTCCGGGGCCGCACTGACTGCTCAGCCACTGTTTCTGATAGGGCGCGGGTGGTCCAAGGGGAGTCGAAGCACTTGTGAAGGATGGCCACAAAATGCTCCAGCCTGGAACTGGTGCTGGGGTAGTGAAGCCAAAAGTTGCTGCAGGCTGCAAAGATGAGCGTGTGCAAGAGCACCAAGTAGGGGAAAAACTTTGCAAACCAATGGAGTTGTTTCTCGTAACAGACAGCATCAATGTAGGAGTACTGCTGTCGGTGGAGGTCATTCTGGATTCGGAGGGGGAGTGGAAGCAGTGTCCCAGGATTAGAGGATGCATTCACGCTGGCTTTCAGAATGTCCCAAGGCACGGCACAGTGATTGTCGAATTCCACTTTGCATGGAAGACAGCACAGAACCCTGCTCTGTGTAAGCTGAAGAGCTCCAGCCAGCACAGCCACTAGCAGCATGATCAAAGTGATATAATACCAGAAGACATCCCACCATGGTTTTAAGATGTGATAAGATGACTGGGCATCTGCTAAACATTTTAGTTCTGTTAGTGTAATCATGACTTCCCCTTGTAGGAGTACAGAAACTAGAAGAGGAAAATAGAGAAACACCACTGAAGCAAGTACCCTGAACAGCGTTTATCTCTAATGGTTGTAAAGGAGTACTTTAAAATATTCATGTAAACATGGAATTAAAAGATAATATGAACCCTTCCATGAGCTTTTTGAAGACCCATCATATATACATACCCTACCCAAGTAGAATTTAGCTCAGAAGTAAGACATAAAAGCCAGGGCTGATCTTTAGGCACATGAGTCTTCTGCTTTCATTTGAAACTGTAGGCCATCCCAGCTCTGCACTGTAAAGTCCCTTAGATGGGGGACTATTTGCTGATAGCCAAACTGGGCTACTAAAAACCAGGAGCCAATTTTTCTTCAACTGACATTGGAACAACTTGTTCTTATGCTATTAATTTTTAACAGTCACATTTTAAACCCTGCAAAAGGTCTGAGTAAGCTCCTTTCCACGTCCTGCCCCATGTCTGGAGTACTGGTTACAGCCTAAGAGTTGTTTCAGTCACCACCAGGAACCTCTTTTGAGCAGGCTCTGCTTTATAAAATTACTCCTTAGGCTTAGAGAAATCTACTGATTTTATGCCCAAAACAAACTGTCCCTGAATGCATTATCTCCTTTCCCTCCTAACCTCTCCTTTATAATTTAAGTACATGGGTATTTAAAAACTTACAAGTATTTAAGTTAGAAAACAACAGTAGTGCCTTAACAAGGGAAAGGGAAAAAAAACCCTCTTAGAATATCATGGGGATTCCCTCTCATGTTTAATGTTGTGATGGCAAAGTGCTAAAGAAATACATGATTAAGGCATACTCTATTATTAATTAATTTTGCCTTCAGAAAAACAAGATGAATTTTATATTTTCATATTGAAAAGCAGTCAGACAACACTCCTGAGAATTTCTATGTTTAGCCTTACAGACATCAATTGTTTAAAAAATTGCTAATTAGTAAAATCCAGACCACCTATAAGATAGCACAGGGTAAGATAAAAGGAAATATCTGGATCTTATGAAGTATCCAATAAGAAAAAGAAGAAGAGAAAATAATGATGCCCTGGTCATCCTTTGCTGGTAGTTGAGCTCTAATGTATGCCCAAGGCTCCTACTGGACTTTCCTGAGTCTGAAGTCATATCTTCTTTCCTGGGCCTGAGTCTTTCTCTCTAGATACCCCGGTACTGGTAGCACCCCTAAGGAACCCTTTTTTGCTCTCATTAGTCCTCCTTCTGGAGACTGGTGTCTTGCCTTGAACCCTATAATCCCATCACAGAGGCTCCGCTCCCTGTTAATAAGTATCTTCTCTTTTGAGTGTTATCCTCAACCTATTCCTGACCATCTGATCCTGAACCCAATTCCTTCATGCTCTCCCACTTGTTAGGGCATCCCATGATCCCTGGTTTTAACTGCTGGACTGGAGCACCACTTACTGTCTGTATCCTCTCTGGACATCGTATTATATGGATTCAATTTTCTCCTAGGACCCAAGGCTTTACTATATAATTCCCAGGGTTTCTCTCCTATACTAGTTTAGTGGGTCTATTTCTAACTCTCAATTCCTCCCATCCTGCCTTGCCCCCTCTGTAGTTAACCATGATTGTGTGACAAGATGAGACAAAAACCAAAAATAAGAGGATTACATAAGACAAATCTAAAGTCCTGGACTTAGACCCCCAAATACCATAGACATGATGGGGCGGGGATGGTGGATTTTAGCAGAAAACATTCCTGAGCGAAAGAACATGTTAAAAAAAAAAAAAAACACCCTATGTATCTTAGTTGATACGTACACATACTTTTAGCTAATCATGTGATGGCTATTATGCTAAAATAGTGATTATAACTTTTGGCCCTATTAATAGATGAACCCAGATAAAGGGACTTCCATCTTTCTGTGCCTACTTGGTGAGATCACATCTGGAACCCAGTGCTCAGTTATAGGTTAAAGATGAAATAGGCAAGAAAATAATCAGGAGCCACTGTCTACAAACCATTTCCTACAGAGGAACACAGGGTATTGGATACTCAGCTGAGATAAAAGATGACTAGGGGAATGTGGTAATTCATCCTTAGATTTTTGCGCAACAACCTCATGGATGAAAGAATGAGTGGATTTGTTCCAGAGATAGAACTAGGTGGATGGCAATTTTAGAAAGTCATATTTTGATTGAATGTGTTGGTGGAATATTTAGAACTAGCTGTCTATGAAAGAGTTCAGCTCCCTGTCCCTAGCTGGGTCTAGATGAATAAAACGACCATCTATCAGGGATGTTGCAAAGGAGTTTCTTGTAATGGACAAAGAGAGTGAGCCGGATAATCTCTAAGGGCTCTTCCAGTTCTCAATTTATGATTTTATTTGTCTTCTTAAAGGTCCTGAGAGTTAAATTCACTTAAGACATGCAACTGAAATTGAAGAAGAATGAAAACACAAACAGCTCTAACAATGATAAGGGCATTTGACAGGGAGTGAATATTTATTCAAAAAAGAATACAAGTAAACATTAACCCACACAATGTACTTTAAATATTCATACTTACTATAATGAAAAAAGTGAATCAAGTAAATTAGCTATCCTTCAATCAGGAGGTCTACACCTTTTGAAGTTTCTTAGACACACCATCTCTGTGTTTGTCTTCATTCTATAAGAAAGCATAAATACCTTGAAATAGCTACCGTCATTCAAACAAACAAACAAACAACTGGAGTAAGCCATGATACAGTGAATAGACTTTCACAGGTCAGTTTCCTTTTCACACTGGGGCACATTCTGGCAAAGCTGTATATATAAAACTCTGCCTACATATCAGATCATACTCACTCCCTGAACTCCCTTTCATTTACAGAGAAGTTTCTACAGAAATTTGAATACAACATATTTTAAACTTCTGTATGTACAACACTTAGATGAACACGTAGCTTTCTCCAAATAGTCTATATATGTTAATTTCTTTCACTCAGCCCTCACACACAGTTGGTATTATTTGCATTACAGACAGCTTGTCAAATCATGTGATTTCTGCACCCTTATTTAAAACCGCCATCTCTTCAAATAAGAAGTCTCAGTGCTCCTAAAATTTATCCTACCAATTTCATTAGAAAAAATCAAAAGTTAATATACCTTTTCAGACACAGCTCCAAAATATGGCTGAAATTCCCTGATGTTGTTATTAAATATAGCTACCCTTCATATTAGATTTTTTTTTTTACTTTGTAGGTTAATAAAAGCCATTCTCAGCATCTACTTCAATAATTTGTGATAGTTAAATTACACATATTGATAAGTTACATATATATATATCACTGTGAGAAAATTCCAAAACTCTAGAATATTTTTTTAATTGAATATGAAAATTATATTTTTTAGCGCCTAAGGAATATCAAAAAAGTTGCTGAGAAAGTTTTTATATTTGCCCTGAAGATACAATCCTTTTTTCCCCCCACTTATTAAGTACTTGAAATCCACCTGAATACTGACCCCAAGTTGCATTTAAGTTATTTTTTTGCAATAATCTTGTGACCTTGTCACTTGAAAAATCAAAAAGTTGGGCATGTCTGAAATGTACTTTGGGTTTAGCAAGCCGTGTGCAAAGCCTGCTTTATAATTAATCACCATACAGCATCAAATTGCTTTGCAGGATAGAAAGCACAGTTAGTATGTATAACAACCTAGCTGCGCACTAATTCATAAGATGGCACCACTGGGGTATGAGTTTCTTGTTCACAATTCACAACCTTTTTAAAAGGCCTACAATATATAATATATGACTGCATTTATATTGTGCATCTGCTTTTATCAGATAAAGACATCTGACATGTGAAACAATTCACATATTCTTCCACAGCATCGGCATCTGTAATGTGCCAGAAAAGAATTTTTTGCATAATTTCAGAATGCTACTCAGCCATCGTAATACTTCTTATTATAACACAGTTTCCTTAAATATCACAAATATATTTTCTACTTTAAAAACAGTATCTTTATTAAAGAAGAGAGACATAAACCTCTGATAGTAATATTTAAAAATAAGCATAATGAGAAATGACTATGAACTAATCTGTCAGAGAACTACAATGAATACAGGTTTGCCTGTATTCATCCTAACTGAAAATTATTTGTAAATAACTCTTCCTGTTCGCCTTTTTAAAAACTATAAACTTTCCCTCTAATCATCTAATTCAGATTTCCTTTGATGAGTTCTTTGTCAATAAGAGAGCACATAAACCTAATATCTGCTTTTTTACTTTCAAAGCATATTTCATTTACATTAATTTGTTTCATGCATACAACAACCCATTGAGATAAATAGTATTACTCTTTACATTTTATAAACATGGAAAATAAGGCAGGCCCAAAGAATTTACCTTGCCCAAGGTAACAAAATCAGCAAGAAATAAAGTTACAAATGGAACCTAGGTCCTCGACTCAAATCCCAAGCTTTGTTCACACACCACATGGCCTCAGTCAATCCAATCAACTACGGCACAGTTTCAGTTCCCTCGAAAGCTGAAGAAAAAGCTATTTAGCTTTCTTCCCCAATTCAACCCAATATCTGCATTATAACTGGGTCGGTTCTATTATAATCTTTTGAACAAGGATGCAAATATAGTTTTCTGTAATGTTTTCAGTTACATACTATATAATTTACTTTCTCAGCTAATCATTTTTCTACTAAATATTTTCTACTAAGACTTACTATTTAAATATACAGTACCTGGATTTAAGGATACATGAAGTCTCAAGCACTCCCATATATTAAATGATGCTAATTTTTCTAACTGAAGTGCTTAACTGCAGAGTTAGAGCAAAGCTGTTCTTTGTCATTACCCCATTTAATACTGTTTGTCCAGAAAATTTTTTCCAGACCATATTTTAGCAAACAATGAGGATTCACTCCAAATGAGATCTCTACTTCTAATATACAAACGTACTAAATCAGCTCAAAGAAATAATATTAAGAGTAACAGATTTTATGATCTTAATCCCATTTCTTTAGCTTTTAAACCTCATTAAAAAGTCATAAAAGCTTCTCAAAGCACATGAATTCATTTGACAATTTCACCCCAGTCTCTTAAGAGTGGAAAACAACATTCAAGTCAGGCATCTTTAATTCCCACTAGTCCTTATTTTACTTTCAAAGCACTTCCAAAATAACCAGTGAAAAAATAAACAAATGATCAGATGGTATTTAGAGTCATTATAGGCTGAGAATTGGATGCTACTTCAAAGATCTCTGTCTCTGACCCCAGGCAGGGATTATAGCCAAACAATTCAAAATGGGGGTTCTCTACACTACTCTCACTGAAAACTGATTTAAAATGACCTTATATCTCTTCAAAATGTTCAGTAGTATTTCCCATCAAGATGTTTGTTGGGTCTGACATAATCTAACTGATATTTAAATTCACCTCTTCGAGTTCTATCTCTAGGAAACAAAGCATCAGTACCTCTGATTAATTTGCCCCTTTTCTTTACACTAAATAACCCCTGTAACCAATCTTCAGAGATCTGATGACAAGCATTTAGCATTCTTCAAGTACCTAAACAATCACTAGCAAGAACACTTGATATACCAGTTTCCTTATGTCCCTTACCAGTTCTTTCAGATCTTGTCAGTACAGTGACTTTCAAATAACAAACACCCTTTCCAAACTTAACTGTAGTTTTGAGACCCAGAAAAAAACTAAGAGATGTATGAGTATTTACTAGGATGTTTCTCTAATATTAATGTTTATAAAAATCACTGAGAGCTTATTAAAACACAAAGTAACAGGTCCCCCACTCAGAGTTCCTGAGTCATGTCTGCACATTTCTAACAAATTCCTAGCTAATGTTGATGCTGCTGGTCCAGGGACCACTTTTTGAGAATTACAAATCTGAGATAGCGGTTCTCAACCTTGGCTTCACATTAGAACCAGCTGGGGCATGTTTCAAAGAAACCTAAACCCAGGCCCCACTCCCACAAAGCAATTCAATTGATCAAGGTGAGGCCAGATTTTTTTATTTTTATTTTCCAAATCTCCCTAAGAGGAGAAAGCTCACAAGATAGATAGGCAATAAACTATCTGGAAAAAGTGCCTATCTTTTAAGTCTTCTTGGACATTGCACTAGACAGTCTAGGATGCTCCTTCCTCTCCAAAGACTACAAAGTAACAGCCACCATCCCCTCCTACAAGAACCTTTCAGAGACTCAGGTGTGTGAGGCAGAGAACAGTGAGTCACTGAGCTATAGAGATTTGCAGGATAGATTGAAGTAGGAGGGATTAGAAACAAGGGGGCTAGCTGAAAGGCTATTTCACTCATGTGAGTGAGACATAATAAGGGCAAATTTTCTAATATGTTTGAGAAGAAACCAAAGAATAAAATAGTCACTGTAAATTAAAATTCAATACCACAACATCAGATACAGAGGTCCACAGAGAAGCAGGAGTCAGACGGATTCAAATTTTGAACCCATGCTATTATAGCATCTTACACAGTTTCTAGCACAGGGTGCACAATAAACATTTACACAATAAATGAATGTACAAAAATGCAAAAGGCAGAAAGAAACATTCAGATGTTTAGGCAGGGTGTACTAAAGGTGATAGTGCCTTTCCAGAAGAAGCTGGAACTTAGCAGTATATAGATGGAAGGATTTTGGCTAACTATTCTGCATGTTCCAAACCTTAATGGCTTAAAAAAATTAAGGTTTTATTTTTCGAGACTCTGTTGAGGTTCTTTTACTTCACGGTGTTGGTTGGCACAAAGATGGATGGAAGGTCCAAAATGTCCTCACTCACTAGGCTGGCAGATAATGCTCACTGCTGGCTGGAAACTCCTTCATGTGAGCCCCCATGTGGCTCGTTGAGGGTCCTCACATAGCATGGTGGCTGGATTCTAAAACTATGCATTCCAAGCACAAAAATGAAAGCTGCAGATCTTCTAAGGCACAGCCCTTGAAGCTACATTGCACCACATCTGCCAAAATCTATTTGTCAGAGGAGTCACAGGTCCAGCCCAGATTCAAAGGGGGAGCAAGCAGACATCACCTCTTAATGGGAGGAGTGGCAAAGATTTTGCAGCCATGCCTGATTCACCACGGTCTACTCTCTGGCTACAAGTGATTTACAATCTTTCTACATGCAAAGCACTCTAACCGTCTCCGAAGCCACCCAAAAGCCACTATGTCATCAAATTCAGGCTTGAAGTCCAGGATCTTGTCATCTAAATCAGGTCTGGGATACTGTGGGACAACACCCTTGATATTCTTAGAAGCCCTTCCACCTAGCTGACAGGAGCTAGGAGACACTGCCTTAAATCTTTTTGAAGTTTTATACAGGGTCCTACAGCTGCACCCTTGTTTTTACTTTTACCTAGATACCAAGTTTTACTGGCAGAACTGCTCTGGATCTGATCTTTGGACCTGAGGCCATTTCTTTCTTTCTGTATCTTTTACTGGGTAGAGAAGCTGGGAATGAGAAACAGTTTTATTTACGACCCTAGAAAATTCTAGATTGAGATGCATGTGCCACCACTGCAGCTAGGGTTGAGCCACTGTGAAGAGGCTGTCGCGAGGGCTAGCTGGCAGGTGGCTGGTGCTTGGACCTGGGCTATAGTAGCAGGTCCCTCTCTATGTGCTTTTGGCAGCAACATGGAGCTGAAGGAGTTGAGGACCTGAGTGGAATGTGGCATGTTTGGGTGCATCGTCTCAGGAGAGTGGCCCATGCAGCTAGATGTTCCACATGTGATCACTCTGAGACTCGTGGGACTACAGCATCAGGGTCAAGAGAGTGCTGGTATCCTAACCAGTGATGGGAGTTCAGTGCCAACACTAAAAACATACAAGAAAATGGGTCTTGTAAATCACATCTTTACTGATGACAATTTGAAGAAATTATAAGTCTCAAATCCTGGAATTGGACACACAAGGTGTTGTCACTACAAAAAAGTGTGAATTAGAAAATTATCAGCCCTTTGTTGTTGAAACACTTCATGAGAAAACATTCTCACAAAAGAAGAGCTTATTGCTAATAAATCAGAACTGATCATCTTGCACAATATCTAGGAGCAAACAGTATTGTGTGTCTGTCACTAGAAGGACTGGTATCATCTGTACAAGAAGGGAACAATTTAAAAAACATAAAAAAGAATGAAATTCTGCCATTCACAGCAACATGGGTGAACTTAAGAAAATTATGTTAAGTGAAATAAGCCAGGGACAGAAAGAGAATTACCACGTCTTCATAAGTGGGAACTAAAAAACAATAAACAAAGAAAGAAAGAAGGATACAACAATCATAATAAGTCATTTAACTTGCAAAAAGGAGTCAACAGAACTGAGGGCACCAGAGGTGGGAAAGAGGGAGATGGAGGGAGGTTAGAGAGAGATTAGGTAAAGGGCCACAAAAACTGATTACATTGTGTAATGTTGAGTATACTAATTATCCTGGTTTGAGCATTAGGTATTGCACACAGGTACTGATATTCAATGCTGTACCCCACAGATATGTACAGTCAATTATGTTTCAATAAATAAAAAGAAGGAAAGTAGGAAAGCACAATATTATGAGTCAAGAAATGGAAATGGTCTGGAATGTTTTGAAAGGAAGGGTCATTGTACAAGCTTGTCTTGCTGAAAAATACCCTGTAGAACTGTAATTGGTAGCTGTTAGGGGCAGATACATCGCTTCAAGATATAAAGTTGGTCAAGAAGTTAGAGTGGTTACATTTTATCCATTTACTGTTACTCATTTGGTATAATATAAAAAGCCACATGCTTATGTTTACCTTTGTAAGTTTTTGAGATTTTTTTTTTTGGAAAGGGTATCAAAGAGCTATAATTGAACATTGTTAATTACATATAATACAACAATATGTAGTATTCTTTTCTTACACAAACATTGGCGAGCCTTTTTCACCTGGTCAGAGAAGGCAGGTTAAGTGGCATTTGCCAAGTTCATACTTTAAAGGGTTTGCAAGAGGTTAGACTAAGATAGAAGGCATGATGCAAACAGGAGAGTTAAATAAAACATTTAATGCAAAGTTTGAATCCATTATACCCTATAGGTGACTAGCCTCTATAGTTCTGCTGTAGCTTTGACCTTGGTTTTCCTGCCTAACCTTAGACAAATCTTAAAAAAATCCTACAATCTTTTGTACCTCAGTTTCCCCACCTGTGCAATGGGGTACTTATATTAATAAATAAAATAATTAATAGGAATGTAAGTAAGTATTATACTTTTGGTGGTTAGAGCCAACATTTCACCCCTAAATTTTAAGATAGTGCATGATTATTAGCTTTTGAAAAGCTAATGACTGTTAACTTTTTTGAAGTTGAAGTTAGTTTACAATTGAGATTTCATTATGATGGAGGGATGTACACAATTTGGCAGATTTCTGTGATCCGCTATTCAGATGCTTCAAGAATGGTTGTAAAAATCTGTTTGTGGAAGTTTCTAATTTGACTAGAAAGTGTGATCCACAATATTTACTGTCCTAATAGTATAAGACCAGCAATTAATCTAGTACATCTGAAATAAAAACCAAATTTTTAGATGTTAACAAACCCTTTATTTTTAATTTGATTATCATATGCTTTTTAAATGAGGCGATTAATCACTCACAAGTGTATATACATGTATATGCATATTCATATATATATAATTGCAATTAAGTGATCAAGTAGAAACATAGTAGGGACTAATTTTGTTTAAGGATAAAGGAAACAACTACTTTTTTGGAATTAGAATACCCATATCCAAGCAGTGGCTAAATAAATCTTAGAGAGAAGGAGTACACGAAAGGCAACCTCAGGTCCTTCTCCTATACCTCTCATTGTTTATAAAATAGAGCCAAAGCTGGTCCCTATGCAGTCTCTTGTGAGTCACACACACTCCTTTCCAATGACAGGTAGGTAGCAGAGATCACCTGTCCATTTGCTTTGTTGCAGGGAACCCTAAGCATTTTCTAATTGTTAAGCTTTCCCTTTTCCACTTGAGAAACTGTTTTAGACACTCTATGCTCCACTGTAGACTCAAGCCCCTGCCATTTACCCTGCTTGCTTCTTGGGCCCGCCCTCTATGAGATAACAGCAGTCTCACACCCCTCCCCCAGGGGCCAGAGGCAGATTAGGCTCCTAAAGTGACCAACAGACTGTGTCCCACAATCAGCCAATCCAAATTAGCAGGACAGCATCCCTCATTTACATAAGAGGACCTGAATGGGAACCTGGGAGGGAGAAGGGTGGGAATTTAGGCTGTATAAGGGGGTCTTTTCCTTTGTTCTGGGAGACTCTGGTTTAGGAGTTCTTGCTCCCCAGTGCTCTCCTTGCTTGAAAGCAAAAAGAGGCACCTGCTGTAACACTGAACAAAGAGCTGCAAACACTAAAATAAAGAGCTGTGAAACTACAGCACTGATGCCGGACTTGGAGTCCTCTGTGCGTTCGCCCCACAACAGCTTCTCCTCATTCTTCCACCTTTCACAAGGGCAGAATCATACAGACTATTTAATCCAGGAAGACATCATAGAAGGCAGAGACCATTCTTTATAAATAAGGAAACTGAAGTTCATAGAGTTTAAGTGGCTTCTCCAGGGTGATAAGGTAATAGAACATGGGCTCATGACAAGAGCCCTCACTTGAAAAGAACTGGGGGTTGGTAGCATTGATTCAGGCTAAATAATTCTTAGAGAGAAGGTGTAGTTAATAATAGGCCTTCCTAACAAAATAAACAGGAAGTTGCAAATATAGTCCAGAACATTTCCATAATTGTTTTTTAAAACTGTAAGTCAAAATGAGAGAGATATTTTGGCTGTGGGACAAACAAACCAGTATATGCTAGAAATACTAAAAAACATGATTAAGCCACTAATCTTAATCCTTTCTCTAAAGTTAACATTTATATACATTCAGTTATGGAGGCTAGGCACTATAAAGGCACACCAAGGAAATATGAGGCCTTGTTTCTGCTATCCCAGGATTTATAATCCCATTGTGGAGATTAGACATACATAGTTGAAAGTTGGCACCACCATCTTACACTGTCTTTTCATGGCCCAAATGAGGGAGATGATGGGCTAAACATAACAAATACTTCATTTGGTTCTATACAAACAAAATGGCCAAAGACAGTGGTGAAACATTACCAAACAGCAGCATTTGTCAAATAGAGGTCAGGATTTTAGTCTGTTCAGGCGACAAATATTTAGCATGCCTAGTACATGCCAGGCGGAGTTGTGTTAGGAAATACAGGTGTATGAGATAAACAAGATTTTTGCTCCTCTGGATTTGACTGTGTAGTGAGAGAAGAGAGACAATAAGCAAGTATTCAACATGGTAAGATCAGAAATAATGTGAAGAATATAAAGTCAGGGAAGGCCTCTTTAGAGGGGCTACCATTATAACAGAGATCTAAAATGGACTCAGACACAGGACAGTGCTGGGGAAGATCATTCCAGGCAGAAGTTGTAGCAAGTTTAGGATGTGGGAGGCCACTCTGGCTGGAATATCAGGAACCTGGGGAAAATGAAAGAGTGACAGAGGACCTGCAGCCAAAGTAAAGCATTTTGATAATAAATAGTCCAGGAGTGATGAAAAAGCCACCGTAGGGTCATAAATAAAGGAGTGGCAAAATCTGCTTTGAAAATTCAGTCAACTCAATGAATCAGCATAGAAATGTGGATATACCCAAGAAGTCAAAGGAGCTTCACTTTCATCTGTAAAAAGAAGGGTGTTCAGAAGGCAGTAGGTGACAGATCTACTGCTCTCACCACTGATTCACCTGAACTATATGTTCAGAGCTGGGTGACACTTTCAAGGCATATGCTGTATCCACAACACCAGACAGCTGTATTATTTAATACAGTGCACAAATTCAGCATTCATTATGTCAAAGTCAAAAGCTCTGCCACAGAGCTAACTTAAGATTAAATCTTCCACAATTATAAAAGAAGAATGATATTTGCAGGAAGCAACAGAGTACAGGCCTTGTTCATTTCTGACTTGCCTACTCAAGAAGGTAAGACCATCCTTTACTTACAGAAACTTGGCAAACTGATTCCATGCATAAAAAATGTTACCTTAAACAAAAATCAGGAAAATACAGACACAGACTCTAAGTCTCTTGTAGACATTTATTATATTCTTATATGCTAAAAAAATGACAAATATTAAACATACACACACATATACTTTGCTAATAAAACCCCACAAAAAAACAGGAAGATGACATTTCTACTATAATGTATAAGATTTAATTTTCTGTTTATTAACTGGTTTAAAAAACATCAAAAGGATTTTACTCAAAACATCTGTAAGAAAAATGATTTCTTTTTACATACTAAGTATTCAGTATTTATTTGCCCTAAGCTACCAATTTCATTGTAATTATCTTTACCATGTGTTCACAATTCAGAATGTTAATCTTACCCTATGAGTGCTGGTCAACTGGAAATCCTGCAATTAGTTTTGATTTGAAAAATTCCTAAAGAGAAATCATAAACATATTGTTATATTTTACATATTACAGGACTGTAAGATAATTTATCCACTTATGTGGACCTAAAACTTCCAATATATATGATAATTTTACAAAACATACAAAAGGTAACTTTTTTAAAAAAGCGAGTGCTGTTAAAGAGCTCACCTTCTGACCTCTCACAAAAGGTGTTAACTAATACCCAGGGAGAGAAATAAATCACTGTCCCAAGTTATACACTTAATCTCATCACCATGGTAATCTATACAAGGCACAAAATATGAACATTAAATTTTTAATGGAGAATGAGGTAAATTATCTCTGAGGCACTACTGAGTTTATAAATAAAAGATAAAAAAAAAATCTATGCCACTTAAATTAGGAAAACACTTGATATTTGGGATAGTTTTCTCCAACCTGTTTCTATTTTTTTTTTTTTGGCTGACCTGCTAGTTTGTCACAATTACACCATTGTAAAATTGAAAGGTGCAATTTAAGATCTACTTTTGCCTCTTATTATATATCATAGGCTTTCTTGATGTTGGTATAGTTTCTTTAAACACTGTTTTTAAAGGAAGCATAGTAGTTCATGAATATGTCATAGTTTACAAAATCATTCCCCTGTTGACTCTTAGATTTTCCTTTGTTATTACTAATAATGCTGTGAACATCTCTGTATTTCATTCATATGATTCTTTTGCATAGACTTCCAAAAATGAGAGTATTGGGTGAAAGAGCATGAACACTTTAAGGCCTCTGATACATAACATTTAATTATTTCCCCAAAAGCATATACTAATTTTCTTTCCTATAAACAGTATATGAGTAGCACCCTCAGCAGATTTAAAAATCATTAAACAAACAAACAAGACTTTGCTAATTCCATACAGAAAAATTACCTTATTGTTGCTGTGTTTGGCATTTCTCTGAGTTGGGTTGAGTATTTCCTAGCACACTTATGAATGAGTCTTATTCCTCTTTTCTATTTAACATTTACCTAAACCAGAGGAATATTTTGCTAAGAAGATATAAATGTAGAACTTAATGAAAGCTCTCTCATAATGACAATTTGTCATCTCAGGGTGAAGCCTCTGCTGTCGAATAAAAGAAGGAACAAAATGTAGCTCAGTTTCTTCATCCAGGCTAAAACTGAATCATTCGAATTAAGTTTAGAAACTGTAGCAAAAATTCTCACCTTTCTTCCTCCTCAGAACACAAAAGTACCACGTTGGACGAATGAAATGAGAAATACTAAATGGCAATCCTTCTTAGAATAAATAGTCCATATTAAGCAGGATAAAAAGAAAACAAAGATTGTCACAGCAATTCTGACAGACCCTGCTGCTTAATGAGTGTAACAAAACTAGCTTTTACCTACTCCCCCAAGAACATTTTCTCTCCCCAGAAGCAGGACACAGATATGTGCATTTTCACTTAAAAAGTCAGTTCCAAGATAACCTGAAAATGTATTCTGAAAGGTTTGGAGATGTGCATAATGCTGAGAATTCTCTTCTTCCTCAAACAAGAGCTCCATTCAAAAGGTTTCCAGTGGCGGACACATAGGGAAATACTCTTAAGGAATGATAGGTGACAATTGGCTTTCTGATAGAAAAAGAACCCAAGGCTTTTACTTTGAAAGTGGGTAAGTCTGGGTGCTCTTATTTCTTTCTGATCAGTAAAGATAGTGGAGATTGGCAATAAACTCCTCTGTAATAAAGAACTACTATACAATTCTGGAATTTGAGAATGGTTTTCCATTTGGGTAAATTTGTCTTTTAGTGATAAATAAAATCTTAAGAGGAAAGATCTAGCAAGAAGTCAAGAATCTCTGGTCAAAGAACCTGTATTGGGTAAATGCACAGTCCTAGCACCTCACTTTGCAAGTCAACTATAGCAGGAATCAGTGCAATATCATATTCATTCACCCTGCTTTGTACAATTCTATAGATTTAAGAGTTTAGGTTATGTAAACTTAACATATCCTATTTCATCAATTTGAAAAGTTCAAAACTATTAATAATAAGTGGGCTTAAAAGAGGAACATTCCAGATCATCATCTGTCCCACTGTGGGGATCATCTCCATGAGCCACCCTAATTGCCACAGGCTTAATTCACTGCACCTTCATCTGTGTTCCCAGTGTTGTGGAAAGAACTCGGCGAGGAAACAATTCTAGTCACTCAGAGAGATGATGAGTCAGGAAGTTTATTATGCTAGTGGGACAGGAACACTAGCGGGACCCAGGTGACTCATGTCCTAAGATCCTGGGACCCTGTACATGAGTTTGACAGGGTTTTTATAGGCCGTAGGCTTAAGTTTAAATATAACTTTAGACAAACAGCTGTTGGTTTTAGTTCCTTTTTGCCCATGTGACTTAGATGAACAAGCAAAATGAGAAAGGCAAGAGGCTAGCAAGGTTACAGAAGCAGAAATGCCTGCCAGCAGTTAATTATTAGCTAGGCTGAGTTCTGGGGGCCCTGGGAGATAAGCACATTTAGTTACAAAGACATCTTACAAGTTAGCCAAAATTTTAATTTTTGAATTCCCTCATTACCAAAACACTATGACTCACATTTCTCTTAAACTGTTTTATAGGGCCAGCCCCCTGGCTCACTCGGTAGAGTGCAGCACTGGTAGTGCCGAGGCCGCAGGTTCGGATCCTTTATAGGGATGGCCGGTGCGCTCACTGGCTGAGCGTGGCGCAGACCACACTGTGCTGAGGGTTGCGATCCCCTTACCAGTCAAAAAAGAAAAAAAAAAAAAGCTGTTTTATAGTATGTGTTAAGCTACGGGGCAGTCTCATATGTATCCTTATCCTGGGGATCTATCATAGTGTCTCCTTTGGGCTAGATTAAGGTTCTGAATTCTATGGCAGCTGCCACATATTGATTCAACAGTGGGGTGTTTAAAACATCTCTGGAAATTTAACTAGATTAAACAAAAATATTATCTACCAGCACTATTCTCAGAGAGAGTATTGAATGTGGTTGAAAGGAAAGATTAGGAATCTGACTGTTATTTCCTTCTGATCAATTCAGATTCAGGGAACTGGTAAAAGGGAGATCTGGAGGGGCTCTTTTGCTACTGTTTCATACAGTGCTTGGCTTCTCCTCTTAAAAATGTTGTGAGCAAATACTTAAAGAACAATCGTCTGATGCGGCATCAAGTCCTTAGGCTGCCCAGAGTAACAAGTGATTAGCCCACATATGCTGCCCCCATGTCTCGGTCTTGCCCCTGTCTGCACCACGAATATTCAGTAAATCATTGCTGAGTGAACAAATAATACCAGGTCAGGTTTCACCACTCAGTTAGGAACCAAGGGTAAGCAGAAGGCAGCTTGGCTCTTGGAAAGATCTGTGAACACCATGGGTGCACACACATGATGGGTCTGGAAATGTGGCAAAGAGAGTGGTGGAAACAGAGCCTCCAGCCCTTCCATCACCCCATGGCAGGTACACAGATCCAGAAGCAGAGGCTAAGCCTTCATCCTTCAGGGAAAAAAAGAGAAAAATTCATACTTGCCAATTTATCCACTAAACATGACATCTCACAAATCTAAATGGAGAACTGCTGTCAAATTCAGCATGACTGGCTGCATTATAATGACTGCAAGTCATTTTGAATCAGTGATGGACCACTGGATAAATGTCACAGCATTCCTAAATGACCTTAATATCTTATCAAATTATGATTTCACAATTATTATTTTGCACAAGTTAACCTCAGTATAATGCAACCAGAATGCTGGGACCAACAAGATTATGAAATTATCACCCTATGATATTAGGTTATGTATATTTAAGTTTTCATCCACAGTTCCTGGCTTGTTCTAACCTTCCCCTGCCTTTGTCTTGGAGCGCCATAAAGAAATTCTCTAACCTACCTTATCTGATTGTAGGTCATAAAATCCCTATTTGAGAAGGGGTCTTGTCCCATAACTATGATAAAGGAATGCTGCACAGAGAGGTCAAGAAGAATCTGAACAAACAGGCATTGCTGGGTTTTCCCACCTAGTCTATTAGTGTTAGATTATACCCTTTCTGTCCAATCAGACTTTTACATGGCTCTCCATGCTTCAGTCATGCCTACATAATGAAGCTTCCATAAAAACCCAAGAACACAGGGTTTGTGAAGTTTCTGGACAGCTGAATTCATCACATGCTGGCAAGGTGGCATACCCCAACTCCATGGAAGCAGAAGCTCCTGTGTTTGGGACCCTTCCAGACCTCACCCTATATATCTCTTCATATGGCTGTTTATTTGTATACTTTAAAGTATCCTTTGCAATAAAATGGTAAGCCTTAAGAGTTTCCCTGAGTTCTGTGAGCTGCTCTAGCAAACTAATCGAAACCCAGGAGGGAGTTGTGGGAATCCTGATTTATAGCTCGTCAGGCAGAAGTTCCAGAAGCCTGAGTTTGTGATTGGCATCTGAAGTGGGGGGAGGGGCTGTCTTGGGACCTGAGCCCTCAACCTGTGGGATCTGAAGAAATTCTGGGAGGGTAAGGACTTTTCTTGTCTCCTGAGAGCCTGCCACATATTAGGTGCTCCATAAATATTGTAATTCCACAACCCTGTGAGGTATGATCAAACTGACAGTACTGTATGTCCTTGGATAGTTTCAGTCTCATAAAACCAAGAACTTCTGACAGTGATCACTGTAAACAATGATACATCTGCTATAACGTACTCTTAATCCAATGACAAAAACAAATTGCCATGGATTGCAAATCATCATAGTGTTTAGCTTAAGCTAATTTCTGACCACAAAATACAAAGGTTTAATGTTCAAGTATTAAATGACCATTAAACACAAAAGATGTTTAACATGAACACTGCTACCCCACTCGCCCCCTCAAAACAAGTAGTTACTCTGTACTGCATGCTTCTTTGGAGTACTGATACTTGCATACTTCTTAGGGAGTACTAATAGTTCTATTATACTTCTATTAAATTGCATCACAAATATCTGATTAGATGCCTTCCTGCCTCAGCCTTTGAGCCCTTAGAAGAGTTGAGTGAGCAGGACAGGACCTGACACACAACAGATTCTCAACAATTACCTGTGGAATGGAAAGGGGTGGTAGGAGATGGAAAGAGAAAGGCTAACAATTACTGTGTGCTTGATGAGGTAGGTATTATCATCTCAACTCTAAAGGTGACAAAGCTGAGGATCAGAGAAACTAAGAAACTTGCTCAAGCTCACAGGCAAACTCAGAATTCACACCAGTTCTAACAGTCATCTGCTACACGGCCTCTCCAAAGAGCTATCTATATAAAAAGGAGTTTTATATAGAATACGACATCTCTCTTCTCTTTTCGGATCTACAATCTATCTTTTAGAGAAACTAAAAGAGATAATTCAAAAATGAGATCTACATTGTTTTCCTTGCTCATTACTCAGTATTTCACCTAGTGAAACAGAATCAACAAGTGCTTCCTCCACCCTGCCTGCCTATTCAATAATTAAGATTGACATGACAGCCAGAGCAAGGATGCTTCCTGCTTGCACAAACTCTTACAGAGAAACAGTTACCCACCAATTTAATAAGAGAATAAACCAAGTTTAATCTGTATTTAAATGATAATGTTTTACATGGTTTTTCTTCCTGGCATTCCTATTAAAATGTGCTTAAAATAAATTAATACCATAGAACTTAAATGTGACCTCCTTTTTGAATGACTTAAAGGAGTATCACATGCCTTCAATATGTTAATTACTCTGTAAGGCTTAGTTCTTATTCTGAAACTTTGATAAAAATTTGAGACTTGGGAGGGAGAGTGGCAGAATGGCTAAGATCAAATTCTCACTTTGTCATTTATCACCTGCTTGATCTTAGATAAACTAGGTATCAATTTTCTCATCTGTAAAATAGGGATAATAATGGTTTCAACCTAATAGAATTGTTTTAAGTAAGGTAACTATAAATCAAATGCTTAGCACAGCCACAGGTACAAAGTAACTCCTCAAAAATAGTAATTTATTAACAGAGTAGTAGCTTTGTTTAAAGTTAATCTTTTGAAGGTTGGCTTTAATGTATTATCTTGTAAACAGAAACCAGATTTGATATAGAGGGTCTGATTTTCCACCTAAGTTCATTTCCATGCCAGATTTTGCAATGTATCATATGACTACTGTTACAAAAGTGTTGTGAAATATGATTTAACTTTCCTCAATTATTCACTATATGGCCCATAGGGAAGACTGTGTTGTGAGGTCAACCAATATACCACGAAGCAATATACCATGATGCAATATTTTTAAAAAGTTAACTGGTGTAAGTAATCTCCTTACTTTACTGTGCAATGTCTATCATCCCAGTCAAGATTCATGCTGAAGACAAGTCAGATATGACCAATGTCACCCAAGCATAGGGCCATGTCTTAAAATCTATATTCATGGTTGTACAGCAACGTGAATGCCTTAATGCCAAAGAAATGTACACTTAAAAACTGTTAAAATACTAAATTTTACGTATATTTTACCACACAAGAAATCTATACTCATGTAAAACAGGAAAACTGCTTTTATTGCTTTAAAACGAACATAAATGGATTACCCAAATTAAATATACAGTGTGTCTCAACATACTAGAAAACATACCAACACACAAAAGTATAATTTTAATGTGTTAAATTTGCTTTGTCCATGATTCATAGGTTACTATAATCAATACTAACAGTTTTGTTTGTTACCTTGAATTAGAAGGATTTGCGTGGGAGAGATAACATTGTCCCCCAAATTTGTCCAGAAAAGTCTTCTTTACTAGATAAACAGCAATATGTGAAGCTAAGGCATTCAAAAATCTTCTAGTGACTTCAGGTGAGTGCACATGAGATCATTTTTTCCTTCTAAAATAACCATTGAAACAGCCATGTTTACAAAATTCACTATCTTTAGATGGATTCACAAAGTATTTGATCCTCTTGTTAATCTTCCTTTATTAAGTTGTCAATCCATCAGAAGGCATCAAAAACAGTCTAATTGGGTAGATGAAGTGGGGAGCAGGAGGGGGTGGTAAAGGAGAGAAACTGGATGACAGTGTAGGGTGGGTGCTAGTGCAGAGAGACTGTGCGTTTGCGTGTTGGGAAGTGGTAAAAAGTCAGCAATCATAATCCTTGACCTCAGTGATAGCAGACATATTTATTGGGTGCTTACATGAAATCTGTAGCAACCCAATCAATCAATAAACGAAAATCAATTCCTGAGACTTTCATAATAAACAAACTCCTTTTTGAATCATTGCCTTGTCACTTCCTTAGGCTCTGGATATGTGAGGTTCAAATGCCCACTCAAAGCATGAATGGATGAATGGAGTGAGCCATACCAAATAAGACCAGGAATGCTGGGGTTTGACCCTAAAAGGCAGGGCAGACCAGATTACATATTCTGTGATCACTGATTACTTGAGAATAGCTGGGATAGGAAGACAGGATGCTTCACCATGTGACTTGCTGTGGGCATTACTCAGCCTCATGAGTTAGGTGTGGTCTCACTTCATCATGCTGCCTGTGTCATGGATTCACATACAGTTTGGATCACTGCTGTGAAGATAAAGGACCTTTAAAGACTGTAGTTCTATTGCTTTCTGCATGTCACTGGCGTCTATGTTTGCAGACACTGGGCATTTTTACAGAAGTTTTCTTTACTTCCTGGTTAGCAGCAGTCATTGCAATGACAGTCAGGTCTGGGTGTATAGAGAGACTGCTCTACTTGCTGATCTGTTGCTCTGTAACTGTTCTGGAGCTGCTTTAGATAAGTGCAAACTGCCTCATTTTTATTTACTTATACCTCTTGTTCCCCAAGCCCTAGGGGCCTTGTTGTTGACTGAATGCAGTCTCACTATGCTTCTCTGCTCCCCCCAATCCCCCCGAGACTAGGGCGACTGAGAGGCAGGGGCTGGTTTTCCTTGGTGGCAGTGTGGAAAATGTGCACTGGACTCAGTACCAGGCCTATCTCCACCAACATCTGCATGGGCTTAAACCACTTACTCAATCTAGGCTTCCCTCTTCTCAGCTTTAAAATACAATCATATTGGCCTGAGTAAGAGTTGATATAAGGAAAACGAAAAATGGTCAGGCTCCTTCAGCTGTTCAGAATCTTGCCAAGCATGACCTATCCTGTTTGATGTAAATATGTTAACCGTGCATGTGCGCCCAGGTGTTCCTTTGTTATCTTACTTAAGTATAAAGGACAAACGGCTCTGATCCACAGTGCGCCCAGGACACGCACCAGGCCGCCACTGCTGCTGGATCTGCTGTATGCTGCTGCTGCTGCTGCTGAGGAGGCTGGGAGCTGAGCTCGTGTCCGAACCTTGCCAACAGCTCCCAGGATCTTTCCAATTACCTAGCTCGTGACCTGCATATGAGGGGTCTGTGACCCAGCCTGCATGTGAGGGGTCTTTGAACCAGTCTGCACAATGGGTTTGAAGCGTCTGTGACCCTGCCTGACAAGTGGTTAAACCCCCCCCGCCCCATGGAACCACCTTGAAATCATTAAAGCGGCATAAATGCAAAGGGGAACTCTTAAGGAAAGCCAATTTTTTTGCTGGTAAAGTAATTTGAAAAGAGGATGCTTCTGGCTTTGGGACATTATCTTAGATTGAAACAAAATTTCCCAGGAAGTGAGCTTTATTTATACCATTTGGTTCCAGGGAAACAAAACAGCAAGTGTTGCAAGGTTACCCCATAACATTTAAGTCTTCCTACAAAGTCAAAAAGAACTTTTCAAAAAGGCCTAGGGGCCCGGGGTCCAGATAGAAATATGTGTCCCAAACACAGACCATCAGTAATTTCTTTCACTGTGATAAAACCAGCTGAGCAGAAAATGCTTCTCCAAATCTCCCTTGCAATAATGGGCCATCAATGGACTGATAACAGACCACTTGCGGTTTGTAAATTGGGGATTTGGGGCAAAAAACCCAACCATCCAACAATTTCTGGCTCACGTGCCACGAAGTACAGCCGTGTCTGTCTACACGCACTTCTGTAGAGAGAGGCCTCTTAAAACATTCCAGGTCAGCCAACAACTCTTCCAGATCCTACTTTCCTGGGAAGAAGGTGTGGGAAGTGAAGCACTGGGCAAGAGCATTAAGAGAGAAACAGGTCAGTTTTGAAAGAGCAAGCTCCTATGTCACTTATGTTTCAGGTAAAATGCCCACTTTCACCTTGGTGTTAAATCGATGCTTCATATTTGTAACTTGGTTAACAGATACTGGTGGTCAAAATCACTTGTTGCTATTTGCTCATCAGATGGAGCAGAAAACATCTGGTTTTACATTTAAGGTAAACACAGTGAGATGTCTTTTCTTCTAATACCACTTTCTCCAACACCAACTGGGTGTCCCACGATTCAATCCTATTCTAATACTTACTACGGGAAATTAGCATCAGACTCCACAGGTTTCAGGGCTCAGTTCCCCAAGACTGCCCTTGCTCCAGACACCACTTGCCAGACCCAGGAATCTAATCTACCGCACTTCTGTTTGACTTGGCTATACCTTTGGGGGTTTCCACAACCCCCTCCCTCAAGTTTGATAATTCACAAGAAGACTCACAGAACCTGGGAAAACACTTTACTTACGTATTATAAAGGACACAACTCAGGAAGAGCCAAATGCTTCAAGAGATGCATGAGGAAAGGTATTTTGGGGTGGGGGAATGGAGCTTCCGTGTCCTCTCCAAGACTGCCAGCCTCCCAGCACTTTGATGTGTTCACCAACCTGGAAGCTACCTGAACCCTGTTGTTTAGGGGTTTCTATGGAAGTTTCATTACAAAGGCATTAAGTCATTAAGTCATTGGCCTTTGGTGACTGAAAATCTTTAGCTCGTCTCCCCTCTTCCCTCTGGGGTTGGGGGAAAGACTGGAAGTTACAACCCTAGGGCCATATAGCTAATTCCTCTGATGACCAGTCCCACCCTGAAAGCTATTTACAGGCCCACCATGAGATACCTCCTTAGCACAAACTCAGGTATGTTTGAAAGGTGCTTGCTATGAATAACAAACGACACTTCTATTGGGAAATTCCAAGAGTTTTAGGAGTCCTGTGCCATGAATTAGGGGAAAGACCAAATATGTATTTCTCATACCCCACAGAGCATGGTGCTGCATAAGAACAGTCTCACGGGAGGGCTCATTCTTACTCGAAATGGCTACAATTTGAAATAGTGCCAAGTAGTACACTTGGAAGGTCAAGCTCACTTTCAAGGCCAAAACAGGCAGTCATGTAAGTCCTTAAGTCAGTGACTTATAAAGTTACTTCCTAAGGGACACCTTCCTGACACCCTGACCAGGTCCCTTCGCAACATGCTCTTGTCATTTTTATCACTTCCTTTCCATTTGTCACACACCTACAAGTAATTGTTCGATAAAAGGTTTCTTTCCCACTAAACCATAACCTTTTTGAGGTCTGGTCTACCTGTATTATGCTCATCATTGGGCTTAGCATGCAGAAGATGCTATTAAATATTAATTGAACAGCTAAAAGAGTTAAAATTAGACCCTCTTGCTTGGAGCAAAAACCACAACAGCTTCTTATACTCTTCATATCATCTCGCCTTCAATTTACCAAATTCCATGTGACAAGCAAAGGCCCCTGAATGCTTTAGCAGAGACTGAAGCCTCCACTTGAATCCCATCAGCAGAGAAGAGGGATTTACTAGCAATGCCATTAAGAATAATTTGGGGGTAGTCTGGGCACACTGAGGAGTGATAGATCAAGGTGAGGATTCTAAAAGAACCCACATATTACTAACAGGAATCAGGTAAAATGCCCATATTCCAAAGAAGGCAATGGGTAGAGTTTCTGCACATTAGGTTGGTTTTGGGCTTCACACTCAGCAGGATTCTGCAGCTTCATTTTAGAGTTTTGATTGCTTTCTAGGAGACAGAAGCCACATTCCTCACCTGGAAGTTTAACACATGACTTGTAAATTAGGGTGGGCTTTGTCATGGCTCAGTGACAAATTCAGCTGCACAACATGCCTAGTCTCTGATCAGTGACCTAAGTTGCACAACATGCCTAGTCTCTGGTCAGTGACCTAAGTTTCTCCTTTGTGCACGGCAGATGAATCTATGGTTATTTCTTAGCAACCAAATTTAAAAGGCAGAAGATTGTGCCAAGAAAGCTAATGGTGTGGTTGTTTTCTGGTCTTTTTTTCCCCTCACCCCCACATGAGAAATAATATTTTTCTATTTATATTTGACAACACCACCTGTTCTTATTGTGGAAAGTCTTATGTACTCAAGGAAGTCAACAACTTAGTCACTGTTAGTTGAACAGAGGTAGAAGTGGAGAGGGTTCGATGTATCACCAACTTGTGTCACAGCCAGAGATAGGCCACCAAGAGAAGGCATTGGAGAATGCTACACTTTTCATCCACTCTGACACCAGGTATAATCAATATTTATGCCCAGGCTTCTGCTGGGTGCTATGCACTGTTCCAGATGATGAAGGAGACAAGAAAGGTGTCAGATTCAGACATGACCCTCAAAAGGAGCTTGTGATTTGGTGAAAGAAGGCATGAATATAAGAAAGATCAAACAAATGGGTTTTACAGTTACGTCTTAAGGCAATATACACTGAAGGAATAATAGTCATGGCACAGGAGTTACAACTTGGACCAAGAAAGATGCGTGGGATTTGTATAGGTGGGGCATGAAAGGGAAGAAAGGATACAAGGGAAAGGGGTTAATGACAGGGCACATGATCTTTTATGTGGAGAAATAGAACAACAAAAAAAAGAAGGTAGGAGAAAGCCAAAGTGAATATCAGCAGTTAGTGAAGAGATATATGGATGGAGTGGAATTCTTTTTTTTTTTTTTTTTTTTTGTCTTTTTGTGACTGGTAAGGGGATCGCAACCCTTGGCTTGGTGTCGCCCGCACCACGCTCAGCCAGTGAGCACACCGGCCATTCCTATATAGGATCCAAACCCGCGGAGGGAGCACCGCACGCTGGCCCGATGGAGTGGAATTCTTGAGAAAGAAATGGAGATAAGAGTGGAAAGTAGATTAGAGTCAAATACTAAATAAAGTCTAAAATGTCAGGCTAAGAATTTTTCAAGGCATAAGTTAGGCCCAGAACATAACAAGCACCTGAGAAATTATTGCTTTGAAGGTAAAAATACCACTTACGGAATTAATAGTCAAATATTTTTATGAGCAGAAAGAAATTTAGACTTGATCATACAAGCAGAAGGAAGTCACTGAAGGTTCCTAAGCCAAGGAATGATGGAAAAAATACATTTGTTATTTGAGGAAATTAATTTGATAGCATCAGGAAGAATTCATTCATTGGAGGGAGTCTGAGATTGAGAGCTGGAAGCCTAATTTTACAGTAGGGTATATATACGATTACCTTATGAAATAAAACAAATGAACTTCAAAATTAAAATCCCAAGTAGAAAAGTAGTTATGCTTTAAAAAATTTAATTTTTGGATTAGCCCATAAAATGACACAACTAGATAAAGCAATTAGATTTGAGGAAGGAGGCTTTTCCTGAAAGTCTTAACTGACTTTTTCAAAAAGAAATGGACTTGATTAGTGCTTTTTCAGACTAGATGGCACCTAAGTACTTTGGTGAAATTAAATGTTTTATGGTAAAAATACCAGTTTCAGAATCAAGAGCCAAATATTTCGTGCAGTGTCATGACACAAAAGCATACAGATATATTACTGGCCATGTTAAACATGCTCTAAGCAAACCATCAACTTAATATACTTCGCCCTTAATCATTGGAAAAATCATTAGGCATTATGTCGCTCACCATGCAATCAAAGCTCTGTTTAAAATCAAATTATAATTAGTCTAATTATGAATCAACATTTCATTTGTTTCACAACTGGTACCTAATCAAACAGTTCTGTAGAAGAGATGATTTTACCACAAGGTAACTTAATTAATTTCAGTGCCAAAGTAGTTTTTTTTTTTTTTTTTGTAAGCGACTGATTTACCAGTTTAGGTGTCAGAAATTTTATTTCTACAAAAATTACTACATGAACTGTGTCTAAATCAAACCAAAATGCTTTCATCCATTATGAAACAATATTCTTCTCTCATAATCACTTTATTTAAATATTTTACAGCAAGAGGCTTGTGTGAACAAACCAGGAAGTGAAACCAAATATGATCATATTGTGAAAGCCCCAGTAAAATGAAAAAATACATTTGGAATTAGCTGAGACACTATTAAAATTTCACTTAAAAATCCATCCCCTTGGAAACATCAATTTAATAAAAGGAGGAACCGAGGAATTTCAAAAACATAAGTCTTCATTCTATTGTTTGGCAATTTCCCCAGTCTCCTATGCAAATGTCTCTCCTGCAGCCAGGCTGGCTCCTCTGCAACGGGAGCACTCACGCAGCAGGCCTGGTGAACAAGGTTAAGCTATTGTTTGCATGCTAGTAAATCCACTCTGATACAAAACAATCACAATCTTTAATGACTTGCTTTGGAGAAAATGTATCTTTTGCTTCCTAGGTAACAAGCAAATCTTATTTTTCCTAATTATTTTGCTGAGGTTACTGTCATTTCCTTTATTCTACTGTAAATTATAAACTCCCTAAAAATAAGAACTGTATTTGATTATTTAATTAGTTTGTTTTTTATCTAAGACTCAATGACATAGGCATAGTAGGATTTATAATAGATACCTAAGGATCATTCTTTTTGTCCAAGAATAGCACTATCAAAACCTGCTACTGTGGACTGTTTCCTTCTAAGATAGATACTAAGCAGAATCATCAACTCCTGGGCTCCACTACCCTATCCCTTATTCCTAGGAGGATGGGTGTGGGAGAGAGGGCTAGAAGACACCCATGTAAAAATAAAATACATTTCTCATTTAATGATTATTTTTTTTATTTTTAAAACAGGATTTGAATAAGTTTAATATTACATACAGTGCAAAATTTTTATGAACAGTTCTTAACAATCTAAATAAATAAAAAAGAAGTTTCTTAACTACCCATGACATCTGCAAGTAATCAGGTAGTCCCTATCAGACACTGCACAAACACAGTGCAAATGTAAATTTGAATGCTATTCTGCAGACATGCTGCTGTTATGTATAAGAATGAAATTTAAAAGGAAAAAAATTACAATATAAGCAGTAGACAAATCCATTGGCATGTATATGTGTGTATAAACATATACCTATGTAATATGCAAAGCATGTGGTTAGTGAATACAATAAATATTTGAGAGCCTATTCTGTGTCAAGAACAGTGTCACTCCTAAGAAAGTGAGACAATCTATTGCCAATGAGTAATCTGGTGAATTTTGTTCTTTAATTTTGAATCAGGGCTAATTTTGAATCAGGCTAATTATATCAAGGTTCTATACCTTTATTAAAGGTTTGTCATAGCTAAGTTTTGATGGACTTCTGCTCTCAAAAGTGAACCTAGTGTGAAAGCTGAAGAAGGTGAGCTGAAAAAGGCCACTTAGGTCCAGATCATAAAGGGACACAGATACCATGCTATGGAACCAACAGTACTTATGCAAGGGAGTAACATGATCTGGTCAGTGAAATTTTAAAAAATTTAGAATGTGCCACTTTGGTAGAAGCATGGAGGACTCATTAGAAAGGGAAAATGTACATAAGGAGGACACCAGATAGATCAATAGTCCAAGGGATAAACAAGAATGAAGGCTTGAACTGAGATGTCACAGTGTGAAGAGAGGATAAAAGCAACAAACTACTATCACTTTTAAGCACTTTCAAGCAGGCGCTCTGCTAAACAGCTTATGGGCATGGATTCTAGGATTCCTTAGGTATTCATCAGAAGGACTTGGTGGCAGTTTAGATGTTAAGGTGAGCCAGAACTCAAGGACAAGTGACCAACCTAGCTTTGGCCACAGGATCAATGGTGGAGGAGGGTAATGAGTGTGATTTTTAAAACACTGAGTTTGCAGTACCTGTGAGTCATCTAGGTGGTAAAGTCTAGTAGATGGTTGCATATACAAACTGGAACCCTGGGGGAAGGAGAAAATATGAATGAGTTTGTTAGGTTGTTCATTTTTGCCAAAGCCTCTGGCCAATGTTGGGTTTAAAGACCTGCACTTGGTAATTGGAAAAAAGTAAGTTATTTAAAATAAAGAGCTAAACACAGCCTTGGTCCATCTCTCATGTGAAGAAATTCATTTACTATCTTTCTTTCATAATATTTCCATTTAACGATGGGACAATTTAATTTTTAACAATGACAAACGAGTGCTAAGATATAAAGTTTTTATGTTATTAAAAAAACATGCACATACGCATGCACACAACTACAAAACTCCTCTTTGAGTGGCTTCTACTTGACTGCCCAATTAGAGGTAAACAGGATTGGAAGCAATCAAAGACATTTTGTTTCAAGATAACTCCCAGCCTCTTTATTGAAGGTGCTCATTGCCTTCCTGATCATGAACTGCCAACTCCCTAACAAAGCATGTAAGGGCATAGTTTTCACTATACTTCAGTATAAAAAAGCTGCTACTGCTCTCAAGATAACTTCAGCTCTAATTTGTGCTCTAAACTACTGGTTGTAGAAATAGTAAATATATTTAGCTAATCCATCGGGTTAATAGATACATGAAGGATTTTTGGATGTGATATGTTTTATATTTTTATAAATATCAATCTCCTTTCTTTGCTAGCTTTGATAGAGTTGGAAAATGTATCCTTGGGGAATCTAATTCTGAAGAATTCTCCTTGGTTTTTTTCCTACATAATTTATCTCCATTAAATATACTATATACTTATTTATCTATTGTCTGTCTCTACTCACTAAGCAGTAAGCTCCAAGAACACAGGGCTTCTACCTGTAGGGTTCACCAAGGTATCCCCAGCACCTAGCTCAGATAGTAGGGGCTCAGTAAATACTTGTTGAGTGAATAATCACAGTCCTCTGATTATTTCATTTCAAGGACTTAACATGTGCTTTTCCTTAGCAATCGTGTCTCAATCTGTGCTCTAACTTAAATATGACATGTGCAGGACCTATACTGTTGTGGGATCCTATAGGGCATTGAAGGTTATTGGTACAAAGAATTAACATGGGGAAATTTGCAGCCAAGTGTCAGCCAGAGCTCCCGGGTTCTCCAGGTGGTTTCTTAGTCCAGCTCTGTCTTATGAGGAGGAGTTGTAATGACTCTTCTCCTAACAACCCCATTCTGACTTCTGGTTTCCCTGATCTCAATTCCTGTTTGCAATATCTGTTTCAGTCTAGGTTTCTGTTTGGTATTTTGACCCCAGGTTACCTGAGTTTGACATCTGTTGTTTTCATTGCTTGAAAGAAACTCTGTGTGTGTGTGTGTGTGTGTGTGTGTGTGTAGTTGAACTTAGAGAATGGTCTAAGCCTGTATTTCTACACAAACCAGAGACTCACATAACTTAAAATTACAAGACATTATAGACGACTTTCCCCTCAAGGTTCATCTTGTGCTTCTCTGTCCCCATTATAAAACCTAATAATTTCCTCACCATCCTGTTTGATGGAACAGTCACAGTGACCAACTGCATTAATTACACAACATACATTTTTTTCTGGTCAACTGGATTTAGTTTGTACAAATTATTATTCAATCAAATCCAAGAAGAAACTATTACCATACTCCAAATTTATACTACGAATGAAATTAAAACTTCAAACTTAGAAAAAAAGAGATGTATTCTAAGTAATTAATGCTACAACATTTTCATTTGATCTCTATATGTTAAGAAAATATATTGTGCTTTTGCACTCTTTGTGAAATGTAGTTGGTATAAAATCTAGGCTATAACTTTTTAAGTCATTGGATTGGAACTAATTAAATTCATAGGCCAATAATTCCAAACACATCAATTGCATCAGCAAGGCAATATTTAGAAAGGTTCTCATCATCTGCACAGAAGACAATGCACTTGACAGCACTCCTTTCTTGAGCAATGACTCAAATCAGCTAGACTGAAAATAAATCTAAAGGGTACACAGCTGTCATGTAGCCGCAAGTAGCCTTCTGAGCAATAACTTGATTCATTTCTCTGTATTTATACATCTGGTTTTGCAAGCAGGACTGCAATCCAATAAATGCATTTTCTACCCACTGTGAAGAGAGAGCTTTTTAGTGTCCTATGGAGAGGCTTCCTTTGTCCTTATGGGTATGATAAACTGCACATAGTAATTTCTTGATTTTATTTAATGAGGAACAGTTTAGTTAAACTCAATGATCTATGTGAGCTATTTACAAAATAAGAGTTCCAAAATTTGACAATAAGATTTTGTCAAATAAACATTGGCACCAAAGTCTGAGGAACAGACAGGTATCAGGCTGGATTTCTACCTATGTCTACTGGGTATAGGCAACTTATTTATCTTCATCATAACATTCCTTATTGTTTCAATTTTACCATGGCAAATTTCAAACATTCACAGAAGCCCATGAAGCCCATGTACCCATCACTCTGATACAACAATCACAGTACATACTCTCATTGAATTATCAGCACCGCACTCTCCCGAGTGAGCCACGGGCCGGCCCTCTCTCATTGAATTATTTGAAACAAATTCTAGATATCACATTTTATCTGTTTTATTTCAGTATGTATCTCTAAAACAAAAAAATCTTTAAAAAATATACCCACAGTATCATAATCATACCCAGTAGTATGCTAGTAGATATCCAACAACCAATTCTCTCTCAAGCGAACAAACCGAAAAACAAAACAAAAACAAAAACAAAAGGCCCTGATTTGTAGTCTTTACCATTTTCCATGGTGGAAATGTTTCTACTATGGCCAATTTAAAACTACCAATATGCTGCCACTGAACAACGAGTTGAGATGTGTAGCACACCATTATATAGTAATTTCACTCTGAAGATACATTAGACATAAATAACCTGAAGAGCATAGATATATAGTAGCAAAATAAAGTAAAATAATTAGGGAGTATTACTTTCAATACTTTAACTGTGTTTGTGCAATTTAATTTTGTAATAGCTGTGTTAAATAACTGGCTTGCAAAATTCCTAAAAATATAAAAATCAGTTTTCACAAGTCTATGTGTGTTAGCTCTAGTGTACCACTGAATTACATTCAAATAATTAACAGTTCCTTAATATTATCAACTATCCATATTTCTCAGACATCTGTTTTTTCTTTTTTTTAATTGACCCATGATAATTGTATGTATTTATGGAGTACAATATGATATTTGAGTACAGTCATACTGTGGTGCGATGATCAAGTCAGGGTGTTTAGCATACCCATCATCTCATATATCTGTCACCTCTTTGAGTTGGGAACATTTGCCTTTTTTCCTCAGAAGTAGAGAAATATTTTAAGAAAGAAGGAAGAGGGAACTTTGCTTCAGAAAGCTACACCAGTGCTAGGCTTTCCAAATGGTTCAACGCTTCTTTCTGAGTATAAACTCAGGCTGTTGTTCAAGTCTGTTTTTAGGAGGTTAAATTAGATGCCGTCATGAATATGTACCTTCATATCACTGGGGAATCACAGTAATGTTTCTATTTTGCTTTTTTGCCCATTCTCAGGCTCCAAAGACAAAAAAAAAAAGTTTAAAAAGGAACAGGAAGAGACTTGAAAAAGGGAAAATATGTCCATCCCAGGTAGACAGCCATAGTTGATGAATTTTAAGAGGAAAAAGATTGCTAAGAAAATGTGAGATACTCTTCTGTGCCTGATATATTCTACCACTGACACTTGGTTTGCAAAAAGCCCTCTTTAAATGTGCCTTCTGGAACTAAATACAGCACATCAGATATGGTAGTATCCAAGCAGACGGTAAAGTGTGGTTACTGCTACCCTAGACGAAGATGTGTGCTGGACTGCAACTCCACCTTGAACTCACAGTCAGATAAAACTCTTAAGTCCAGTCAATGAACCAGTGTGTCTACCAGTTCTCACCCAGACTCTACAGTGTACACTCCTAAGCCCCCTCCCACCACCAAATGTAGTCCCAGACTGCCTTCCCACCATCATTTCCCATCATATCTTTGAACATGCCCTCTATTCCAGACAGGCTCGCCTACCCACTGTCCAAAAAACACTTAATATACCATTTTTATCTTAAACTTTTTTATTACAAAAATCTTCTAACACAAAAATTAGATAATACTAATTTTTCCATGAACTTTTTGAAGTACTTTCATATAAAAGTATAAACAATAATAGTACAAGGATCCCCCATATACCCTTTACCCAGCTCCAACAATGATCAACTCATATCACACCCATGCCCAGGTTTATTTTGAAGCAAATCCTGGATGTATCATTTTATACACAATAATTTCAGTTCTGCATATGTTCTTTCTTACACGCCTCTTCTCAAACATTTCCCTTCCACCCCCATCTTATTTCCAAATCCTACCTCATCCTGCAAGGCTCACCTCCTACATTGTTTCCATTGCACTTGTCACTGAGTCATATGTCTCCCTGGGACATCTATCTTACTGCTGTCCTGCTGTTCATACCTCTTAATTTGGACACTCAATGTCACTGGCCTAGAAAGCAGGAAACCTCTCCCACTACACATGCAGTGCAATAATTCATGCTTAATAGGAAAAGAACTAAAGAATAACAACTTAGCTTTATAAAGCTTAATAAAATTTCATGAAACAATTTTACATAGCATATTGACCAAATTCATGATGTGGGAAAAGGCAGAGGCAGACACAGTATGACAAGGTGGAAAGAACACAGAACATAAACTTAAAAAGGCCAGAATTCTTGTACCTGCCATCCTATTTTGGCTATTTTGTGACTTCTCTGAGCCCACCCATAAAATAGGAATTAACTGCAGTCATTCTTCCTCTCTCTATCACCAAATTGTCAGAATCAAATGTGATTATATATGTAAAGATGGTTTTGTAACTGACAAAACACATCGCCAATGTACATCATTACCTGTAAATGCAGAAATGACTATATCACTAAACAACAAGGAACCCTACAGGTTTGGCTCCTGAAAGTATGAGGAGAATAAATTTTAACTCTCAACAGGAAAAAAGGGAAGTAGTATAAAGTAATCAGAATGAGATTAAGAACCAACCAAACTAACCCTGGGAGGAATGTAAGAGCACACCCAGTGTCTTTCTCAGACTTTAGCAATCATGTCTCAATCTCCATGCTCCAACTTAATTAAGCCACCGCCTTTTAATTAAAACAGACAAATTGAGGGACCTCTAAAAAAGGGATTGCAAAGAAAGCAATATATACTTTTACCTATGTAAGAAAAATTCCTTTACATGGGACAATTACATGAAAGGGCAATATTCAACATCTGATTTCCTTGTTAAATAAAATTGCGGAATTACTGTTGGTCTTTCATATCTGCAGGTTCTGCATCTGAGTACTTGACTAACTGCATATCAAAAAACTGGAGAAAAAATGAAAATAAAAAGTAACAATACAATAATAAAAATAATACAAATAAAAACAGTATAACAACTATTCACGTACTATTTACATTGTAATTTGTATTCTAAGTAATCTAGAGATGATTTAAAGTATACAAGGGGATGTGTGCAGGTTATATGCAAATACTATGCCATTTTACATCAGGTACTTGAGCATCCCTTTTGGTATCCAAGGGGAGGGTCCTGGAACCAATTCCCCATGGATACCGAGGGTGACTACGTATAATAAAAAGATTATAATTCTGAGTTTATGCTCTCCAAGGACAATCTCAAAGTCTTTGACTTCTCAGTTTTGCATTCTGCTTTGCCAGAGAACAATCGTTAATATCAAACATCAATCATATCACAAGAAACACTACTTAAATTACAATGGAACTGAGGTCCCTCCTTTCTCCAGTAGAAAAGAGGATAAATGGATTTAACTATAAAATACTCTTCTACAAAACATACTGCAAATTTCGTTACCATCCTGTGAGAGATCTGCAAATAGGCTTAGCCTGTCCAAAGTACCCTATGGGAGACTATTAATATTATTGTAAGTTTTCTTATAAGTAAATAAAAATTACAGGGATTGAGAAAAATGCTTAAATTTTATAAAATTCTGAATCATCTGGGCCAACACAGGAAAAAGGGTTTTTCAACTTTGGACATTAATACAATTTAGCAACAGTTGGTAAAAACAACATCTGCAGAGCCTGGTAAATCAAAATGAGATTATTAGGTCAAAATCACAGAAATACACAGACAACAATTCAAAATTCCCAGCACACTGAAAATAAAGCACCAAAATGGAATCTCATTAGGGAAGAAGACATTCTATTTAGAAAGACCTTTTTTTAAAAAAAAAATATGACTTCCCCATAAATAACATCTCTGAGATGTTACTGGAGAAGAAAAACACGATAAGAATAAAGATTGTAAACTACAGAACAATAATTTCCTTCCTTCTACTCCTTTCCACCTCATGAAACCTCACTGCACTCACCATGTAACTATGTATCCTTAACTTTTTCTTCTCCATACACACATTTTATAGAGATTTAAAAAATTATGGTTTGTTTTTCTAAAATGAGATATTAGAATATACTTTCTTTTGTATAGATTGCTTTAGAATAAGGAAACCACCAGAGTCACAGATTTTGTTACCATCATGCACAACAGGAAGTAGAAAATAGAACTGTGGCACTAGCAGTTGGGAAGGGGAGGGGGGATTTGAGAGGTTGGTTAATGGACACAAAATTACAGCTAGATATGGAAAATAAGTTCTGACAGTACACACTAATGTTAGGCATCTATAACAATAATTTGCTGTATGTTATCAAATGGCTAGAAGAGAGATCAAATGTTCTCATTGCAAAGAAATGATTAAGTTTTGCAATGATGAATATGCTAATTACCCTGACTTGATCACACATTGTATACATGTATTGAAATATAACTCTGTACCCCATAAATATGTACAATCAACATGTTTCAAAAATTTTCTTTTAAAAAGTTCTAAGACTTTTTAAAAATAAAAATGAGGATTCATACCTTCTAAACTTGTGTTACTTTGAATACTTTGAGTATTGTTATCCAGGATGACAAATAGCATAAAAGAATTTTAAAGGTTATAGACTACAAACCTCAAAATATGCATTAAAAATGTGATGGGGCTAAGAGAATCCTAGCTGGACCTAAATAGATTTCATTTCTTTTTTTTTTTTTAAATGAAAAATTAAGTACTGCATTTTATTTTAATAAAGTACAATAGTGAATCTGCAATATGCACAGAATATATGCTAATATTTACCACCTTTTATGAGGCTCATAAGGATATCAATCACAAGACATGAGAAGAAAAAGAAACTATAGATTTCATTTTTAACCATCAAATTCTGCATGTAATCATAATTATACCAAGTCATCTTTGATTCCTTGACCTAATAATTTTTTTCTCCCTTCTTTGGGCCTCTTAAAAAAAAAAAAATGTGAAAGACCATAGGTTTTTTTACTTGTCCATTTGCTGAATAATGTCAAATTTCAAAGAATGTGAAGACTGAACAAATTTCAGGCTGAAACCAAAATTTAGAGGTTTTTCTGATCTAGTCTTGGGACAACCATAATTTCTTCTAATTTGTCTGTGGTGTTTCTATTAGATCAACAATTATGTGAGCCTAATTTTTCAGAATTAAAAAACATCTACAAATGCTCCTCAACTTTCCATGGGTTAGCCAGATGAAACCCCATGGCAAGTGGAAGAGCATACTAAATGCATATTGCTTTCACACCATTGTAAAGTCAAAAAATCTTAAGTAGAGCCATCAAGTAGGAAACCTCTGTACTCTAAAAATAAAGTCAATTTAAGCCTACTTATGTGAACAGACAAATTTAAAAAATCATCAAAAGATAAATCAGGTGCAGCTTGCCCTAATAGTTGCTCCCAGGGAGATAAGACAAATGTTTTCTACTAAGTAGCTGGTAAGAGGCTGAGTTTGTCAAATATGCTAAGTACAACAACCATGGAAGCTGATGCTCATCAACAGATTATCATATGTTAAATATTCTAAGTGCTTTATATCAATTAACTTATTTAATGCTCCCAATGACCCCCTGACATTTTCATTCCATTGATCTGTTAAGATGAGATAAATGAGACAGTTTTGTGACCTAAGCCTGAACAATTAGTACTCATAATAGTTAAAATTAGCATCAATGTGAATAATCTTCAGACATCTTTGAGGCAAATGAAAAGTAGCTTAGATCAATGGGATCAATAACAGACTAAATACACACGCATGCATTAATTCCCTCATTCATTAAGTATTTATTGGCTATTACATGGTAAAATGGCATTGGAGAACTAACATGGTAAACAAAGTCAATGATGTTCCCAAACAGTTGCCATCCTTACCTTGTGCAATTTATAGTCTGGTGATAGACACAAAGATTAAACAAATAGTAACTCAATTATTTTTTCACAATCATAATAAGAGCTCCAGACGGAGAAGGGAAGGTAGAGGGACCACCCTGAAAACCCCGAGGCTCGCAGGAGCTACAAAGGAGGCAGGTGCTGGGTCACTGTGAGGACTACACCGGAGAATTCAAAGCCTGCCCTGTCCTACCAGATGACACTCCTGTCTAGTCCCTCCCCTAAAGATGGGTATAAGTTCAAGAAATAAAAAATAACTAGAAAGTCATGAAAGCCAGATATGTTTAGGGCCAGGAGGTCTTTGTCTAGTTCCATCTTTCTGGTACATAAGAGTAACCTAGGTTTTGTGTTCAAGTTTCAAATGCTCTCAGAATTTTAACCCCTCTTAATAGTAAAATTCATACTTCACATTAAAAAATTTTAATGTACAAATTTAAATAATATAATTGATACTATCAAGAGTGCAGTTGCTAAAATTGTCAGAAAAATTTGGATCTTGGTATAGCCAATCCTTTCTGTTCAAAAGAGTGTCTGAAGTTGGCTACTTCAGCCACATGGCATAGTAAAAAAAGTCAGCAAAAAGAGTGACCTATCCTGCCTACCATTTGCCTTAACTTTATCCAAGTTACACAGCCTCTCAGAATGCCAGCTTCTTAACTGGTAAAAAAAGAAATAATTCAACCTGGCCTACTTTCTACCTTCACACTGATGATAATATCAAAAGTGATGGAAACTACTTCTACCCAGGAGGTACTGGAGAACAGCAGTCTATGAAAGAGTAAACGCCTCACAAACACAATCTCTGTTCTCCCCCGGCCATGAAACCTATCAATGTGCCCAGTTTTCGAGCTTTCTGGAAGACAATGAGCTGTCCTGAATAGAAGGACTACCCGGTTTCAGCAAACCTCCCCTGTGCAAATGTCATATTCTTCCTGGACGATGACTAGGTAGAATATGACTAAATAGAACAAACACAACTTCTCCCAAATCTTTTCTCATTTCCAGTCAGAAGACATTCATATTTAGAAGCTGTGATTTTTAAAGTTGTGCTAATATCATGTATACTAACTGGTAACCTGAAATTTGAGGATGTGGGAGGCCCAATAAACATTTGGTTGAGAATTTAATCCATTCCTTCTCTGAAAAATGGTCAAAAAGTTAGAAGTTACAGTAGAACTAGTAAAACATCAGTAAGCATAGTTTGATTTAATTACCATATGATCCTTGTGATAAAAGGAAATGGAATATTTAATCTTATGACTTTTTTCTTCAAATTTTTTTCATATTAGTCTCCTCTACTCAATCCCACTAATCTTCTTGGTCTCCCAATATGATCTCTCATCTACAACACACCCTCCATACAGATGCTTGCTTTAGTTCCCAAAATGGATCTGATATCACCTTCTGCTTAAAAACCTTCTTTGTGGCTCCTGGGCTCGTGCTGGTGAAGCTGTGTGCTGTTTACAGGGTTAAAAAATGCACTTCCATGCTCATCCTAGCAGCAGCAGCAGTGGCTGAGCCAGAGTCTGCACTGGGCGTTCCAGTCCCTACTCCATTGTTCTTGTTCTTTCATTCATGCCACAAAGCGGAACAGCTGACTTTAGTGGAGAGGGGTACACTATACAGGTATTTTAAAAACTCAAAGTGTAGGGTTGATTCCAAGTATACTTTCACATCAGTGTTAGAGCCATCACAGCAGTTAGCAAGACTGACAAAGTTCAGCCTCATCACACAAAAATAAAGGAAACTCATGGGCAGAGAAACAAAAATTTAGAGCTAGAGGGAAGTTCTGGCCCTCATGCCACAATGCAATAGGCACATGGATCAATCAGCATATTTAGCTCCAAAAATTTGATTGGGAACCACAATTCTATGTTCTAAAACTTTGTGTTACATTATTTTAAATTGTACATGCTCTCTAAAAATAGAAAATACAAACACAAAAAGCTTAAATAATAAAATTTAAAATAATTGTCCATTAAATGGAATTGAGTAAATGAAATATTTTATTTAATCACTGGGTAATTCATTAAGGATATTTAGGTACATGATACATAAAGATATATGAAAGAATGAACATCCATGTAGAAGGGGACAACTTGTCCTGGTTAGTATGGAAGTCACTAATTTTCACAGTATCTAGAGAATACTTAATTGTAATTCTAAAACAAACAAAAAATAAGCATCCATTAGTTGTTTAACTACTTATTTTTTTAAAAAATTCAATGGCCAAAAGCAAATACTGCAAACTACTAGTAATCAGGATTGATTTATATTTAATTTTTTAAAATATCAAATACAGGCTAAGTACCCTGAAGAGGGGAAAACCTAAGCTGTTAAATCACCTCTACTGAAAGATTAAGTTGAACAATGCAAAATCAAGAAATAGGATTATTGACTGGTAAACACTAACACTGTCCCAAAATACCCTCCCATGTAATATACTTCAGCAGAAGTACTTGTCCTTGGCAATGGATTGACTATTTCTGTGGCACTGATTTCTGTGCCACATCCTGTCCACAGGCTCCCACTGGTCTTTCTTCGCCTTCATGACTACTGGGTAGAATAAGGGCTGGTGACATGCATGACAATGAGAATAGTAGTGTCCAAATCAATCCATAACCCCAGCACCCCTTCCTAGCTGGGCTAGTCCAATTCTGCCACCAATAAAGAACAAGCCATGCCTGAAAAAGCTGGATCCTTTTTAGCACTGTAAACCATGTAGGAGATGCTTACTACATCTGCTTTGTTCTCTATTTCTATGGTGCCTATCACCATAGTAACAAGGCACACAAATGAAAAAGTAGATTAGAAATTCCAAAAAATGGGGGTGGGACTGAGGAGAGGAATATGGGGGAAAGGGCCTTTTATCAGTTAAGAGAGAAAGGGCTAGAATTTCTTCTGCAGGTTGAGTATCCCTTATCCAAAATACTTTGGATCAGAAGTGTTTTTCAGATTTTGAATTTTTTGGGATTTTGGAATATTTGCACATACATGAAATATCTTGGGTATAGGACCCAAGTCTAAACACAAAATTCATATATATGTCATAAACATCTTCTACACATAGCCTGAAGGTAATTTTATACAATATTTTTAATAATTTTGTGCATAAAACACACTTCCCCATCACATGAGGCCAGGTGTGAAATTTTCCACTTGTGGCATCATGTCAGGGCTTAAAAGTTTCAGATTTTGGAGCATTTTGGATTTCAGATTTTCAGATTAGGGATGCTTAGCCTGTATCAGAGCTGTCAACACATTAAGGAGCAATTCTAACTGAAAAAGTATATTTTCTTTGTCTTTAAGAGAGCAACAATAAGAAAGCATCCTAAAAATTCAATAAATGTCAACATTTATAGGAGGTAGTCTTGCTAGGCTTCTAAGATTTTAAAGCCACATGTATTTTATTAGAAAAATCTTCAAAATGCAAATTAAAACCTTTAAACAGCATCTGCTTTTGGAATTCATGCACTCATTCCACAATGTGGATGATAATTACTTAAATTTGGGGGTTATTTTGTAGAAGTAAAAGTTGAGACAACTGTTAAGGAAATGTGGTTGCGCCGATAAGTTACTACGATGAATATTTTCCTAAAAGTGACAAGTTTATCTTCCAAGTTTCTGCATAAAATGTCCCTGGAGGAAATCACTGGGTGGGGGATGGGAGTGACCCTTGTTTCACCCTAAGGGACTCACTTTCCCTTTTGAAAGAGGGACAAGACCTTTCCCATCTCTAGCTCTTCTGCTGTCTGTACATTCAGAGACCTTCAAAGGTACTATCTAGTCCCTATCCGTTCCTTAAAACCATGATGTGCCGGGCTGAGCCCGTGGCGCACTCGGTAGAGTGCTGCGCTGGGAGCGCGGCAACGCTCCCGCCGTGGGTTGGGATCCTACATAGGAATGACCGGAGTGCACTCACTGGCTGAGTGCCGGTCACGGAAAAAAAAAAAAAAAAAACCCATGATGTGCCAAAGTTTGAGCTGTAAGGAAAGAGAAATCTTCCCATTTCAAGATGATTTCTTTTTTTGCTTTTTTCTTTCTTGCCACCAGCCTGAGTCCCCCTTGCTCATAATTTTCTAGGACATTTTGAGTATTTGGGAAGTTATTTATGCTGTGCTGGTTAGGAAATAGGAAAAGGAACAATACCAGCCACATAAACTACATGGGGAGGTTTTACTCTACATAAATAAAAGTGGTGCAAGTTTAGCTTATAAACAACAAACATTATTTCTCAGAGTTCTTGAGAAAGTCCAACATCAAGGAACTGGTGGTATCAGGTGAGGACCCGTTCCTCATACCTAATGCCTTCTTGCTGTGTCCTCCCGTGGCAGATGAGGCAAACAAGCTCCCTCGGGCCTCTTTTACAAGGGCATCTATCCCATTTGTGAGGGCTCCACCCTCACAATCCAATCACCTCCCACAGGCTCCGCCTTTCAATACCATCACCTTGGGGGTTAGAGATTTCAACACATGACTCCTGGAACACAAACATTCAGACTATGGCAGTGTATATACAAAAAGAAAAAGAAAAAACAAGAGATGCTTTATGGATTAAAGCTTTTTCTCATTTGTGGCTATCAGTGACTTTGACCTTTAGAGAATAGCCTTTAGAGAATTTAACGATCTGGCTATGTACAGATTTTAATGGAAAAAGCAAAGGACAACTTTGTGGGAATCTTAGGTCCTTAAGTTAGCCACTAACTAGTTGTGACCCTACAGACAATTTCTACTTCTTTTCTCACCTTAATGTCTCATCAGTAAAAAGTAATTACTGAAATAGAACGGGGAAATTGTATTAGTCTGTTTTTGTTGCTTATAACAAAAATTCACGGAACTGAGTATTTTATAAAGAAAAAGAAATTTATTGCTTACAGTTTCTGAGGCTGGGAAGTCCAAAGTCCATCTGGTGGTGGTGACAGTGACTCGGGGGTCTCACATTGCAATATAGTGGAAGCAGAGAAAGCAGAGAGATAAAGACTCTCCTTTTCTTTTAAAACCCTCAGAACCACGCCCCTGACCACCATTTTTAATTCATTCACTAGGCATTGTCCTACAATCTAGTCACCTCTTCAAGGCCCCACCTTACAATTACCATAATAGGAGTTCCCACCCTGTTTACAGTCACAGTGGGGGGGGGTAAGTTTCTAATACATAAAACTTGGGGGATACAATTTAAGCTTCATTGAGTTTGGGGGGATATAATTCAATTCACTACAAATATGAACTTGAGGGGGTTCTAAAGGATTTCAAAGCATGTTAAAATGTTATGCATATGAGCATGTGTGTATTCTGGGAAGGATCCTCAAGGATATCTATACTGTATAAATGTTAAAAATCAATAGATATTCTCTAAGGTCTTTTCTACACAACTTCCGCATACCAAGACTTGAATCAACTTACCCAAATAAACTCAAGGCCTTGAACTCAGATTCACTTGAGTCCCCATTCAGGACCTATCAAAAGCACCCATCCCAGGAAAGCCATCCCTGACCACCATATCTAATTCCCACAACTTATCACTCTCTAGCCTTCACTCTGCTTCATTTTTCTTCATAGTACTTATTCCATGATATTAGACTCTGCATTTGCTTATTGTCTATCTCCTTCTCTCTATGATGTGCGCTCCACGCACAAAGGGTTTTTTTCTGTTTTGTTGTTATTCCCCGGGTGTGGCATGATGTTGGACACATACTAAGTGCTCAAAAAACAATCTTTTGAATGAATTAACTTTTTAACATCTATAAAATGAAGTATGTCAGGACAAAACTCAAACACATAGTTTTTCTTGGTTTAAAAATCTAAGTCCTGCTATGAGCTGCACACTCTTCTAAGCATTTTATGAGTATATCTGTCTTACTTAACCTTCACACTATCACTTTAAAGCAAGTTTCTTAATCCATAAAGCCTTTTCTAAAATAATAACAGCTGTGAAAAGGAGCCAGGCAATATATTGCAGAAAAAGTAGTGTGATCTGGATTCGAGTGTCAAATCTGCCACTGACTGCAGTTCACTCAGACAGGCCACATAAACCCCCAAGGAACTCAATTTCCATATTTGTATCATGGGGATAATGCTTGCCCCAACTACTGCAGGTCATCAGGAGAATAAATTTGACTATAAATGCTGTAATATGTTACAAGTGACTTACAAATGTATGATGTAGTAAGTGATATGGTGGAGGTTCTTGTCAAGGGTTTAAGAAGAGATTTGCTGTAAGAGAGATTTGCCTTGGGAGACGGCAAGAGAGTAGGAGACAGCTAGCTGTACAGTTTCCTCTCACACAGGACCAGAGCATCCAGACATGCAGGAATAAGGAGGGCCCCAGTAGTGGCTCCCAACTCAACAGGATGATAGCCAGGCCCAACTTCCAACTACCCTCAACTTCTCTCTCTGCAGATTGCATTATTCCATTTTTTTTTTTTTTTTTAATTTTCTTTTGTCGATATACATTGTGGCTGATTATTGCTCCCCATCACCAAAACCTCCCTCCCTCCTCCCTCCCCCCAACAATGTCCTTTCTGTTTGCTTGTCATATCAACTTCAAGTAATTGTGGTTGTTATAGCATTATTCCATTTAAAAAAATTAAAAAGCCCCAAATCTAGCCTAGGACCAAACCATTTTGCATATTATAATTCGCAACCTTCTTCTGGGAAGAAATTAGCATTCTTGATAAAATACTTAAGCATTTTTTTTTCAATAAGGTTAAGACTTGTTCTTAGAAACCTTTCACCCACTGAACCAGCTGTGAGTTAAGTATCTGGTAATCCTTAACTGGTTTTCTTTTTGTATTGCCTAACAATGGGCCTCAAAAAAATTATGTATAATTTCTAACTGTTCTAGGAGAGTTTGCTCCTGTGTAAGATGAATGATGGTGATTAAACCACGTTGGTATCAAATTAGCTTCCATTGGGTACATTTAAGAGTGACATGTTCTAACCAAGCTCTTTCCCTATTGAATGTCCCTGCATACCAAGAGGAAATCTTGAAATTGGCTTCCTAGGGGCCTTTTCTCTTAGAGATAGCTATTTTGACTTAAAAGTTTCCTTTAGCACCCAAACTACTGATCTTCAAACTGGGATAAGGGGTCTGGGAGCCTCCTTTTTTTGGTGAGGGAGGGATACTCAGGTGGAATCTATTTCCAGATCATCAATTAACCCTTGCCTAAAAGAATCTCCTTTGAAACACCTGATGTCCTGCCGGTGCTTCCCAGCCATGTTCTCCTTTCTCTTTTCAAACTCGTCCTTTCTCTACATTACAAAAGAAAGACAAGCACCTCACTTCTCAGGGCTCTGCTTAGGGCGCACTGCATTGGGGCGTAAAAATATCCAGGAGACCTAAGCAGAGAGCCATTTTGAAAAGGGTTGTAGATGCTGAGAAAGTGAAAGACTTTGATGACTGAGAAACAAATCCCTTTGGGAGTCAAGGGAAAGTTTCCATTTCTTTGCTTAGAACAACAGTGGAGGAGGACCGTATCAAGTTGTCAGGCAATAGGATGCTGAACATCATTTTTGTGATCAATCCCTAGATGACTTTCGGCATACAACTCAGTAGTATAAAAGACAGAATGGAATTATACTGCTTTCATTCCCATATATTTATGTGGCAAGATTCCTGAAACACATTAAAGAGATAGCACTTGATTCAATTATGGAGTCTATTTTATTCTAGCAATAATATTTACTTACACATAAACTATTTTTAAGCCCCATGCATCTCATTATGAGATGATTTTTCCAATAAAATTTCACCTATGCTTAATAATTATTCATCACAATTTTAATATATGCCTTGTTCTGTTCAATTGTGTACTAATAAAAATCATAAATCAATCTAAAAGAAATTTTTTTTTTAACATTTAGAGGCTTATTGTTACAAGAACTTAAAAAAAATAGATATAATTATACTACGTGTGTGTATCACAAAAGCATAATAGGGTAATCAATGAAACACTTTCAAACATTCAGAACATTACATTGGGATTAAGTATTATAGAAGAGGAATGAAATGAGTCCCATGAGGAAAAAGATCTATGTAAAATTTCTGACTTTTCTAGAAAAGCTTGTTGATGTGTTTCTTAAATGGATGATGAAGGGTATCAAATGACTTTGGTTTTAATTTAGCTTCTAATGGGTACATTTTAAAAAGTTAGTTTTAAAAAATCAATATTTATAATATCATAAATGTCATCTTTTGCAACTATTTAAAATTATGACAAAAATTTTAGATTTTAACTTTAAAAATGCATGAGGAGAGCACACAGTTAAAACCCTTTTAGAGGGTAGTCAGAGAAAAACATTCAGGGACACTGTTCAAAACCATCGATAAGCCAAGAGCCTGTCTTACCTATCTAAAATGTTGACTCCTAATAGGAAGACAAAGCCAGTATTATTTCATTAAGGGGCAAAAGCTATCTCAAGTAACCTCTGCAAATTGCCAAATCTGGAACTCTGAACACAGTAAATGTTCAATAAACACTAGCTCTTTGCCAAAATATTTTGGCTATCTGTTAATAGTATATATGTTAATGTATCTTACACATTGCATATATGTACTAGCACATATATACATATACATATATTGTACCTTATTACTTCTAGCCTTCAAGGAAATATTCTTTAAAATTTTAGTCAAATACTAAAGTGTGTTATTGAAATGAAACCCTGGACTAGGTAATAATTATGGTGAATTTTATTTCCTAATTCTCTTCTGGATATATATTTATTGTGTGTCCACAGTATGCCAGGTAATGATGTCTGGCCCAGGAAGCCCAGGAGATGAACAAAATATATTTTTATCATGAAGGAGCACCCAGGAGGAGGCGGGGTATTCCCTGGCACAGGTATTATGATAGGTGTACGAGGCTAAGAGGCAGCATGGAGGAGGGAGTGAGGGTAGGGGTAGGCAGAGGGAAGTCATCAGGAATGGTCTTTCAAAAGAGGTATGCTTAAATTGAGTCCTGAAAGATGGGCATGCGTTTGTCAAGAGGAACCCAGATAAGAGAAGGAAAAAAAGCCATGCAGTGAAGCCATCGGCTACCTGGAACCCTCCTCTCTGTAGTGCAAATAGTTCAGGATGGCTGGCGTATGGGCATGTGACTGTGCACACTGTATGGTGCATGCACTTGGGGTGTAGTCACGGCAGAGCAGCAAAAGTTGAAGCTGAAGAGTTGAAAACGCCAAAGCAATACTTTATGACATGGTACACCAAGGTGTTTGGACTTGATCCTGTGGAGAAGGGAGCCATTAAAGGGTTATGAGGCAGTGGTGGAAAGAGACTTGACTTCTAGAAAGATTACTTTCCTGCAGTATGGACAATGAATTTGGGGGGTTGGGGTAGAATATAAGCAAGACTACAAAATACTAGTTAGAAGACAACTAGTGCTGCTCCTGGAAAAGACTCAGGGCAGTAAAGGAGCTGTAGAGAAAGGGTGCTGGTGGAGGGCACCTTAAGGATATGGCTTCTAGACAGACTGGTTACCCACTGTCTAAGCAGAAATATAGGAGGGAATGAAGCAAGGAGAAGCCCGGAATGAGTTCTAGGTTTCTCAGGGTTATATCATTGGGTAAATAGTATTGCCGTTTGCAAAAATATGAATCTAAAGGTGAATAGCAAGTTTGGGGAAAAGTATCTTCAGTCCACTAACTCCAGGTTCTCATTTGTTCTGTGAGGTAGGTGGCCCAGGTATTATTTTTCCCATTTTATGTTCAATGGGGTAAAATTATTTGCCCACTATCACATGCAGCAGTTTTGGGAAATTTACTATACGCCAGGCTTAAGAGCAGATAAACAAGGGAGACAAAGTCCTTACTTTCACAGAATTTATATTCTGGTGAGGGTGAGGGAAATAGAACAGAAACAATCAAGCAAACAAGAAACCAAGGTACGAAAGACTATGATAGCGCATAGGTAGGGTACTTTACCTAAGGTGGTCAAGGAAGGTATCTCTGAGGGCACATTTGAGCTGACCCTCCAATGAGAAGGAAGTAGTCACGCAAATTCATAAGGGACGAATATTCCAGGCAGAGAGACAACTGAGAAGCCCCTGAAGTAGGAAGGAGCTTAATGTGCCACTGAGGGAGAAATTCCAAATACCAGGGCAAATGCAGAGCAAAAGGAAGTCCAAGTTACATGGCATTCCTGGGAGGGTGAAGGTGAAAGTCTTCTGGCACCTTTGGTCAACAATGGCACAACATAAACTCTCTTGGGGTACCCTGTGAACCTGGTGATCATGCACAACACCGTGTCTCTGATAAACCGCTATGACTCACAAATGCTTCTGGAAGACAAGTCACTGCTCAGTCGAGAACTGCCTATTTTGGCACTGAAATGGGGCCAGGAACAAACTCATTTAGTTTTGCCTAGAGAGATGAACTTAAAAATCCTTAGATGCACAGAACTCATCTTAAATTTATCCACTCACAGCAAGAAACAACTTGCAGTCTGATGGCTGACGGCTCTGCCCCTGCGGCTCAGTCATGCCACACCACGATAAGTGGAAGCAGAGCCTCCTCTGCCATCCTCCGAGTCTGTTACAGGGATGAGAGAGGCAATGTTTTCCCACAGGCTTCCCCATTAGCTCAGCTGGACAGGGCAGGGAGAATTGGTACGCCCCCCCCCCCCCCCCCGCCAAGCTGGGGTCCTGTCTGTGTTAAAAAAAAAAAAAAAAAAAAAGGCCACGGAGGGACTGGGTGATGGGTTGCCCACTGGCCCTGAGATAGGCTGTCCCAGGCACAGCCAGCTCTCTGGAACACACTGCCCACGCCTCCCATCCTGTGGTCATTTTCCATTGCTGCTTTACGGGTTACTGATTCTTTTGCAAGGTCTTTCAGCAGTCTTTCCCCATTCTGCCGTATGGCTTCAAATTCTACTTGCTAAGGTGATGCAGATCAATGCTCTGATCTTCTCTAAAAAGATCCTACTTACAGCCCCTTTTCTCAGATGCATATGCTAGGTGTATCAAAAAAAGTATCTGTATTTAAAGTTTGCCAGTATAACAAAAATAAATTGTAGAATTAAATTATTACTGAATTATGTAGCCCTTTTGAGAGTATCACACTGAGAAGTAATATATTATATACGCTTAAAGATGGCTCCAAGGGCCGGCCCGTGGCTCACTCGGTAGAGTGCAGTGCTGATAACACCAAGGCCCCGGGTTCGGTTCCCATATACGGATGGCCGGTTCGCTCACTGGCTGAGTGTGGTGCTGACAACACCAAGTCAAGGGTTAAGATCCCCTTACCGGTCATCTTTTAAAAAAATAAATAAATAAATAAAGATGGCTCCAAACATCATTATGAAATGTCTCTTTTGGAATGGTGCTGGAAACCTGTGGAACATTCTGGTTCCTGCCTAGGGGCACGCTCATCTCAGTCTGAGCTTATTTCAACCCACATTCTTCCTTCTTTCATTGCTTCAGCTCACCAGCCAACTTTTTGTTACTAAAGTCACCACTCAGCCTCCAACCACAAGACACTTGCACATGCTTTCACAGCACCTGTCCATCTCTTTCCTAGTAACTTTTGCAATGGCAATTTTTCTCTTGTTTGCAGTGATTGATTCACCTATCTCCCCAAATAACCTGCAACCTCCGAGGGCAGGGATCATGTGCATTTTTGCTTAACGTTGCATCGCCAGAACCTAGCATAGTGTCTGGCACACAACAGCTACATAATAAATAGCTACTAAAAACTACTATGAAATATATTCAGGAGTGGTAATGTTTAGCTTCTGAGAGTGGACCAGCAAAAAATCATTCAAATCAAGGTTGAGGAAGGTTAAAGATTTGCTACTCTGTTTATACTTAAAAGATACAGAAAAAAATTTTGCTGCTATTTGGGTTATAAACTGATTTTGGAAACAATTCTAAAACATTTGACTAACAAGTTAAAAACATTCATTTGGATGTGAATGGAAGTAACCAATTTTAAAACATCTTTTTATCTTTTTTTTTTTAAAAAATAGATAAGAGCTGATTTTTGATAAAGTTCACCCAAGTTAGGCCAAATTAAAAAAGAAATGCTGCCACTTATTATATCAGACACAGTATTAAGCACTTCATACATAGGGTACTTCAAAAAGTTCATGGGGAAAAAAAAGGTTGACGGAAGAATTCATATCTTTTAATTCTATCTTTCCACAAGCTTTTTGAAGTACACTCATATATTTCTTCATTTAATCCCCATATCCGATTATTACCCCCTGCTTTACAGTTAAGAACATTGAGAGTTAGAGAGGCTATGGCTGTGTTCTGAGTAAGTGGTAAAGCCAGGATTTGTATTCAGGTCTATTGGATTTCATGAGCCATGTGTTTAATCTAAGCTATGTTTTTAAACACTGTCACTGAGTCATAATGTGTTGCTCCCTACCACTCGAACGCCCCCTTCTCCCTCCCATGACAAGGTACAACACAGCAGTCTGGTACCACCAGTCAGGGCAAATGCCCAAAGAATTTAAAATAAGATTTGAAGGCCAGTGACATAGCAGCAGGGAAACTAGACAATTCATGGAAAAGAAACAAGGAGGATTATGAACTAGCATTTACTGAAAGCTTGTTTTATGCCAGATACTATATTAGGTGAGTTAATATATAATATTTCTTTTAATCCTAAGAATCCTGTGAGATAGGTAATATTAGCCAAGAAAAAAGAAGTTTAGAATAAGTGTGGTGTTTGAATACCCCAATGTTTATTCCCCTATTTTTTCCTAAAGTGAAACCCCAACTTTTTAGCTGGCAGTAAGACTGTCTGGAAAAAGGACATTTCCCAGTCTTTAGTCCAGCTAGGTGAGGTCATGTCACCAAGTTCCGGGCAATAAGATGTAACAAGTATGTGGCAGCTTCCAGGAAATTTCCTTAAGAGAAAATAGGCTCTTGCCTTTCCCCTCCTCCCTTTCTCTTCCTTCTTTCTTCCTTTCTGCTACTTGGAACTTGGATTTCATGGCGGAAGCTCTATCCTGGATCATGAGTTTGAGGGCCTCATCTTAAGTATGGTAGGTACAAAAGGTGAAAACAGCCTAGTTCAGAGAAGTCTGTGGAACCATTATAACAGCCCTAGATTGTCTCCTTATAAACTTTTTTTTTTTAATGTGAAAGAGAAACAAACATCACTTTGATTAAACCATTGTTCTTTGCAGTCTCTGAAACTGGCAGCTAATCTTAACTAATCCAGCAACCCATCCAAAATGATAGCACAGAGTTCAAACCCAGGCCCATCAGTCTGCAAAGTTCACACTCTTAGGTAAAAGCCTAAAAAACTCTTGCTTGTAGTTTGCAATAGATTTGGGGGGGGGGGGGGGCGGGTGGAAGTGATTCAAAATGCTGAAAAAGAATTTGACAATATGAAAGGTTCAAACATGTCTCAAATCTGCATATGTAAGAAAGAATCAAAAGGAAGTGCTAGTTGATAGTAAAACATCTAGTCTCCATCAAAGATGGGCAAAGGAAGATCTCAGTCACCTGCATGGAACTGGAAACAGAAGAGAAGTAGACACTGTGCAGGTGGCAGTTCTGTGAAAGATGTTGTTAGTTGAACAGTAGGCATTGCAGAATGGAGCGTTAGAAATGACCACGGAATGAGACAGACAAGAAGAAAGAATTTAAAGGGACTGTGGAATCAAAGAAGCAGCAGATGAAGTTCAAATACATGCACCCTGGAAAGGAACAAACAGAACCATGTGATCCATATCAAAAACAGCATAAACGTTAAAAGGGAAAAAGGAAAGGTCAAGGTTGAAGCCTGACAACTCATTTTTATTCATTTCCTTTACTCAGGTTCACACAGCACTGAAGGAGTAAATTTAAACTGTTGCAATTGAGTAAAGTCCTAAATGAAAGGAAGTCATAGAACAGGGAGTTTATTATTGCCATTTTGTTCCAATTTCTAAATGAACAGCAATGATAAGAACCTGGGAGAGAGATTCAGTGATTGAAGTTAGGCCCAATTGGACTCAAAATCAATCTTAATGATCAGAAAAAGTAAAATAGGTTTTTATGTCTGCCAAAGGCATTATTTTAAACACCAGAGAAAATAAGTCATAATAAAGGCATGTAGGAAGTTTAGAAAATACAGATGGGAAATAACATGAAAGTAGGCAACAGCAATAAAAGGCAACAATATTAAAACAGACATGACACAAATTGGAAGGCATTTTACAATTGGTTAAATAAATTGTATGCTATAATTGGGTCTCCCAAATTCCTTATGGGTTGCCACAAGTCTAAATTTTTTGCTGCTGCATCCAGTACTCTGGGAGTCAGGACAGTAGTGAGGGACATGCTATATAGAAGGCAATGCAAACCATTCTACAAAGTGTGGAGTAACATGACAAAATCAGAATGGATTAGTTTCTGATATCACTGCATAGGAGAAGGATGCTAGAAAGAAAAAATAAAAATAAAATTTGGAAATTCAACTTGAGAGACACTAAATGAAAATCAGGGATTGGATTAAACATGCTATTCTTATTTGTATAGTAAAAAATCAAAAAGGAACAAAAAGTACTGAGATATCATTAAAAAGAATTTGAAAAATTTTTAAAAATCCCACCTTGTTTACAAGTAAAATCTTGGCTAAAGAATCTTCTAAATTTTAAAATACTCCCCCCTGTCAACTTCAGAAAACAAAACAAAAAATGACAAATTTCAGGTCTCTGCAGGAAAATACCCACGTAGATCAGTCTAAAAAAAAAAAATAATAATAAAATAAAATAAAATAAATTGGAGGACGTGCCATCCTTTTCAAATGAAAAGGGCCCTATTCAATAAAACTTGAGAAGGATACTGGGAGATGGTCATAATTGTAGGGAAGAGGCTTTAAAAAGCAAATCTAAACTAGTCCAATAAAATCGCTCAAAATGTGAAAATATTCATGTTAGGCTGTACCTGCTGGAACACCTTTCCAATTGAAGAAAAACAGAACAAGTTTCAAAGAACAGTAAACTTAATTGTAACACGTAGATTTAAAAATTTTTTTTGGATACCAGGTAGAAGAAAAGTGCCATGACTCCATTGTGCACTCAATGACAATTTAGTCCCCAGTCTCTACCTGAACTAAAAGTCCTCTTTTTAGATGACAGAAATATCAGACGTGTTAGCGTTTATATTCTTAAATCACAGTCCCAATTACCTGGGGGATTAGCTGTCATTTTATATTCTCTTGGAGAGTGGAAGTGCTGACTAGGAAAACCAGGGGCAAAAGAAAGTCACCTCAAAGAACATTTTGGGTTTTCAGGAGGTGTAACTTGTAGAGGGCACTGGAATCGTTAAATAATTATACTGCAGTTTTTCTTTTCCATGCTTCAGCCCTACACTTATTTAGGAGACAAAACAGTCCGATAAAGACACATGCCGTTTAATTTCTTAATATATGCTCAACAAATTGCCTATTTTAAGTTGGGTACAAATTTACAATTTAAAATTTTCATACTGATATTTTTCTACAGAGCAGTTAAGTTTTTAGGCAAGATGAATATATTCAAGGAAGTTCACACATTGGTTTTTGCTTTTAAATTTAGGTTCGTCCTTTGCGGGGGAGGGAAGTGTTGGGAGGGAGTCTTTCTGACCACAAAGAAAAGTCTTTCACAAATGTCATTTGACTAAAGGCAACCTATGGACTTTGGGAAGTCAGTCGAGGACACAGATTAATGAGCCCACACTGAGCTTCCTCCCTTCTGACCTCTCAGCACCTGCTCAACTGCAGCCCGGGAGAAGGAAGCTCTTGAGCCTCCCTCTTTAAATGGACATCGGTTGCCCACTTCTCCCTCAAACAAATGAACGCCTAACACCACTTCCAAATTGGAAGCGAACGAATGTCCAAGAGCATAAAATGTTTGCCAACAATCGGCTCCAGGGCAGGGGGCAAACCAGAGCGACCAAATGGGGACGCCCTCGGGGGAGTTCCGCTCACCTGGGGCGACTCTAGCCCGGGGAAACAACCCCTTTTCCCTCCCCTCCGCAAGGATTCATACTCAGGTGCGGCGACGAGGTTGCTGGGGTAAGACCTGGTCCACCCACTCCTCGTACCCCAGATGACCCCAGCACCCAGGGCAGGTTCCCTCAGGCAAGGGAGCAGCGAGGCCGCCCCTCTCTCTTCGGCCGCGCCACCTGCCCGCAGCCCGGCTCGCAGGTGAAACGTGGACAGGTAACAGCACCTGCCCGGCCAACCCCACCTGCTGCGTCCCCTGACTCCGCGCTCCTCCTCCACTACCTCGGTGCTCGGCTCCACCCCCGCCAGCCCCGGTGTCACGCTCCGACCTACCTGCGCGACTCCGGCCCCAGGCGCCGGCGCTCCCAGCCGTGTGCGCCCTGCGCCGCTCCGGGCGCACCCGCGGCGGCCCCGCGCCCGCACTTTCCCGGGCTGCGGACTCAGCGGGAAGCCCCGGCGCTGCCCGGCTCGCCGCCTCCGACCGGCTCCATTGTGACGCGGCGCGTTCCGCCGGCCAATGGGCGCGCGGCGGCGCGAACCGCTGACTAAGTTCGCGGGTGGAGGAGGAGGGGACGGGGCCGACGCAGGGGGAGGAGGCGGTGGCCGCGGCGGCGGCGGCGGCAGGGGCGGAGGAGGAGTAGGAAGAGGAGGAAGAGACCGCAGCCCCTTCGGTAGCTGCTCGTGCTGTGAGATTTTTAGCTGCTGGGACCCGAGTGTTGGCCCAGCTTTGCGACTGCGGGGGCCGGTGACTCACCCCTCGCTACTGGAAACAAAGCGCAGCTGCCATCTCCCCGAGCGCGCCATGTGGCCGCCCCGGCCCCCGCGTGCACAGCCACACATCTCTCCGGGGAGCTGCCAGAGCGGGTGATCTTTTCCAGAGACAGGAGAAAGAGGGCTCAGGGCTGTCCCCAAGCGCGCCACGCAAGTGACTTTGGCAGTACACCGTGTATGTGTGGGGCCTCCGCCTTCTCCCGCGTGCACCCCTGAGTAACTTGTCATTTACATAACGCGTGTTGGGCCTGAGGGAGGGCTGGGGTGCAGCACGCAGGAACCTGCCTCTTACGCACAGAAGTCCCTTCACCTTTCTTTACCCTGCCGGCTTGGAAAGGTCGCAGGGCTGAGCCGTTGTGAGGGAAGGTTTACAGTTGTACCAAACTAAGAGGCTTAAGTTAGATTGTGGGCCTCCAGTACCATCAGCCTCTCTCCAGTGTCCTTATCCTCGGAATGGAGAGGGGGACAAAACGGTAGAGGGGCCATACCTATGCTCATAACTAGCGTTTCACTGCTAGTTCTCTGCAGTTCCATCCACCCTATCTACTGCCCAGCCGCTTCCCTCTGCAGCTAAGTGGCCCTGCATTTGAACAACGTGCCCTACAAACAAACAAAAAATTAATAGAAACCCAGGAATTAGAGGGACTTAACATTTTTATCCTCCTCGTCCACCCCTCGTTCTCACGCCCATCCCTGTTTTAACTGTCTGCCCTATTATCTCTAGCACAATGATTCAATTAGGCAAAAGTTGTATCTTTTAGTTGCTATGGTGAGTACATCCCCATAAGGAAACAAACTAACAAACACAACTTTTACAGGGACCTCCCAAAGGAATAAAATGAAGAGTATAAAAGACTTAGCATTGGGGGCATCTGATCAATTTTTGTGTATGGGAGTGTAGAAAACGCACTGCTGAGTTACAGGAGACCGAGTTGTGTCCCACAGAGACAGTTCAGATTAGGATACAATTCGAATCACCCTGAAAGGGAGTAGGAGAGCTGACTTTGTTTCACTGCTTTGTTATTTCCTTGTCCACTCCATTCTGGATTGGCAGCTGTCTTTTTCCTGAATCTTGGAAGAAAAGCTGAAAGAACATTCCTTCATTTGGTGATGTAACAAATTTGTATTGAGTTTATGTGTGTGAGACACTGTGTATGCAAAGATCTACCAGGCTAATTTAGATTTGGGTTTCGTCCTCAAACAGTTTACCACCTGGAGAGAGAGAAAAAAATACATACAATAATGAAATAAGGGGAAAAGTGAGTGCTATAAGAGATACAGATTGTATACTCATGACATTAAAACTTGGAAATATTCAATTTTGCATCCGTATCTTTGAATCTATCTGTATATATCTTTCCTTTGGAAAGGAATATTCTCTTGCCTTCCAAATCCATAAAAAGATAATCCCTTTTATCACACCTGTGTGGGTAGTTACTTAACCTCCTTGGAGTCAGTGTCTTTATGTATAAAATGAGAGATTATAAACTGGATGATATCTTAAAATTCTAATTTCAATGATGATATGAATAAAAAAGTGACTTCAATGCTTGGTAACCCAAGTAACCATTAGTAGGAAGTTAAAGTGATCAAGTTCTTTCAAGCTGTATTAGCTCTGGGTAAACCTCAGATATGTAGCTTATGAATGTGCTTATCATTATTATATTCTAATTCCCATTAACAAGATCACCTTCCATGGTGACATTTATTACTGACACTGGAGATAGAGGAATTGTGAATTTATGACATTGTATCCAAGAATCCCTCTGATATGTAAGCATCAAATAGATGTTTCTCTTGTTTCTTCTTCCTTCTTTTCTCTTCACTTGCATTACAGTGAAGAGAAAGATGAAAATCCTCAAATACTATTCTTGGAGAATTTTTTTTAATACAATGCCTATGATATGGTCCCATAAGGAGAGAGTATTTAGTGACTAGACGTTTTGGGCATCCCAGGGTGGGCCTTGTAATGAGAAATGTAAATACTGTTTGACTTTTTATGCCTGTGCCTAGTGTTTCCACTACATTGCGATCTCTTTGAAAACAGTACCCAGGGAGTCTTGGAATATGTTCACTTCTTACAGGAGTATCTGAGATTCTCACAGGGACTCTGTTATCAATTTATTTTGGTAAAAAAAAAAAAAAAAATTCTAACGGCTCGGCCACTATTTCTACATGCAAATTTGCTCAAGTCTAAAGTAGTGATTAAAAATTCCATCATGGATATTAAGCACTTATGTGCCCATCACTGTGCTAGACACCAGGGATGATACCAAAGAAGGGTGAAATTTGATCCCTGACCTTAGCAGCCCGCAACTTAGATGAACACAGAAAACAATCAAGTGCTTCTTATGCTCAGATGAAGAAAAGATAGAACAGTGCAGGTGGGAGTAGTTAGAAAAAGCCTTAGCAAGAAAGAGAAATTAAGTTTTGAAAGAGGAGCAGGATTTAGAAGGACTATACCTATACTTTTGTCTTATCTACCCCAAACATCTTAAAATGACCAATCCACCCTCAGGCTCTTTCTGGCAAGCAGAGAATCTAGAGAAGAAGCTAAAGTATAAATAATCCACTTTCTACACCTTCAGAATAGCTGGTTGTATGGTCTTTACATTCATGTGATAAAGGGGACAAGTACGAACAGCAGTTGTGGCCAATTCCTCCATCCAATGAAACAAGCAAAGTCACAAATAACAGAAATGAAACAATCACTACAATTTGGTCTTCTGGCAGTTGAATTCCATGACACACATGAAGTAATTGCCTAACTTTTGTGTTTGGTAGTTCCCTTCTAAGCTGATTCCCTGAAAAAGTCTCTGAGTGACATTAAGCTCTGCTGTATGTGGCTGCGTTTATGAGAGTTTAGTTTTCTCTGAGTCTCGAGAAAATTTTTATGATTAATGAAAGACAGAATATTATCCAATATTAAACAGGATTTTTTTTTTCCAATTGAGTATTCTAAAAATTATGACAAAGAGAAATCCTCTATTTCTTTAAATTAAACATTGAATGCCTACAATGTACACAAGAAAGCACTGGGGATCTGACAGAGGTGAGGGAGATTATCAAGATAATTATAATAATTCCTTTTCTTAAAGATACTGTACTGTGGTTGGGAACGTATATCCAGAGAGCATGTAACCTAAAGTGGAGGTAAGGTTGGTGGGCACTATAGGATTGAAGGAGAATCATACTGAACACGGGTCCGAGGAAGTTTAGCTAGCTTCAGGGTTCTAAATTGGAATATTACTCTAATGGTGCATATGACTTTCAAGTCTTGCCTCAGCGTCATCGCTCAAATTTATTAATTCTGATGAAGTGTCAGATCAAAAGGAGAGAGCAAAAGTCTGTGAGTGAAAGCCACTCGTAATTTTGCATCCTCAGGAAGCTTGCCAGAATCCCCCTGGTTCAGCTGTGTGTGATTGAGCACATTGTCAGTGATGAAGGACTCTTATTTGTTTCTTTTTGGCCAAATAGTTTACCATGCTTTCTTGACCTTTTCAATTTCCTGCTTGCAGAGATTTAAATTGAGCTTTCCTTGGATCTGGGGCAAATTCTGAGAATGACCCCTGAGAACGAGCTCAGTGGAGAGAATTCTGAGATGGGATGAATTGGATACTGCACATGTATTTGGAATAAGGTCACTTGACCTAGAAATCCAAACTGCAGTTGTGCAAGTCTGGCTGTACACTTCTGTGTGAGCTGATCCCCTACCATGGTCTTAGTCTGAAATAGTCACAACTGGTTACACTGTGTTCTCACCACCCTCTGTGCTGCCTGCCCCCTGTGCCTTAACTATACACTGCCACTCCTTAACAGACAAGTGCTGTGAAATTGACCTTTGAGCCCTGTCTCCTAAGGAAAAACACCAATTCCTACAGCAGGATGCTTGACATCCTCAGTTGATCTGTCTTCTGGGAAGATGTCCAAAAATTTCTTTGAAAATTTCCCATGCATCCCATTTAAAGAAAGAATACAGGCTGTCATCTGGGTCACATATTGGAATTTACCATACAGCAGCCAGGCAGTTATTGACTCTTGTCCTTTTCCTATCCATAAAAAGGAAGTGACTTCTAAGAAAATATTTGCAATGAAGCCAGGCTGAAAGCCCCAAATTAAAGCGGAACTTGTGTTTCTCTGTTTCTGCAAAGTGGTCTTAAAAAAGCCCTGATGAACTCTGCCAGTGACTGAGACAATGTTTGCTGGGATCCCAGAGAGGATTCAATCTGTGCTCCCCGATCCATTTTGAAATCTGGGCAAGAGGTTTTCTGGTGCTGTCCAAGTGTCTGGCTTCTGAGGTTCCTCACGGTGAATGAAGCCTTCCATTTCTTGAGTTTGAGGTAATCCATTTCTGACACCAGCCAAACCTTGATTTCCCCTTCTTTCCTCATGAGCTCTGTGTGTGTGTGTGTGTGTGTGTGTGTGTTTCTTGGCTTTATATAAGGCCATCTATTCATTATAATACATATTGAATACTAGACATCATTATCAACTAATTCTCTCAAAATCAGAGCTGATATGTCTCTGTGGTTTGATAAGAATTTGAAAAAAAAATCAAAATAAGTTGTAAAAGAACAAGAATCAGAACATTTTAGAGCTGGAGAAGGGAGCGATGTGTGCTAGAAAAAACACTGAACTTGGAATCTTCTCTTGGATTCTATTGGTGGCGATTCAGCCATGAGACCTCAGGCGAGTCACTAAAACTCTATGCAAGAGTTTCCCTTTTCTAATGTGTTTTATATACCTGTCCTGGACTATATAACAAGATGGGTATAGTCCATGTTTCAGAATTTTCAGATTTCATTTTGTTTTACTCATTCATTTACCATCCAGTAAATATTCTGTGGCTTATGTGATGGATATGACTTTACCCTCCTGAAGCCCGCAGTGTTACAGCATTCCTCCAGAGGGTGTTAGAGTTGGACATGATAAATCAATAAATATTGTAACTAACCAGACTCCCAGTCTGTTCCACAACACTATCCTCTTTGTCTTTGTCTCCTGAATCTTACATGCCCACATGCAGAAACACCTTCCAGTCCTTCTTCCCCTCCAATTCATTATCTCTACCAAATTTCTGCTTTTGAAGAATAAAAGGGCAATAGGACACTTGCCCTCAAAAAGGTCAAAAATTTTAAATCTTAAAAAATAGAGGCAAATATGTAGCCAGATATGTGAGCTAATATGGGGTCCCATAGAGTCTCTTAACAAGGTGTTTACATGGCTTAGAGAGTACAACAAACATGTGCTTTATAATAGCTGAATATAATGTGGTTACCTTATGATAAAGGGCAGTAAAATAATAAATAAGCTGTTTTGTACCTCATTATAAAATTGAGGGGCATGAGTAGTTCGGTCTTATGTTGATAGAGAAGAGAGTAAGTAAAAGTGGGGAAAATTTTTTAGAGAAATTGAGACCTGCTGAGTGAATCAACGAATTTAGGGGCTTCATAGGAAGCCTGTTTGAGAGAGTAGAACAGATTTTGGTGGCTGACAAAGGCCTCAGTCTCAGTGTAAGTGGGGAAGTTACAGATAGCTTGATTACAAAGAAGGATGAAGAGGAATAATACTGAAGGATGAAAACAGATAAGTAGGTGGTGAAAACTTTACAATTTTGTCTTTATCTTTGAGTGAACTCAGTTGTCAAAATTCCAGGATTTACTTAATTTACTAATTAATTCAATAATCAGAATATTTGCTATTTGGAATTTCCGAGGACAAAAAGTATGTGTGCGTTCTGACAAATACAATCACAAAACAAATAATTTGTATTTATAAACTGTAGTTCCTACAAATCGCTCAAATAATGTATTATAGCCATTTCTTAGCAATGTGCTCCTACCTCTATGGTCTGTATACCTAAGAGTGATAAAATCTATTAGCAGTCCCTAGCCTTGCTGAGTCATTCTATTAAAGCTTCTGCAGCTCAGGCCTCATTCAGAGGCACACTAGGTTGAAGGATGACGATTGCTTAACTGCAGATCTCTTACATCCTCTAGTGGAATGCTGCAAGACTGTGTGTGTCAAGAGGGCAAAGGCACATCCATCACATGCTAGTACATCTCTAGCAACTGGTATGGTGTTTTGCACCTTGTGGGCAAAGAATAAATATTTGTCCCATGATAAATGAATGAATGAAATGAAGTGAGGTCCGAGACTTCTGAAATATGCTTCTTCTCTGTCTTGAATATCCTGGGGTCGTCTCAGTATTTAACCCCCTGCTGTGTCCACTTTAGATCTGACAGTTTAACCTGTTCTTACTTTATTGAAGAATTACATATATAAAAGACCAATGTTTGAAGGTTGGAGGGAGTATATGGGGGGATCAGACATAATGTGGGAATGATATACAAATGGCAACAATAGCCAAAGTTAGCTAAGATAAATTACTTGTTGTTACAAAATTTTGTATATTTGCCATGGCTTTAGATGTCTTCATCTTCTCCTTCTGGTAACATCTATAATCCACATTGCCATTGGATCACTCTTTCCAACTTGGATGTCTGGTGACTTTGAAGTGTCATAATACCTTGAGATTTCTTTGATAATTCTTGCCCAGAGGATTGAGTTTGGAGATGAAAGAAATCATGAAGATTAGCATAAAATAATAGGCCAGTGTGTCAGAAAATTGTGACTACCTTTAGAAATAGCTACCTAAACATAGCATAGATTCTGGGGCAAGACTACCTGGGTTCAAATCTTGGCTTTGCCTTTATGAACTGTTTGGTCTTTGTCATGTTACTTAACTTCTTTGTTCCTTAGTTTATTACTTGAAAAATAGGTTGTGGTGAGGATTGAATGAATAATAGGGAATGAATAACAATGAATACAACATAGTAAGTCCCATATTAGTAGTAGCTGTGATAATCATCTTAGGTAATTCACTTACTCACTCTGGGTTTAGAGTTTCCATCTATAAAATGAGAGCCTTTGACTGGATTATCTCTAAAGCCCTCCTGAACCTACAGTTTTTAAATAACGACAGTCGATCTATGCATTTTTCTACATACATGTGTTACTAAATGCTTTCCTTGATTGGAGGAAGAAGAAGGGATATTGGGAGATCGAGGCAAGATTCTTCATTAGGCTCTAAATTCCTCAAGTATGTCTTTTTCCCTTTGGTATCCCAAGGCCTAACATGGTACTTGGGGGTAGTTGGTGGTCAATAAAATGTCACTTAACACGGAGTAAATGCCTTTGTGTCTTATGTTCCCCAGTGTGTGGAGATGGGAAAGGGTGGTGACTGCTTCCTAAGCCTTTTCCAGGTTTAAAGCTACTAACACATAATATTTCAAAAACATTAGTGCTCTCCAGTGAAGATGATCATATTGCAGGAATTTTAGTTGATTGGTGTTTCATAGCAGATCCTGATTTGTGTTCAGAAGGTCTGAATTTTAGAAATAGCATATGACAAATAGACATATTTTGCTGTGTTGCAAGTGCAGGTTTGATGTTATGGCATTGAAGATGATATGATTTGCACTCATATGCCAAGTCTCAATTCTTTGTCTTGTACTTCTGCCCTTCCTTCAGAGTCCTGCATCTACACATTTGTACAGATGTGGTATTCTTTCCTATAGACAGACAGCATTAATTAAAATATCAGAGTTAAGAAAGCAAAAAGACAAGGCACAGAATGATAGAAAATATTTGCAAATCATATATCTGATGTTGGAGTTGTATCCAAACTGTAGAAAAACACAACTAAACAATAAGAAGATGAATAACCCAATTAAAAAATGGACAAAGGGAGAGGATTCTGGGAAGATGGTAGATAGGAAGCATCAGGAATCTGTCTTCCAACCTAGACAACAATAGCACTGGCAGAATCTGTCTGATACAACTATTTTGGAACTCTGGAGTCAACTGAATGCTTGCAATTTCCAGAAGAAGGCTTGGATTATAAATTGTGGTTAATTTCAGTCATTTCACTCTTAGCATAATAGCATCCACATCATCCCCACTGCCACCTTACCTACCCCATGGCAAGTAACTATGCATGTGTTCTAGGAGCAGCTTACACACACCCAGTAGGAACCTAGGTAGGCAAAAAGAACCCGGTCCTCCAAATATTGGCTATTTGTGGCCTGATCCCTGATTGGTACATCTAACAACAAAGGTACAGAAAAAGAGTCAGGTGGCTATGGTGTTACATCGCCTTTCATTATTGCTAGCCCCTCCCCTCTAGCCAAAGTAAATTGCAGAGCCAGTATCCTTTTCCCCCTTCATTTGTCTCTTTTTCCCCTTTTAAGACCTAGATATTAAAGGCTAGGACATTTAAAAGCAACTGAAAAATAGAAAGTGATTTTTCTATTCTCTTGGGTTTGTTTTAGGTTTTCTATCTCATTATTATTATTTCCATTTTGTTCATCCATCATTTTCTTGATTTTCTTCCCATCTTCCTGTACTTCTTTGAGTCTCTCTACACAGTTGTTTTAAAGTCATTGTCTAGTAGAAAAATTACAGAAAAAGTACAGAAAAATTAGAAAAATTATAAAGTGACTGCACATGCCCAAGGAAAGGCACAGGCTGGGAAAAGAACCAAGAAGACCTTAAGCTTACCCCTCAGCCTGATCCTTGGTTTAGAGATAGCCTACAGTAACACAAAAGCAAAAACAATAAACAAACACGATAAAAAAAACAACAAATCCTAGAGAAGGCAGAAATTTGATTTCCAAAATGACCACATTATTAGATTCAAACGTCCAGTTTTCAACAACAACAACAAAAAAATCACAAGGCATACAAAGAAATGGGGAAGCATGGCCAGTTTGAAAAAATAAATTAACCAAAAGAATTTTTCCTGGAAAAGACCTGATGATGGAAGATCTACTAGACAATGACTTTAAAACAACTGTGTAAAGAGACTCAAAGAAGTACAGGAAAATGGGAAGAAAATCAAGAAAATGATGGATGAACAAAATGGAAATAATAATAATGAGATAGAAAACCTAAAAGAAACCCAAGAGAAATTTTGGAGCTGAAAAGTACAATAACTGAAATAAAAAATTCACTAGAGGGATTCAAAGGCAAATTTAAGTGGACAGAAGCAAACTTGAAGATAGGATAATGGAACTTACTGAGTGTGCAGAACAGAAAGAAAAATAATTTTAAAAAGGTGAACAGAGCCTAAGGAACCTGTGGGACAGCATTAACTAAACCAACATATACATTGTGGGAGTGTTATAATGAGAAGAGAGAGAAAGCGTGAAGAGAATACTTTAAAAAATAATGACTGAAAGCTTCACAAATTTGAAAAAAGATATGAATATAAACATACTTGAGGCTCAACAAATTCCTAGTAAGATAAACTCAAAGAGATCCACACTGAGACACATTATATCAAACTTTTGAAAGCCAAAGACAGAATCTTTAAACCAGCAAGAGAGAAGTGACTCTTTACATACAAGGGATCCCTATTAAGAGTAAAAACATATTTTTTTCATTGGAAATTTGGAGGCTGGAAGGTAATAGGTTGATATATTCAGAGTGTTAAAAGAAAAAAACTGTCAACCAAGAATCCTATATTTCGTAAAACTGATCTTCAAAAAGCAAGGAAGAAATTAAGACATTCTCAGATTAACAGGAACTGAAGAAGTTTGTTGCCACTAGACCTTCCCTACAGGAAATGCTCAAGGGAGCCTGAGAGTAAAATGAAAGGTCACAAGATAGTAACTTGAAGCTGTATGAAGAAATAAAGACCTAAATAAGGGTAAATACATGGGCAACTATAAAAGCTAGTATAATTGTGACTATGATTTGTAACTGTATGTCTCTAATCTACATAATTTGAGACTAATATATTTAAAAAAATTATTGGTCCCAAACCTAGTATAATTGTAACTTTGGCTTGTAACTCCACATTTTGTTGTCCACATAATTTAAGAGAGTAATGCATTTCAAAAAATTATTAGTTCATGTTTTTGGGTACACAATGTATAAAGATATAATTTTGTGGCATCAACAATGAAAAGGGATGAGAACAGAGCTGTTAAAGGAGCAGAATTTTTGCATGTTATTAAAATTATCTTTATTTGAACATCACATATTGCACACAAATATTAATATTCAACTCTGTACCCCACAGATATGTGCAATCAACTATGTTTCAATTAAAAAAAAAGGAAAAAACCACAAATGTATAAAAGATCAGACTTCTAAAAAATGTGCTCAGTGTCCTCATTAAATAAAGTTATTTTTGGAATATAAAGTTAAGATATCTTAGTATTAAGATATTTAATACTTTAAAAATAAGTAAATAAAAAATAAAATAAAATTATCCTACTTTAAATTCAAACTAGAGCATTATAACTGTAAGAAGTTAAATGTAACCACCATTGTAATCACAAAAAGTAGCTATAGACTATGTACAAAAGGGAACTACAAAGGAATTTAATATTTTACTACAAAAAATCAACTAAATACAAAAGAAGACAGTAATGCAGTAATTCTATATCAGGCATATAGAAAACAAATAGAAAAATGACAGAGGGAAGTCCCTCCTAATTAATGATTTCTTTAAATGTAAATGGAATAAACTCCAACCAAAAGACAGATATTGGCAGAATGGATTAAAAACAGCATCCAAATATACACTGTCTGCAAGAGACTCACTTTAGATTTAAAAACACAGATTGAAAGTGAAAGGTGGACTAAGATAATCTATGCATATAATAACAAAAAGATACCAAGCATGGCTATTACAATATGAGACAAAATAGACTTTAAATTAAAAAAGATTACAGGGATGTTATATATTAATGAAATATTCAATACAGCAAGAAGAGATGATAATTATAAACATTTATGCACTAATAGCAGACCATCCAAATATGTGAAGCAAAACCTGACAGAACTAAAGGGAAAAATAGACAATTCACAATACTAGTTGGAGACTTCAATACTCCAGTCTCAATAAGAGAAAAAACAGACAGGAAGTTGAGTAAGGAAATGGAGGAGTTGAACAATGAAATAAATCAATTCTTCTGAAACTTTTCCAAAAAAATGAATAGGAGGGAACATTTTAAAACTTATTCGATGATGTCAGTATTATACTGATACCAAAGCCAAAGACACTACAGGAAAACTACAGACCAACATCTCTTATTGACAATGATGTAAATATCTTTAACAAAATACTAGCAAACTGAATTCAGCAGCATATTAAAAGGATTACATGAGTGTACTTCAAAAAGTTTGCAAAAAAATAGAATTGAGAGATGGTATGAATTTTTCCATGAACTTTTTGAAGTACCCTTGTACACCATGACCAAGTAGAATTTACTCCTGGGGCCGGCCCCATGGCTCACTTGGGAGAGTGCAGCGCTGGTAGCGCTGAGGCCGTGGGTTTGGATCCTATATAGGGATGGCCGGTGCGCTCACTGGCTGAGCGTGGTGCGGACCATACCGTGCTGAGGGTTACGACCCCCTTACCAGTCAGAAAAAAAAAAAAGGAATTTACTCCTGGAGTGCAAGAATGGTTTGACATAAGAAAATTAGTCATTGTAATACAACAATGTATTACAATGTAAGACAACATTACTAGACTAAAGGAAAAAAAATCTACACGATCATTTCAATTGATATAGAAAAAGCATTTGACAAAATTCAATACTTTTTCATGATAAAAACACTTAACTAAAAAGGAATAGAAAGAAATTCCATTATAATAAAAGCCATGTATGGAAATCCACAGCAAATGTCATACTCAATGGTGAAGGACTAAAAACTTTTCCTTGAAGATCAGGACCAAAACAAGGATACCCATTGTATTAATTGGGGTTCTTCAGAAAGACAAAACCAAAGGATACATGAGAGGGGAATTGGCTCACATGATTACAGAAATGTAGAAGTCCCACAACAGGTTATCTGCAAACTGGTGAACACAGAGGAGTGTGGCTCAGTCCAAGTCCAGAGCCTCAGAATCAGGGAAGCCAGCAGTGGAGCTCCCAGTGCAAGGCCAAAGGCATGAGCTCCCGAAAGGCCATTGGTGCAAGTTCTTGAGTCCAAAGGCAGAAGAACCTGGGAACAAAAATAAATGCTGGACAGGGTCTAAGGATGATGTGGAGCGGGAACTTAAAGAAATATATGTATATATATATATAACAATTTTATTGAAATATAATTCATATACCATAAATTCATGCATATGTATATACAATTCTGTGGTAGAGTCACAGATCAGCTGCAGCCATCAGAACAGTCAATTTTAGAACACTTTCATCTCTCAAAGAAACCCTGAATTCTTTAGATACCAGCCCCACCATCCCTTCATTATCTTCAGCTCTAAGCAATACTAATCTACCTAACATGATTATAGATTTGCCTTTTCAGTATATTTTATATAAATAGAATTACATAGTATGTTTTTCTGACTGGCCCAATGTTTCCAAGATTCATTCCTGTAGCACTTATCAGCACTTAATTCTTACTCAGGAATGGATATTATTCCATTATATGGATATACCACCTTTTGTTTATTCATTCATCAGTTGATAAATATTTGGGGTGTTTCCACCTTTCACTTATTATGAATAATGCTGTTATAAGCATTCATGTACAAGTTTTTTATTTTGGGGTGTTTTTCTTTTGTTTGTTTGTTTTGGTGGCTGGCTGGGAAGGGGATCCAAATCCTTGACCTTAGTGTTATAACGTGTACAAGTTTTTGTGTGGATATATGTTTTCATTACTCTCGGGTGTGTAACTAGAAGTGGACTTGCTGGTTCACATGGTAACACTATATTTTACCATTTGAGGAACTGCCAAAGTATTTTCAAAAGTGGCTGTACCATTTTCATCCCCACCAGCAAGTTCTGAGTTCTGAGTTCTCAACATTCTTGCCAACACTTATTATTCCTGCCCCCTGTGCCCACCCACCACCTCGCCTTTTAAATTTTAGTAATCCTTGTGGGTGTGAAGTGATATGTCATTGTGGTTTTAATTTGCATTTCTCTGGTGAGTAACGATGTTGAGCATCTTTTCATGTGCTTATTGTTCATTTGTATATCTTCTTTTGAGAAATGTCTGTCTGTATCCTATATTAGTCCATTTCCGTTGCTTATAACAAAATACTTGGAACTGGGTAATTTATAAGAAAATGAAATTTATTCCTTACAGTTTCAGAGGCTGGGAAGTCCAAAGTCCAGGGAACACATCTGGTGAGGGTCTTCTTCGGTGGTGGATTTACAGCAATGCAGGGGTCTAAAATGGGAGAAAATGGTTGAGCAGAGAGAGAGAGAGGGAGTTCCTCATGTCCTTTCCCATCTTCTAATTGAGTTGTCTTTTTATGATCGAGTTGTAAGAATTCTTTATATGAGTATACCTAGATATGTGTCCCTTATCAGTTGTACGGATTTCAAATACTTTCTCCTAATTTGTGTGTTGTCTTTTCACTTTCTTGATATTTGAAGTATAGAAGTTTTTAATTTTGATGAAGTTTGATGTACCTATTTTTTCTTTTGCTTATGCTTTTGGCATCCTCTAAGACTTAATTGCAAAATCTGAGGTCATGTAAATATACGAGTACACCTATGTTTTCTTCTATGCGTTTTATACTTTTTGCTCTTACATTTAGGTCTTTCATCCTGTTTGAGTTAATTTTTGCATATGGTGTGAGGTAAGGTCCAACTTTATTCTTTTGCATGTGGCTATCCACTTGTTCCAGAATCATTTGTTGAAAAAAATATTATTTCCCTCATTGACATACTCTTTGAATATCAGTTGACCATATGTAATACAGTTTTACTTTTGGACCCTTAATTGTATTCTATTGATCTATATGTCTATACATATGCTAGTACCACAGTGCCTTCATAACTGTTATTTTGCAGTAAGTTTTGTAATTGGGAAGTGCAAGCCTTTCCACTTTGTTCTTCTTCAAGGTTGTTTTAATCTTCTCTGGGTCCCTTGCAATTCTGTATGAATTTTAGTACGAAACCTTTTAGGTTGCTCGCAGGGGCACATCCTTAGTTGTGCCCACAGTCACCCTGAGATGACAGTGGTTTTCTCAGGGTTCTATGTGTCTGGTTACCTGGCCATATCCATTTGTGAAACTCCACTAACTTTTGGCTGATTGCTATATTGTTTGCAATAATGTTATGGAGCATAGATTACTCCAAATACTAATTCAATCAAATTCAGGCTCCTTTAAAGGGATAGTTCCTGTGATCAGTGTTTGAGGTTTATTCAGACTCTAGGAGGGCTCTTCCAGCTGTTTCTTTCCTCATTTTTCTCTAGCAGCTAGTGAACTTACACTTTATCCTATACTCCCCATAAATCTATTTATCAATCTCCTCCTAATAGCCTTTCACCAATACTTCTTCTGTTTTCAGAACACCCTCAGGCTTAAACTTCATACTCTGTTGTAAACAAAGTAGATTTCTTTGGGGAGGAATTTCAAACTTTCTGTTCTATGGCCTGCTTCTCCTCCCAGGCAAAATATTTGACCCATAGTTCTTGTGCTAGGGGAGGGACAATAGTGTATTTCTCTCTGAGCAACACCCATTTTTGGAACCAAGTGCTCAGTGGTTGCAGGTGTCCATAGCTTGTTCCTCTTAACTTAGAACCTCTGCTCCATGAGCTAGGGTGAAGGCAATTGGGACCCCAGTGTTCTAAGTGGCACTGTGCCCAGGGTAGAGTCTTTATTCCATGAGTGGGAGGTGGGTGGAAGAATGGAGCTCTCACCTCTTGGTTGTACTTGCCAGGAATATTGTGTTCTTGGCTGTACCAGTCTGAGTGAAGTTTCCATCATACTGAGCTGGGAGTGCAGAGGGAAGGTGTTGATCTTGAGAGTGTTGCAGGTGGATTCATTTTTAACTCAATGTGCTGAAATCATTTGGTTTAGAATGGGGTAGGGCTGTTCCCTCAAAGCAAGAATCCCCTGTAGGTTAATACTCTCCTTCAAGCTAAGTGGCAGTGGAGAGACTTCCAGTGGTACTACATTCCCCATAAGTCCCATTGCAGTTCAAGTGCTAAATAACTAGGTGCTACATGAACATCAAGTTAAACTGCATCCTGCAGTGATATCTTTAGAAGAAGCTATATTTTGTGAGTAGAATATGCACCTTGTCTCTCTGTATTAAGTGACAATGCGATCTACTTAATAAGAAGAAAATGAAGGAGTATTTACAGACCAAGCCATACCGGTTGCTAGGTGTAATAAGCATTTGTTTTCTTCTTTCACTGAAGGTGTTTGGCAAAGTAGATCCTAGAGACCATTTCAAACTTTTGCTAGTTTAGATTAGGTTAAAGAGAAATTGCTGTTCAGTAAGAACAAGATTCCACTGGAGTGAAAAGTTAGGCACCTATGTAAATTGATATATGCCAGTGAACGTGTAGTTTGAATTAGAAATCCCTTGCTCACTTTGTCTTGCTCATTAGCAATACATTACCAAATAGGTAACTCTCTCAAAGTAGTTTTCAATAAATAACACCCATGACTCCAAATGACATGCCCTTTGAACATCAAGGAAACATTTTGGAAGCAGTAGTTTTAATCATAAAACAGTAACATTCTACTAAAACAAAAGTTATGATTTCAGACTCAGAAAAACAGTGCCATCTGACAAGTTAATAACTCCAACAACAAAACCACAAGGAGCGCATTAGCATATAAGTATTGTGGAAGTTATAACAAAGACATTCGAGAAAAATTCAGATCTATTGTACTCAAATGGAATACTTTCTAAAGTTTCCTCTAACATCTGCTTTCTCAATGCCAGCCAAAGAATGGTGATATGATTGAACCATAGATTTAATCTCCTGGGACTCACATTGTTTAAATTTGTCATGCCAGAATATTTTTTAGCAGATGGCATTTCAATTCTTGTTTAAGGTTTCTTAGAGCATTTTCTAGGAGAGCTTAAAACTAAATTGTCCTTAGGAAGAAGTATCTGTACTAGTGGAGTTATCTGTACTAGTGGAAATAGATTCAGCAATCACGGCTGGCTCAAGAAGAACAAGAGAAGCAACTGTACTAATGACTGGTATCTTCTGCTAGATGAAAACTTACTGATGTTTAATTCCTTGCAGAATAACTCTAACCTATAGTTTACTGTTATTTTTATTATTATTTTGATTTTATGTTGCAACTAGGACATTCTAACCTACACTTTGTATATACCAATTTGTAATAGTTCTATGTGTTTTCTCTCAGATGTATCTCATTTGCAGTGAATTTTATTTTCAATTGCCCTCTCTTCCCCTTCAATGTCCCCATAACTCTACACAAAGTCATCTCTAAATGGAAAATTGAAAGCCCTCTCTATGCCTTCATCTTAGTTTCTTTGGCTAACCCTTGGGACTCTGCCCCAGTTAATTAGTTCAAAAAGTGTCAGTGGCTGATAATATCTTATTAGTTGTTAAAATCAACAAATAGCTACAAAATGTCACCAAGCATCCACTATGTACTGGATGGGGTATATGCTTATATCCCATGTTATCTCTCTCTCTCTCTCTCTCTCTCTCTCTCACACACACACACACACACACAACCCAGGTAGGCCTGTCCATGAAAGATTGGAAGGTAACAATGGCCTCATGATTCTGAATAAATCAGATCTTATTATCTTCCTGAGAACAGTTTGTTTTTATACATGAAATATAATAAGCATTATACAATATGCTTTTTCAAAGTGTACTGGCATTGATGTATAAATATATAATTATTGGCTTACAAAAAATGAAATGGAGATGTACCCATTTTAGGCGCACTATTATAAGAGCCAAAAGCCCAATATTACAAAACAGGCTACTTAAGAGTGGTTATTTACTCTATGAAGAGTAATTCACAGAATACTTTTAAATTGTGAACTCTGATTTAAACATTATTATTAATAATTAGATTTTTAAAATTTGATTTGTGCACTAGCTTTGGGGTATATCTGTAACAAATATAGCTTCATAGATTTATCTTTCTGAGCTACTTGCTGAAAAATGCATTTATTTGGATAAATTTAGGTCAAATTACTTTTTAAAATTAAAAACATTGCATTTTATTTTCTTGGAACATTGAGGATAGAGAAAAAAATGCACAGGTAACTTATATTTATTTAATAATTAGTTTTTCTGGGCTCTTTGCTAAGTGCCCTCTCTCAGCATCCCAAATAGTCTCAGAACGATTTTTGAGATGGGTGTTCCTATCTTTACTTTGCAGATCAAAAATAAAAACTTTAGCAGATCAAGGAGCAGCTATAGATTATACAGCTAGTATGCACTGGAAAGAAGTTTAGAATCCAGGTCCATATGACTTCTAGTTTCAGGCTTTTTTTCTTTTCTTTATAAACGATCTTATCAACCATAAAAAAAAATGCAACTAACCAAACCCTTGCTTTTTAAAGGAAATAATAAATAAATATCTTTTGAGGTTAAAGGGCCAGATTGTTACACTTCAATTACATGTAATTTAGTTTTTCTTTTCTAGTTACTAGCTTTTAAAGTAAAACAATTTACACCCTTCCAAATTGTGGATTTAGCCTTTTGAAAAATGCTGAAAATATACAGAAAAAACAATTTAGTGTACCAGTTTACTGGCATATTAAGTGCTCAATTTTTATGAGTAAACTATGTCAAACAAAGAGTCATTTTAGCCATTGAAGTCTGTCTTTATGTAAATAGACGTCTGCAGTCAGCGGTGCTATCCCCAGCAATACAGATGGGCTATTTGTTGCATGGTGCCAGGCTGTAGGAAGATCTTAGAGTGCCACAGCTTGGTTTGATGTTTGAGTTGGATTTGAACCAACTACTGTAGGATGACTGCAGTCATCTATTTTGATTGTCAGTTCTCTTTATTATCATTTATTTCTGCTCTGGGGATTCAGCCCCTACACACATCGTGGATTTCTGAAAGCACCTGGTTTCCTCCTTCCATATCACTGGCTATGGATATTTTCTTAATTGTAGTGTGCAGTTGGCATTGTTTCGTGGTTCCAAATACTCTTCAAATGTCATCAGTATGAATAGTTCTTTGTTTCTTGTTTATTAAAGGATCAGAGGGTTCAAAATCTCTGGCCCATTATGATGCTGCATTTCATTTCATTCTCGAAATGGAGCCAGCATGACAAATCTCTTAGAATGTGGTGAAAGATTTTTGCCATATGACTACATTTTTCTTGTATGATTTCATTATATGCTGACTTTTCTTTAATCCACCCTGCTGATTCCCAGCACTCCTTCTATTGCTCCTCTACAACTCTCAATTCTTTTTCAAAGTAATAGATTTCACATCTATGCCACTTCAGCTTTCATATGTCTATATTCAGGTAATGCCCTTTACCACCCTTTTACTACAGCTTGAATATGATTAGTCAGGCAACTGAGGGATCTAGGCCATGGAATAACTGGTTTATATTTTTCTTAACCCACTCCACCTCCAGAGTAAGAGTAAAGCCTAGAAAAATACTCATGAGACATATGAAAGTTCTGAAGTGGCAGAGATGTGACATCTATTACTTTGAATGAACCCTATATGCTAAAGAAAAGCATTAGAGCATCTTACAGCATCCCAATGTGTTGGCAGCAGCTCAGATTCTGCCTCAGAGCCTGCAAGACCTGCAAGTCCCATGAGACACAGAGAATGATGGAACTTTGGACAATACTTCAGGTGGCAGCAGATATGCTGCGCTCTCTTGTGCAAGCAACTATATTCTGGTCCTTGAGATGTAGTCACTAGAATTTATCCATTCTTTGTTTTACTCCTTTCCTCATTCAGCAAATATTTGTTGATTGCCTGTTATGTGCCAGGAACTCTGCTAGGAGCCAGGAATATAGCAGTTTAAAAAAACATAATTAGACTACCTACCCATAAAGAGCTCACAATCTTTTTCTTGGCATCACAATTGTCTTTCTTATAGTCCCCCGACAAATCGCAACGGTACAATTGTTAAGTATTTTCCAAGCATTTATGCTGTGCTAGGCACTGTGGTGGTTAATTACATAAGCATTTATTGTCCTCCTTATCATCTCATATGATAGGTACTAATATTCCCATTTTATAACTGAGGAAAGTGAGACAGATAAAATAGTTGATCCTTTCAAAGTAAATGGTAGAGCCAGGATTCTGTGCATCCCAGTCCCACTGGACTCCCAGCTCAGCTATGCTACACTTTCTTTTCTCATGAGGTAGTGGAAAACCCTCCTGGGCAGACAGTTAAAGTGCTCAGCATGCAAGTCTGACAGCTTCTCACAACTCTCTTGAGCAGTTCCAGCTTTCATCCAACTTGGACTGAGTTCAGGCATCCTTCCCTTTCCAGGATTTTGGAAACCACAGGTCGTTCCCCAGAAACCTTTTTCTCTTGTGCCTCTCGCCAAATTTGGCCACTTTCCAACTCAGCATATTCAATTTTTCTCTTTCTTTCTCTCTTTAAATTTTATTTTTAATTGACACATAATAGTTGTATATATACATGGGGTACAATGTGGTATTCGGATACATGTATACAATGTGTAGTTTTTCTCGTTGTAGCTCTTCTCACCTTTAACAGATTTAAAGTCATTTGTTCTCACCTATCCTTTTTCTAATGTTCATTTACCTTTCCATCCATAAATGGTTTAAGTTTTTCACTGTCATTTCCTGAATCAGTTTAATGCTTTTTCTCCTGGTGAATGTGTATGCAATAAGTTAGAGTTATACTAGAAATTTCTACATGGCTGTGTCAAGTGTGGTCTCTACTACTTAGAAGCAATTAATATTGGGCAAGTTATATAACCAATTAGTGCTTCAATTTCCTCACTTGTAAAAGGCAATAGTGCCTACCTCATAGGGTTGTTGTAAGAACCAAATAAATATAATACTTCAAGCAGTGACCAGAACTGAGTAATTTATTAATAAATGTTAACTCATTATTACTGGGATTTGATAAAGCAAGTAGGCTATTTCCATCAGAACAGGCTAATTACATAAACTCCCACAGGGGAGCTGGAACTGGATGCATGTGCTGGGGTGGATATTTAGGTTGGCAGAAAAGCAAAATATCAAAGGGCTACAGACAAATTCAACCAGGCAACAAGCTGGTAACAGAATTGGAGATGAAGTAGCAGGGAGTTCAGGCATTTGGACAAGACGCAGCAATAAAGATTGAGGAGGATTTGTGAAGGGATATGAAGGCTCAGTTCCCTAGGCTGACATCCAGGACAGGCCTCCAACTGGGCAGAAGTGACCTATAATGTGTCCTGGGAAGGAATTGGAATATAGGCATATAATCAAGAACTAGGGAATGAGCTGAAGCCAACTGTAAGCTGGGGAGGTAGATGCCAAAACTTGGTGATGCAATGAAGGCCACATATCCAAAGCAAGGTCTCAAACAGGGTCAGATTAAGAACAGAGGGAACAAAATGGAGCTCTGGGCTGTCGGCTGGGCAGTTCCAGGCCAGGCCTAGGGACCGAGCCAGCCGGTGAGGACCCGGATCCAGATCAAGTAATTCTGGATTGGGAAAAATCTAGAAGTGAAGAACCAGGCTGAGCTGGATCCAGGCTGAGCTGGATCCTAGGCCCCTTGTAAATCTAATATTTTATTAGTCTACATTAGATTCAGAACCATGGGAGTTTAGTCAGCTATACATATACTGGTCTTTTGATGTGGTGCTTAATATCATATTCCGTTACTACTGAGAAGTGTTATAGAGATAATACAAAAAGGAAGGTGATTTTCAAGTCTTCAAGTATTTTTTATAAAAGCTTTTTAGATGTAAGGCATTGTGGCTATTATTTATAGTCATGTTTTTTCATAATAGCAAAGCAATGTTCCATTTAAATTCTTATTTCTAGTCACGTGATAACCTGAATAATATTTCCATTTATGTAAATGTAGCTGGTATATTGAATAAGCATGGTTTGAGAAATGTAATAAAAGCAATTTTAATTTTTGCTTCCAATTGTCACTTTAAAGTGTATTCAGTAGGATAAATGTTTTACCGTTGCTGGATAAAAGCTCAAGGAAACTTGACAGAAAGTCCCATGATTGCTTTAACTTGCAAGACAGAGCTTGATTCAGAAATTAGAATGTGCAGTCTAACTTTTAATCTTCATGTAAAGGAAAGACTTCCTTCCCTCTCCTGCCCTCATCTATCCCTAGCTGTTTCCTAGCCTGCTTTGGCAGGGAGGGGCTGTGTGTTGATTCTCCCACCTATGCAGCCTCAGGTTCTTCCTAGGATAGAGCTCAGGGAGGACATGGGGAGAGGGACCAGAACGTTCTTACTTGACTGGCACTTTCACTCTGTCTTTTTCCTCTCTGGGCCTGGCTGATGTTTATAGGTGACTTTTTCTCTCTGAGGCCATTCTGGATTCTTTCGCAGCTCACCAGCTGGGCCCCTCTGACCACACCTTCTTTAATGTGGGCAGTGCCCCTCACTCTGCTGACCACTGCCTCTCCCCCTTAGCTTCTGGATTTGCAGACTCTGTTGGGGTCCTCTTTCACTCTGGCCATAGCCCTGCTTGAGCAGGCAGGATTGCCATTAAAATTATTCCAGGGAGAGATTCTCTCAGCTCTCATTTTCTTTTGAAGAGCCAATAGCAGCAAATCTCTTAGATGTCTCTGTCCTGATCCTTCAGGCCAACACACAACATCCTCCATGCCCTTCTCAGACTTCTGTCCCTACCAGCTCAGTGTGCTCCCTGCCTGCAGAGAATTATTATGGTGTACAAGGGTTTCCTAAAATATTTCATTGCCTCATTTGAAGAAGGATGAGGCTCTTTTCAATATTAAAATTTTGTTTTAATTCCACCCACGAAGTCCACGATCAACTATTTAGATTATCAAAATGGATGAAGGGTTTTAAAGGTATCAAAACTTGTTCTCATAATTTTATTTGTTAATTTACATATAGTCTGTCATCTCACTTTGAAACTAAGTATCTACTGTATCTAGATACATGAGAAAAAAATTCTTATTTGATATCCTACCATACAACAAAATGCATCAGTCAAAAAGGTTCTCATAAATAAAAGAGAATTAGGATATAGGTAATTTAGAGTTCATTGAGATGCAAAATGAATAGATGAAATAAGAATCCTGATTTGTCACTAAAAACTCAAGCCCAGGTAGCATCTCTGATCATAAGAGAATAGGGTACATGCTCTTCCTTTTGGCTTCCACTCTACTTGTTATATGGCAATTCTTGTAGCTCTTAGCACTTTTAAATATACTATATTTTTAGCTCCCAGAGAATAAGAACACGTACTTGTTTTTCTTCATATTTCCTGTGGAATATTAGGGAAACAATAAATGTTTATTAAACTAAATTAAAGAGATATGAATTTCTACTTGGACTTTGATGATGACTGGTGGCTTGGAAATATAGTACTATTCCTGTTTCCCAGGCTCCTGATTAGAAAAAGGGAAAAATACCATTACTCTAATTAATAAAGATAAAAACCAGTAAAATGGTTTAAAAGCCACTTTTAAAACAAAGTGTCTTATAAATGCTGGTCATTAATTGTGTCATGCTCCATGTCTGCAGTACCATCTCCCCAGATGACCTAGAATCATACATTTGCCCAGCCTGTTAGATAGGGAGGTGAGCTCTGTGTTCCTCTACAGGATTTATTATCCTCATAGTCCTTGACAAGTCTTAATTTATTATGTGAATAAAACTAAGAAATTAAGCTAGTAAAATATAACGAATTTTGAATTGAATTATACCTTTGTTTTGTTAGCCACGAAAGGTCATAGAGTGACAGCAGCAGTGGTGGAAAAACCATGTGGTCTGTTTTTGTAACACCTTTTTGTTAAAAACCTGAAAAATCAAGAGGAGCTCAGCCTGTTGTTCCTTTATGCTTCTACAAAGTTCTCCCATCAAATTTAGTATATGTAAATGTATTCGTCTATTGCTGCATAAAAAATTACTTTAAAACTTAACAGCTGAACACAAAAAATTGTTCATTTTTGTTTTATTTATTTATTATTATTGTTTTATTTGTTTGTAATATGTATTTTCTTGCAATTTCTGTGCACCTGGGATCTGTGAGAGGCATGGGTGGGGGGCTGTGGTTCAAGGTTTCTCAGATGGACTCGGTGAAGGTGTCTGCCAGGGCCAGAGTCATCTGAGTCTTCACTGCATCTGGAGGATCTGCCTGAGTGACAGCAATGGCTGTGGGCAGGAGGCTTCAGCAATTCCTCACGCAGGCCTCTCCACAAGGCCTCCCATGACATGGCTTCTCTAAGTAAGAGATCAAGGACAGAGAAAGCACATTCCCAAGGCAAAAGCGCAGCTTTTTTATACTCTAATTTCAGAAGTAAACACTATGACTTTTGGTGTATTCAAATCACTAGAAATTAGTGCTTAAAACAGACCTACAATCAAGGGGAGGGAAATTAGTTTTACCTCTTGGAGGGAGAAGAGTCAAAGAATTTGTGACACACTTTTAAAACCACCACAGGCAACATGCTAACAGGAAGTAGAGATAGTTTTAACTTCTTTTTCTTTCAGTTGTCTCACTTTAAGATGTAAAATATCTTGGTAAAATATCTAAAAATGACCCCACCCCCCAAAAAAGTGAAGGCTTAACTAATATTAACTATATAAAGGCAGTAAAGCAGGGAGTCATTAAATTTCACAGTGTAGCTTAGTCAGAAAGAAAAGGAAAAAAATCTTGTATCTGTGTGAAATTTTAACAAGCATGTTTTTGCATTAACAGTGAAAATGGACTACTACTGATGATGGCTTTATCTTGTGGCTTATTGAGATTTGTGGTTAAATAATATGTGGTCAAAAGGTTTTCGTCACCTACTAAATACTTTCTTTTTACTGACTTCTAGTTAACTTTGAACAGTCAATCCATTCCAACCTAAATAAGTCTTTTATAGAGAAAATTTATGAGTTTCAAAAAGATATATAAAATGATATAAAAGCCACAACTAAATATTATTACAAACATGGTATAGACATACTATATTTGCACCTCTTAGAGAGGTAGATAATTGTTATAGAACCTTGCCAAGTGTAATTTTCATTTACATTTTTCTTTTTTCTGTGTAGATGTAGAGTAGTGTAATGTCAGTCCAGCGAGTACAGGTAACATTCAATAATGGTAAAAGGTCGGAATGGTTTTAGACAACTCTGTTGTCATACGTTGTTCTGATAGGAACTGGAGTTTACTAGGAGAATTGAGGGTAGGAAAAAATATCTTATTCCAGTTTTCCCTAATATATCCACACGGGCAGTTTGAACTGAGTATTCAACATCACGGTCCCACCGAAGAAAAAGAGGATTTTCTATTGAGGAAAGTCGACAAACAGGAAAAGTATTGTTTCTTATTTCCTCTTTCTCTTAATTTACCCTCCTTTGCCCAGAGCAGAAAATTGTACGGGATGTGGAATGGATGCAGTTAGTGATGAAGGTGTATATTACGGGCCAGCCCCGAGGGAGAGTGCTGCGCTGGTAGCGTGAGGCCGCGGGTTCGGATCCTATATAGGGATGGCAGGTGCGCTCACTGGCTGAGCCTGGTGCGGACGGCACCGTGCCAAGGGTTGCGATCCCCTTACCAGTCAAAAAAAAAAAACCAAAAAAAAAAAACAAAAACGCTGTATATTACTATTCCTCTTGCAGGTCTGGGTGGCCATAGATCTGAAAGTCCTGCAACCAGTGTGCTCTGCACCTCACAGCGCCCTCCTGTGGCCAGAACTCAATCTTATAGACTTCCTCCCCCGTTTCTCACGGATCTCTTTCAGAAAAAATAGTTAACGTAAAAAATAAATGATTATTACTCACTGCTTACTTACTCCTACAACCAAATCATTAGAAGTGGGGCCTAATTATTATAAATTCATCTGCTTTATGTTTTCAACAGTAGTCGAAGTCAAGATACCTTTGTCAGCACCAAGTGGGGGAGATTGTTACTATTGCTTTCTTGTACGTGAGCTCGTGAAAGAATTCAAGGCTTGTTCTCTTTTCCTTTTTCCCCAACACATGATAGTTTCAAACAGAAATTTAAGAAACCCATATATATATGCAATATATATATATTGCATATAGCAAATGCATATATACAAACTTATAACCTTGTAGGAGATATTAACATTAATAAAATCTCAACAATTTTCAAGAATTATTCAGTTATCATGATATCACGATATTGGGGTGTAACAACTTGTACCTATCAGAAGTTAAAGATGTCAGCAGAAAAGTTAACATATCTGATGGTTGTAATAATAACGAAAGAGGAATTTCCTAAGCATCAAACTGAAAAGTTTTAATGTGCTCATTTGCTGATAGGTTTCTAAGATTATCACAGCAGATGCTGCATATCATCATTCAGCTTTTGTCAACTAAAAATAATTTTTGCAAACTCATACTTTCCACTGTAGAACTATACTAGGTAAAAGTAATGTTTTTTCCGTATTTCTATTTTTTAAATTAAGAAATTAGAATTAAGTATGAGAATTCAGAGGAATGAACAAATTATAAGTGTTCAGTTCAATAAACTATCACCTGTGTAATCACCACCCAAGTCAAGAAACAGAATATTGCCTTCCTTCCTCTTTCAATCAATGCCTCCTTTCTTATCCTGACTTATTGCACCATTTTGGCTGTTTTAAATCTTTATATGAAAGGAAGCACACAGTATGTATTCTTCAGTATTTGGCTTCTTTTGCTCAAAATTATGTTCGGCAGATTCATCTATGTTGTGGTGAGCTGCAGTTCTTTAATTTTAATTGCTATATATTATTGCATTTTATGAATATTACACGAATTATTTACTCAATGTTGGTAGACATTTGAATTATTTCACTTTACGGCTACTAGAAATAATGATGTTATGGATATTTTCGAACATACCTTTTGGTGCACATATGCATGCATTTGTGTTGGCTAGGCTATAAATCTAGGATTGCGTCTGCTAGGCGGGGCTGGTTTCATAGGTGGGCAACCCATGCAGGTGTGCAGGGCCCTGTGCTCAAAAGGGCCCCAAACTTGGCTTAAGGCTCTGCTGTTGCTGTCTTGAAATTCTTTATCTTGAAACTTGTGTTTTGTAATTCAAGTCTGATGGAATAATGAGCAAGTTCATAAGCAGAGGAGAAAGGCACAATAAGAGTGTTTGCAATTTCTGGTGGCTTCATTTGCAAATAGCATATGCCTCAAAGCACTGAATTTTTGTTGATCCACTATTCATGGGAGTTCAAGGAGACACAAAGCAAATTTAAGATAAGCATGCTACAGCTATAGACCAAGTAAGCGAGGCACTGAGCTTTGAGAGACCAGCTTTCATTCAAATCAGAACTCACATCAAATGCAGAAAAACATCAATGCATTCTATGAAACATGACTTTCCTTTAATAGCCAACTGTTAATGCTGAAAATGATGACATAGAAGGAAAAGGAAAGACAGGACAAACTTTAGTTTCTTTCCTTTAATCCTTCCTTACTCATCATTAACAGATGGTAGAGAATGTGGATAGAATGTGAGCATACAGAGAAGTGAAACAAAAACAGGAGAATTTGTTTTGTGCACTGTTTTTGTAGAATAAATTAAATGTGCATATCCTACCTATAAAATACAAATTGTGTATTTCAGTGATCCTACATACAAGTTCAATTCTCTTATATTTGCACTTAAAACTGGACTGCACAGTACAGAGATCAATAGTAAAATTCATGCTAATAATCATATAGTAAATAAACAGCATCATGATAAGTTACCTAGAGAAAGGAAAAATCTTTATATTTTACTTCCTTTAACAACACTTTCCCACTGCTTCCTGAACAACAGGTTGTGTTTTTATTTTATATTGGACCTGCAAATTATGTAGCTGGCTCTGCTACATAGGGTCATAAGGTATGCTTGACTATTTCAGTAAACAGTTTTTCAAAGTGGTTGTACTAATTTGTACTCCCCCTGAAGTGGATAAAATTTCCTGTTGTGCTATATCCTTGTCAGCACTTGATATTGTCAGTCTTTTTAACTTTAAATATTCTGGGGGTGGTGGTGTCACATTTCCTTGATGACCTATGAGGTTGAGGGCCTGTTCATATATTTATTGGCCATTTGGATATTTTCTTTTGTGAAGAGTCTGATTAAAGGAGCCATTTTCTAATTGAATTACTTCTATTTTTGAATCAATTTGTAGAGTTCTTAAAATATTTTGGATGTGCACTCTTTTTGTTTTTCTGTGTTGAAAATATCTTCTCCCACTTTTTATTACCTTAATGGAGTCTTTTTATTAATTTAAATTCATAATTCCAATCAAAGTCCAATTTATTTTTTTATTTTTATTTTATTTTTTGTCTTTTTCGTGACCTGCACTCAGCCAGTGAGTGCACCAGCCATTCCCATATAGGATCTGAACCCGCAGCGGGAGCGTCACCGTGCTCCCAGTGCCGCACTCTCCTGAGTGCGCCATGGGCTCGGCCCAAAGTCCAATTTATTAATATTTTCCTTTATGATTTTTGTTTTTTGGATACTGTTTATGATATCTTTCTCTGTCCCGAAATCCTGATATTTGCTCATGATATCTTATGGATATCATGCTATTTTATTGTTTTATACTTCACATTTAAATCTGCAATCTACTTGGAATTGAATTTTGCTTATAGTGTGAGGCAGAGATAATACAATTCTTTCCACATCAATATTTAAGTAATCGAGCACTAGGCTTTCCCAGATTCTCTCTCTGTCGTGCTACCTTTTTAACAAAACAAATGTTCATGTGTACATGAGAGTTTTGTGTGCCCTTCATTTTGTTCCACTGGTCTGTTTATCCTTGTTCCCGTATCATTTTACCATAGTATCTTAGTTACTGTGGCTTTATAAAAAATAATTCCTGATATCTGATATAGCACATCCTCCCAGTTGTTCTTCCAAAGTGGCTTGGCTACTCTTGGCTTTTCTTATTCTGATAACAAACTTTAGAATCCATTTGAAAATTAATGTACATAAAAAAATCTGCTGTGATTTTTATTTGGATTGCAATTACTTTATAGGTCACTGAGGCTTTTAACTTTACAACTTTGAGGCTTTCAACTCTGTAATATTATATATATATATAGTTTAATTTCTCTCTATACTTTTTCATAGTTTTCTAAGTAGATATCTTGAACATTTAAAATACATCAAATTAAATTAAATTAATTCCTAATCATTTGATGTTTATGCCCATATAAGTAATGTCTTCTTTAATTTTAATTTCTAATTTTTTGTGAATAGAAATGCAATTGACTTTTGTAATATTGACTTTGTTTATGTGAACTTGTTAAAAGCACTTATTAATTTAAGTGATTTTTCTGTAGTTTTTATATATATTTTATATCATTTATGAACATGCCAAGTTTCTAATTATTAATCATTTCATTTATTTTACTGGTTAGGATCTCCAAATGTGTGGAATAGAAGTAGTTTTGTGGTACCCTTATCTCATTTTTATTATTGAAGAAATAATTCTTGGCATTTAATTATTAGGTATGATGTTTCTGTAGACCTTTTGTAGGTATCCTTTGGAAATTAAGGAAGGTACCCTCTCTTTATAGTTTGCTATATTACATTAAATTATGAATGTGTTGAAATTTCTGCATTTATGGAGATGATCATATAGTTTTCTTTTTTATTTTGTTAATGTGAAAAGTTGTATTAATTGATTTTAGGATGTTAAACAATTTTTCTTTCTTCAAATAATCTCAAATTGGTTGTGATACATTATCCTTTGTACATATTGCTATATTCTTTTTGCTCTTATTTTGTTTGGTATATTTGCATCGATGGTCATCAATAAGAAAGACCTGTATTTTTCCTTTCCTGTAGTATGTTAGTAGAATTTGCTTTTTGTAACCCTTTGGGCCTGAAGATTTCTTTATGGAAAGTGTTTAATTAAAGACTCAATTTCTTTAATTATTATATGACTACTTATATTTTCTATTTCTTCTTGTGTCAGTTTTAGAGAGTTATGTTTTTCTAAAGCAATGTATTGATTGCACTAAATTTTCAAATTTATTTGAATAGTATTCTTCATAATGTTCTTATAGAATATGTCTAATATCTTTATAATACATAATGATGTCACCTTTTAAATTACTAATACTATTTATTTTATCCCTCATCTCTCTCTCTTTTTTAAAATCAGTTTTGCCAGGGATCAATTAGTACATTTAAACTTTTCAAATAATAAGTTTTAGGCTTTGCCAATCATCCTTTACTGTATGTTTGTTTTCCATTTTATTTGCTTATACTTTTTCTTGTAATTTCTTTGGATTTAATTTATTGTTCTTTTTCTAACTTTTGCAATTGAGTTTCACTCCTTAATTTTTGACATTTCTTTTTTCTAACATAGGCCTCTTAAGGCTATAAAAGCTTGACTTTAGTTGCAGCCTAAAAGTTTTGGTACTTACTATTTTCATTTTCATTGTGTCAAAATATTTTATAATTTGTATTACAGTTTCCTTTTTGACTTATGAATTATTTATAAAATATATTTCTTAATTTCCAAATACTTGAGCATTTTCACTTTATCTTTGCAGTATTGATTTCTAGGTTAATTCCTTCATGGTGAAAGAATATGCTATGTATAATTACAACCTTTAAAATTTGTCACTTGGTTTATGGCCCAGCAAGTTTTCAAAGAAAGTATAATAGTAGGTGTTAAGGGCTGTGTTTCGTATATCAATTAGGTCATTCTTATTTGTGTTGTTCAAAACTTCTTTAGACTTACTAATATTTTTGTTTGATTATTCTTGTTAATGAAAGACGCATGCTAAAGTTTTCCACTATGCTTATGGATTCAAGTATTTCTCCTTGAAGTATGGTGAATTTTTGCTCTATATCTTTTGAGGCTATATTATTGTTAGATATAAAGATTTAGAATTATTATAATTTTTTGGAGAATCAAAATTTTTATCATTAAATGGCCCTCTTTATCAATATAAATGCTTTCTGTTTTAAAGCCTACTTTCTGATATTAATGTAGCTATACCAGTTTTATTTTGGTTAGAGTTTTTTTAGTATGTCATTTTTCTATCATTTTGACTTATACCTTTCCTTATTCTTATATTTTAGAATGTGTCTCTTGTAAACAGAATCTAGTTGAGTTTTTAATTTTATTATCCATTATGATAATCTTTGTCCTTTATTTGGAGCACTTAATCCACTTATATTAATGTAATTACTATTATATTTAGATTATAGTCTTTCATTTTTTTTCTTTCTGTTATTCCCATCGACACTATGTTCTTTTTTTCTCCTTTCTTACCATTACTTAAGATTAATTTAATAAAAAATCAACATTAAACTCACCCTGTCTCCAGCTATTATAATATTATAAAATGATTTCTCATTTTTTTGTTTTCTTATTCTCCTTTTCAAACTCTCCAGCTTCAGTAAATTCATTTTATGATGTTTTAAGCTAAATAAACTAAAAAAGACTTTGAGAGGAGTAATTTGCTTATGTATCCCAGTTTTTAAATCATATCTCTCAAAAGACTCAGGTTTTTTAAAGAATTTATTTTTATTTTGTTAATTTTTTTTTATCATAACCTTTTAAAAGCTGGTATATTACCCCAGAGTGATAAATGGAATGTTTGCCCCAAACCCTGCAATTTTCAAATTTGAACGGCATAAATAAATCACTACTGGCATTATATTAACAAAAGATTTATAGTCACCACTAAGCTACAAGTAATAAAAAGTTGTTATTTAGCTTCAACTTTATTTAAAAACTGAGCAAGTCATACATTCATGACTTTTGCTTCTATTGCTCAATGTTATATTTTATGTGTGAACCAGTTTTCTAGATGTTTCAGTTACCTGTTGTTTATGGTTTGCAGTGGTTTGTTACACATCGATAGGTAACTGAAATGACAGTTAACAACTATAAAAGTATTCATTTTCTCATGATTTGCAATCTGGGCTGAGCTTGTCAGGGATGGCTTTTCTTTGCTTTATGTGGTGTTGGCTGAGGTGGTTCTACTGTTGCTGGAAGGTCCACAAACTTCATTTACGTGTCTGGTGCCTCACCTGGGATGGCTGGATCAGCTGGGGATTGGCTGAGCCTTCCTATTTTACTTCACTCTTTCTTACATTCCAGAGTGTCTCTCTATACACTTGGTATCTGTCGATCTGTCTATATCTGTACATCCGTCCATCCATCCATCCATCCATCCATCCATCCATCCATCCACATGTCTGCTCTCTCTAACATGGTGGTTGAACATCTTTATACAAATGTCCTCCAGAAGAGCAAAAACAGGAACTACCATGTTTCTTAAGACCTAGACCTGGAATTGTCACAGTCCCTTCTGGCACATGATCTTTGTCAAAGTAAGTCACAAGGACAGCCCAGATTCAAAGGGAGGAAAAGTGGACTCTTTCTCTTCAGGGTGAAGTGTCCTGGGTGTCCAGGGATGAGAGGGTGGTGGCCATCTCTGGAAACAAGTTACTATATCAAGACAGCAAGGTAGCAAGAGGTGGCTATTAAATTATACCTTTAATGAGTATCTTTACTCCTAAAAAGAAATTGGCTCACTCCTTAAAATGTGTCACTTTATGGAATCTGACCTCTTTAATCTTTATCTAATTATCATCAATATACACAGAACATTTTTTGTATTTTTCACATCACAGATTAAAAATCTAAATTTGCCTTTCTTATTACATTCTTGTAACGGCTACACAAACTTTCATAAACAACACACACACACACACACACACACACACACACACATATTTAATCCTAGTTTTTTCACACCTAGCTGTGTGGTCTTGGGCAAGCTACAGAAACTCTGGTTCTGTTTCCTCACTTGAAAATTGGGTTGATAGAAATATCTATTTTACAGCATTGTTCTAAAGCCTACATGAGATAAGCAGTGTCAGATATATAAGCCTTGAATCTTTGTGAACTATTATTATATCTTCCCTTATGATTTCAAGCTCATTTATAAAATAATGTTGGATTTAATTCTTATTTTCCCAGGTTTCCTGTAGTATGAACTATCAGGCTGATAGTGGTGCCCTTGACTGAAGTAGGAAAGAATGAGACAAGAATATGTAAGAAATTATCGCAGAGGCTTTTAAGATGATATATGAACATGTACTCAATTGTGCAAATGTATTCATGTACACATGCATAGATTTAAATGTATGCAGATACATAGCAAGACATGGACTGAGAGACAGAGGGAGAGACAGAGACAGAGAAGGGGCAAATAATATGGATCCAATTATCCCAACGTATTTATGATGATGCATAAATAAGAACATTCATTTCTCTTTTCTCTGGAAGGTAGAAATTTTACCTTATTCATATTTCTAGTCTCCATAACATTATCTATCACCTCTATGTGCTTGAGTATTCATAATTTTTTACTGAATTGTATTAACACATTCCCTCTAGAGTTAGCTTAGGAAATAATCTGGAGACAATTTTTAAAGCTTCTCATTATTTCACAGATTCAGTTATCCCAGGTTATATCATGCCTTTCATTTACTGAGTGTTTTAAATACCTTTCTTTGCTTCCGCAATATGGTAATAGAATGGGGAAAAACTTACAATGTGAATATTCTCTGTCTTCTAAGGCCAATAACTTCTATTAGAATTTGAAACAAACAAATCTGTTTTGTTATTAATATTCGATACTAATCAACATAATTCATAAACCATTTTTGCAGTCATTACAGAATTTGATAAAAATAAACCTTTGAGGTATCATCATCATTCCCATATGACAGGTAAGAAGTCATGCTCAGAGGGTTTAAGCAAGCAGCTAGCACACGGCAGAACTAGGACTCCAACGCATGTCTTCCAACTCCAGAAAGTACATGACGAGAAAAGCCTTGATAATTTGGCTCTAAACAGAGTAACATTAATAGACTGACATCATTTTTTTGGTTTCTGGCTACATATAAGTTATAGAAGCTATGCTGTATAAAATAGGATTATTCATAAGTTCTGCTCATTCACCCCCTCTGAGGCAACAGACTATATAGTACAATATAGCACAATGCCTTAGTATTGTGGATGTTGGAGATGTAGCAAAAAAATTGTGCTTTCTCTAGCCATCCAGTTTTGAGACAACCCTAATACAAAGCACCTCTCTCATAAAATTGGTTATATTTGGGCAAATGATGTCAAATTACATCATAGGGATGCACAGAACAGGAGCCTTAACACTCTTATCTTCACATTAAATTACCTAAGTGTTTAAGTCCCTGGACCCTTGTATTAAAATGTGTTTTTCAAATAGGAAAATACTCTTCATTTTTCTAAAAAAAAAAAAAAATGTGAGAAAAGGCTTAATAGAAGAAGCAACTTTTGGGATGTATATGAATTTAAATTAATTCCATTCCCCTAAATAATTTGAAATGACTTTACATATTTCATAATTTCTCATTAAAATATTTTGGTAACATCCTTTTAAAATGCACCATCTGTGATTCTTCAGCAACTGTTCATGGTGTCTTTCTGGTTTATTTTAAATACATAGGTTATTAATGCATAATCAAAGTGAATTGCAATGCTAGTCTAAGAAATTCACCAATCTATCATTAAAGAAAAAAAATTTTAAAGTTGTTCTTTTTTGCTAATTATTAATAAGATTTTGAAATTAAAATCATTCCAATTAGAGTAAGCTGACACTTAATAAATGAGGGCACTTCAAACAGTGCATGGAAAGATGCACTCCATCTTTTAATTCTGTTTTTCCACAAACTTTTTGAAGTACCCTCATATACCAGGTTGAGAAACTATTCTGATTACAATGTGTCTTTACTCGAAACTCTTGTGTTGGCATACAGAAAACTGCATTAAAGAGACATTTTTCCCTTCAACAATTGATAACCATGGCACAAAGCTGGAATAAAGTGGTCAAATCTATTTTTTTCTTCCACTGTTACTTAAAAATATAAACCTGGCTTCTAGCGAACAAAAACTAACTTGAGACAGAGTGGGAGGTTATTAATATTAAGCAAATGGAGGTTCAATCCTGATTCTCGCAATGTGTTTCTATACAGCAGAGAGTTTCTTTCGGTGTGAAAGTACCATACTGGATTTTTCCAGCTGAGCAGAAATATGCCCAGCATTTTAGAGAGCAAAAAATAAACCCAGAAACTGTCACTCAAATTAAGAAATCATATACACATTTGTTATTGCAAAGAAGAGTTCAAAATATTTTATAATTCTCATTGTGGCTTCTTTTTGATCCATGGGTTATTTAAAATATATGGATATTTTTCCAGTTCCCTTGCATTTTTGACTTTTAGTGTAATTTATTGTGGCCAAAGATATACTCTGTATGATTTCAACCCTCTGAAGTTTGTTGAAAATTAATTTTGAAGCTCTGTTATTGCATGCATAAAAATTTAGTAATATGACATCTTTGTCTTGAATTAAAACTTTTATCATTGTGAACGGATCCTGCCTTCTTTCTCTTCTCCTGCCCTATCTTCTCCCCCTCCTCTGCTACTTCTTTCCTCTCCTCTCCCCCCTCTTCTCCTTCCACATACTATACATACATTGCTCTCAACAAAACAAAGAAGTTGCCTTTTACCAAAATAATTAATCCAATTGCTTTGAAAGAAAATGTAATGATTTACAAAAACCAGGTCAATCTCATGAAAACAAACCCCAGCTTATATCTCACATGACTCCACATGCTGGGTCCATTCAGGCAGTAGGAACTTGCTGGTAGGGCTGGTTTGCCATTACACACAGCTCTTCCTTTGCGGTTGATAATAGGGCTGCTAACCACATAATATCTTCATTTACCAATATGGCAGGAGAAACCACTTTGTATGAACTGTCCTAGCACAAGAATTTTTCTGTTAATTTGGTGTAGGTTTTTCACAGCAGGTTCAATATTATACTGAACTTCATTCTTGGCAAATGGTTACTTCCCTAGCATTGAAATGCAGTGACATGGTCTTATGGATTCTACACCAGTTAATGGATGGCTACTGCCCTAGATGCTTTTATTGATGACATGAGCTAGGATTGTCTTTCTTTTTTTTTTTTTTTTTGTCTTTTTCGTGACCGGTACTCAGCCAGTGAGGGCACCGGCCATTCCTATATAGGATCCGAACCTGCGGCGGGAGAGTCGCCACTCTCCCGAGTGTGCCACGGACTCGGCCCTAGGATTGTCTTTCTGAACAGCTACTGATTAGTGGTTCTGCTCTATCAATAAAAGGCATGTTTACTGAGCTCTGAGCCTGTGCCAGGCATTGTAAAATTGTATTTCATCACAGTAATTTTGTCTGAACTTTTAAGGAAGGAAATAAATTGGAGGACACAAATAGTCATTGCTCAGGGAAGCAAAAACACGTATGCCGTTTGTATACTTATAAAAGCTTGCAAAATACTTTCTAAGGCTTATCTAACCCTCAGGATGACGGGGGCAGGTATTATAACTGAGATTTTATAGTAGAGGGAATTGACGTTTAGAGATGGTAAGTCACTTGTCCAAGGTCCCTTTTGTGGTGGCAGAGTAGGGTACTTGTACATAGTGGAAAGAGCATGGTGTCAGAGAGATCTGAACTCAAGTTCCACCGTCTCTGCCATTTCCTAATGCTGTGACCTTGGACGACAGGTTTCTTAAATATATCTGAGCCTGTTTCCTCCTCTGCCTTAGCTTTGTTGCAGGGTTACTGACAGCACTGAATGAACGAGAGGGCATGGAAGTGTCCATAACCTTAAAAGTGTTGTGTAATGTAAGCATGAGTCACTCCTATTTAACCTTGGGGAGGAGGTGGCACAGGCTTGTAGACCACAACAAAGCTGGTTCTAACTAGCACATGCTGCACGCTCTCGAGTGTGTTACTTGAGATCTTTGGGTCTCTGCCTCCTCACTTGTAAAATATGTATCATAACATGACTGTGTATCACGAGTATTGACCAACATGACAGAGGTGAAGTACGGAGCACAGCAATGCTTGCAGGTGGCACTTGGCGGACATCAAGTCTCCTCTTTCAAGCTTGGCCTGGGGTCTGTGTTAGGACAGTACTGTCTCTATAGAAGAGCACTGAATGATTCAGTGTAGCGTGGGAGAGCCATCTTGGACTAAGCACGTCATTCCATGGATGAGGAATTGGAGACCCAAAGAGCTTAACCAACTTACCCAGGTCACAAAGCTAATGGCAGAGTTGGAAGCTGAACCCAATTCTGATGTCAACTCTGGTACTCCCCCCCACTATATCACAGTATTCGTAGCATTGTTTGTACCTGTTCTAACCTTGTGAAAATATTTTTATTAAGAACCCATTAGTGCATGTAGATAGCATTGCTAGTGCAGTTGAATTACACCGGAACAGTTCTATCACAAATAGCCAGGTATGGGCCTTCAAGCATAGAAAAATTTCTTTGCGTGTCTTGGGTTAGTCTCTGTGGAAGAACCACAGAAATTATTTGGTCTCTGTGCCTAGTATTCAAACCTGTGCTCCCTTAGAAACAATTTACCGGCTTTTAATATCTACCTTATACTTGATTTCAAATTCCCTGTTGCTATTACTAGAGATGTACATATGCTGGCTGCAAGGCGTGGTGGAAAGAGCCTCGCACTGAGGCATCAAGAGACCCAGATTCTAGTTCCACATTTGGTATTAATTAGTTTTTGGATCTTATTCAAATCATATCTACTACTTCTATGATAGCTCCAAAGATCTTGAAGTAAGTATGAAATATTGCTAGGTATATTAATTTCCTATTGCTACTGTAACAAATTACCACCCACTTTCTGGCTTAAAACAACACAAATTTATTCTTTTACAGTATCGGAGGTCAGAAGTCTGAAATGGCTCTTAAGGGGCTAAAATCAAAGTGTTGATTCTGTCCAGAGACTTCACGGGCAAATCCATTTCCTTGCCCTTTTTGGCTTCTAGAGGCCACCTGCATTCCTTGGCTCATAGTCCTTTCCTGGCATCATTCCCACCTCTTGTTTCTGTCATCTCATCTCCTGCCAAGATAACAGAGATGCCGTTTTATATTTCCTTCTATTGGCTTGACATTTTCCTTCATTCTTTTAGTTCCCTAGTCTTTCTAAAATCACCTTTATATATGATATGAAGAAGAGATCCAACTTGATTATCTCCTATGCAATAACCAGTTTTCTTAATTTTATCTCACGAACAACACATCCTTTCTCCACTCTCTTGTGTCATCTCCATCACATGGCAAGTCTCCCTATGCATGTAGATTTATTTCTGAACTCAACATTTAATTCCATTGGTCTATTTGTCTTTTCCTATACCAACACCATGTGTTTTAAAAATTACTATGGATATATAGTATGTCTTAATTTCTAATAGGCAGAGTTCTCCTCTTTCTTGTACTTAAAAAATAATTTTAGGTATTCATGAACATTCACTTTTCCACATCCTGAATTTGCTAATGTTCCCTAAAAGTTCTACTGTAATTTTGATTGAAATCCAATGAAGATGACGTATGTAATCATTGGCTCTTGGCACTTCATGATATATGAAGAGTAATGTCTATATATGCTAGAGAGCCATTTTTAGCATTTACTATAAATTATAAAGGGATAAATAGTGCATTTATGTATAGGGACTGGGTAACATATTTGAAATACCAAATGAGGTTTTTTGTTAAATTTACAATTACAGCAAAATGTGCAGTGCTGTGAGAATATTTCCATGGTCATAAAATAATAGAATTTACACAATACTTTATGGTTTACAAAGTCTTTCCATGTGCAGACACAATTGCCAATAGAAGCTCCCAACTTCAGAGATTCTGTGGTCTCTGACCTTTCCTACATTACATAGCCCTGTTGTGTTTTCAGTCTTTCTGATGTGTTTTTAGTTTAAATCCTTAATTCTGGAGAAGAAGACTAAATGTAAGAAGACTAAACTTTCTTGGGTTGTATATCTATAGTTATTTAAACACTTATTTTGTGATGGAGCCTTAGTTATTTAAATATTAATGTGCACACAAGCTCTTTGCCTATCTCACAGAGGCAGATCTGTATCTCTAGGAACAAACATTCTGCAGAAAGCAACCATAATGAGGGGCCATCCAGAGGATATGTCATCCTAGTCTAAAACGGTTTGGTCTGACACAATTTTCAGTAGTCCTGCCTGCCTTCAGAACCCATCCTTTTATATAATTTGTGTTCATTTCCCATTTAGGTGCTCGCTCTCCCAGTCTTCCCATGTTCTTGGTCTTTCCTGCCCTTGTCAGTTGGCTCTCAGGAGATAATCTGAAACTCACCTAGATCAATAGGGTTTAATTGATTATTCTCCCAGTGATATGATATTTGCATTCACCTTTAACTAACGCTGTGTACCTATAAGCTGGGCAGTGATCCCTTTCGGAACCCCTAAGCTTGCAATTTGTATTCCATTTATGCACAATCTCAGCTTTAGAAGTAAGGAAAGGACTTCAACAAAACCAGAAAATTTGGTTAGGTATACCTGTCATTAATTATTTTAAAAGTACTGTTACCAGTTTGCCTCTAGTGAGTACAAAATTCACTGCAATTGTTGTCCCATTGCTTTAGCCCCAACAGGCGGTCTCTGCTGTGAGACTTTTGATGATAAGTGGGAAGGTGGTGATCTATCTTCACCTTCCTCCCCTCCAGGACTCCTGCAGGAGAGGAGGTACCTGAGAGCGGAGGAAAGTCCCCAGAAGGCTGCATAACCCACCAGTGCATGTCCTGCCTTGCTTGCCAAAGCCCATCTAAGACTAAGACATGGGAACTTTGAAGGTCATGCCCTTGGATTTGGCCAAGGTAGTTACAACAGCCTATAAAATACTTTCCTCTGGGAGGTATCCAGCATTCTCAAAGGAAAATATGGTCTTATCTGGCTTTTCTGAAAGGTAACCAATGCAAAAGAGGTTCATTCCAGCTAAATCAGCAAATACAGAGGAAGCATCATTTGACTGAGACTACTATAACTGTCCAATTGTAAAGAACATGATGGTTGTTTGGGTTAAATTTTACTTAAAATGATTCAACTTAAACTTTGAAAAAAAGCTTAGGTCAACGATTAGTCAGCACCTAGTTTCTGCCAAGTGTGGACTGAACTTTCCAAAGCCATGTTGGAGTTGGAAAGAACCAATGGGAAAAATGAAGCAAGGGTCATCCTGAGTTCAGCTCAGGATTTGGGGAGTGCTTTCCAACACTGCTGTCCTGGACTGCCCACAGAACAAGCGGACAAAATGATTAACACTACCGTATGTACTGGGGACACATTCAGCCATTTCAAAACTGTCCTGATTGTGACAAGAATGCATCTGTCAACCATGGATCAAGAGGAAAATGATCACACTTTGTAGCAGATTTTGGACATTCACTGCTTGCTTATGGTGAAAGTCTCAGAAAGTTACTTGTGAAGCGGAATGACTTCTACTCTGCCCTTCCTAGTTACCTTGAACCTCTTTAAAGACAATGTCTTACTTGTTTGACTCCCCAATACGCAGCAGAATACCCAATGCACAATAAATGCTTAATTAATATTTGTTAAGTGGTAGGATAATCAGCAGACTAAAGCAGGGAGCAGCTTCATCATCTGACTATGCTATGAAGCCCCTCAGTCTGACTGGTCACGCAGACATGAGATCATGGGAAAAAAAAGAAAAAAGTCTTCTAACTTATAAAAACCAGAGGAGAGTGCGGTATGTAAATGTAGCTTTTTTTTTTTTTTTTTTACCTTCTCTCTTCCTCTGTTTCCCTCCTCCCCTCTCTCTGTGTCTCTGTGTCTCAGTTCCTAAAGAGTATGTCAACTCTTTAAAAAGCCCTCTGCTGCCCTCTTGTGGATCTCTGTTGGTAAGCAGGCATGCTCCTCAGAGGTAATGGAATCTGGGGCTGGCAAAATGGTTCACAAGAGGGAATGGGTGCGATTATCACCTGACTCCCACCAGTGCGCTCTCTGGAGGCAGCCAAGACATTGACCTACAGTCACAGCCATGCTAGTTCTTTGATTTAATTTGATAGACTCAGCTAGTTTTCTGTTGCTGGTAGCATATGACTAATTTTTCCTCTTTTCTTATCTGAGTCTCAAGGTTTGGAGTCAAGGCAGAAAGCAAAAGCATTTTGTTCATTAAAATGTATGAAGCTGCTCCATGGAGTCGACTCCTCACTTTGGAAAGGGGTGGCCTGCCCCCTGCTGGACTGACACTAGGTGGGATCAGAATGGTCCTTCTCCGTCGTCCAAATTGACCTTCATTCTGGGCACCAGGGCCTTACTGTGGCCTACTTCTGTTTCTCTCCCCCTACACCCACAAGGCTGGGCATACAATTTAAAAAATTATAATAGTAACACATTTTTATTTGTACATACTTTAGAAAAAGCAGGTAGTAAAAAGAAAGATAATAAAATCACCTATGAATCTAAACATGCTGTCACAATGTTAGTGGTTTGCACCGCATCATCTTATATGTATATACATCTCTGAGACATTGTGTCCTGTGGCAGAAGTATTTTATGTCACTCTTTTCACACAACGGCATATCGCAAGTGTTTTTCTATGCGATGATATGCAGCACATCATTTTTTAAAATGCTGTGCCGCCTTTCTCATGCTCACATTAGTGCCTTGGCATTCGGGTTTCCCTTTGTGAGGACAGGAAAACTTGAGAGGTGTCTTTCTGGTGGACACCCTGTTGTCATTAAAGCCTCAGCTCAAATACTGCCACCTCAACGTGGCTTTCCCTAGCCCCAACCTAAGGAGTCTCCTCTGTCACTTGTCATTTCCTTCATGCCACTAGTCACTGGCTCTCTGAAACTATCTTGTTCATTTATTTGTTTGCTTGTTTTGAGGTCTTCCTGGAGTAGAATGTAGGCTTCCTGAGGGCTGAGACCTTCTCTGTCTCCATCACCCTCTCCTCAGGGCTAAGAATAGGATCCTGTTCAGAGTATTTGCTCAGTTAATATTTTTTCACTCCCTGACTGAATCCATTCAATGTCTAGGCCAATGTACCAAATGCATTCAAGCAATTTCTTATTGCAGAGCTCTCGATCATACCCAGTTTTTAATATTTTCACCATTATAAGAATGTCCTCGTGCCCTTGGATGGTTCTTTGCTCCCTCTCAGCCTTTTAAATGCAAAAATATTAAACATACAGAAAAGAAGAAAGCATTCAGCAATGAACACCTATATGTCACCTCTCACAGAGTGACGGAGATGCAAAAGATTACTCAGAGCCCAGGTATTCAGAGCAATGAGAAGCCCGAAGGGACTGCACCAAGGGAAAAATCCTTCAAGAGAGGAGAGCCCAGGCACAGCCCTGAGTCAGTATTTGCTTTAGTTTTTATTGTAAAGACAAGAAAGTTACAGAAGAAAAACAAATGGTTAATCAATCCTAGTGAAAACATAAACAAGCTGGTTACATGACAGTCTTCATTAAAGTATGTGTAACTTAAAATAGTTCAAGCAATTTACCATTACCATGAAAAGGAGTCATAAAACTAAGCTATGTGATGTATGAAAAGAAACAATGAGATAATCACCAAAGTGCCTAACTCCCTAAGAAATGCAAAGAAACAGCTTAGGGCAAGATATGGAACATCCCCCAAGCACCAACTAGCAGAATATCCTTGAAGATTTTAGCTCAAATACTTTCCCATCATTTAGGCTTAGCTGCACCAAGGGCAACTGCCCCCAGAGCAATCACTTTTCACTGTGTTTCAATTCTCTTATCTACATCAAAGATTTTAGTCCTGTGAAAGTTTTCTGGTCTTTCTTAATCTTAGCATTTCTATGTGTTTTCCTAAGGGGTTGGGCTTTGGCCCCCTAAACTAGAGGCTTTGGCCTCCTATATTAAGGACTTTGGTCTTCTAAACTACAGGCTTTGGCCTTCTACATTAAAGACTTTGGTCCTCTAAACTACATGTGTTTTATTTCTATCTCATTAATAACTTCTTAGTCAATATCATATACACCTACATGTCTTTTATTAAGATGAAAAAAATTGTTAATTTTGTAACCCATTTAGTTTCTCTCTCTCTACTTATTTTCTTTGCTAAACCATTAGAAAGTAATTTGTAGACTTTATGATACTTCACCATTAAATACTTCAGCATGTATCTTCTTTTTTTTTTTTTTTTTTCCGTGACCGGCACTCAGCCAGTGAGTGCAGCGGTCCGTCCTATATAGGATCCGAACCCGCGGTGGGAGCGTTGCCGCGCTGCCAGCGCAGCACTCTACCAACTGCGCCACGGGCTCGGCCAGCATGTATCTTCTAAGTACATTCTCCTAAATAAACACAGTGCTATCAGCACACCTAGGAAACATCATAATAATTAGTAATAATTCTCTAATGTAATCTGGTAATCTTCACATATTTAAATTTCTCCAATTGCCTCCAAAATATTTCTATAGCTGTTTTATTTATTTATATTTTTGAGCCAGGATAAAGCCAAGTTTCATACCTTGTATTTGTATATCTGTTTAGATTCAATCTAGAATAGCTGCCCTGTTTTAAAAATTTATTATTCTTTTTTTTATCACATTAACATTTTGAAGAATTCACATCAGTTTTCTTATAGTATGCCCCTCTGGATCTGCCTACTTATTTCCTCATGGTATAGTTAGCTTGTTCTTTCCCCTGCATTTCTCATATACTGGAAGCTAGATGTAGATACTTGCTCACATTATGTGATTATAATCACTTACAGTCCCAGATTTGTCCACGAGATACCCCTTTAAGCTAGCTTCTGTACCTTTTTTGTATGACCCTGTTAATCTTAGAGTGTATTTTTGCTTCCTGGCACAAAAGTATGTCATGACCACACTTGTGTTTTCCCTCTACACCTGGCACCTGGAATCTGAGCTTTCTCCAGAGAGTACTGCTTTTTCTTTCTTTCTTCTTCTTTTTTTTTGGTAAAAATTATTTGCAAACAAAAATCTGGGTGCTGGATTTGTTCATTACTATTAGGGTGATATTGCTTCAAAGACCTTTTAGACATCTAAACTTATATATATATATATATATATATACACACACACATATATATACATATATATATACATATATATAAGGGTACCTCAAAAGTCACGGAAAGATTTGTATTACCTTTCAATTCTATTTTACCATGAACTTTGTGAAGTACCCTCAGGTATATGTATGCATATTTTCAATTCAAATTTATATAACAAGGTTTTTTCTTAACTTATCTTATTTTATATTTGTATCTTAAGCATTCACTTACCAAAATGCATGGAGAGAAAAGATCTACTTGGCCTATTGCAGCAAGGGAGAATACATACCACAGAGGACCATGGGCATCTCAAAAGTGAGGAGTTAGGGAGTGTACAGGGTTTGGGGATCAGACACAGGATGGTTTTGGCAAAGATTGGTCAGAATTTATAAACTAGATATATTGCTGACATAGTGGTTTTACTTGTAGAACTCATGGGTCCCTGATGAGTTGCTATTAGATCAGTAGATGTGTGGTCTCTTCTAGAACTTGTGGGGCTGAATGAGCTGGTGCTAAAAGAGTTTGATCTTAGATAGTTTGTCTTGCATGTTGTGATTTGGTACAGTTTATCTATTTCTTGAATCATAGTAGTTTTGCAAGTTGTGTTTTATATGTTAATGATCAATTTCCCCATCTGGACCTAGCTGCCAATAGGATTATTTATTTATTTTTTAAACACCATTATTGAGGTGTTATTCATATGCAAAAAACCTACACATTTGTTATATACAATTTTATGGGTTGTACATATGCATATACCCATGAAATACTCACCACAATCAAGGCAATAGACATATTCACCATCTCCAAAAGTTTCCTTGTGCCTCTTTTATTGTTGTTTTCAGTTTTTAGTTTTTTGTTTCATAATGACACCTAACTACCCTCTTAACAAATTTTTAAGTGTATTTTTAAGTGTATGTTCATTACAGCCATGTATTTAGATTACTAATACTTAGATTAAAACACACATTGTAGGGCCAGCCACGTGGTGCGCTTGGGAGAGTGCAGCGCTTGGGAGCACAGCGGAGCTCCCGCCGCGGGTTCGGATCCTATATAGGGCTGGCTCATGGTGCGGGTGACACCAAGCCAAGGGTTGTGATCCCCTTACCGGTCACAAAAAGGACAAAAAAACAAAACAAAACAAAAAAAACCCCCACACATTGTACAGCTGTAGAAAATATTCTTTTTTATATCATTTTTTCTGTAAGCTTTTTTCTATTAAAAACTTTTCTTTTACTTTTTAAATTTTTGTTAAAAACAAAGGGAAAGCACACACATTGGGCTAGGCCTACACAGAGTCAGGATCATCAATAGCACTGTCTTCCTCCTCCATATCTTGTCCCACTGGAATGTCTTCAGAGGCAGTAACATGTATGGAGCTGTCATCTATGATAACAATGCCTTCTTCTGCAAAACCTCCTGAAGGACCTACCTGAGGCTCTTCATCAGGAGACATCACTCTTTTCAGAAATATGTCCATGATGGTTTGATTGGTTTGTTTCCTTTTTTCATCATAGATTTGCTTGTAAGAAGATAATACACCATGAACATTCCTCAAACTCCTTGTTCTCAGGAATCACCTCTAGGAGCTCCTCAAGTACATCCTCATCCATGCCCAAGTTAGAATTTTTTGCCATTTCAACTACAGCTTTGTTGATTTTTACAACCTTCTTGTCCTTGGCACATCCTTTAAAGTCATGGAGAAACCTCTTGGTGTTTTACTAGTCAGGGTTCTTCTGAGGGACAGAATCAATAGGTTATGTTATAAATATATTAAAGGTGATTTATTAGGGAAATTAGCTCATGCAATTGTGAAGTCCCACGACAGGCTGTCTGCAAACTGGATGCCGGTAGCATGGCTCAGGCCAAGTCCAAAGGCCTCAAAACCAGGGAAGCTGATGATGTCCTTGGCAGTAAGTCCTGGAACCCAAAAGCTGAGTCTTGAGCTCTGATGTCCATGGACAGGAGAGAAGAGTGTATCCCAGCTCCAGCAGATAGAGAGTGCGATTAACATTCTTCTCTTTTGTTCTCCCCTGGCCCCCAAAAGGATTGGATGATTCCTGCCCATATTGAGGGCACATCTTTTCCACCCAGTCCACTCAGGCTCTCATGCTAACCTCTTCTGGAAACACCCTAATGGACACACCTAAAAAGATAGCTTTATCAGGTTTCTTGGCACTCCTTAATTAAACCAAGTTGACACCTAGAATTAACCTTCACAAGTCCACCCTTTGGCAACTTGGTGTCCAGACTTATCTCCTTAAATAACACTTAATCTTCAAGTGGGACAATAACATAATAGTTTCATCTAACATGATGCAACTATCCTGCATACAACCGGAAATGCATTAATTCCTTTCCCAGAAGAGGTGGAGTCCTTAGATGATATTTACCCTTCTCCCCACATCCCATGCCTTAAATGCAAATACTATGGTGTAAAGCTAACAATATTTAAATGCTGATATAAAGTCAGTAAGTCTCATGGTATATGATAAGGAATAACAGGAACAAAACCAAAGATAATTGCTTACTATATGTACAGTATATATACATAGAGACATATTCTTGACACAATAGGGAAGACAATTACAATCCTTGTTTCTGTAACTGGTCACATGGTCGAGATTGGTATTTATAACTACCTTCTTCTACTGCGAATTCTGTATTGCCTTTGCCCTCAGCAAGCACCTCAGGTGGTCATGGTTCTTTACCTGGTGGAGTGACCCAAACCCTCAACCCTGAAGAGTCTGGGCCATTCGTAGTCTTGCCTGGATTGGGTTGTTGTAATTTTCATTGACCTTAATCACAGGGCGTGGTAGTACTAAGAGATGCCTTAAAGGATCTTCTGTATTTCAGACATAATCTTCCTTACCTCCACTGTGAAGTAGTAGTCCAACTTCCTCTTGGTAGTGTAAGTCAATCGCCCTAGCCAACACAGTATCTCCTTTTTTAGCCTGTTGACTCAGAGGCATGAGGAGCCCTAAAGTGGCCAGATGGCAGCCTTAACTTCCAGTTCATTGAGATCATTTTTGAGTTTCCTGATGGGGATGGAACGAATGTATTTGTATGTGAAAAGGACATGAGTTTGGGGGGGCCAAAGGCAGAATGTTATGGATTGAATCGTGTCCTCCCCAAAGTTTAATATGTTGGAGTCTTGGTCTCCACTGTGACAGTGTTAAGAGGGTGAGAAATCCTATTGTGGTAGTTGAAAGGTGGGGCCTCGGAGAGGTGATTGGATTGTGAGGACTGCACTATCATGAATTGATTGATCCATTCTTGGAATAGTGGGCGTGGTTCTGAGGGATTTAAAAGAAGAGCCCATGAGAAGTTCTCTCTCTCTGCTCTGCCATTCTGCCTTGTGACACTCTGCATTGCTGTAGGGTCACCTCACCAAATGTGTTCCCCGGACTTTGGACTTCCCGGATTCAGAAACTGTAAGCAATAAATTTTAATTTCTTATGAAGTATCCAGTTCCAGGTAATTTGTTATAAGCAATAGAAACTAATACAGGTGTCTTCTTCCAGATGCTATTCATACCTTCCTTGGTGATACCATCCCAAGTCTGAACAAGATTCCGGATGTGGACATAGATGTAATCCTTCCAGAATTGCACCAGCATCTTCTCAGTGTCTTCCTCAGTTGCAACAATAGCCTTGGCAAAGGTTCTCCTCAGATAGTAGGACTTAAAATCTGCTTATAACTCCTTGATCCATTGGTTGGATCCAAGAGGTGATATCTGGAGGAAGCAACACTCCTTTGATAAAAGGAGAATATGTGGTGGCATTATCAACAATAAGCAAAATCTTGAAAGGTATGTTATTCTCCAAAAAATACTTCTCTATCTTGCTGGTATAGCAATTCAGGAGGGCATCTTGGAAAAGTAGCTGGCTTATCCATGACTTCTTACTGCTCATGCAGTATGCTGGCAGTGTGTGTTTATTGATATATTTGAAGGCTCTGGGGTTCTCACTGTGCCAGATCACAAAGGGTTCTAATTTGTAGCCTGCAACATTACCCCCAAGCAAGGCCGTTTTCCTGTCCTAAAAAGCGTTGAAACCTGGCATTGATTTGGCCTCCTTATGAATGAAAATACTTCAGGCTTCCATTTCCAGAATAAGGAGGTTTCATCCATATTAAAGATTTGCTCTGGCAAGTAATTTTCCTCCACAATAAGTTTCTCTAGAGTTACCAAACATTCTTCAGTTGCCTTCACATCAGTACTCACAGACTCACCACTCACTTTCACATCATGTGATTGCTGTAGATTGGACTCCCCCCTACCCCCATCTCATTGAGGCTTAATCCCTATTGGAACTGTTGAGGGTGGCAAATCCTATTATTATTGCTGTAATTGAAAGGTGGGGCCTTGAAGAGGTGATTACATTATAGGACCATTCCACAGTGAATGGATTAATAATGGTGGTTAGGGGCATCCTTCTGAGGGCTTTAAAAAGGAGAGTGCATGAGGAACTATCCCTCTCTCTGCTCACCATTTCGCAATGTGACACCCTGCCATCAGTGTCACCACCACCATGACTCTCACCAGATGTGTTCCCTGGACTTTGGACTTCCAGCCTCTGAAATTGTAAGCAATAAATTTAATTTTCTTTATTTTGTTAAAAGCAGCAGAAATGGACTAATAGAGTAATGAATAATGATTCTTGAATTGTTTAAACCACCCAGAGCTAACAATAAACTCAACACAGATCCAGCTTTTTCTTTCAACATCACAAACATTTTGCTTTGGACATAATCGTCATGATGCTGAGAGGGATGTGCTTCTGTGTCTGGTCTTAATCTAGGCTATTAGAAGTTTCTCCATATCTGATTCAAACTCTTCTCAAATTTTTATTAGTCTCGTTGCCTTAAATGAAGCAGATCCTTGAACGGATCTTTTCTGTTTCTTAGTTTTTGTCCTTTAAGATTGTAGCTATGGTGCCATGGGACATGCCTGACTGGTGAGCAATAACCATCACTGACTTTCTATCTTTGTAGGCCTTAATCACTTGTAATTTTATTTCCAGATTGATCACTCGATGTAGCTTCTTACTGGCAACATTAGTAGTAAATTTTGTAAACTTACGAGCCATAATGAACAAAAAACCCACAAGACTAAGTTAAGAACAAGAGAAAAAGATGTGAGTAAGAGACACAATAAACACAAGATGTGTAAGGCTGCCTTCAGCACCACACAACATACTGTTTTATGTAAACTTAAAAAAAAATAAGTAGAAGGAGTACACTCTAAAGTAATGATAAAAAGTATAGAGTAGCATAGTAAATATGTAGATCAGTAATATAGTTGTTTATTATCATTATCAAGTACTGTGCATTATTGTACGTGCTATACTTTTCTATGACTGGCACCACAGTAGGTCTGTTTACAGCAGCATCACCACAAACACGTGAGTAATGCATTGTGCTATGATGTGATGACAGCTGCAGCGTCATTAGGCAGCAGGAATCTTTCAGCTCTATTATAATCTTACGGGACTGCCTTCATATATGTGGTCCACGGTTGACTGAAACGTCATTATGCGTCTCACAACTGTAACTCATCAGAATATTCACGTTGGGATTGACTTTCAGTTGTCCATAATGGGAACCAACTCAATAAGTCACCTTTTTGGCTTTTTCATTTTACCTGTTTTACTCTCCCTTTCTCTGGCTTCCTGTTCTCGCTTCCCAAATAAACTATACGTGTCCATGTATCTATGTTCTGGAGGGAGGACCCACATAAAAACACATTATCACATAGAAGCTTAAGACTTTACCACTTCTCTCATCATTTCAGTTCATCTTTAAAGGCCTATATTATAGCCAGTGTTTATTTTAGAAAATTTATACAGGCAACATTATCATTGTGTGCATATGATATATTTATCTGTGGAGATTTATAAAATTTATATTTTATCATAATTTAAATATATATAATGACATACTTATTAATATATTAATAAATATTTATTTCACAATATTTTATAGATATTTAATAATTAATACTTATTATTTATAATATGAAATAGTAAATATGTAATAAATAACAAAACATATTTATAACAAATATTTATTTTATAACAAAATTTTGTAATGTACATTAATATTATAATCCAAATATAATTTAAATAAATTATATGTAAATATCATTTACATTTTATCATAATGTATGATAAATTTTTGTAGGTTTTATTTTAATATCAATACATTTCTGTAAATTCTTTATTGATATCAATAGGTCACTTTTCACAGAAAAATTCAACCATTCATATATTACCAAACAAATTATGATTTTTGGTTACCACATGACAGCAGTGCTTGCAAAGCTTGAATGTCTTAGGTACAGACCTCTGATGCATCCACGGCAACTGTATGGTTTCTTAATCTGTGCTTTAGGTAGACAGGCCATGTCTAGCAAATGCAAACAGAAATGCTCCTGCAAAGTCTGTATTTACTACCTTTGCCATTGCCCACTCCACTCAGGGTAGCTAGAGTCACCATGCCATGCACCCAAATAGTAGGTTTCCTTGTGCACTCACAGAAGCCTGCAGACCTGGGCAGGTGTCCCTCCAACCAGATGAGCCTCTTCCTCCTTTCCACGGATTATGTTACATCCCTACATATTTGTCTTTGGCTCATCTAAGAGTTATGGGCAGTGCTGTTTTTGGAAGTTACATGATTAATTGTAAAGACATGTGAATGCATGGCCCAGGAACCCAGGCAGGAATTCTTTTGGGTGATACTCAGATAGAAGGGGTAAGTATATTGTTTTTTAATATCTCTACTCCAAAAAATAATGTTTTTTACATGACTTATGACACTTCAAATGACCCTAGAAGTAGACACACTGGCATTCTGGAATTGGTTCATTAGCTTGTAAGACAATGATACTAGAGGTGGTGATATCCATTGCATGTATAGCATTACATTTACCTAAACCAGGGGTCGGCACACTATGGCCCATAGGCCAAATCTGTCTCACTGCCTATTTTTGTAAGTAGAGTTTTATTGAAATACAGCCACACTTATTTGTTACCTATTGTCTATGGATGCTCTAGATGGATAGTAGTGACAGACACCCTATTGCCTTCAAATCCTAAACTATTACTGGCTGGCCTTTTATGAAAAAGTGTGCATAGATAGGGAGGGTGGTAGGGTAAGTGGAGGAAAAGAAGCGAGAGAAGGAGCACTCCTTCTGTTCCCACGCAGCCCAGCTTCCTCAGGCATTTCCCTACTTCACCTATCATTTTCCTACTATACACTTGATTCATTGCATTCTCCACAAACATGCACACTCCATTCCTTTCTTATCTGACTGAAGAAGCTCCATTGAAACTAAGCCAATTGGCTAAATTTTTGTAAAAAAGGGGATACCTATGTTAGGAGAGGGTCTGTGTATTGGGAAAGCATAAGAATATTGATCAAAATGTCAATAGCGAGCATTTCTGGATAAAACAATTAAGGATTATTCTTTTTTTTTTTTTTTAATGTGACCAGTAAGGGGATCGCAACCCTCGGCTTGGTGTTGCCTGCACCGCGCTCAACCAGTGAGTGCACCGGCCATCCCTATATAAGATCCGAACCTGCGGCGGGAGAGCTGCCACGCTCCCAGCGCTGCACTCTCCTGAGTGAGCCACAGGGCCAGCCCAAGGATTATTCATTTTTATCTTTACTTATATTTACTTTGTAATTATTTTATTGTGAAAATGATTACTTGTTTAGCTAGACATACATACATACATATACACATATATATGTCTAGTTTAACATACATAGAATATTAAAAGCTGTTAAAGTAAACTAAAATTTAGCCTGAGAAAGTCACCATACTTGCATACTTGAGTTCTTATGTACAAACAGAAACCTGACTTAGTATGTAAGCAATTGAACACCTAGCTTAGAAGTATGCTTCCGTAACAATAGCTGAGTCTCAGCCAATCTCAGCAGACAAACTTTAACCACTCACAGGTGGCCAACTGTTCAGACCGTGTTCAAATAAGGCAAATGTCAAGCTGTACCCAAATCTAGTTGTTTCTGTACATTGCTTTCTGTGCATTGCTTTCTATTTTCTGTCTATAAATCTTACCCAACCATGTGGCAGCCCCAGAGTTTCTCTGAATCTGTTCTGATTCTGGGGCCTGTCCAATTTGTAATTTTTTTTTCTCAATCAAACTCTGCTAAATTTAATTTGTCTAAAGTTTTTCTTTTATTGTATTTGGTGTCAGAATTGAGGATCTGATGTAAAACTTCACTGATCTCCAGGAACCCCAGGCAAACAGGCAAGGCATCCATGAAGCCAATTGTGTCTCTGCTCTCCTGTTTGTAACAGAAGGTCGTGGATGAGTTCTGTCTGGTATTATGAACTTCACTAATTTGTGTTGTGAGCTCCCCAAGTTTATCTGAGCAATATTTAAACGGGACTGGGTCCAACCAAGATCTGATTGGATTTGATAATTAAATGAATTTGATTCAGTTAGAAGCCTTGGTCCTTGGTCCAGTTCTTTTCAATCCATGTAGTCTGGGACTCAACCTTTTGGAACTCCAGTTAATTTTATGTATAAAAATTACAAGCCTGGAACATGTGCATTTACAAAAAAAAAAAAAAATTAACCTTACTAGAGATAACTTGGTATTAAGATGTCCATAATGGGGAAGTTTTAATTTGGATAAAATTGTTTATTTGTGAGGTATATTAGAAAAAAAGGATCAAAACCCCTACTAAAACAATGGAACGTACTGTTTAACTGGGATACAGAGGTATCTAAAAGACTAAACACATCAAAAATTGTCTCCTTGATGGATGGTTTGCGAAAAGCTTATGCAACAGACTAGGCCACAACAAAAGAGGACCGCACTCTGATTGAACTAATCCCAACTGTTTCTCCTCTTTATCTGTCTCTATAGAAATGCGTCAAGATCACTAACTTTTTTGCTAAATTACAGTTTCACCCTGAAGATATGAAAAAGAGATGTTAGGTGCCTAACAGTGTAAAACCTTCTGATGAGCCAGGCCTTTTTTGCTATAACCACCTTTACTCCATGGTCTAAAACTGAGCGTAAAGCCATTGCAAAGGACTTCCCTAACCCAAGGGAAAATCCTCAAAAACTTACTGAAATTTAGAATTCTCAGAAGAGCTTACAATGGGGACTCGCTGACCTTTCCAGTTTATTCATGTGGTATTGGGGCCTGGTGAAGTTCAAAAACGGATGGCAGCAGAGAAGTGGGGCAAACCTGAGGAGGACATTAAAGACCCTCCAAAAGCTCCTCACAAGGAAGGCCAAAAGAATCTAGAAAAGTTGCTGAAAATCATTTAAATTCAATTCCAAAAATTTTTTTCACAAAAAATCAATTGGTTTGTCATACAAGAGTGTATACAAAATGAGGATACACCAGTTTCAGATTATGGAACTCACTTCAAAACACTGTTTGTGAAACATTTGGAGCTCAAAATAGAGCTAAGAGTTTTCCTGCAAGGACTGAAGCAGAATTAACTGTGCTATTTATAAATGGACTTTGTCCTGAACTTAGTTCAATTAAAAAGCATAATAAGCTGGGATGGGAATTTACAAATATGACTGAATTGGTGGCCTTAGCTGAACATTTTGAGATCACTCTACAGCAAGAAAAAGCCCCAAATCCATCTAAGTATATGTTTCTCCAATAACAACAGTTGCAGTAGCTGAGACCAAAGGGACTTTCTCATTTTTATTTTAAATCACAACCAAGAGGCTTTAGAACAAGAAATTCTTTACCCTGAGATATCTGCCTTCACTGCAAACAACCAGGACACTGGAAGAGAGTTTATCAGTGTTAATGTCAGCCCACCAGTAAGCCTCCTCCCTTTAGACCAAACTGTTCCCCACTAGAGGGAGCCAAAGAAATTTTATCTCTCGTGATGATAACCCACATTGACAAGGATTCCAGTTCATTCTTCGCTCAGTCGCTCCCTGTAATACCCCTAAATAAACGTGGAGAAACAACAGTTAAAATTAATGGGGAATCTTGTACAATCCTGGTGGATTAGAATCCAGAGAGCCACCCTATTTACCATAAAATTCACTCTAATTAAATTCAACAAATCCTTCAGAGTCTGTGGTGAGGGTTTTAATCAAGTTCAAGAGGTTCCTGTGTCTGAACCCATCCATTTTCAAAAAAAAAAAAAAAAAACATTTCTTTTTACTATGGGAGACTGCTCCAGTAAACTTGCTAGAGAAAGACTTACTTTGAAAGCTGAAAGGGCATATAAAATTCTCCTCAGAGGGAGAAATAATCTGAGAGTTTCCTGAATCAGAATCATTATGCCATCTACAGGCAGAAATCAGTAAGATCCAACTCAGGCCTGTAATACCCCTTCACCTTTCTAAAATACCTGAATGTTTATGAGCCTCTTTCTCAACTGATATAGGAAGGATTCAAAGTGTGAACCTACGAAAGTCCAAGTGTATCGTTCTAAACCTTTGCCTAAATTATTTCAATATCCACTAAAACCCAGAGCAATTCAAGGGCTCTTGCCAATTGTAGATGATTTAATAAAACGAAGACTTGTAATTCAGTGTATAAGTTCTTGATGTGCCTCGGTCCTACCAGTTACAGACCAAAATGGGCGAGTTTGGAGATTTGTTCAAGATTTGTGGTCAATTAACAAAATTGTGATACTAAGTTTTCCTGTGCTCCCAAGCCATAATACCTTATTATCTAATATGCTCACTGATTTTAAGTGGTTCATGGTAATAGAACTTTGCTCAGCTTTCTGTAGCATCCTAGTTCATAAAGTTAGCTAACAGTTATTTGCTTTTACTTGGAAAAATCAGCATTATAACTGGATTGCAATGCCACAAGTGCTTACTGAAGCCCCTTGGTATTTTTTCCTAGGAATTGCCTTAGGACTTAACCCTACAGTTTCCTCAGAATTCTATTCTCATTCAGTATGTAGATGACCTGTTGTTATGCTGGCTCCCTAAAGAGTTGCTTAAAATTGACTCAGTTTCCCTTTTACAGCAACTCACACATAAAGGTAACAAGGCTTTAATTGAAAAACCTCAATTTTTAAAAGAAAAAGTCCACTACTTGGGACATGACTTGACTGCTAAAGGAATTTCCCTCTCTCCTGAAAGAATAAAATCTTTTCAAAGTTTTCCTCATCCTATAAACAAAAGACAATTAAGAGGTTTTCTTGGGCTTGCAGGATATTTCAGATCCCAGGTCCTGAATTTTTCCTTAATGACCTCACCATTGTATGAGATCACTAGAAATGCAGTAATAGAGCCTTTATCTTGCAAAGACAGTCATGTGCAGGATTCTAACCAAATGAAATTGGCCTTACAAAAGCTCCCAGCTTTAGGACTTCCAAATCACACTAAGCCATTTATCTTGTTTGTTCATGAATGTAACAATCAGGCATTAGGAGTTCTTACCCAAGAACATGTTGTATAGACCTGTTGCATATTAAAATCTGCAAGTAGACCCAGTAGCTAAGGCATATCCTTATTGTTTAAAGAGTGGCAGCAGCAGTTGAGTATGTAGAAACTTTATCTGAGCTGGTTTTAAGGAATGAACTTAATTTCCAACTCCCACATGCTGTGGAAAGGCTAGTGAATTCCAACCAAACTCAGCATTTTTCAGCAAGTATACTAACATCTTACGAAATTCTCCTGTCTTCTTCTAATCTACATCTAAAACACTACAACCTACTGAAGCCTGCTACTCTATTACTTCTGCCTGATGATGGTGAAGACCACAATCGTGTAAGTTTAATATTGGAAATAGTGGCCCCTTGTGTTAATTTATGATATACTCCATTGGATAATCTTGAGTTAATACTTTTTGTTGATGAAGTCTATGCCAAAAATTCAGAAGGAAAATATTAGACAGAGTACGCTTTTACCACCCGAAATGAGTTAACAGAGAAGGGAACTCTTCCTCAATTTAAGTTAACTCAATTTGCAGAGGTTTTTGCTCTCACCCAACCTTGTCATGTGACTAACAAGAAGTCAAAAAATATTCATACATATAGCAGATATATTTTGAAGTAGTACACAATTTTGGCATGTTATGAAAACAATGAAGATTTCTCACTTTTTAAAATTGGGACCCCCATCAAAAATGGACTCCAAATAGATGAACTCCTTTCTGCTGTCCTGTTACCATCATGGATTGCCATTATTAAGATTGAAGCTCATACCTATAAAACTGAACCTGAATATAAAGGAAATGCACTATCAAATTTTTATGCTACATCACCTAGTGCTGAAACTGTTAGAATATGCAATTTGAATGAACTCCCTATGATTGATTCAAATCAACTCCTTATGGTGGCCTATGTAATAAACAGTGCACTGCACCTGATTTGGAAAAACAAAATTGGTATGTAAAGCATATAAATCCAGTGTTAAACATGGACTCACAGAGGGCCTGGATGGCCTCTTGGTCCTTCCTGAAGCTTTGAAACTTCCCTTGTTAAATTCTCTGCAGTTCACAACTCATTATGGAATAGGCAAAGTGATCCAAATTGTAAAAAAATATATTGGTGAGATAACTGTTGCAGAAATGCTAAAATGGTTTATAACCAATGTTTGGTTTTTCAAACTCATATTCTGAAGAAAACAATAAAAACTGCAGGTGGTGTATTTCTGACACAGATAGCCCATTAGAACACTTACAGATGGACTTAATTTTGGTAGTGCTCTCAATGGGGTATGAGTATGTTCTTATAATAGTTTGTATGTTTTTTGACTGGGTAAAGGCTTTCCCATGTAGGAAATCTGATGCTGTGATAGTAGCTAAGAAATTATTAGAAAATGTGTTTCCTTCATATGGCATCCCTGGAGAAATCTCCAATGATAGGGGACCTAATTTTACTTGGCAAGTTATAAAGCAGTTAAATAATGAGTTATGAAAACAATGGCACTACCATTGCTTCTGTTACCCTTAGTCTTCTGGAAAGGTCAAAAGAACAAATGGTACCTTAAAACCAAAATTGGCAAAGTTAACTGAATCAATTGTATTGCCTTAACCAAAGGTACTACTGTAGGCTTTAATGGCAGTTAGACTTGCTTCCACTGGAAAACATAAGTTGACACCTTATGAAATAGTGACTGGAAGATCTATTCTTCCAATAATGTAATGTCATGCATCTCCCATTCTCCTAAACTCTGATATGACTAAATACTGCAAGGCTTTAATGCATAATGCCGAAGTATATTTTCACCAGATGAAGAAAGCTTTTCATGATCCACCAGCTGAAGACAATCAAACCCTTCACAGTCTAAAACCTGGAGACTGGGTCTTCTGGAAATGACATCAGAGGAAGACTGCCTTTGAACCCTGTTGGAAGGGACTATACCCAGTTCCTTTCACCACCCACAATACAATGATGCTGCAGGACCTCAAGACTGGTGTTCCCATCTCTCAACTCAAAAGGCTTCCTCCAGAGTTTTGGAACTATACATCTGTTGGAGACTTTAAGATAAAGCTGACCAGGGAAATTTCTTCTCAGAGGCAGATTGCATCTTAGATGTGGACAGCTTTGTCAAGATCATGAAGCAAGACTTCTCTGCCATCAAAAGCCTTATGTATTTTTTCTTTTTTCTCATTTCCTGCTGTCATTATCCTTTCCTTTTCCCTAAAGAAAAATCTATGGGACCATAATCAGTGGATGGCTTTAGCTTGAGCTTGTGCTCTAGCACAAAACCAGAGCAATTATTTGATTTGTGAGGTAATGCCAAAAAATTAGGAAACAATTTCACTGATGCCAGTGCCTCTCCATGTTCGCAGTGAGAGTCACCCTGAAACTCCAAAGGAAAAGTAAAAAGCTATCCCTGACATTCTATTAGCACCACGCTCTAACCAGCTGAGCTAACCGGCCCTTCGATCCCTGACATTCTAAACACCACTGCTACTTGTTTTCCTGCACTTACTGGAAACAACACTCTAACTTCTCCAATTAAAAACCTGATCATTACCAAATATAGAAAACCTATTCAAGTGATGCCTGCAAAAAGTGTATCATGCTTCCGGGCATCACACACTCAAGACCTGGAATTACCTATGGTGCGTACAAGTAATTGTATAATGTCAATGGATTAAACCCACTAAGGTCCACTTTTTCTCAGTGTTGTTATACATCCTTATATCATGCTACCCAGGAGCCACAGAAAAGTAAATTTCCCACTCAACTTTTTCAGAAGCTATGCAGATTTATGGGTGAATAAATTTAACTAGTCCCTTCTCAAATGCAACTAGGTGGCTCTCTTTTCCAACTCCTGAGGACCTATATTGGGTTGGCAGAGAATCTGTTTTTTCTGTGCTGCTTCCTCACTGGTTGGGATCTTATTATTTGGCTTACCTCACTCTGTCTTTCAAATATCTTCCCCTGAAAGTTCCCATAATAGCTCCTTTGATCAGAGGCCAAACTGGTCAATAACTGAAATTAGTACCAACTTTGAAATAAGGATAAGCTAGTTCCCACTGAGGAAAAATTCCTGTGAGGTCCATGGGGGCTCATTCTTGGTGGTAGTGGGGTACCAGTTGTATGGAATTTAAAGCTAATCTGTAAATAGGGAAAAATCTTGGAATTTATAGCCAATCAGACATTACAGGGTTTCGAATGGGTAGAAGCCACTCTCTGAATGGTAGATGATAACATATGCATTCAACAAATCACTTAGTGGAACATCATGCAGATTCAGATCTTTTTGCTCAAGTTGGGGGCTTATGTTTGGTATTGAATAAAACTGAATGTTGTACCTATCTTTCCCCTGATTTTGCTACTACAGAAAGCTTAATTGAAAAAGTGGCTAACCTATTGTTTCCTTAGCCATTGCACCAAACACATTAAGGAAATCTCTTGGGAGAAAGGAACACATAATGTGTTTGCAGGAGTGACTAACAGTGGGTTTGCAGGCATCCTAAATGGTAGATGGCAAGCTTGGGTTTTCTAAGATTTTGTAATCTTTATATTTCTTCTAGTAGGTCTCCAGGTTATGTTATGACAACAAAAATGGGTACCTTTTAAAGTCAGGCCATTTTACAGTGAACTATGTTCCTTGATTGCCATACTACCCAAAACAAGGACTATGACCAATTACTCAAATACTGATGAACTGTCTATATTCCCTGAACTTTGACTTGTTTGATTTGGTTCAGTTCATTTCATAAAAACTCTTGTTAAATAGTACATTTTGGTATTTTGATATTGACCTCTTTGTAGTCATCACAATAGTCCCCCTGGTGTGCTGCATCCTCCAAAGTCTTGCATGTTCTGTGTACAGCCATCCATCAAGCTTTGAATAGTCTCACTCTGACTAGATCAGTAAGAACTTAAAGAATTATCCAACTGGTGTGATGTTATGACTTGTGAACTCCATACTGAGACCAAAGAACACTTGTGAATTCCATACTGAGACCAAATAAGTCATCTGAGATGGTGATAAGTGAGAGGCTGGCCAAAGGGAGGAGGAGGGAATTGCTAACTCAAACTAGAATTTGACTTGAGAAAGCCTCCACACTCACATGCTTGCATAGGAACCACAACCTAACTTAGTACATAAACAATTGAAAACCTAATATAAAGTATGCTTCTGTAACAAGAGCTGAATCTCAGCCAATCACAGCAGCAATACTTCAACCACTTACAGGCAGCCAACCATTCAAACCGTGTTCAAATAAGGCAAATGCCAAACTGTGCCCAATCCAGTTGTTTCTGACCGTCATTTCCATTTTCTGTACATAACTTTCCTTTTTTGTCCATAAATCTTACCTGTTGATGCAGGAGCCCTGGAGACTCTGAATCTGTTCTGATTGTGGGGGCTGCTAGATTTGAGAATCGTTTTCTCTTGCTCAGTAAAACTCTACTAAATTTAATTTGTCTAAAGTTTTTCTTTAACAAATCTCTTCACTAAGAAAACCACCCAAAAATCCCCACCAAGAAAAAAATACTTGAAATATCCTTCGTTTATACAACATTGTTTACATTTGTGCTGTCGCTTTTCTGTTTCTCTTGTGTGACATGGAGACTTAAGCCAACTGGGAGAAACATATCAGGAAAAAGCCCATGAAAGCCTCATAAGATGAGGAGGACAATAGAAAGGTGGTAGGAGCATGTTTACTAAGGTGTGGCTGTTGAATAACTGTGGCTTTTTCTGATGCACCAAATATAATCCTCGAACTCTAGTCATGTGATTCTGATGTGCATTTGCCGACTCCTTAATAACAGTGTGAATTACTTTTACTTTCAATTTCAGTTTTACTGCACCATTCCATTTGTGGAAATGATGAGTTTTCTCATTTCTGTTTAGCTTTTATAAAGGAGGGTGAGAAAAATGGAAGGGGAAAGGAGAACAAGCTCACTTGCTTTCAGGTGAGTGGGCAGCACCTGAGAACTGTTCTTACCTCTGGGGCGCTGTGGAGCAGGTATGCTCACTTTCTTTTACATGCAACTTGGTCTTGAACTCAAGACTTGATTTTTGTCTTAGGGTGGCAACTGAGGAATGGGCAGGAAAGGCAGGTTGCCTATCATCTGGCCTGCAGGGGTATGTGGCTGGCTTTAGTTCTGGGGAAGCTCAGTTTCTCTAATTGGACCAGTGACAGCAGTGAGGTGACAGCCAGGCACACCTTGTCCCCCTGGCTGTGCTGCTCCCCAAACATCAACTCAGGGCAGCAACAAGTGAGGCGGAAAGAGGTCTGGATGGGTGCCTGCTGCCCACCTCCCCCAGGCCCCGTGGCAGGCACTGGAATGCAGAGAACAAGGAGCTCACAGGCAATCTTAATCTAAAGAGGGAGTTTCTTTTTTATCCTTCTAGTAGTCACACTTAAGAGAGCTTCAGAGTAACAGCTTTGTAAATCTCCACAAAGGAATAAGTTTAGTCTCAACATCATTTATATTTATTAGTTAAAAATAACTATATAATCAAAACTCTGTGTGTGTGTGTGCACGGTGTTTTTTGTTTCTCAGAGGAACATCAGAGTCACTTGTAGCACCTGTTAAACATATAGATACTTAGGACTGGGAATCTCGGTTTTCATCCCATCAGGTGATTCTTAACGTACATCAAAGGAGGGAACAGCTATACTTCATTAATTTGAAGTTGAAAGTTCCAGTGTTACTGATACCCCAAAGGTCTGTTTGCTCACCGCTTGATAACCAATAATTGAGGGACAAGAACTGGTCTAAAGAAAGGTGGCCTTAAACAGGAAGCTGGCAGCCTGGGGAAATGGCAGACTTATCTCTCAAAGACCATCTCCCCTCTCCCAGGTTTGCCAAAGGGTTTTATAGGGTTTTGTGGTGGGAAGCTGATTCATGGTGACCGAGCGGGGATGTGCAGATAGTCCTCAAGGAACATCTCAGGTGGGATTTGACCAGTGTCGTACTTTGTTCTCCATGTGTTCAGTTCCTATTATTCTCAAATAAGATCAGGTTAGTAAGCTAGTAAAAATTGGCCATCTGGGTTTATAATTTTTCTCTAGTTATTTTGTATACAATGTGAGAGCAAGAGTCATTGTATTCTGGAAATTAGCTGCAAGTTATGTAGTTTGGGTTACAAAGAGAACAAGTTTTTAAATTCAAAGATTTAACAAAATGAGGTTACTTCTGTTCAGGCTGTTACACCATTGTTCATTCAAAGTTGTTTGCAGTAACAGCCAAATCTTCCTAGAGCTTCCTTTAATCTTTGCTTTAGGAAGGGGACTGTACAATTCCACTAATTATAATGTAGATGTCAGGGGCTCATGTTTTACCTCCATATTCCTTGGAGCCCATACTGAAGAACCAGACAAGAGGAGATTGTATGGAAATGGTGGGTTTGAACTTGATCACTGTTTTGCTTCGATGAAAAATTTATTCATAGTTCTTCTTAGTAAATTATGGCTTGCAGATTTTGTTGAAATATATAATCTAATAGAACAATTTGCTTATTGCAATTATTGTAGTTTAATCTCTGACTCAACAAACATTTACTGATATCCTATTTTGTGCTGTGTGCTATGCTGTGTTATAAGCTTATCATTTCTCATTTGATTATCAAAACGCTCTCCGGGCTGGACCTAGAATTTTACACATATTACTGCTATAAAATATCCTAAAAACTTAGGCTTAGCTAGGTGAAGCTTCTTGTTTAAGGTCACACAAGTAGTAAATGATAGACCTGGTTCTGATGGTATTTGATGAATCTTGAATATTTGACATATAAAAATAAGATAGAATATTTGAGACATTAGAATATAATTTATGTTTTCATATTCTATAACTTAGACAATGTTATAATTTGTACAGACAAATTTGTCTGGCCTTTATTGCCCTTCATCAACCTGTACCAGAGCTCACTATCCAGCCTCATTTCTGCACCTTCCCTCTGCTCAGTTAAACCAAATAACTCTACTTTATCGCAAGGACCCCTGAAATTTAAAATCTTTAAGTTTGCTTCTGTGGGTCTTTCTACCTTCAGGATCACCTTCCTTTTTTCAAGTCTACACTCTGCAACTTATTTAACACTCAACTCAGGACATGCAGGAAGCCTTCATATCACACATGCTTTCTCCAACTTTCATAGCTCTGTTCTTCTTTCATACACCTGTAATTTTAAATTTAATACTATTGCTATAGGTTCCAATGCTTATATACATTACTAAGATATAAGCTCTTTATTAATATGGTCATCTTTATTGCATTTACTGTTATGAATGTTTGTTGCTGCTTTGAAATAGTCATCTTAAGAGTAACAATTGTCATTATTAAATTTGCTTTTCTAAACTGAAGAACACTGGGAAACATCAATAACTGCCTATTAATATTTGTTGAATTTAATTGGATAAAATCAGAATCCCCATTTATGCTACTATGATATATTTTATATGGCCTATGGCCAATAAATATGTATAGAATGAAGAAGTGCTAACACCCGTTATTGAACACCCTGTGATGAAAAAGAAAACCCTGTGATGATTAAAATCCTTTTACATATAAAAAAATTGTGATAAGAAATATCACTGTGGCTGTCAAAGTTGTTATTTGTATTTATGTCTGTCTTCTTTGTACAGTGAATATATTAGCTGAAATCATAAACGAAAGACTGATAGGATAAATGTCTGAATGAATTTCTAAAGAGTAAGCTCCTAAGACCCTTGCTGGAATGTACTTTCTAGGGTGACCCTAAGAATGACTCGTGGATCTTTGCCCTGGCCGTGCTCCTGAGCAGCACCTTTGTCTACAACAGCATGAGCACCATCAACCACCAGGCCCTGGAGCAGCTGCAGTATCCTTCCAGGAGCTGAGCACCATGCTTCATTGAGTTTATAGGAATGGAGATCCAGCCATTTTCTCCTTCCCTGTCACTTAGTTCCATTTGGTGGGAAAGAAGAGACCCACATCAAAAGAGAGTTTTGACTTGCATCTCCTAAATGCTGAGTGATGTTGAGCATTTTTTTCGTGTGTCTGTTGGCCACTCGTATACCTTCCTTTGAGAAATGCCTATTTAGCTCGTTTGCCTATTTTTTAATTGAGTTATTTGTTGGGTTTTAATTGTGAAAGAGCCAATTTCACAAAAACATATTAGTGAAAAATGGAATTAACACTTTTAATGTATTTTACAACAGTTGAGAACATTCTAGGCAGAGAAAAACAGCCATGAAACGATGCTCACAAGTGTTGTAGTAACACAACTCCTACCTGTGTCCTTCCAGAAAGCAACAGATGTAGTAAAAGAGTAATTTGATTACATAATTCATGTTCTATAGCTCAATACAATGGAATAACTTCAATTCATATGCATTTATTTTTCTGAATTCTTGCTCATACTAAAATTCAAATATGACAGAAAGGAGGTGCCTTAGAAGATAAAACTGGGGCCGACCCCGTGGCGCACTCGGGAGAGAGCGGTGCTCCCGCCGCGGGTTCGGATCCTGTATAGGGATGGCCGGTGCGCTCACTGGCTGAGCGCGGTGCGGCCGGTCACAAAAAAGACAAAAAACAAAAAAAGAAGATAAAACTGAAAAACTAAGCAAAAACACTTGTAGCATTTAAAATTTTATTGATGGTTATAGTTTCTTGGCTCACTTTAAATAAATATTCACTTCTAATTAATTAGTATTTTGTATTATTTTATTTATAGCAAACATCTACATCATTTCAACTAGTTTCCCCATAATCTGGATCCACTGTAGCAAAACAAGGGGAAGAATGTGTTACACACCCTCCCCCGCCCCATAGTGATTATGTCAGGAACACAAGATTAGGGGTATATGCTCGTATACTCGTATACAAGTACGTACACACGTGTACAAGTATATATACACACTTATTTCTATTCTCAATGAAAAAATTAATCATTTAAGAATACTCTAAAAATAGGAAAGAAAAAATGAGCAAGTAAATTAGACAAAACAAACTTCTTGCCTCACAGACCCCGGAGAGACTGGCTGCTGAGATACTCAGTCTGCCCTCACTGTGTCTACCTTCCCGCCTGCTGCTCTGTATTTACTGTGCGGACCAAGGACACCGAAGCCAACTGTGAAGGGGGGACGCGCCCGGCTTTCCGGGCTTTCCGAAGCCGGGTGCGAGGGACGCGGATTGTCCCCCTAGGGTCACCCACTCACGCTCCCAGTTAAAAGAGGTAAAACCTTGAAAAGATCCTGTAATTTCGATTCCGGTTCTCTTCATCTCGACCCTTAACTGGATGTAATATCCGGTTTGCTTTTCAGCTTCTAAACATGCAGTGGGGTTCCCGGAGGAGCCTGCCGCAGGAGGTGAGCGCAAGGGCGAGCGGGAGCCGCTGAGAGCTTGGGCCCGGGCTGCAGGTAAGCTCGCTCCTGAACTTGGGCTTCTGTGCACATTTCCGTTAACTAATTAACAACAAATTCCCAAGCGCACACTCCACACCGGCGGGTGCACACTCCACTCCGGGGGGTGCAGACTCCTCACCGGCGTGTGCACACTCCACTCCGGGGGGTGCACACTCCTCACCGGCGGGTGCACACTCCACTCCGGGGGGTGCACACTCCACACCGGCGGGTGCACACTCCACTCCGGGGGGTGCAGACTCCTCACCGGCTGCTGCAGAATCCTCACTTGTGGGTGGGCGAAGGCAGCAGGAGCCCTGCTCGGGTGGTCGAGCAAGTCAGCGTCTCCGTTTGCACCAGAAGCGGCTTAGAGGCGGCAGCGCGCGCCCCGTGTCCCCGGGATGCGCTGCTCCTCCTCGGCATCCACCCACGGCTGCCTCAGAGAGCTCTGCATGGGACAAGGAGGAGTGCTTCCTACCCTCGTCTGGAGAAAAGGGGGGGCCGAAGTCCTTTCTCGGACCGAGGGACCAAAATCCAGCCTCCTGACAGTGGCGCACTGCTGCAGGGTTGCTTCCCCCGCCTCATCCTCCCTGCTTCAGACATTTCCTCACTGCCACCTGCCGGACAACGGAGAAACAGAGAGAAAAGGTGGTGCTTACCATACAACTTAAATCCCACAAGATTGTTGTATTAACCACATTCAATATTCCAAAGATTCTATAAAACTGTATTTATATGAAATAATTCTCACTCTCTCTATTCAATTGTTAAAATAACTGTATGGTCTAAACTTGTTTGTTTACCCTGCACTGTTTCTAAATCGTTGGTCCAAACGAAAAAATGGCATAAATCACTTTTACTTTTAGGTTGTTTTTTGCTCTGCTTCCTTTGTGAGAATAAAAAATGTCCTCAGTTTGTTTTCAACTTCTGTAAGTTAGCAACAGAAGTGAGAAGAGAAGAGGGAGCAGGAATGATTGAGAAAGACCTGGCTTTGTTCTTGAGCACGCTAACTTAATTATTTCAAACTCAACTTTTATTTTGAAAAAATAATTCTGAATTACAGAGATAGTTTAAGACTACAATGACATCTAATAATACCCTTCACTTAGATTCATCCGGGTGGAGGTTTGTGACCGTTGCACTCTCTCTACATAAATGTGTAAGTTTTTATATTTTCATTCTTATTCGAAATTTTATCTGGGAAGGAAAGGAGCAGAGATCATGACCTTATGCCACTAACACATCAGTACACACTTATTATCTCCTACTTTCCTTACTTGAAAGGGAGACCGCCTTCTTGGCTCTGCCTCATTCCCACAGCTGCTGCTCCTCCAGCTCTGGCTCCTGTCCCATCACTCTGCTACATCTGTGCTCAGGAGGGCATCCGTGGCCTCCTGCTGACAACTGCAGTGAACTTTCCAGGCGTTTAACATCACTGACCTCTCCCCTCCTCTGGGTGCTCATTCAATCCACCTGTGCTCCCTCAGGGCTGCTATTTCCCCTTGAGTTTCCCTGTGACTTTTCTTTTTTGTTGTTCTTAAGCTGAATTAAGTCATCTCAACACACAGTTCAATTACCAGCACACACAACTTTTCACTCTGTTAGACCTCTCTTCTCAGAATAATCTTAATTCAACAAATGTTGACTAAATGTGAACAATGTGCCCAGCATGTGGACTGAGCAGAGGACAAGATAGACATGGCACCTGCCTTCCCAGAGCTTAGATTTCAGTGGAAATAATTTTAGGTATGATTAATATGAACTGTCACCAATGTTGTATTGTCTGGTGTCTTCCTAGTTTGTGATGGTCAATGTGAGACACAGGTAGTTTTTCTCTAATACTCATTCTCCCCTTCTCTCATACTAATAGAAGACCTGCTTGTTTGCTGGGTACATGTTTTCCCAGAATACTGATGGCAATTCCAGCCTCCCTTATGACAGGGTATTGTAATGTGATAAGTTAAAGTCTGTGGTTCTAAGCAGAAGTGATAAATTGGAAGTCGTATTCTTCTCTCCTTTTCCTAATCTGCTGTGATTGTGTCTGTGGTGGCACACCACAGTAGACCTTGGGGTGAGCCTTATAATTGGCAGATCAAGATGCGTCCTGGATGCCAATCTTTTATGGAACACATCTACACTATCAGTTGTGAACAACTTACCCTAAGTTTATATAAGAGAATTGTGTAATTCAATTATTTATGAAACTTAAAAAAAAATGCTCACAGCTAAACTTAATTCTAACTGATACAATTACTTTAGCATTACTTTGAGGGCAGGGGCCATAACTTATAAATAAGTTTATCCCACATGAAACAAGCACAGTTCCTGGTACAAAATAGTTGCTCATTCAGTGAATTTAAATAAATAAAAGACAGTATTAATAGGACTGGGTGTCAAGGAATGAATACATGAAAACATATAATTCAAAAATACTAGGTCAGCTGGAGCCCTTGATGAGATGCTGGTCATGCAAGGAAAGAGCATGGTCTAGAAACCACTGAGTGGTTTGTGGAATGAGGGCCTGACACGGCAGAAATAAGAGGAGCCTGTCACGTCACACTAATGCATTGGGCAGTGTGCTGTTGGTAAAGGGGAGTCAATAGGAAGTTCCTGTAAGTTACCGATGAAGGAGTATATGGGGTAATCTTTGTTGGTGAGAAAGATTATTCTGCCAGACAAGTGGTTACAAAGCATGCCATAGTGAAACAGACTGCCTTGATTTCGAATACTGGGATTACCACTTTTTCACTATATAACTTCAAGCAAATTCCTCAGTCTTATTAAACTTCATCTAGTGCCTATGCAAAGTGGCTGTTTCAAGTCCTAACTTTCAAGGTTCTTTTAGGTATCAATGAGGTCAAGCAGGTAACACGTATATCCTAGAGCTTAGCACAATGTAGAATCTCAATGCATGGAAAGTATAGCTTGCATTTTATTTTTATTATGAAAATAAAGCTCTGGAGACTGTTAATGTCTGCTGTTTCATCACCACCATCATCAGAGATAATGATGGGGGAAGTCTCTGTAGTTTGCTAATGCTATCCTACATTTTGTGCCATCGAAAAGTAGAGGTCTCACCAGCCCTCTGCTGATGTACACATGCTTTGATTAACCTTGAGGCAGAGAATGAATCTGTGATCTTATTTGTATTGAGAGGCTCTTCTACGTTTGCAGATTACCATGGCATCTGGACCCATTACGTTGGTCCCCATATATCTGAATGAGCAGCTATCCATGAACCAGAAAGCCTTGAGGATGTTGTACAAGGTTTCTCAGCGTGTGGTGGTTGCAGCTATCGCAGGGCTGTATGGTACAGAGAAATCCTACTTGATGAACCGTCTTGCGAGAGAAACCCTCGGTGAGTGAGGTCCCAGTGCAGGGGCGATTTACTTCACTCCAGTTACATCTCAGCTTCTTGTCGTTCCTCCTGGGGTCGTGTGAAGGGAGATTCAAACCTTTTATTAAACACATTTTCTAATTCTCACCAGCAAAATTACAACCATACCTCTTTCTGTGTCCAATTTTTTCATTTACACTTGTCGTTTTAGCTTCCTATATAAGGAAAATCTCCCATACTAGTGCCATTAATCGCCTCTTTTCTAACCTGTTTAGGCACTGAACTCTTACAATCACCCCTGCTCTCATACCATGTCTGCTTTCTCTACTTGATTATTCTTATTAACTAGCCAATATGCTCGAATAGTAGTCATTTTAAAACTCTCCCTGGTCACCACATCTCATTCTGATTACCACCCCAGTTTTCCTTTTTACTCCTCTTCAAGCACAGATAATCTGTCTCAATTTTCTTTTTCTTTTTTTTTTTTTCATTTATTCTCTTCCCACCTCTCTCTTCAATCAACTCTTCTCTGGTTTTAAACCTCCACATTCCACTGGACTGCTCTTGTTAAATTTACCAGTGACTGCTGTTTTGTCTGACTCAATGGTTGTTTCTTTATAACCAACTTTGTCCCATGTGGGGCATCATTTCTCATGGTTTACTTATCCCTGTTTCTTAAAATACTTTCCTTCCTTGTCTTCTGTGGCACTACACTCTTCTGTGTTTCTCCCTCTCTCTGTGTCTACCCCTTCAGCCTCTTCACCAGCCTCTCATTGTCCTTGCAGTCATCCTAATTGGAGGTCCCTCCAGAACTTGGTGCTGGGACCTTTTCTTTCCTCTATTTATACACTCTTTTAAAGTGATCGCATCCAATTTCAGGACTTTAAATACCACCTTTATTCTGATAAATCTCAAATTTATATTTATTGCTTTGGTATATCTTCTAAAATGAAGACTCATAAGTCAAATATCCACAGGGTTTTTTTCTTTTCCAAGGTCCTCGAAGTCGTCATGTTTACAGTAAAAGTCTTGATCAATCCCCACCCCTAAACCCAAATGAAACTGTTCAAAACAAAGCCAACTAAAAACACACCTGAGCTTTATCACTCATCTACTTCTATCACTATCATCTTTTCAACCATATATGCCACCACCCTCCCAGCCTCAAGCTCCAAATCCTATTTCCTTCACTTAATCACCTCCCACCTAAAATCCATACATCAGTCCTCTGGTTTCTTTTGCTAAATATACCTCAAATTCATCTTTCTTTCCATTTCTGTTGTAGCATCCTAGACTAAGTAAGCTTCATCTTTTGCTAAAAATACTGACTAGAATCCTAAGCATCTTCCTTACTTCCTTTGTGACCTTTTAATCCGTTCTCCTTAAAGCAATGAGAGTGATCTTTAATCTAGCTGCTTTTAATACCCTCGTCAAGCTTCCATTAGACTTATCTAAAATCCATTCTCTTTGGAGGCACAATATAAAATAATCTTTCCACTTTCTCCAGATTCATTTTTTCTATTTTCTCCACCTCTGGTTATGCTACAGCCACACTAGCCTTTTAATTTTATTCTCGCAAATTGCAAGCACTTTCCTATCTGCAGGTATCTACACTTGCAATTAACTCTGCCTGCAATGCTTGCCAGTTCTTCACACAGCCAGCTCTGTTTCTTCAAGGCTCTGCACAAATATTAGTCTCCAAGTGGTCATCCCTGACCATCCTGTTTCATGTTGCTCCTTCACTTAAACTTAACCAATATATTTTTTAATTTAAATCTTTTTTAGTTTGTTGTTTGCCTTCTTATATTAAAGTATAAGCCTATAGAGTAAGAAACTTTGTCTGGCTTCTTTACAGCCAAATTTCTAGCAACAACAATAGTGTGTAAAACATATTAGAAATGCAATAAATACTTCTTTACTTAAATAAAAGAAAGATCAGAATGTTTACCTTTAGCTCACTGTTATCTTTATGAGGCTTTTGCTAACTTTCTTGAAATTTTTGACAAGGACACAGTGTCTTTGTGTTCAGAATGCCTCGTACACTAGCATAGTCAAATCTTACAAAGTTCTGTGAGTATCGTTGAGTGTAAAAACCATCTGATGCTGGGAATATTATAAAAAAAGGAACATAATAAAAGTGGAGGACAACTTATTGAGTCTCAAAATCAGAAAATGAGAATGTAGAAGCAACATCAATCACCATCGACACTTCTATCCTGGTCTCAGACACAGCTCTCAAAAGTCCTTTTCCAGCAACATAGAAAATTGGCATGAATGTTATGTGATGTTAAAGTTCCTCTTAGAAAATGTCTTAACTGCTGCTGAGATCCCTTGAATTTGTTATGGTTTATTCTTTTTGAAACACGTGAGAAATGAGATGCAGACAAATCTTTTATGAAGGTACAAAAGTATATTTACTGATCTATTCCTTTCTCCCCATGCTTCTGTCCATAAAGATCTGACTACACCTGGATGCCCCATAAGCTGGTTAAAAGTTAGCAGAGACTTAGCAGTCATTGGTTTTACCTCCCGCAGGGCAGGTGTTTCTGTCTGATTTAGAATCTCCTGAGCCTTGAATGTATCCCCAATACCTGGAACATAATAGCTTAATCAATCATTATTGAACATATGGCCTTGTTTATTCCTCAGACTATTGAAAGTCTTGATTCAAGTAACATAACTTCTTTCAGAAGTCATGATTGTTTAACAGCCCCAACACAAAACTTCTTTCTGTACAGCAGGCCTTTTCTCTCATCTTGTCCATTGGTTGGCCCAACAGACATGAATATAGACTTTCTTATATTGGGAAATGGAATTAGCACTTATGAATAAACTGAACTTTAAAATGTGGAAGAGTTTGACAATTAAAAGTATGAAGTGGTTAGATGACACAAAGTTGGACATCGTCTATGAAGTGGAGAGGCACTGTCTTGTATCTTGGGGCACTTATAATCCTACAAGTCTGACTTCGTAGTCCTTCAGCTACTTAGATGATCTGCTCTCAGTATACGTAGCTTTCTGCTCTTCCCTTCAGTCTTCCCTCTGGGCACCACAGTTCAGTCTGAAACCAAGGGCATCTGGATGAAGTGTGTGCCCCACCCCTGCAAGCCCAGGCACACCCTGGTCCTTCTGGACACTGAGGGCCTGGGTGATGTGGAAAAGGTAAGTCAGAGAGTCACAGACAGATCCCTTTTACTCTTGATTCCTCCTTATTTCTTAATAATCATTTGTAATTTGACTTGTGACTTGTGTAATTTGACTCTAGTCTTGAAATCTAGAAATCAAACTGTAGAGAAGGAGGTTTGCTTTGGTCTGTTTGAAACTCATATCATATATTGTGGTATATTAGGTAAAATCTTTTATTTCTGAGAGCTGAATAGTTTCACCCATTTTAACAAACCTTTATTGAGAATCTGAGTGACAGAACCTTGGGCCTAATACTACAGATATTACTGAAAAAGGTTAAGGCCCTGTCCTGAGAGACTTCAGACCAGTTGAGGAGACCATGTGTATGCAGCTGATGTAATACTATGTTATCAGTGTAATACCAGTTATCATGTGATGTGGGTCAGCAAGTTTAGTGTCCTGGAAAGCAGAGTCAGAGACACACACAGACAGGCAGGATGCTTGTTAATACGGATTTTAGGATGTCATTACATTGTGGGTAAAATGAACAGCTTCCTTCTTTCTCTAACTTTGTCTTTGTCTCTCTCTCCCTCATTACCTCTCTTCTTACTTGAAACAATATCTACATATCTGTAGGTTTCTATTTCTTCCCAAGAGAAAGTAGAAATTCTGTATTTATTTGTGAAACAATATATTAAACAAAGGTAAAGTCTTGGTTTTAAAGCCTATTATTGTTTTTCTTAAGTTCAACTTCTTCTGTTTTTAGTCGACTACTTTTTAAATAATTAGATTTGAGAAATGAAATATATCAATAATATCTTCTTTTCCAAATTCCCATATTCTAGGTTTAGATTGCAAGATTTCTTTTCCTCAGGAATTTTCAAGAATATGTCAGATTTTTACTACAACTGATTGCTGGTTTCTGCGGTAATTTAGGCAACATAAAAACAGCTTTTCCTGTCTTCAAGACTCTTTATTATTCTGCACAAGACTTTATCTTCTTATCTTCTGCACCTATCCTCAGCTCCATGGAGGTCAGACCTAACAACTTTCTGGACATTTTATTCTAACTCTAATTTTGCTTCTGCAAGTTTGTCTACTTGCATAGTTATTTTATTTTTTTAAGTCTACATTTTACAAATCCTTTAACACCCAGCATAAATTTTCAGGAAAATTTCATATCACAAACATGCTTTCTCTGATTTGAATAGCTCTTGTTCCCCTTTGACACATTTATTTTTATTCAATATAATGGCTATTGGTTTTACTGCTTAGATCCATTACTAATATATAAACTTTTTGAATATATTATCATCTTAGTTGATTTGCTTTTAAATGTTTGTAATGCCATGAGAATCATCTCTAGTGTGACAATTGTTGTATTTATCTTTGCTTCCCTATAACTAAGAAAGGTATGTAATATTTGGCAGTAACTCAGGTATTTACTTTCATGGGATTTAATTTGAGTTCTCAGTTGTGACTAGTGCAGTATATATTATACAGCCCATTTATTATTAAATGAACATGTTACTTATTACTGAACACCTTAATTATTAATAATTAATAATATAATAATAATGGTGAAAGGAATAATAATTAATTGCTCATCAGGCACTCTACTTATTTTTTTCTACACGTATTATCTTATTTCATCCTATTCAGAAAAAATGGACCCTTTAAGAAATGTTCTTAGAGTCCTTTCACAGGTAAGGAAACTGAGGTCACAAGAAATGTTAATGTAATTGTCCAAGCTGAGATTTGATTTTAATTCTGTTTTCAAGGCTTTTTCTTTGTACCAGCACTGTGCTATCTGAAATAACAAATGAAAAATGATTGGACAAATAACAGAATGATTTTCTGGAGAGAAGATAGCTAAATGCCTTGCTCTAATATATTTTCTAGGGTGTCATTTCTAGAGTCATTTCTAAGAATGACTCGTGGATCTTTGCCCTGGCCGTGCTTCTGAGCAGCACCTTTGTCTGCAGCAGCATGAGCACCATCAACCACGATGCCTCAGAGAAGCTGCAGTATCCTTTACAGTTTTATTGAGAAATTGACGGAAATGGATACCAAATTCTAGTCCTCTTCCTTGTGGCTGAGCTGGTTTTGGTGGAGAAGAAAAGACAAGCCAAAAGAGAGTGTTTATAACAATTTTTATGAGAGAAATCTGGGCATTGTGGGTAGCAGGGTCCTTTTTCTTAGTCAAGTCTTAGTTAAGTGACAGAGCTCACAGAACTAATCAGGGCAAAGTCCTCCTAAAGATCTGATGGAGTAGAAGATCCCACAGAGCTTGTGACTTTCTTTCCAGATTTTATCTGGACTGTATGGGATTTCACCCTGGAATTAAAGTTAAATCGTTAACCTATCACAGAAGGCGAATACCTAGAGAATGCCCTGAAACTGATTCCAGGTATCAGAACATGGCCTGGGTGGTAAATGGTTCAGTAGGTAGTGGGATCTGCTGAACACTGCCTGTCATTTCTGAGGTTGCATTTGTATTTGAGACTGGACCAAGTCCCACTGAAATGGTGGCTGAGCCTGGATTGTTATTCCTTGATAAATTCTAGTAACTAGAGTTAAGCTCACCCAGAAAGAGTGGGGCCTTAAGGCATAATGAAATTATTCAAAACCAATTTGTACTTGAGGTAATTTGTGACTTAGCATTGAGATTACAATGGGTGCTAAAACATTCCAAAGACCTTACAGTAGTGTTTCTTATTACGCTTCTCCCATTTGGTGTTGAGGAAAACACTGAACTAGATAATTGCTAGACATAAAATCAAAAGAAAACCTATTTTTCTCAGTTTTATCTTTCTCTTCTCAAGGAAGCATATGACTTTCTAGTGCTTGGGTAGTTATATCTGCAAAATGTGACTTTACACCCTAAATATACCTGAAGATCCACTTTTTTGATAACTGCCTGATCCCTCATTTTCCTTCCCCCATCATATCATTATCTTTATTCTAACACTTATTTACTATACTACTTTAAGTTAATGAATTGTTTTGTTTTAATGATTTGCATTTAGGTGAGTGAATATGTGATAAAAAAAATGGTTTATTAATTAGTGACAAGTTCTTTAAATTATATTTAGGTATTGTTCAGTCTTTAGAGCTTCTAATAAAAAATAGCTAATTCTATTTGTAGAGTGTGAATTCTTATTAACATCAATCAAAAACGTTTTCCTTAACTGAAAAAGGTGTCATCTGTCCACTAATTCTTGCTCTATTATCCTCAATTGTAGCTCCTTTTCATTTCACTTGTATAGTTGACTTTCAACATGGATGGCAGAAGAACAGAAATAGTATTTGGCCATTTATTAATTAAATCATTCACTTGATAATCATCTAATAAACCAGGCACTATGCTTGGTTGTGTGGATACCTGCCATAAGTTTCTTTAGCTGGGGCACATGCTTCCCTGAATTTTTCTTCAGCGATATATCATTGGTATGAGTTTTATTTGCAATGAGCTATTGAATTAATGTGTAAAAGATGTTATACAAGATGACTCCAAAGAACAAAAATCCCCAGTTATAAAAATCTTGAGCTGTCTTGCCTCAAAACAGCGCTCACTGTAACTCTGTTTTCCCTTTCTCTCAGGTGGCAATCCTAAAGCTAATATTTCCAACACACCCAGGGAGTGTATTAGGCATTTCTTTCCAAAAGGGAAGTGTTTTGTCTTCAACTGGCCAAAATATGAAAAGGAGCTCCTAACTCATACTGAGTAGGTGTTGGGAAACCTAAATTTGGATCCTAAATTTCAAGAAAAATTGAATAAATTCTGTTCTTAAATCTTTACACATGCAAAGACCAAGACCCTCAGGGAAGAAGTCGAGGTCACTGGGAATCATGAATCTCCTGTTCTGATATCATATTTCTCTGTGGCCTAATATGTGTTGAATATTTAATTGTAATACATTTTCTTCAGTAATTTTGTTTTATTCTATATAGAAGAATGTATTTATATAGATTCATACCTCAAAGAGAAATGTGTGTTTTTATGTCAGGAGACTTACAAATTCTTTTTAAAAACCTCAAACACTGTCATGGGTGTTATGGGTTCCAACATGTATGAAGAACCCCTCCATTGATGAAAAAGCACCATTGCGTATAAAAACAGAATACATTGTCTTCTCAGGGGAAACCCTATAAGTTTTTCTCAAGGAGGCTACCTGAGAATTTAAGCAGTCCATAATAAATATTAGCTTATGAATCTCTGAAAATTCATTAAAAGCTTAAGAATTAGGAATAAATATCTGGATCACCCTCCTTCATCTGTTTAACTATGCATCTTATTTTTCTTTTAATTTGAGATAATGTGAAATAATTTTTCCTGGACAACCCTGATTATGAAGGCGGGTATTTAAAATTTTTTAATATTATGGCCTAGAGAACAATAGAATAAAAAGTAAATGTGAACACGTAAGGGCTGATGGTAAAAGTAATTACGTATGTGAGTTTGTCTTAGTTCTTTTGGGCTGTTGTAAGAAAATACCATAAACTGGATAGCTCAGAAGCAACAGAAATGTATTTCTCTGGAGGGTGGAAGTCTAAGATCAGGGTGCCAGCGTGGTCTGGTTTTGGTGAGGACCTTCTTCCAGATTGCAGAGTACAGACTTCTTGCTGTGTCCTTACATGGTGGAAGGAATAAGCTAGCTCTCTGGTCTGGGTCTCTTTTGTCAGGGCACTAATCCTTAAGGGCAAGGAGCCCTCATGACCTAATCACCTTCCAAAGTTCCCACCTCCTAATTCCATCACCCTAGACATCAGAATTTCAACATGTAAACTTTGGAGCTACACAACATTCAGTTCATTGCCAGGGGTGTTTGTAGTTTTAAAACTGTAATCTCAGAAACTTGGATTCTATTGAGTGAGAACGTCATCATATTAATCCCTGTTTTCTGCCTCACTCAGGGCTGGGGACTCTGGTGGTGACCTGTGTGGATGCCATCAACAATGGATCTGTACCCTTGTTTGGAGAAGGCAGTGACAACTCTGGCCCAATGTGAGAACTCAGCAGCCGTGCAGAAGGCAGCCGGCCACTGCAGTGAGAGATGGTCCAGTGCTTGAGGCTCCCCACAGACGTGCTCCAGGAGCTGCTGGATGTGCACATGGCCTGTGGGAGGGAAGCCCTTGCAGTGTTCATGGAGTTCTTCTAGGATGACAAGTGAGAGTTCCAGAGAAAACTCATGGTACAGTTTTCTCGGTACTTCTACCTTTTGATAGTGGCCCTTTGGAATGATGTCTAGAGTTTTAATGTTGCTCCCATGGCTCATCTCCTATTCATGGGAAAGTAGTCTGGATTCTCATGAGAGAGAGGATTCAATTCTAGAGGACTTCATTTACTTTCTTTACTCCAAAGCTTGGGAAATTTATTCAAGATCTGTCTGATATTTTGAGCAAAATCAGCATCAGCCCCTCCTGTAGTGCATAGTGGCATGGTTCCAGAACTCCCCTGACTCATTTCATGACTGGTCACCTTCCCTGACCATGCACTCCCATTCCTAGAAACTTGCATTTCCTGAACAGAATCCGTTATCAGATTGTTCTTTATATTTATTTTGTTTTCAGTTGTATTATTGTGTTATTGAAGATAAAATCACAGGACTCTACAACATTAGGAATTCTAGAGATTATATAATTCAACTTCAGCCTTTTACAGATGAAGAGCCTGAAGCCCAGGGAGGTTAAGAGGTTTTCCATAGTCTGGAAGAGAGTTTTCAAAGCTGAGAGTAAATTCAGTCTCCTGATTCTTGCTCCATTGACTGTGCTGCTCCACTAAAATGCCTTTCTGAAGAGGACCACAGTTAGGCCACCACTTAAAATTATTAGAAAATATGTTCCTTTCTTCTGATGACACCTCTCTACATTTTTCTTTCAGGAAATCATAAAGAATGAAAAAGAGGATTTCTTGCTGCATAATGAAAAGGTGTCAGGTAATTTCTGGTAATGGGTATGACCCCAGTATGAATCTGGCTCCCACATCATGAGCAGGAGGGAGGGGCAATGAGCTTTGTATCTCATGAATATTTGTAATAAAAATAAATAAATAAATAAACAAACAAATAAACAAATACTGCCAGGCTCTTGATGGTGTGACCACTGGGTGACTTTTGAGATTTCAACCTTCCCTTTTAAATCTGTTAGAAATTTTTTATCAGTTTATTTTCACTTACATCTCCCTATTTCCTACAATAAGTATATACTCTTTCTTTCATAAATAGCTACATTGACATGCAGTTTGGATGCAATTAACACTCATTTTAAGTATGTAATTCTATGAGTCTTGTAAGTGAGCTAACCGGCCATCCCTATATAGAGATCCAAACCCAGGGCCTTGGAGTTATCAGCACCACACTCTCCCAAGTGAGCCACTGGCTGGCCCTCCATTACATTTTTCTAATTCTATGTATTCTTTAGTTCCCAAAATAAAAAGTAAAAGTTACAGATTTAAAAAAGCTACTTGCTTTTTAAAATTAGTCTGCCTGTTAAAATACCACACTCCTCTACTACTATAATTTTATTATACATTCTATAAAAACTGGTTGTCTCCCATACTACATCAAGAGCAGAAAAATATCTCGTTCTTAGTATCTAGATGGTTTCTGCCTTTGGGCTCCCAATCTGGATAACACTCCCCTCTCAATGGCTTTTTCTCAGGGGAACCTGCCCTCTTGAGCAGCCTTCTTCTCTGGAAGACTCATCACTGAATTGCTGGAAACTCAGTAAATCATTGACATGTGTTCACATAATTCTTTTCCTGGTATTTCAAAGTTAAACCTACTCCATGTTCTGTGCCTTCCTCTCTACCTATTTCATCCCTGTCTTCAGCAAGGATTCTCCTTTCTTGTTGCTAACTTCTTCCGTTAATCTTAATGTTTGTCCAGCTCCTCCTAGAGATTTCAGATGCCATTTGACCCCAGAGTTGGATTGGACAAGTCACTTAGCCTCTTTGAGACTTAAATTCTTCACTTATAAAATAAGGATCCCATACACCTGCTACACAAGTCACTAAGAGAATTTCAGAGGACGATATGCATGTTCATTTGTGGTGCATTGGAGGTGCTCAAGAAATAGGACTTTTCTTCCACCCAGTCATGTGTGTCTCAGAAAGCCCCAGGAGAGGCTCCAGTGCTAGCACTGCATGACTTTCAGGGTCTAGAACCTGGACATGAGACCTGGACCATGTGACTTGCTGAGTGGCACAATTGTTGCCTCAGTAGCATAAATTGTTTTTAGAATCTGGTATGATTAGAGGTCACAACTCTATGCTCTTTCTGAGCTAGCAGATATCTCTGAGACTACTGTAGGAGACTGAGCAGTACACTGTCATGCACAACTGTACATGGTAGTCCCAGACATTTGCCCCCATGGTCTGGTCTAACTTGCTTCCTGCCTGCCTCTCTTTGTCCCCCTCTATTCCTTTCCATTACTCTTCCTCTTTTCATCCTTTAAGGTAAATGGGAATCATAGTAATACTATGAGGTTGTGACTTAGGTCAAAATAGATGTATCTAAAAGTAATTTGTTAACTGTAAAGTGCTATAATGAACTTATACTTTACTGTTTTAGTTTTCAGATCAAGAAGCATCCTATATGTGTCATATACCATCAGTTAAAGTGCCCGGTTTATTTATTTTGGGGTTTTTGTTTAGTTGGTTGTTTGGTCCTGGATGCTGTGAACACGGCACATTCCAGTCCTTATTAGTGGTATTTTAAGAACCTAGCTCGCCTCCCAGCATGGCTGAGATAGAGACACGAGTCTCTTGAAAGTCGATTCTCACCCTGGAGCTTGCTACCTAGACTTGCACAGGTGAGAAGTGGTTCAACTACAAATTAACACCTGGCACTCAGCATGTCTGCCTTTGTGACTTTTGGTTTGGGGATTGTATCAGAAACCACATTGTGTTTCCTTTGTCCTAATGTATAAGACTTGTCTCACCAGATTGGCAGGTGTGCAGGCCTCTGACTGAATCTCAATTTCAATAGCTCTGGAGGCCTCTTTGAGGTACACCCCCGGACCCTTGTGGGGGTCTCTGTAATGATGTTTCACTTCCTGCCCTGAGTTCTGAACCTATTGAGAAATAAGACAAAAGGTAAAGTAGTTAGAGACCAAAACATCACATTTATTATTGATAAAGTATAGGGTGGAAGGCCTAACTAGTCCCTATTGGCAAATGGAAGCTGAGATTTAGTTACGACCCTTCCACGGCAGTGCTGGGCCAGGGCAAGCCTTACCCCAGGGCTAGAGCCTGCGCTGGAGGAGCTGAGCAGAGCATGTGCTCATAGCAGGTGCTTCCAGCAGGAGAAGTGAGGCACTGAGCCGAGCTCCAGTTTTCCTCTCAAGTTCACCAAGTAGAGAAGGAACTCCGCCATGGACCAGGCCTAGCCAAGAACTCTTCTTTTCTCTCGAAGCCTTCTTGGGGTAAATGTTTATAGAGTGACAATTTCTTTCAAGAGAGACATCCCCCTATAGTCTATTCTGTTCTGACAGTAATTAAAACACGTTTTTCCCATGCCCTCTCTGGGTTTAGCACAAGCCGAAGCTGTGTTCTGGCACCGCACCTCCCACCACCAAAGTGTTTCCTCAGTTTCCCAACACCTGGCACCTACTCACCACGGGCTGTGGTCTGAGGCTCGCAGTGCATGGTGGCTCGAGTCTAGCATTTCCTTTTACACTGCATAAAGGATACACCCTGGACCTCTTGTGTCCTTCCATAGACATGTTCTGTTGGCAGCTTCCATAATTTTGGACCTCAGTGTCATTGAGTGTCACATGGCCCCACAACAGCAATACATGGAAAACCTAATCATTGTGTGTGTGTTTTTAAAAGTTGCTTTCATTTAAATGAGTCATTTTGGTTAATACACAGTTTCGCTTTAATCCTTTAATCAGTTACATAAATGCCAAAGGGTTCACTCTGACCCTGAATTACATTAAGGTGTTTTCCTTGTTCTGTAAAATTTGTATTCTTGGAATACACATTTCCAGAGATGACTGCCAACTCCTCCTTTTGCCCTTACTCCTTCTCTGAGTGAGGTGTGTGTGTGTGTGTGTGTGTGTGTGTGTGTGTGTGTCTGCTTTATATACACATCTATTTCTAGTTTTTGATTTAAAGTGTGAAACATCCGGCTCTTCCTTTTACTTGAACACTTAGAGGCAATTATAAGGTTATTAATCGGCTTAATTTTAATATCATTTTGTCTCAGGGAACAGAGAGGCCCAAGGAGAGGGAGAGAGACAGGAACCACCAGTCTGTGGAGCAGTCAGAACACTCACAATATTTATGGATTAGGTTTGCCATCTTACATGGTGATGGCCCACACAGGAGATTAGTGTGTTATCTGTTGGTCTGCCTAATGCCTCCTTCTCCATCCCTCTGTGGGACGAAGGTCAAGACCAATTTGTGTTCATATAGATCTACCTGGGCTATACCTCTGCAGGAATACCTCAATTTCCCTTCAATCTATCACCAGTGGGTAGGGCTAGACCTTCAACAAGCTCAATTACCCTCAGAAGTACTTGTCATTCATCATAATGATGATATTTTCATTGCCTCTTGACTAAGAAATGAGTTGACCAGGCCCTACTAGGTCATAGACACTGTGACACATGCAGGCTGAGCCATCAACCTTGATAAAGTCCAGGGACTTGACCTGCTCAGCAAGTGCAATTTCTGTGAGCCACATGGGTCAGCAATCAGGGGAGTATTCATACCAAAGTTAAACCACAATTATTGTCCCTGGCAACTCCCGCCAACAAGAAAGAGCTTAGCAGCTGGTGGGCTTGTTTGGCTATTAGAGATGACATGTGCTACATCTGAGTATTCTTTTGGCTCCTTTAGTCAAGGTTACCTGCAAGGAGGTCACCTTTGATTGAGGCCCCCAACAGCAGCAGGCTCTAGAGACAGGGCAATGTGCTGTGGCATGGGCTCTGGCATTGGGGTCGATGGAGCCTGCCATGTGAATTGGAGTCTGCAGCAACAGGAGACTGCAACTGGGGTGCATGAGCCCCTCGGATTTTGGACATGTAAATTAGCTGAGGTTGCCACCAGATACGCTCTCTTCAAATGGCCACTCCTAGCCTGTTATTAGGCCTTAGTGGAAGCAGAGTGCCTGACCACTGCAGCACAATAAGTGACCTTAAAATCTGAGTTGTCTATTCACACAAGGGTACTCACTAACCCTATTAATGAAGTAGGACAGGCTCAACAAAGTTCCATTAAGTGGAAATGGTGCATCTAAGTTCAGGACTGAATGGGCACCAGAGGGTCAGGTGGCTCTATGACCCTGTTTTGCTGGAGGTGGCTGAATGGCCTTATAGAGGGCCTCCTTTAAGTTTGAAGATATTCCAGCTAATTATATGGTTTGATTCACAAATGGATTCATAAAACTCAAAGCTGACAAAGTCCACTGGGCTGCTGTGCATTGTGCTTTGCCTAGTGGGCCAAACTCTGCGTGGTACCAATAGCTGTGCGGCCCACTCCAACAACAACTCCCTGCTACATATTTACATATGGTCCAGTGACTGGCAGATTAGTGACTGAACCATTAAGAGCTTCCCTGTGTGGGGAAAAGGACTGTGGCAACAGCTTGTGGACTGGAAAGGAGAACTATTTATCACCCATGTTTATGTCCATAGCAAAGGACCATTCAAAAGGGAACACAAATGGAACTCATGAGCTGACCTAGCATGAGCTCAGCAAATGGCCGTGAGTGCTCATTGGATTACCTACAGAATGGGACCCAGACACCCACCTCAGATGCAAGAATGGGCCCGCTCATGAGGACTTGCCTTAGAAGAAATAGAAACCAAACATGCAGCACAGCCATGTTATGTTAGTATAGCTTTGTAGTATGTCTTCAGGTCAGGTAGTGTTATGTATCACCTTTGTTCTTTTTGCTCAAGATTGTTTTGGCTATGTGGGGTCTTTTGTGGTTTCATGCACATTTTAGGATTTTTTTAAAATTTCTGTGAAGAATGTTATTGGTATTTTGATAGGGATTGCATTCGAGTAGTATAAACATTTTACATATACTTATTCTTTTAATCCATGAACATGAGCTATCTTTTCATGTTTTGGTGTCTTCTTCAATTTCCTTCCTCTATGTCTTATAGTTTTTAAAAAATTTTATTGATTATGCATATTCGTGGGGTACAAAGCTGACTGTCACCACCTATGCCCAGGATGTGATGGTCAGATCAATAGTATCAGGATGCCCATGACCACAAATTACAATTATGCCCCATGTCCCCCACCTAATTAATCCCCAACCTCCCTCCCCTGCCCCCCAGCAACCCTGTGTATGTTCTCTCCCTCTACAAGTCCGATGCACCACTGTGGTCTTCCTTTCCTTCTGTCTTTCTCTCTTAGCTCCCACTTATGAGTGAGGACATGTGGTATTTTTCCCTCTGTGCCTGGCTTACTTCACTTAGCATAATTGTGTCCAAGCTCATCCATGTTGCTACAAATGGCAGAATTTCATGCTTTTTCATGGTACAGTAGTATTCCATGGTGTATATATACCACATTTTCCTTATCCAGTCATATATCGATGGACATTTAGGTTGCTTCCACATCTTGGCTATTGTAAATAGAGCTGCGATGAACATGGGAGTGCAGGTATCCCTTCCACGTGATGATTTCCATTCCTTTGGGTACATACCTAGAAGTGGGATTTTGGATCATATGGTAGATTTATTTGTAGTTGCTTGAGAAATCTCCATACTATTTTCCATAGTGGTTGTACTAATTTTCAGTCCCACCAAGAGTGGAATGTTTTCTCTCTAAATCCTCACCAACATTTGTTATTCTCCATCTTTTTGATTACAGCCAGTCTAACTGGGGTGAGGTGATATCGCAATGTGGTTTTAATTTGCATTTCCCTGATGATTAGTGATGTTGAGCATATTTTAAAGTGCCTGCTGGCCATTTGTATGTCTTCCTTAGAAAAATGTCTTTTCAGCATCTTTGTCCATTTTTTAATTAGGTTATTTGTTTTTTTTTTTTCTGTATAGATGCTTGATTTCCTTGTATATTCTGGATATAAATCCTTTGTCAGATGTATAGTTTGCAACTATTTTCTCCCATTCTGTAGGTTGTCATTTCACTCTGTTAATTGTTTCTTTTGCTGTGCAGAGCTTTTTTGTTTGATATAGTCCCATTTGTTTATTTTTTCTTTTGATGCTTGTGCTTTTGGGCTCTTGCTCATAAAGTCTCTGCCCAGTCCTACTTCCGGAAGTGCCTTCCCTACATTTTCACTTAGTAGTTTTACAGTTTCAGGTCTTATACTTAAATCTCTAATTGTTGAGATTGATTGATCTAATTGAGTTGATTTGGGTATATGGTGAGAATTGCAGGTCTATTATCATTCTTCTGCATATGTATATCCAATTTTCCCAGCATCATTTATTGAAGAGAAGGTGTTTTCACCAGTGTATGTTTTTGTTGACCTTGTCAAATATCAGTTAGCTGTAAATCTGTGGGTAGATTTCTGCGTTCTCTATTCTGTTCCACTGGTCTGAGTGTCTATTTTTATGGCAGTACCATGCTGTTTTTGTTACTATAGATTTGTAGTATATTTTGAAGTCAGGTAGTGTTATGCTGCTAGCTTCATTTTTTTTTTTTTTGGCTCAGGATTGGTATGGCTATTTATGGACTTTTGTTGTTCTATTTGAATGCTAGGATTGCTTACTCTATTTCTGTGAAGAATGCCATTGGTATTTTGATGGAAATTGTATTGAATCTGTAGATTGCTTTGGGTAGTATGGACATTTTCACAATGTTAATTCTTCCAATCCAAGAGCACGGAATTTCTTTCCATCTTTTAATGTCATCTTTAATTTCTTTCAGTAGTGATTTGTACTTCTCATTGTAGAGATCTTTCACCTTCTTGGTTAAATTGATTTCTATGTTTATTTTTTTGGTTGCTACTGTAAATGGGCTTATTTTCTTGATTTCCTTTCTGTTAGTTCACTATTGGAGACTAGAGATGCAACTGATTTTTGGGCATTGATTTTGTAACATGCAACCTTACTGAAATTACTAATCATCTCTAAAAGTCTTTTGATAGAGTCTTTAGGTTTTTCTACATATAATATCATGCCATCTGCAAATAGGGACAGTTTAACTTTGTCTTTTCTGATTTGGATGGTCTTTATTTCTTTCTCTTGCCTGATTGCTCTGGATAGTACCTCTAGTACTACATTAAATAGGAGAGGTGAGAGTGGGCATCTTTGTCTTGTCCCTGTTCTAAGGGAAAAGCCTTCAGTTCTTCCCCATTCAGGATGATATTGGAAATGGGCTTGTCATAGGTGGCTTTTATTGTGTTGAGATACTTTTCTTCTATACCTAACTTGCTGAGAGTCTTTATCATGAGTGATGTTGAATTTGTTCGAATAGTTTTTCTGCATCTATTGAGATAATCATATGGTTTTTGTCCTTGATTTTGTTGGTGTGGTGCAACACATTTATTGACTTGCATTTGTTGAACCATCCTTGCATCTCTTAGATGAATCTCATTTGATCATGATGTATAATTTTTTGATGTGTTACTGTTTTGTCATTGCTAGTATTTTATTGAGGATTTCTGTGTCTATATTCATCAAAGATATTGCTCTGTAGTTTTTTTTTTTTCCCATCATATCTTTGTCTGGTTTTGGTATCAATGAGATGCTGACCTCAGAGAAAGAGTTTGGGAGACTGGCCTCTGTTTCAATTTTTTGGAATAGTTTGAAGATAATTGGTATTAAATCCTCTTTAAAGGCTTGGTAGAATTCAGTAGTAAAGCCATCCATTCCTGGTATTTTCCTTGTTGAGAGTTTGCTATTACTGCTTCAATCTCATTGCTTGCTACAGGTCTGTTCAGATTTTCTATTCCTTCTTCATTCATTCTTGGTAGTTTGTATGTGTCCAGAAATTTATCCATTTCATCCAGGTTTTCAAATGTGTTGGTGTAGAGCTATTTGTGATAGTCTCTAAAATTTTTTGTATTTCTGTGGTATCAGTTGTAATGTCTCCTTTTTCATTTCTGATTTCTGTAATTTGGGTCTTCTCTCTTCTTTTTCTTGTTAACCTAGGTAATGGTTTGCCTATTTTATTTATCTTCTCAAAAAACCAACTTTTTGTTTCACTGATCTTTTGTATCCCTTTTTGGGTCTCTATTTCATTTAGTTCTGCTGTAATCTTAATTATTTCTTTCCATCTACTAACTTTGGGTTTGGATTATTCTTGTTTTTCTAGTTCTTTTAGGTGTAGAGTTAGGTTGTTTACTTGAAGTCTTTCTATTTTTTTTTGATGTAAGCCTTTATTGCTACAGACTTCCCTCTTAGAACTTCTTTTATGATGTGTCTTTATTTTTGTAGTTCTCTAGAAATTTTTAAATTTCCTGTTTAATTTCTTCTTGGACCCATAGTTCATTCAGGTTATTTAATTACCATGTATTTGTATAGAATCCTGAGTTTCACTTGTTATTAATTAATAGTTTTAGTACATTGTGGTCTGAAAAGATAGTAGAGGTGACTTAAATATTTATAAAGTTGTTGAGACTTGATTTGTGACCTAACATGTGGTCTGTCTTGGAGAATGTTCCATGTGCTGATGAGAAGAATGTATATTCTGTAGTCATTGGATGAAATGTTCTATAGATATCTGCCAGGTCCAATTAGTCTAAGGTGTAGTTTAAATCTTGTGATTATCTGTTGATTTGTTGCCTGGATGATCTGTCCAATGATGGGAGCGGGTGTTCAGGTCCCCCACTATTATAGTAGTGGGGTCTAATAGTTATTGCTTTATATATCTGGATGCTCCAGTCTTGGATCCATATATATTTATGATTGCTATATCTTCTTGCTGGATAGATCCCTTTATCATTATATAGTGGCCTTCTTTGTCTCTTTTTATGGTTTTTGGTTTAAAGACTATTTAATCCAATATAAGAATAACTTCTGCTTGTTTTTGGCTTCCATTTGTGTGGTATATCTTTTTCTGTCCTTTCACTATTAGTCTGTGTGCATCTCTACCAATGAGATGAGTCTCTTGAAGACAGCATATAATTGGGTGTTGCTTTTTGATCCAGTCTGTCAGTCTGTATCCTTTGAGTGGGAGCTTAATCCATTTACATTTTGGGTTGTTATTGAGAGATAATGTCTTATTCCTGGCATTTTTTGGCTTTCTGTGCAGATGTTTTGAGTATCATTTGTTCCTTTCTTCTCCTTTGATTACTGGTCTTCAATGTATGTGTGGGTTTTTGGAAGTGGCAAGATTTAGTTTCTTTTATCTTTCTCATTTACAATTGTGTTTTACTAGTGGGTTTTGTTCTTACTTGTATATTTGTGGTAGTGATTATTGCTTCTTGGATTCCAGATGCAGGACTCCCTTGAGAATTTCTTGCTATGCTGTAGGTGTGATGAACTCCTGAAATTTTTGTTTTTCTGGGAAATACACTATTTCTCTCTCATTTCTGAAGGATAACTTGCTGAGTAGAGTAATCATGGCTGGCAGGCTTTTTCTTCTATTATTTTAAAATGTCATCCCATTTTCTTCTCACCTGTAGAGTTTCAGTTGAGAAGTCTGCTGTTAGTCTGATGGAGGCTCCCTTATAAGTGACTTGACATTTTTCTCTTGCTGATTTTAGGTTTTTCTCTTTGTCTTTGAGCTTTGCCAATTTGACTGTAATGTGTGTTGGAGAGGATCTTTTTGGCTTGAATCTGTTTGGAAATTTGGAGCTTCCTGGGTCTGAAGGTCTGTGCCTCTCCCTATACCTCGGTAATTTTCCATTATTACTTCATCAAATACATTTTCAATGCCTTTACCCTTCAGGAACACCCATGATTCGGTTGTTTGTGCACTTAAAGATGTCTGCTAGCTTTCCTAGACATTCTTCATTTTTTTAAGTTCTTTTTTTCCTCTATTGTTTTTTGCCTGGGTTATTTTATAATGACCATCTTCAAGTTCAGAAATTCTTTCTTCTGTTTACTCTAATCTGCTGCTTAAGCTCTTGGTTGTGTTTTTTTATTTCATTGAATGTGTCTTTCAGTTCCAGGAGCTCTGCTACATTATTTTTAAAAGGTATTAATCTCTTTGTAAATTTCCTCCTTCATATCCTGGATATTTTTTCTTGTTTCTTACAGAGTCCTCTCTTATCTCATTGAGTTTCCTTAAGACAGTAACTTGGAATTCCTTTTCAGTCATTTCAAGGGTTTTGTTCTGTAGGGTCTGGTACTTGAGAGTTACTGAATTCCTTTGGTGGTGTCATATTTTCTTTTTTGTTGTTGTTGTTCTTGTATTTCTACTATCTCTATCTTGATTTCTGTTCATCTGGCAGATCAGTTTCTTCTATTCCTCCATAGTGGATTTCAAGGAGAAAAATGTTTTCTCTTTTTCTGGGCCCCCCCAAATGACTCTCCTGTCAGTGAAGTCAAATATGTGGTGGGCCAACTGCATTGTGGTCATGGATGTCAGTAAAGCAGCGAGCCATCCTTGCAACAGTAACAGCTGTGGTAGTGGACGTTGTGGACCACTTCTGTCAAAGTTGTGGGAGGCCTCATGGTGGTGGTATGAGGTCTTGCCTTCTGTGTGGGCAGGGCAGAGGACTGGGCGTTGGCTGGGTGTTGGCTGGCCAGGTCTCCTGCCTGCCTGCCTAAAGCCTCCCCCATCAGCAGTGGCGTGGCACTGGGTCTTGCCTTCTGTGCAGCTGGGCCTGTTTTATAGTTTTTATTGTAAGATCTTTTATCACTTTGGTTAAATTTATTCCTTGGTATTAATTAATTTATTTTTTTGTAGCTACTGTAAAAGTAATTGCTTTCTTTATTTCTTTTACAGATAATTTGCTATTGGTATATAAAAATGCTGCTGATTTTTTATGTTCATTTCTTAGCCCGTAAATTTACTGAATGTTTTTATCAGTTCTAATAGTTTTGTTAAGGCGGGGTAATCTTTGGGGTTTTCTATATACAAGACCATGTTGTCTAGAAATGAACAATTTAATTTCCTCATTTTTGATTTGTATGTCCTCCATTTTTTCTCTTGCCTTATTGCTCTGGTTAGGACTTTTAGTACTATGTTGAGTGAAAATGGTGAAAATTGGCATTGTTGTATCATTTCAGATCTTACAGAAAAAGCTTTCAGCTTTTCCCCACTCAGTATAATGTTAGCTGTGGGATTGTTATAGATGGTCTTTACTATGTTGAGGTTCATTTTTTCTACACCTAATTTGCTGGGAATTTTTATCATGAAAGGATGTTGAATTTCATCGAATGCTTTCTCTGCATCTATTGAGATGATCATATGATTTTTGCCTTTCATTCTGGTGATATAAGGTATCACATTTATTGATTTGCATATGTTGAATCATCCTTGGATCCCTGGGGTGAATCTCACTTGATTATGGTAAATAATATAGTTGATGTGCTGTTGAATTTAGTTTGCTAGTATTTTGTTAAGAATTTCTACATTGATGTTCATTAGGGTTATTGGACTGCAGGTTTTTTTTGGTCTGTTTGTTGGTTTTGGTTGTTTCCTTGTCTGGTTTTAGTATCAGGGTAATGCTGGCCTTGTAGAATGAATTTGGAAGAATTCCTTCCCCCTCAATTTTCTGGAATAATTCTAGAAGAATTGGTATTAGTTTTTTTTTTTTTTTAATGTTTGGTAGAATTCAGCAGTGAAGCCAGCTGGTCTTGGCTTTTCTTTGATGGGAGAGTTTTCATTACTGATTCAATATCTTTATTCGTAATTAGTCTGTTCAGATTTTCTATTTCTTCATGATTCAATTTTGGTAAGTTGTAAGTATACAGGAATTCAGGAATTTATTCATCTTTTCTAGGATTTTCAATTTGTTTGTGTATAGTTATTCATAATAATCTCTAATGACTCTTTGTACTCATATTTTTGTGGTGTCAGTAGTGATGAGTCCTTTTTCATCTCTAATATTGCTAATGAGCCATCTCTCTCTTTTTTAGTTAGTCTAGCTAAAGGTTTGTCAATTTTGCTTATAATTTTCAAAACATCAACTCTGTTTTGTTGATTTTTAAAAATTTTTAGTCTCAATTTTGTTTATTTCTGGTATTAGGTTTATTATTTATTTCCTTCTACTTATTTTGGGTATTTTTTTCTAGCTTTTCTAGTTTCTTGAGTTGCAACTTTAGGTTGCTTATTTGAGATCTTTCGATTTATTTGGCATAGGTATTAATTTCTATAAACTTCCCTCTTAGAACTGCTTTTGCAGTATCCAATAGGATTTGGTATGTTGTGTTTCTATTACCATTTGTCACAAGAAACTTTTTAATTTTCTTAATTTTCTTATTAACTCATTGGTTTTTCAGGCCCATGTTGCTTAATTTGCATGTATTTTATAGTCTTTTAAGTTCTTCTTATTAGGTTCTAGTTTTATTGCAATTTGGTTAGAAAATGATACTTAATATGGTTTCAATTTTTAAGTTTGTTGAAACTTGCTTAATGGCCTATCAGATGGTCTATTCTAGAGAATGTTTCACATGCTGTTAAGAATAATGTTTATTCTGCAACTGTTGCATGGAGTGTCCTGTAGATATCTGCTGGGTTCATTTGATCTAGAGTGGTGTTTAATTCTGCTGTGTCTTTTTATTGATTTTTGTCTTGATAATCTGTCTATTGCTAAAAGTGAGTGTTAAAATCCCCTACTATTATTGTATTTGAGTCTATGTCTCCCTTTAGGTCTATTAATATTTGCTTTATATATTTAGGTGCTTTGATGTTGGGTACATATACATTTAAAATTATTATATACTCTTGGTGAATTGACCTGCTTATCATTATATAATGACTTTCTCTTTCTATAGCTTTTGATGTAAAATCTATTTTATCTGATATAAGTGTAGCTATTCCTGCTTTCTTTTGGTTCCCATTTGTATAGAATATCTTTTTCATCTTTTCATTTTCATTCTATGTGTGTCCTTACAAGTGAAGTAAGTTTCTTATAGGAATTGAATAGATGTGCCTTGTTTTTTGTTGCTATTGTTTTTTTTTTTTTTTTAAATCCATTCAGTCACTCTGTGTCTTTTAAATAGAGAACTTAATCCATCTACCTTGAAGGTAATTATTGATAAGTAAGGTCTAACTACTGCTATTTTGATATTTTTTTTCTAGTTTTTTTGTAGTTCTTTTCTTTTATTCTCCTTCTCTTACTGTATTCGTTTGTGTTAGGTGATTTTCTGTAATTGTATGTTTTGGTTTCTTGCTTATTATTTTTTGTTGAATCTATTATAGGTTTTTGCTTTATGGTTACCCTGAAGCTTACAAAAAACATGTTATAGTTACAATTTATTTTAGGCTGTTACCAAGTTAACTTTAATCATAAAGATAGGAAAAGACTGAAACAAACAAAAAAACTCTACACTTTAACTTTATTTTTCCCTAAATTTGGAATTTATGGTGTCCCCTGTCTCTGAGAAATTAATGTAGTTATTATTTTTAATAAGTTTGTCTTTTAGTCTTCATACTAAAGATATAAGTGCTTTACATACCATGTTTACAGTATTAGTATAGTCTGAATTTGTCTGCATACTTACTGTTGTCAGTGAGTTTTATACCTTCAAATGTTTTCTTGTTGCACATTAGTGTCACTTTTTTTAAGTATGAAGAATTCCCTTTAGCATTTATTGTAAAACAGGTTTGAAGCTGATACATTTTCTCGGTTTTTGGGTGTCTGGGAAAGTCTTTATCTCTATGTTGTTTCTGAAAGATAGCTTTCTTGGGTACAGTATTCTTGGCTAGCAGGTTTTTTATTATTATTTTTTTAATTAATTTTTTTATTTCAGCACTTTGAGTATATCATCCAACTCCCTGCTGGCCTGTATGGTTTCTCTTGAGAAGTCTGCTGCCAGGCAAATTGGGAGTAACTTGTGTACAATTTGCTTCTTTTTTCTTGCTGCTTTACAAATTCTCTCTTTTTCTTTGGCCTTTTAGAGCTTGATGGTGATATGCCTTGGGTTAGACATATTTGGGTTGAATCTGGCTGGCTGCATTTGACCTTCCTGTACTTGGATATTTGTATCTTTTTCTAGACTTTGAAATTTTCTGTTATTATCTCTTTGAATAAGCTTTCTACCTCCTTGGTATTCGCAAGTTCCTCTTGAACCTCAGTGACTCAAATATTTGTTCTTTTGATGCTATCCCATAGCTCTTGCAGGATTTCTTCATTATTTAAAAATTTTTTTCTCCTCTGACTGTAGTTTCAAATAGCCTGTCTTTGAGCTCACCCATTCTTTCATCTGTTTTATAAATTCCACTGTTGATGCCCTTATTGCATTTTTTATTTTATTCAATGTGTTTTTCAGCTCCAAGATCTCCATTTGATTTTTTTATTATTATGTAAATTTCTCTTCTCTTTCTCTGATAGATTATTGAATTGTTTATTTGTATGTTCGTGGTGTTTGTTAAGTTTCCTTAGAACTACTATCCTGAATTCATTGAGGGGTCACACATCTCCATTGCTTTATGGTTGGTCTTTGGTGACTTATTTTGTCCATTTGGCAAAGTTCCCAGAATGTTCTTCATGTTTGTAGAAATGTTATGACGTCTATTCATTGAAGAATTAGATATTTGTTGCAGTCTTCACAGTCTGATTTTGGTTGTTCTTGTCTTTCCAGAGACTTTAAATGGATTTAATATGTTCTCTGAGCCTGTGGTCAATGCTGCTGTTTGAACACTAGAAGACACCATAAGCTTTGGTTTGCCACAATTCTGCAGTTGGTGTGATGCTGCTTTTTTTTTTTTTTTAACACCAGAAGGAGCCCTAAGCCTAGGTTTGCCAAGCATCCACAGGGATAGGGAAGGGCCTAAAGACAGTAGTCCTTCCCTCTGGGTTCAGAAGTTTCTACCTGGGGCTTGGGTGGATCCAGATGTTCAGTCCTCAGTCACTGGCCTGGAGTCAGGTGCTGTGGGGCTTGACCCATCCCTGGGCTCTGAGGCAATGTCTTGTATCTTCTTTTCTCTTCTTCCCTGAAATGCACATTTCTATCTGTGCTGTGCTGTGTTGGGGGAGGGATGGAGTGGGCTGTCCCCTGGCCACAATGGCCACTGTAACCCTGGATCATGAAATCTATAGTTGCTGAGACCACTACAGCACAGGAAAACACTCTATGCCCACACTGCTGAGGTTTATTCCTGGCTTGAGTCCCTACAGTCTGACATGCTTGGAACACATGGTACCTTTCTTCTTTCTTCTTTCTCCTTTTGGAATGAGAATGTCTATCCTAAGCCTGTCCCATCACTGTATTTTAAAAGCAGATAATTTGTCTAGTTTCCCAAATTCACAGCTGGAGAGAAATTTCTCTGCAGGATGAATCATAACTGGAGTCTTACCCATTCCTGATTTAGGAATTATTTAGATAAGGTTTTGGATTAGGAGTTGATGCTTGAATGGGTTGATGCTTTGGGGGATGTTGGTCTGGGATAAGTGTATTTTGCATGTGACAAGGGCACGAACTTTGGGGGCCAGAGGGAGGAACGTGGTATTTTGTTTTGGCAGCCCTAGAAAACTAATACAATTAGTAAGTATATTTGTCTTACTTTATTAATTTTTTTCATTATTTTATGATGAGAGAGTTTTTATGTTATCTAGTTCAAAACATTACCAGAATCCGAAGTCTCTTGTAATTCTTTTTATTTTCTATTCAGAATAACATTAATATTAGATATTAGAATAAATGCAGCTCCATCACTAACATTATAAAGCAATTTGAAGTTACTGCCTCTTTGTACAACATATTTATCTTATAGAGAGAGGGGTTTCTTTTTGGGTCATCAAAGCCAACCCTAACATGATAGGTCGAGGATGGTGATGCCGATGACAGCGACAGTAACATAGACAACAGCAGCATGAACTCACATTCACGAAGTCTTGTCTTGATCATTGTGGGTTAGAATTTCTATATTTTGTCCATAAGGTTGAAAGGCCAGGATGCAGAAAGCCTAACTCATATGTGCTGACTGGCAACAAAATGGGTGCTTTTAAACATTATTGCATTTAGTCATTCAATAAATGTGTCTTGATCACTGACCATGTGCTGGACACTGGAGAAGGCATTGAGGATACTGTGATTAGCAAGACAGCCACAGTTCCAGCATTTATTAGTGCTGAAGTAAGCCATTAGCAAATTGTTATACCAACAAAAGTAATATTTCAATTTCTGAAAAACATGGTAAAAGAATAGTACAGAGGGTCATGGGTAATTATAAAAAGGAGACCCAATTTAGATTAGTTGGTCAGAAATATCTCCCTGAAGAAACCAGAGTTAAGATGAGGTTTCAATGAGCACAATTTAGTCAGGATAGAAACAAGGAAAATGAGTTCCAAGCAGAAAGATTTTGTGCCTATTGGACATGCCTGTTGGAGCGGAGAGGGAAAATACAAGGAAGTAAGTACCAGAAGAAAACTAAGTGATAAAAAATTATGATACATTTTTTTAAAGACAGTTTTTATTTGCTCCTAAAAGCAAGGTAATGGAAAAAGGTAAAATAAGGAAGAGGAGATAGTGAAGCAGGGAGGTGGAGAGGGGATGATTTTCAGTGGAGTAAGGGCTTGTGGCTCCCTCAAATTGTGATGGGCAAAGAAATCTTAGGCGAACAAAATTGACAATGTATTGCTGGACAGCCAGGGAGGGCCCTGAAAAATACTGGTATGGAGAGGTCCCAAATTTCCAAGTTGTACAACTGGTCATCAATTTTTTGTAAAGGAAGAAATAGCCTGAAATAATGCTACACACAGAATCTTGAGCAGTGGTGAGTGGGTGGCCTCATCTTGGAAGGAGCAAAGCTAGATGATCAGAGACAAGGAGTCTGTGGCTGAATCTGTAGGAGCTGGTATATAAAGTGTGTGGATCCTTATGTCTGATGTCAGGGTCCAACAGAGGGTTTATTTTATATTTATATATTTTAGAGAGACACTAAACAATGAGGTGACTAAGCTTTTGTCTTTACCTACCCAGTGTTCGACAAAGTAGACGTGGTGGCGGGGGTGGAATCTTTACATAGACCCACCAGCCTGGACTCCCTCTCATGAAGGCTAATCCCACTACCTGTTAAATGTTGTCCTAAAGGCAACAAAGATTGACACTGAGCTTTTAATATGGTACCATCCTTCAAGGAGATCAACCAGCCCCTAGATGGCGAGGTGGTCACACCAGTCGCCTTGCACCTTGGAGGAGGCAGCAATTTTTCTCACTACAATTCATATCAATTCTGGGTGTGGGTTTGCCTCCACTGTTTAGAGTAGTGTAGCCAGCACCTGTTCAAGGACTCAGTGCCTTCTCTACTGTTATGGGATCCTACTAAACATCATCTTAGCCAAGTTTCTGACTTCACAATAAAGAGGCAAAACAATGTGAATATATCCATAGGATCCACTAGTCTTTATACATCATCAAGAAGTTGCCAGCCTAATAGAAAATTGGCTTAGAAATGTAGCTAAGGCACATTGTGGGGCTGGGCATTGTCGTTCAACATGCAGTATATAATTGGTGAACTAAATACGTTATATGTTAACAAGAATATATGGGCCTGGGAATTAAGGGGTTGAAGTAGGATTGTTTCCCACTGACTCCGTCGTGAATTTGTGATCCACTGCCCCACAACTTGAGTCTCTGCTGGGCTAGAGACCCGGTCCTCAGGGTGGATTTTAGTGGTATTTCTACCAGGGGTCATAGTAAGTTTCCACTAAATCTAAAACTACTGCTACCACCGGTCATTTTGTGAACTTCATGTTAGTAGACCAGCCAGCAGGCAATGAAGAAGATTGTGCTACTGGCAGGCTTAAATGACCACGATTTTCATGAGAAAACCTAAGGGAAGCAGAAGAAGTATGTCTGGAACTCACAGGATTCACTGGGATACTCTTGGTGCTTCCAAGGCCTGTTGAGATGCATTGGCAGAAACCGCAACCTAACTAGAGCATAGAAATGGGTTTTCTGGTTCTTCAGGAATAAAGATGTGTGTCTCCCCACCAGGAAAGCAACCTAGAGAAGCAGAACTGCTGGATGAGTATAAGCAAAAGAGGGGAAGATCTTGAATATCCATCATTACCATGAAATCAGTTGCAGCAATGACTGCAGCTTAAACTTTCCTATTGTGCGTAATTTTTCTGAAAAAATAAGTTTTGGCTATCCACCAAACTGAAGCCCCAGTGATGGAAAGAAGTGAACTTTACATGATGTATGAGGGGATCTGAGCAGTTTTGGAGATGGTTTTCACAGATGCTGTGGGTGCCCCACCCATATCCCCTTGTCACTTACCCTTTCTGCACATTCTAATGGCATCTTACTGCAAATATCACAGATTCTCTATCTGAGGATTTGCTCTCCACCTACATGTGGCCAGGCCACGAGTGCTAGGGAATTATGTTCACAGGAGCAGTCCATATCCAGAGATGGAAGGAAGTGGAGGAAAGGCACCCCAGGTTTCTTATCCATCTTAGAGGGAACTTGGAGGCAGGTTTTAAATTGTTTCCTAGAATTAGCCTAGGAGATTTGAGCTCTTGCTTCCCTCAAAGAGATCTGGTATATATGTTCCCATTCGCCAGCTTCATTCCCTTCCAGTTTTTACTTTTCCATGCTCCTACCCTGCTTCTTAGGATCACCTTCCAAATAAATCCTTTGTTCTCAAATCCTTGCCTCAGGAACTGAACCTCAGAAAACACAGCCTGAGAGCCCTTCATTCATTGTAAAATAGAGATAAAACCAACTACTCTGTAGGACTGTTGTCAGGATCAAATGAGATATTTAAAATTTCCAGATCTTAGAATCCAATTATTAAAAATGAGCAATAACACCAGGGTCAAGTTTTCAGATCCCATACCGGCCAGCTGCCAAAAAAAAAAAAAAAAAAAAAAGAGAAATAATGTTGTTTGGTGATTATGATAATGACTCAGAAAACACCAAAGGACTATAATGAAGTACTTGGGTGTGACTCTTAAGATCCACTTATTAGTAGCTCTGTGGTTTTGAACAAGTTACTAAATCTTTATGCCCTAGCTCTTGTAAAATTGGGAGAAAATATTTGTTAAGAGAATTAAAATAGGATAATCCATATAAAGTAGTGAGCACTGTGCAGGGAGTATAGCAAATGTCTAATAATGGCCTCATTATTATTCATTGTGTATTAAGTGCCAAAAACTTCCTCCTTTCCTGTGACAGGACAAAGTTCTCAGCTACTGAACCTACTATAAAAGCAATAAACTTGGTCCTCTGTGAGTGTATCTGACATTTTAGAAAATTAGATCACAAAAAATATATGATCCGGCTTCCAAACTTGAGATAAATATCATCATTTTTCAAGCTAAGTAAAATACCATATATTTTGAACAATTGCAAAGCATCTCAAAGTTCTCTTCTAATGACAGTATGCAATTTCTGGGAAATCAGGTCAATCACATCCATCCTACCCATCAGGCAACACTCAGGAAATTCCCTTTATAACACGTCTGAGTCTATTCATTGAATTTCCTTTGTGGTTTCAGTTTCCTTAGAGAAGTTTGGAAGATTCCCTTTTGGTTTCGGATTCCTTTTATTTCATACTCAAATTGTCTGCTTTTAGTAGCAGTTGAGGGGGTGTGTGGCATGAGGAAGGAGAGAGGAAGTCCACAGGATTGGGTGAGGAAGAAGTACGTAAGAAGCCACCGCAGCTAAACTAAGGAACAAGAGTTAGAACTTCTACCAAATTCTCGTCGAAGAAGCTTTCTTAGCAGCTGTAAAAACCTCTGCTCTTGATTTTCTAATTAAGGTAAGATTGGGGCAAAAGTGGGAGATTTGCAAGGTACAATTTTAAAAGCATTCTGTCCAAGATAGGATGCAGGTTAGCATGATGTGGTGTATCAGTAAAGACTAAATTGTGCTGTTATCAGATAAGTAGCCGAATTTATTAAGTGCCAGCTACATTTGCTTCCTGCTGAATGAGACACAAGCATTGAACTGAGAGTTTGAAATACCTTAAAACTGTTTTTCTTTCTTTGCCACCTTGTGAACTAATGGGGATCATAACTGCCACTTAAGTTACCTGTGTCTTTGATAAAATCTGACTAAGCTGGTAAAAGCGGCAGCCTGAAATTTTCACGAACCCTGTTTGTATTATTGTATTATTTTCATGAGAAAAGGCAATGAATGAGCAATGGAAATAGCTTGTTAACATTGTTAAAGACAAAAAAAAAAAAAAAAAATTGAAAAAGTTGAAACCCAAAGTGAATAATGAAGAAGTTTCATGAAAATTGCAATATATTTTTAATCACAGTCTTGTTCTTTGTCTGGAGGTGGATTTCTTCCTTTAGAAATAGCTCTGACTTAGTTTTGGTTTCTTGGCACGCACTCACTTGTTAACCCCCTCTGTGTTGAATTCTCCTACAGTCTGCTCCCAAGTGGTTTCTGTTTTAATTTATTTGTCACCAGGATGATTTTCAGGGCTTTGGCTATCAGAGAGTAGGGAGCATGGGTCTTTATAATTGTAAAAAGACAGTTTTTTGCAGTCTGCTAGTAAAGAGGTGGGGAATCCAGATCTTTTCATTATAACATTTCAGTGAAAGAAGACAAGTAGATGGTGTATTTATAGCTTCTTTAGTAAATAATCACTTCTAAAATGGAAGAAAAGTGTTCTTTGTAATAAGGCAAGGCAGAACCGCAAGTATTTGCTTATATCTCATATAACTTAAAAATGTTTTACGAGGAATTGATAATTCTTCAAGTTACAGGAATTGATGCCCAGAAGTTAGAAAATAAATGGTTAAGCATCACTAAAGTTTATTTACTCATTTAGTCAATCATAAAATGATCATGGTTTAAAGTTTTGGTTTAATAAAGCACACCAATAACTATGTAATACTTTTAGAAAGAGTGTAGCTCCAAAAAGTAAACAACTGTAATTTGTTAGCTAATGCTGCATAACCTGGCAGCATTCAATGTAATGCAGTTTGACTGGACATAGACCTAAATAAGAGAAAAGCAAGTTGATATGGGATGAAAACAACTCATGTAATATAACAAATGATAGCCATAAATAATCAATCTAGGGATTCAAGGAAGTAAAAAATTAAGAAACCTAAGCCAAAAACCAGTGAAATAAGCGATAGATTCAAATGAGCAGTAGGTTAGATTCCCAAAATGGCTTTCCCAGTGCCTACCAAGTATTTAAGAACCAGTAGGGTAGCCTGTAGAAGACCTATGAAGGACCTTGAACTTTTTTTTACTGTAGCCCTCTTTGCTTTCTCTTTTCATATTTTTTAAATTTCTTAAAAATCTGAAACTTTTGCCATACTGGGGAGTAGTATGTCCCCAGGTTCAGCAAGCAAAATAACTTCCTCTACTTACACATTAGAAATTCCAGACCATCCCATTTTTTCCCTTGCAGACAAAGTAACAACCTGAACATGGCCTCAGAGACCCACATGCCAGGCCCTGTGTGCCTCATTGAGAACACAACAGGGCAACTGGTAGTTAATCAAGAGGCTCTGAAGATCCTGTCTGCCGTGACGCAGCCTGTGGTGGTGGTGGCTATTGTGGGCCTCTACCGCACAGGCAAGTCCTACCTGATGAACAAGCTGGCTGGACAGAAAAAGGGTGAGTGCCCAGCAAAGCTCTGCCAAGTCCTTTCTGTCCACACACAGGTCAGCATCCTGCATAGGATGTGAGGGGAGAAAGTCAGAGATGGGGATGAACACTGAGAGCCAATGTTTAAGCCACAGTTGGTCGTTCTACCTTCTGGGAAATAAAGGGCAGCTCTCTGTTTCTGACATATCACCCCCCCCCCTTTTTGCCTTAACATCTCCTAGGAAAAAGCATAGTATGTTACCCTCTGTAAGGAGTAAGGCATCAATGAGATAATTTTCATATACATCATTATAAACTATTAAAATTTTAGTAGCATGAAAATATTATAGAAAAAAAATCAAATTTCCAACCTATGATATTTGATATTATTTTCCCATCCCTCTATTGTAATTCAGAGCAATGCTGGTTGTACTTTCTGCTGTCTCCTCATCTTGCTTTCATTAAACCCTAGTTCAATTGTCAAGAAACTCTCCTATTTCCAGAGCCTCTTCTCTATTGCAACCTCTCCACTCCCCCTGGCAGGCTTCTCTGTTGGATCCACGGTGCAGTCTCACACCAAGGGAATCTGGATGTGGTGTGTGCCTCATCCCAAGAAGCCAGAACACACCCTCGTTCTGCTTGACACAGAGGGCCTGGGAGATGTAGAGAAGGTGAGGAAGGAGGATTCTGTTTTGATTAAACTCCTCATCTCTGAACATTCTTCACACAGGGAGTTTTGGTGGTGGTGGTTTTTTTTCCCCTCTCTAAATTTGTACCTCCACTTGGCCAGAAAATACCCTTTTTCTTTCCTTTTTATTTTTAATAATAAGAATTTTGAAACCTGAAGTGAGAAAATACATTTATGAACCAGAATCAGTACTAGAGAACTAAACTAATGTTGAGCTAGGCACTGAACCCGATTGCATAAAGATGGTGCAAACAAGATCACTGTTAAAAGCCTGGTCCTATAAAGATTATTGGAAAATAGTGGGCTCTGGAACAGATGAACTTGTGTTCAAATCAGGACTCTGGCACTTGTAGCTCTCTGACTTTGATAAGAAGAGTAAGTCTCTCCATATCTTTTATTTTCTCTTTGGGTTTATCCAACTCAACATCTGAACAGTAGATAAATGGGCCTTTTCCAGTTGTATGCTGGCAAGTGTTTAACAACACGTTTACTAAGAAAAAAAGCCCTGATTTGTAACACTCAGCCATTTCCTAAATATGAGGGTACTTCAAAAAGTCTGTGGAAAAATAGAATTAAAAGATAACGTGAATCTTTCCATAAACTTTTTGAAGTACCCTCGTACTCCTATCATGGCTGATTTCAAGCTACTTAAGCGAAGTCACTAAACTCAGACTAGGGAAGAGACGTACAAGACAGGCTCTCAGGAGCTGGGCTGGCTCTAGCACACAAACAAATCTTTCTCTTGAGTGTCCATTGTTTTCTATGTGCTTTTTTTTTTTGCTTTTGATTATCAAGATTCAGACAGTAAGCCACAATTTGAGTTTCAGTTTCCTCACCTACAAAAGGGTGATAGTCCTTATAAATGCACCTTATAGTGCTGCTTTTAGAATTAGATAAGATCAGTAATGTGAACTGCTTTGTGGATAATAATTACTCAAATTACACACACACACACATTTAAGTAATTATTATCGTATTATATATGTGTGTGTATATGTTTGTGTGTATATATATGTGTGTAGGGGTGTGTCGGTGTGCATATAGACAAAGTGCGTATAGGCCAATTTTGTTTTATGGTCTAGAAAACCTTGATTTTAAGTACTCTGGTTACCCCACCAACTTTGATCATCCATTTTGCAAATACTTAACAGGAGTTATAAAAGGGGCTGGTGAGTTAACAATACATGAATTAACATAAAATTATCAGTGCTAGCAAGAGAACTATTCAAAGTTCATGTTTCTGATAATCGTTTTTGTTTGTCTTCCTTAACACTTTTAGGCCAGGAGCCTAATTTTAATTATTTCTTATCTAGAAACGCCATGAGACATGACTTCTATTTGTTCCAACTTCTAGGTTGACAACAATGATACCCAGATCTTTGCACTGGCGCTCCTGCTGAGCAGCACGTTTGTGTACAATACCATGAACAAAATTGACCAGGGGGCTATTGACCGACTGCAGTATCCTTTTGTGGTCCAGAATAGCACCAAAGCCAGAGACAACTCTTCTAATTAACAGCTATGTGTCTGGGAGAACTTGAAAATCATAAAAATGAAAACGTGATAAACATTGAAAGTACAAGGAAAAGAGCCCTTATATTTACTAATAAAGGATGATTTGGTTAAGACACAAAGGAAAAATAAAGGTTTGAAAAGATATGGAATTAAATATAGGCTTTGATGCAGTCCTGTTTCTGCCAGTTTTCCTTCATTGCATTTCAGCAATGTGACAGAACTGACAGATCTGCTCAGTGCAAGGACTGCATCTAATCTTGATGGGGTTGATGCTGCTGCTGACTTTGTGAGCTGCTTTCCAGACTTAGTATGGACTCTGAGAGATTTCTACCTAGACCTAGAAATAAATGGGCAACTCATCACAGCAGATGAATACATGGAGAATTCACTGAGACCAAAACGAGGTAACAGCAACTACACTTTTACAAAGAGGAAAAAAAGTAACCTAAGAAATAATCTCATGTGTAGGTGGTTCAATTTATAGTTGCTATATTTACTCATCTAGCTCTCCTACAAAATAAATAATATTATTAATTTAGGATGAATTAATAGATTCAGTATTAAATTGCATCACTCCTCTGTTCTCAGAGCAAGTTTCTTTTCTTTTTTCTTTTCCTTGATGAGTTACCTTGTATCATTTTTATCAATGTTTGTGAAGATAGTTTAAACTACATAACATCACTTGGAAGGAACATTTATTTAAGAGAAATAGATGAAAATGAATGTAAATTCTATGCTTAATAAATCCTATTTTTCCTTCTTCTCCAGGTAGTGATGAAAGAGTTCAACAGTACAATTTGCCTCGTCTGTGTATACAGAAATTCTTTCCGATAAAGAAATGCTTTATCTTTGACTTACCCGCTTACCGGAAAAAACTTGCCCAGCTTGAGGAACTGCATAACGATGAGCTGGATCCTGAATTTGTGCAACAAGTGGCCGAATTCTGTTCCTACATCTTCAGCCATTCCACGGTCAAGACTCTTCCAGGAGGCATCAAGGTCAATGGGCCCCGTGAGTAGCTTTTTTTAGGATTTTTCTTCAATTCAATTTAAAGAAAAAGGAACATTTAAGATTCTCCTTGCAGGGCCGATGTGAAAAATGCATAGGCAATTGGATAAAAATCATATGTATTCTATTTATTAAATTCTAGTGCTTTAAAAGTAATGCCTCCAAAGTTACAAAAACAGGAAAATAACCTGAAGGTAAGATTATGTTAAAGAAGTTCTACCCATAAGTGATCCACTATTGTGCTAGGCTAACCCCACATGGGTTGGCGGCATTTGTTCCATAAATATATTGGATTCTTATCATGTGTCACAGCCTTTGATGGGTACAAGATGAGCAAGCCATACATGTTCCCTGTAGAAATGGAACTTGGTTGAAATAAGCTTCTTGGTCTAGTTTTTCCTAAGGACTCCATGTCTCAGAACTCTGCATATAATTGCTGTGTTATAGAGGAAAGTTGAGTGCAAACAGGAGTGTGCGAATGATAAGGAAGTAAAACAGGAACGTTCCCACAAAGAGTAAAGGAAACTTGGTCTAATTTGCTCTTTGAGCTTTTTCAGAGGAGGGTAACTCTCATCTCATCTTAACCGTTCTTAAGTGAAAGAGAAAAGGGCATTCTGAAAGAATGAAAAACTAGGGCAGAGGAAAAGAAAGGGAGATTAAAAGGTAAAAGGCCTATAGCATTCTAACCAAGTGAATATGAATGCCTTTTATGTAATCATCTCCTCATTTCTCCCTGGGAGAAAAATGAAATGTGGACAATCACATCTTGGGATTTCCCCTATTTTCTTTTTTGAACACTGTTTCTATTCCCAAAGAAGAAAAGACCTTCCTTCTTGATAATACAGTTTCCCAAAGGAACTTATCTGGGCTACTTGAACACCGCTCAGAATGCTGATAAATGTCAGGCGATATATTGTTAAGATTCTCAGAACTAGTCAATGTAGGCCATGGCCTCATTCTCTGCAAATAATACAGGAATCTCTTCCCTCTGTAAAGGTCTAGAGAACCTGGTACTGACCTACAGCAATGCCATCAGCAGTGGGGAGCTGCCCTGCATGGAGAACGCAGTCCTGACCTTGGTGCTGACAGAGAACTCAGCTGCGGTACAAAAGGCCATTGCCCACTATGACCAGCAGATGGGCCAGAAGGTGCAGCTGCCCACAGACACCCTCCAGGAGCTGCTGGACCTGCACGGAGCCTGTGTGAGAGAGGCCACTGAAGTCTTCATAAAGAACTCTTTCAAGGATGTGGACCAAAGATTTCAGAAGGAATTACAGGTAATTTTGTTTGTGTGTTCTAGTTCATGGGTATTAAGAGTCAATAGAAGTTAAAGTATTGCTATAAATCATAAAATAGGACTTAAGAATGACAATTCCTACTAGACTGAAAAATAATGATAATCACTTATGTGGCCATGATATCACTTTCACTCTGAAAACAAACAAACATCTAACTACTCTGAGCCCTATAGATTCTGAAAGTTTCATATATGCACACAATTCCCCTTTCCTATGTTATACCCAAGGACTAAATTTGAATTAATTTTATTCCTTAAAAGAATTTTCTTTAAAAAGTATTAATTAACTTTCCTTTTTTATTAATCAAGCATACAGAATTACCAGTTGGATCTACTAAAATATGATGTTTTCAAGTTTAACAGAATAAGTGGATATCATTACAGTCAATTATTCTACTCTACCTTCTCACTTGAAATCTGAGACCCAGTAAAACACTGAAACCATGAATGTTGTAAAACAGTAGGCTACATTTAAAATTACGGCATGAGGCTAGAGGTTTGTGGCCTTAAGATCACATCTAAAGCAGAAATAACAAGAGAAAGGAGTTTCAAAAGATTTCAAACCCAAAAGTAAATATCATTTTTCTACAGAGTATCATCCTTGGAACTTTTCCAAGTTTGGTGGGAAGGATACAGTCTTGCTTGAATTCCTCTAAGTTTCTAGAAAAAAATATAGATTCTCTTTGAGAATCATTTCTGGAAATACTGAAGAGTTGCTAACATTTTCTCCATGGAATTTTGTCTCTTTGAAGACCATACTAGATGAAAAGCAGAATGATATTTGCAAGCAGAACTTGGAAGCATCATTGGATCATTGCTCAACTTTACTTCAGAGTATTTTTGGTCCTCTACAAGAAGCAGTTAAGCAGGGGGTTTATTCTAAGCCAGGAGGCCATAATCTCTACATTAAGAAGATTGAAGAGTTGAAGGCAGAGTACTCTCAGAGGCCTAAGAAAGGAATACAGGTATCCCTAGTTTTATCTATTCACTGTGGGAAATTACTGGGGGGGAGGAATCATTGATAAATTAGTGAAGACCGGAGGAAAGACGCATATACAGAGACAAAGATGAAATTTAAGTCTCTGCCTAGGAGTTACTCTTTCACTGAAAAAGCATGCATGGAAAAACTATATGCCTGGTGTTGGTGTTTCGAGCATAGAATTTATACTCTGATGATAGCTGTGAAATTAAATTGAACCATCATCATAATCACCAGACTTCTGTTGCCACCATCAACATTCATTGCAACAAAGAGATCTTTTGATTGCACAGGACAGAATTCCAATAACTGAAACTAATTTAAGAAAACCCAGTAATTCACTGGCTTACATAAACTAAAAGCAAAAGGTTTTATTTTTATTTTTATTATTATTTTTTAATTCAAGTACCAATCCATTCAAGAGTTTAAATAATGCCATCGGTTTTCCTCCTTTCACTTTTCTTTTGAACCTTCCATTTCATTTTCCTGTTTTGTTTTCCTGACTACTGGCTTCATTTTCAGACAAGCTGACCCCACATGGTAACAAAGATGACATCAAAAGATCTAAGTATAACTAGTCCTTAGTGCCCTCATTCTCACGGGAGAGAGAGAAACTTCTCCCCAGCATTTATATCAGTCTTTAAAACACCCACGTTGCAGTTTTTTTCCCACCCGTGAGCAAATCCTTTGCATCTTGTGGCCTTGCGTGCTCTGATTGGTCAGCCCAGAGTCATGCCTGTAACTGTGGTAGAGGAGGCTTGATTGACAGTTCCACAAGGTGCAGGCTGAGCACCTTCCAGGAGGAAAAGATGCTGGGAGAAAAAAGAAGTAAAGACGTTTAAACCTTCCTAACCACCATTTTCTACTTCTAACTGCATGTTTTTGGGGTTCCTAGGCGGAGGAAGCCCTGCAGAAATATTTAAAGTCCAAGGAATCTGTGAGTGACACAATTCTACAAACAGACCAGGCTCTCACAGCGAGGGAAAGGGAGATGGAAGGTGAGAAGAAAATGTAAGACATGCAAGACAGACAAGAAATTTCTACACATTTGAAATTAATTTGGCTTGGCTCACCTGTGATCATTAAACTAATGCAAGAATGGCAAAGATACTTCTTAGCTCCTCAGGCAGTACCTGAGTGTGGCATGATCCAGCTGCATTATGGTTACATGGAAGGGAAAAACAACCCTTGAAGATTTTCTCTATGAAAGTGGAACAATAACAAATAAGAGTGGGAGGCAGAAGGAAGGGGCATATTAATCCTAGAGAAATTTGACTTTTCCCTCTTTCTCCTCAGAGGCACGTGTGAAAGCAGAGGCTGCACGGGCTAAAGCACAAAGGTTGGAGGAGATTCAAAGGCAGAACCAGCAAATGATGGAGCAGAGGGAGAGAGAGCATCAGGAACAAGTGAGGCAAATGCAGATAAACCATGCAAACTGGCTGGCAGAGCAACAGAGGGCCCAGCAGCGTCAGCTCCAGGTATTCATTGACTGTTTCGACTCAGGATTTTAATCATCTCTTGCCTGTCTGTAATGATGACAGCATAATATTTGTGGCTCAGTGCAAGGACCCTGCAGCCAGACTGCCTGGGTGTGAATCCAAACCCCACCTCTCACTAAGCATATGGTTTAAGCAAGTTATCTATCCCCTCTGTGCCTCATGTTCCTCTTTTGTAAAATGGAAACTGTGATGATACCTATTTTATAGGATTATTTTGATAATTATATGAGTTAATATTTGTTTTGGAATGGTGCTGGGCACAGAGTAAGAACCACAAATTGTTAAATAAAAACCAAGGCTTTTCTAGCCTGTGATAATTATTCTCTTCTGTTAACTTGCTAATGGCTCCAGACAATCTTTAATTTTGAAATGGTTTTGCTTCTGCAAACCTGGCATGAAATTCCTACGTGAGCACCTTATGAAACGAATGACATTCTAACTCTTCTCCTTTGCTTACCAGTCTACCTGTAGGTAGTAGTAGTTTTTCAGGAGCTACTCCAAGATATTTTTGAAATTACAGGTCTTTCCTGAAGGGTAGTATGGGCAACCTGTGGTTTTTGATCTCCACAGTCTTTTCTTTTACTTCTACCACCAGAATTGTGGTGACCTGAAACAAATTCCCTCACCTAATGCTCAGACACCTCATCTAATTTCAGATGTTACCCAGACACCCTGCTTTTGTATCAGCCTCTTCTCTTAGAAATATATAACACTCTTCTGTGTGTAAATGAGAATTGAAATCAGGATATGACTAAGATTGCGCAAGGAAATTGTGCAGTAAAAGGGGAAAGAGAGCCCTGGGATGGAATTCTGGGGACAACAACATTTCAGGAATTGAGAGATGATAATGTTTCTGGAGGTAGAGAAGGAGAAGGAGAGTGAAAAACCACAGAAGTAGGTTGGATGTACACAAATGGAAGAGAAATATCCAGCAACTGTCTATTACTGCTGTGGATTAAAGAAAGTAAGGACAAGTCAATGACTTAGGTAATCAGAAAGAAGCTTAATCTTACTTTTTGCTAAGCTTTCTGTTTTCTATCTATGGCTCTTTAGGAAGACGCTAGAAGGCGCGCTGCAGAAGCCGAAGCAGAAAGAGCAAGAATTCTTAACGAGATCCATAATTTACATGTTCATGCCTCATCAAATGATCCATGTATCCTACTCTAAAGTGCTAAATATCAGAGCTCCTTTTCTGACTCCTCTTCACTGAAGACACAACGGAATGAGAAACTATAGAACTTGGGACAATGAACTTTTAAATAAACTTCGTAATTATATCAAACTTTTGTATAGAGTTATGAGGTTATTATGCTGGCAACTGGTAAAATGTACATCTCAGCAGTTCAATAGTTTACATGATGATTGCTTCCTTGAAGAGATTATGGACTGTATAATAAGGGATGTTTTACAATTGCCTTTATTTAGGAGTAATATTGGGATGGTTCCATAAGGGGAAGCTTTCTCTTACATCCCTATGCTACCTGTCTAACTTTCTATATTTGTCTCAGAGTATTATAAGTTACCTAGGGGGTGTTATTCACTTGGGCTCAAACGAATGGAACTTGACTGAAGTCTTGGGCTCAGCTGGGTATCCTCCTGCTGGTGGTTGTGTGCTGAACGCCATCAGAGGGAAGCACCAATGGAAAAGTGGAAACAATGTGCAGTTCTCAGCTGAGTGGAGGCAGCTCTTCTATGGGCAGTGGCATGATTCCTTGGGACTGTCAATAGACCATCTGTGTAGAGAGATTCCAAGCTGAAAGCAAATATGTTTTAAAGAAGCAGAGATTTTTCTGAAGATGAAAGGAACTATCAGCAAGAAAATTGTGTTATAGGCTTAAGGGCTAGAAGAAGCCTTTTCATTATTGTTCACCCCCACCAAGCGCAGAACTTAAATAGCACATTTTATAATAAGAAACGATTTATACTGGATGTAATAATTGTGTGTTACATGTTCACAATCCCTTAGAGTTTGTAAATACATGATATAAGGAATGTTAGGTAATGTGCCAAAAAATCTGATGGGGCTTATTTAATTTTATGCTTGTTTGTAGTGCTAAAGTTAAATGATCTCAATTCTTTGCAATAACGTGTAAGACTATTGATTTTTTAATTATAAATTAAATAAGTGTGTCTGTACATATTTTTAACCATAAAAACCTTTTTATAAACCATAACTGTTAATTTTTTTTTTCAATAGTTAAAAGTCTACAGGGGAAGACTTCTTAATTTCCTTAAGGAGATTAAGAATTACATTAAGGATAGAATGAAAACACATTTTATGACACCTTTTTATTTGCTTATCTGTTTCTTTTTGTTTATCTCCAGTAAAATGTGCTTTAAAATTATAGAAGCTTTGCACAAGGCTCTCTTTTACCTTCCTTATAACTGTTAATTTACGTTAGGAATTTCCAATTTGTGTTATATTACAGGCACTTGAATTTTTCTTGTAGTTGCTCAAAATTTGATTTATTTATTTATGGGGAAAAAAAAGCAGATAACTTTTAATATCTGCCCTTTTTTCCTGTTCTTTGGGGAGTTTTATTACATCAAACTTCTCATATTAGACAGGGTCTGTGGTGCTCAACTGTATTTCTACACTTGGACAGAATGTCAGAAGGTACCAGTATATTTGGCAGAGTATTTGTCTAGCAATGCTCCATAATTACCTTTGCAAGCTGTACTATTCATAGAGAAGATAAAATATATTTTACATCCGAGAAAATGTCATGGTTGAAATTAACAACTCTATCTCCTGATTAAATATTGATATCATTACTACCCATCTTAAACAAATTTTAGAAACCCTGAGACTCAGCAAAATTTAATCACTTATCTAAGATTCCACACCTTGGTACTGTTAGTACAGACCATATTGCAAAAGAAATATGATTTCTAGTTCAATACTTTCTACTATATCTCCCCAACCCAAAATAAAGGCTTTTCCCTTCTTTATAAATCTCCAGGGGGTCGTGTGGCTTTCACCAGTGATCCACAAACATTCTTCCCCAGTGCCCACTAAGCCTCAAATTTTCTGATCTCATAGGACAGAGGTGTGCCATTGAGTGCATCATGACAAGAAAATACACTACCTGGTAAACATTGGTGATTTCTTGAAGCTACCAAGAACCAGACTATATTTCCTGACCTTCTTTGTCTTATTGTTGTAAAATCAACTGATTACATTTTAAATGCTCTGAAAAGCAAGGAAATAATAGATTCTCCACCCAAAGCCTCCAGATGGAAAGCAGCCCTCTTAACACCTTGATTTTAGTCTCATGACTTCAGATTGCCAGAATTGCAAGGCAACAAGCTTCTGTTGTTTTAAACCACTAAGTAATTTGTGGTAATTTGTTACAGCAGCAATAAGAAGCTAATATAACTTCCTTATTAATTAATATTACAAATAGTTATTAATATTGGCTAATATTTATCCAGAATTTATTGTGTGCCTATTGTGGTTATTGTAATAATTTATCTATTGCTCACAAAATCCCTATAAACAGTATTACTTTATTGCAATTATTATTATTAATGATATTATTAACATATGCTAGTGTTATTGTTATTAAAGTTATTGATAAGGCATTCAAATTAAACAAATTATCTAAGGACAATGCCACAAAAGGCCTTTTGAATCTAGACCCCACACTAATAACCATCTTGTGAGACAAGAAAAACCTTGTGTATTTCTTGTCTTGCTTAGAAAAACATAGAGGTATTAAACAATATGTTAAAATTTAAGGGCAATTACTAAAGAAACTAAAATCAAAAGCATAGCTTCAAAGCAATACAAAAAATTCAACACAAAAAAGCAGACAAAAAATTTCCAAAAAAAAGTAGTGAAACTGTGGATGACTCTTGAATATACAGAATACCAATGGAACAAAATAGAAATTCCAAAAATAGACTGTATAGGAATTATATATGGTAAAGATGAATTTCTTTATAGATTAAGACAACTGGATGACCATTTAGAAAAGGATCAAGTTAGAGCCAGCCTCCACACACTATACTAATGAAGCAAAGCAAAGCAAAACAAAACAAAACAAAACAAGGTTGTGTTTTTTATAAACCTATATAGGAAAGGGGCTTTCTAAATGTGACTCAAACTCTCTTGAGACATCTCTCGATCCCATATCTCAATCAATCACAAAACAATCTTTTGTTCCCCTTCAAAGCAATATTTTGATGTTACATCCTCTTCTCTCTGTTTTTCAAAATTATGTAATATGACACATACAAAAGAGTGCAGGAAACATAAAATGAACAATACTTAATATAAATATAACTATAAAGTGAACATATAAATCACCACCCAGGTACATAAAGTTAGCACTCCTACAGCTCTAAAGGTGCATATTGCAACCTCTGACAACCCTTCTGGAGCCAACCAATATCACAAGTTTCACAATTCTTTTCTAGGATTTTCGTATATATATATATATGTGAGGACCTAAATAAAATTTAGTTTGGCCTGCTTTCAAACTTTATATAAATGGAATTACATTGTGTGTGTTCTTTTATGACTTGCTTCATTTGTTAATAAGATATTTATGAGATTCATCTACCTCCTGTGTATCGTTGTAAGCTGTATATATTGTATATATAGTATGAAGATAAAAACTTAGTCATTTTACTATTGATAAATATTTGGATTTTTAGGTTTATAATTCATGAAATGTTATTAAGAACATTTTTGAACATATACATTTGCACATGTACATGTAAAATTTCCTAGTGTAATATCCCCCCAAATGGAATTCCTAGGTCATAGAGGATGTATCTTCAGTCTTTCTAGATCATGTTTCACATCATTCCAAAGTCTCTATAGTAATTTACATACTTATCAGCAGGTTATGATTGGCTTCCCCATCAAGATTTTTAACTTTTGTTAATATGGTGAATGTTTGGTGCTATTTCATTGAGACATTACTTTGCATTTTCCTCATACAAATAGGGTAGAAGACCTTTTCTTATGTTTGTTTGCTAGTTTGTTTTCATTTTTTGTGAAAGGCCTTTTGATGTCTTTTTTCTATTGGGTTGTCTGTCTTTTTCTTGATTTTTTTGGAATTCCTTGTATATTGTGGATATGAGGTGTTGTTGGTTAGATGATTAGCCCATGTTATCTCCCATTCTGTGAATTGCTTTAACTTCTTTTATGGTATTTCCATGAAAAGAAGTTCTTAATTTCAATGCAGTCAACAGTGTTTTACTTTATTGTTCGTCACGTGTGTACGTGTGTGTCCATATTGGTCACGTGTGTATGTATGCGTGCATATTAGTCACATGTGTATGTGTGTGTTCATATGTCTTCTGTAAGAATTCTTTCTCTCATCCAAGGTCATAACGTTATTCACCTATATACGTTCTAAAACATGTATCATTTTACATTTCACATTTAGGTCTATAATCCACTAAGAGTTAAATTTCTATGTGATGTGAAGTATAGGTCTAAATTATTTTTCTGGAGAAGAATAATTTATTTTCCTAAGACAATTTAGTCAGAATATTCTTTTCCCCAACCTTACAAAGTGGCAGGTCTGTCATAAGATAGATGGCAATATATGAATATATCTATTTTGGGGATCTCTTCATTGTTTGTTCGGCCTATTTGCCCATCCAGGTACAAATATTATAACGTATTACTTACTAAATATGTAAAAAACTTTATTACTGCTACAATCAATCACTCTATAATGTTCTTCAAAAGTAACGACTTTATTCGAACATTTGCTTTTTCATATAAATTTTATAATCATTTTATATTGCCAACAATGGTTTGGATTTTCATTGGGATTACATTGAATCCATTAAAAATGTTCTTTCAGATTTATTTAGAAAACCTCTGTATCTCCATTCATTCTGAAACTTTTTTACTGGGTAGAGAATTTTGATTTGATATATTTTTTTTTATATTTACTACTTTAGAGATGGATGTTTTTCTACTTTCTTTAACTTGCAGTTTCCAGAAGAAGTCTCTCACATTCTAATTTTTTTCTCCGTATGTAAAGTTTTTTTTTCCCAAAATTCTTTTTATTGTGGTAAAATGCCCATAACATAAAATTTGCAATATTAATTATTTCTAAGCATACAGTTCAGTGCTATTAAATGCATCCAAAATGTTATGCATCCATCACCATCATCCATCCTCAAAACTATTTTCATCTTGTAAAATGGAAACTCTACACCCTTTAAACAATAACTCCATCCTATCCCCCTCCCTCCACCTGCTGGCAACCACCGTTCTGCTGTCTGTCTTTATGATTCTGACTATTCTAAGTACATCATATAAGTAGAATAATAAAGTCGTTGTCTTTTTGTGACTGGTTTATTTCACTTGGCATAATGCCCTCAAGGTTCATTTATGTGGTAGCATATGTCAGAATTTCCCTCCTTTAAAAATTTTTTTAAAAAATTTATTGAAACATAATTGATTGTACGTATGTGTGGGGAACACTGCTGAATATCAATATCTGTGTGCATTATGTGATGCTCAAACCAGGATAATTAGTATATTCAGCATTACACAGTGTCATCATTTTTTGTGGCCCTTTACCAATTTTTTGCTAACCCTTCCTCTCTGTCCCCCTTTCCCACCTCTGCTGGCCTCAATTCTGTTGTTTTTTTGAAAGTTCAATGAAATACTGTGATGGTTGTTTGTTTGTTTGTTTGTTTCTTTTCCCACTTATGAATGAGGACAAGTGGTATTTCTCTTTCTGTGCCTGGTTTATTTCACTTAACACAATTTTCTCTGAGTTGATCCATGTTGCTTCATGGAAGAAATTCATTCCTTTTTATGGCAGGGCAGTATTCCACTGTGTATATATACCACATTTTCCTTATCCAGTTGTCCACTGGTGTACATTTAGGTTGGTTCCAACTATTGGCTATTGTACATACAGCTATGATTAATATGATAGTGTAGGTATCCCTTCAACATGATGATTTCCTTTCCTGTGGGTATATACCAGCAGTGGGATTGCCGGATGGTATCATATGGCAGTTCTATCTGTAGTTGTTTGAAGAACATCCATACTGTTTTCCATAATGGCTGCACTAATAAACAGTCCTACCAATAGTGTAGCAGGATTCCTCTTTCTCTGAATCCTCACCAGCATTTGTTATTCTCAGTCTTTTTGATAATGGTCAGTCTAACTTGGGTGAGATGATATCTCAATGTGATTTTAATTTGCATTTCATTGATGCTTAGTGATGGTGAGCATTTTTTCATGTGTCTGTTGGCCATCTGTATATCTTCCTTTGAGAGATGTCTGTATAACTCTTTGCCCATTTTTTGATCTGGTTATTTGTTTTTTTCACTAAGTAGTTTAAGTTCTTTGTATATTTTGGATATTAATCCCTTGTCACATGTATAGTTGTAAATTTTTTCTCCCCTGCAGTAGGTTGTTTTTTTGTTCTGTTGATTGTTCCCTTTGCTGTGCAGAAGCTTATTAGTTTGATATAATCCCATTTGTTTATTTTTTCTTTGGTTACCTGTACTTTTAGGGTCTTATTCATAAAGTCTTTGCCCAGTGTTTCCCCTATATTTTCTTAAGTTTTATAGATTCAGGTCTTACATTTAAGTCTTTATCTATTTTGAGTTGATTTTGATACAACGGCAAGAGGTATAGGTTTAATTTCATTCTTTCACATGTGGATGTCCAGTTTTCCCAGCACCATTTATTGAAGAAGCAGTCTTTTCTCCAATGTATGTTTTTGATGCCTTTGTCAAAGATCATTTGGCTTTAAGTACCTGGCTTTTCCATTTGTTCCATTGGTCTGAGTGTCTGTTTTTATGCCAGTATCACACTGTTTTGGTTATTATAGCTTTGTAGTATAATTTGAAGTCAGGTAGTGTTATGCCTCCAGCTTTATTTATTTATTTATTTATGCTCAGGATTGCTTTGGCTATTTGGGGTCTTTTGTTTTTCCATACTAATGTTAGGATTGCTTTATCTATTTCTGTGCAGAATGTCATTAGTATTTTGATGGGAATTGCATTGAATCTGTAGATCATTTTGACTAGTATGGACATCTTTACAATATTATTCTCCAATCCAAGAGCATTGAATGATGTCTTTCCATCTTTTTGTGTCTTCTTTAATTTCTTTCAGCAGTGATTTGTACTTATTGTAGAGATCTTCACTTCCTTGGGTAAGTTTATTCCTAGGTTTTTTTTTTTTTTGTAACCATTGTAAATAGGCTTGCTTTCTTGATTTATTTTTATCCTAATTCATCGTTGGAGTATAAAAATGCTACTTAGTTTTATGTGTTGATTTTGTATCCTGAAAATGTAATAAAATTGTTAATCAACTCTAAGAATTCTTTTTGTAGAGTCTTTAGGTTTTTCTATACATAGGATCATGTCATCTGTAAACAGGGATATTTGATTACATCTTTTCCAGTCTGGATGCCCTTTATTTCTTTCTCTTGCCTGATATCTCTGGCTAGTATTTCTAATACTATCTTAAATAGAAGTGGTGAGAGTGGGCATCCTTGTCTTGTGGCTGTTCTAAGGGAAAATCTTTCAGCTTTTCCCCATTCAGGGTGATATTGGTGATGGGTTTGTCATACATGGGTTTAATTGTTTTGAGTTACTTTTCTTCTGTACATAATTTGCTGAGAGTTTTTATCATAAAGGGATGCTGAATTTTGTCAAATGTTTTTTCTGTGTCTACTGAAATAATCAAACGGATTTGTCCTTGATTTTGTTGATGTGGTGTATCACATTTATTGACTTGCATGTGTTGAACCATCTTTGCATCACGGGGATGAATCCCACTTGATCATGGTGTATACATTTTTGATGTGTTGCTGTACTGTTTGCTACTGTTTTGTTGAGGATTTGTGGGTCTATGTTGATCAGGGGTATTGGCTTTTAGTTTTCTTTTTTTGTTGTATCTTTGTCTGATTTTGGTGTCAGGATGATGCTGGTGTCACAGAATGAGTTTGGGAGAATGGCCTGTATTTAAATTCTCTGTAATATTTTTAAGAAAATTGTTATTAATTCCTCTTTAAAGGTTTGGTAGAATTCAATAGTAAAGCCATCTAATCCTGGGCTTTTCTTTGTTGGGAGATTCCTGATTACTGCTTTAATCTCATTGCTTGTTGTAGGTCTGTTCAGCTTTCCCATTTGTTCTTGGTTTAGCCTTGGTATTTGTCCAGAAATTTGTCCATTTCCTCCAGGTTTTCAAATTTGTTGGTGTATAGTTGTTTATAACAGTCTTTAATGATTCTTTGTATTTCTGTGGTCTTGGTTGTAATGCTACCTTTTTCATTTCTGATTTGTGTTATTTGGGTATTCTCTCTTCTTTTTAAATTTAAATTTATTTTATTTTATTTTATTTTAATATATCAATATACAACATAGTTGATTTTCATGTCCTTTTACCAATTCCTCCTCTCTTCTTTTTTTAGTTAACCTAGCTAATGGTTTTTCTATTTGTTTATCTTCTTGAAAACCAACTTTTTGTTTCATTGATCTTTTGTATCATTTTTTGAGTTTCTATTTCATTTAGCTCTGCTCTGATCTTAGTTATTTCTTTCCATATGCTAATTTTGGGATTGTATTGTTCTTGTTTTTCTAGTTCTTTGAGGTGTACCATTAGGTTATTTATTTGAAATCTTTCTACTTTTTTTGATGTAATTATTTATTGCTATAAATTTTCCCCTCAGTACTTCTTTTGCAGTATCACACAGGTTTTTGGTGTGATGTGTCTTTATTCTCATTAGTTTTATGAAAATTTTTAATTTCCTTTTTAGTTTCTTCTTCAACCCATAGATCATTCAGGAGCATGTTGTTTAATTTCTATGTATGTGCATCGTTTCCAAAGTTTTGCTTGTTACTGATTTCTAGTTTCAGTCCATTGTGGTCTGAAAACATACTTGAAATGATTTCAACTTTCTTAAAATTTTTGAAACTTGATTTGTGACCTAAAATTGGTCTATCCTGGAGAATGTTCCATATGCTGATGAGAAGAATGTATATTCTTTAGCTGTTGGATGAAATGTTCTATAGATATCTGCCAGGTTCAATTGGTCTAAAGTCTAGTTTAAATCCCATAATTTTTTTTTTATTTTGTTGCCTAGATAATCTTTCCAATGCTGAGAGAGGGGTGTTCAGGTCCCCAAACATTATCATATTGGGGTCTATCTCTTTCTTTAGGTCTAATAGTGTTTATTTATATTCTAGGTGCTCCAGTGTTGGGTGCATATGTATTTATTACTGTTATGTCTTCTTCCTGGATAGATCATTTTATCATTACAAATGGCCTTCTTTGTTTCCTTTTATGGTTTTTTAGTTTGAAGTCTATTTTATCCAATATAAAAATAGAGACTCCTGCTCATTTCTGGACTCCATTTGCATGGTATATATTTTTCATTCCTGGGAAATACACTATTTCTTCCCCATTTCTGACAGGTAAACATTCTGGGTATAGTATTCTCGGCTTGCAATTTTTTCTTTTAGTATTTTGAATATGTCATCCCATTCTCTTTTGGCCTGTATAGTTTCTGTTGAGAAGTCTGCTGCTAGTCTGCTGGGGACTTATTTATAGGTGACTTGATGCTTAACTCTTTCTCTTTGTCTTTGAGCTTTGCCCATTTGACTATAATGTGTCTCCTAGAGGACCTCTTTGGATTGAATCTGTTTGTGGATCTTCGAGCCTCCTGAATCTGAAAGTCTATGTCTCTCTCCATACCAGGGAAGTTTTTCTTTGAATGGGTTTCCAATGCCTTTTTCTTTTTCCTTCACTTCTGGAACACCCATGATTCAGATGTGGATGCTTGTGTGCTTAAGGTGGTCTGCTAGCTGTCGTGTATTTTCTTCATTGTTTTTGGATTCATTTTTCTTTTTCTTTTTCTGTCTGCCTGGGTTATTTCAAAAGGATCATCTTCAAAATCAGAAATTCTTTCTTCTGCTTGCTGTAACCTGTTGCTTAAGCTCTCAGTTGTGTTTTTTGTTTTATTGAATGAGTCCTTCAGTTCCAGGAGTCTTCTACATTCTTTTTAAAGGTATAATCTCTTTGTAAATTTCTTCTTTCATACCCTGGATACTTTTTCTCATTTGTTGTGTTGCCTATCTGATTCTTCTTGTATCTCATTGAGTTTCCTTAAGATTGTTGGTCAGAATTCCTTTTCCGTCACTTCAATGGTTCCCTGTTCTATGGGGTGTGGTACTTGGGAATAATTGTATTCCTTTGGTGGTGTCATATTTTCTTCTTTTTTTTTCATATTTCTAGTATATATTGATATCTGTTCATCTGGTAGAGCAGTTGCTTCTTCTATTACTCTGGAGTGGGCTTTGAGGAGAGAGATTTCCTCCTGTAGATGTGTTTTATATTGACCAATGAGTAGGGTGTTTTAGTATTGGTTCCAGGTAGATGCAGTAGTATAGTCTTTGTGTGGGTACTTCATCATATTCAGCATTGACCTTGTCTCTGTGTCCTAGGCTCTGGGGCACTTAGTGATTCCTTGCTGATGTTAGTGACACTGTGCTGGTTTGTTGAGAATATGGGTGAGCTCCTGAGTTCTTGAGAGAAATGACTGGGTGCCCTGTCACTCTTTGGCTGGGTTAGATGTCCCTGGGCTGTCTTGTTGGCACCCCAGCGAGTGTCCCATGACCTTTATGGATACACTGTGATTTACTGGAGCTCCTCAGTTTGAGTTGATGACACTGGGCAGGGTTTCTCTTTCCTATTTTCTACAGGCTGAAGTTCCTACTGGGTTCTTGTTTCCCCTGGGTGGAGGATGGGTTGGTTTTCTTTCTTACTTTACTTGGATATCCTGGGTTTCTGCACTCTCAGGGGGTTCCACCTGTCTCTCCCCAGATCAAGGCAGTCATGTGGGCTGCACAGGTACCTCCAACCCTCAGGTGTACTACCACAGAGGGCAACATAATTCCCCTGTGGGTTGGGCCACTGGGTCGTGGGTCTGCACTCACTCACCTTTTCCCCCCGGCTCTGATGGTGATTCTCCTTGTGTCACAGTTGAGTGGTCAGCAGGCTGTGGCCATGGCTACTGCTGTGGTAGCAAGCTGCCCTTGTGGTGGTGAGGTTGTGGCAGCAGCTCTTGTGGACCACCCACACAGAAGTGGCTCCTGCAGCAGTGCTGCAAGCTGCCTGAGGTTCCTGAGGTCCCCAAGTGCACTCCTGCCATCTGTTAAGCAAGGGCTGCCCACAGCAGCTGCTGAGGAGGTGAACTCCTGCTGTCTGTAAAGTCTGTTTGTCTCTAGATGCCTTCAAGATGTTTTCTTTTACTTGGGTTTCTTTACATTGCCTGTGGTGTGCATAGGTGTGTTTTTCTTTGTACTTATTCTGCTGAGGGTTCTCTGAATTATGGTTTGTTGTTTTTTAGTAATTTTGTAATGTTCTCAGCCATGTTCTCTCTTCTTTCCATTTCTTTTTTTGGTATTCCAATTGCGTTTATTTTATTTCTTTATATTTTAATTAATTAATTATTGTGACATATTTGATTGTACATATCTGTAGGGTACAGATTTGAATTTCATGACCTGTGTGCAATATGTGATGCTTGAATCAGTATAATTAGTATATTCAGCATTATACAATGTGATTGTTTTTCATACCTTTTTACATTGTTCTGTGGGATGTCCTGAGCTACTGGGTGCTCACTTTTCATTTCTTCCACTCTTTGAATCCCTGTGTGTTTCAGTTTAGTTACTTTCTACTGACGTAGCTCAAGGTCTCTACTTTTTTCCTCTGCTGTGTACATGTTCAATTTTCCATTAAGCCCACTGTGTAAATTCTTCATCACTGATATTGTTCTTTCTGTTTACAGCATTTCCTCCTGACTTTATTAATAGTTTCCAGTTCTCTGCTGAAAATCCACATCTGCTCATGTATGCTGTTCATCTTTCCACTAGGTCCTTTAACATAATAATCATAGTGATTTCAAAGACCCTGTCTGAGTGTTTCAACACATGGTCTATATCTGTTTCTGTTTTTGTTGCTTGCTTTATTTCTTTAAAATGAATAGTTTTTACTTGATTTTTTCTGTGTATCTCTCTCTTTTTGTTTTATCAAACGCTGTCTTTTCTAAAAAAATAGTTGACATTGAGGTAATATGTATGTTTGGAAATATGAACACTTCTTTCCTGCTAAGATGTTCACGGCAAGCATTGATTCATTGTAGCTGGATTTGTGTTTTATTTTTTCCTATAGCTACCTTCGGTGCACCACATGACTCAAATCTCACCAGTGTATTTCTGTAACTACACTGTTCTTTATGTAAGGCCTGAGTGCCAGAAGGTTTGGCTCAATATTGCTTTTATGCTCCCTCCCGGTATTAGCAAACCCTTCATATCTGTATCACATGGGCCCTTTCTTTGTATTCTTTTTTCTGTCTCCATGATAGGATGCTATTACTTGTTACTCATTTGAAGGCTCCTGGTGAAGGCATGGGTTATCTCTGTTTGCCAGATACTGCTGTATAACCTCAAACCTTGGAATGCTCAGCCTTCCTGCTCCACCAAGGGGGCTCTCTCATGTCCCCTGCTCTGCACTTAATCTTTCCTGTAAGTATCTGAGGGAGGCCAGTTTTGTGCTTTCACCAAATTTTGTATAGCAGGATGTCAAAAAATGACATTTTTCCTGTCATTTTTTTTTTCAGTAGATCCAGAACTGAGTGTATTAGGTGTCAAAGAAAACAAAACAAATGAAAACCTATAAGACAAAAACCACAATTTCTAAAAGAAGATGCTAGACCATCTTTTCTGGATATCAACTAGTAAAACATGAAAGAACTTTATTTCAGTTAAATAAAACCTTACTTTTTTCACTCTTTTAAAAAATATTTACTTGTAATTATAGTAAACACATTGCATAAAATTTACCACAGTTAACAAATGCGCAATTCAACAGTGTTATATATATTCTCGTAGTTGTGCAACAGATCTCTAGAACTTTTTCATTTTGCAAATGTGAAACTTTATACCCATTGAACTACAATTTCCCTCTTCCTTCTCTCCCCAGTCTCTGAAAACCACGCTTCTTTTTATTTTTTAATTATGGGAAAAAAAAGTCATTACTTTGATGTCTAACTTTTGAAGAATGACTAAATAAATTAGGATATATTCATGTGATGTAATTTTAAGTAGCCATTAAAATAATGCTTCATAAATAGTTAGATGGGTGTTGGAGGAAAGCCCTCAATCTAATATTAGGTGTAAAAGCAATCTATAAAATCCTCCATCAGTTTAGGAAAGCAGTTCAACAAGTCTTAATTTATCAATATTATACTCTTCTGACTGAGACTTACTAAATATAATTTTAAAAGATATTCTTCCTTGCAGCAATTACAAACCATGGAAGCTGAAAGAAATACTGTATGTTTACTTTTTTTCCCTATTACCTAATAATAACAAAGAAAATCTTGCTTACAGTCAAAAAGAACTAACTAGACTTAGAGTCTACTTCTTCAAAGTCACATTTTTATAGTTACCTAAACAAAATGAAAAACAAAAATGTGAGAAAGAGAGTGGGGCTTCTTGGATACAGTTCAAAGAGAAAGGTTTGTAATTATTTGTGCTTGAGTCATGTGCTCACCCACATGATACATCCAGTAAGTATAGGACAGTGTCTTACTGTCTCAGTAAGTATAGGACCACTGTACATAGCTCGGCTTGGGTACAAAGCTAGAAACTGCCAATTTTAATTTCAGGACTTTAAAAAACTGTGTCTGATATTGTTACATATAATTTTAGAGTTATAACAGAATTTTCACCTCTAAATGCTATGATTGTATTTTATAAAGCTCATGACAACACATCTAGAGATTATATTTTTCTGTATACAGTTGTAACTTGGGGTGGCCACGTGATTAAATTTCACATGCACTATGAACAGAAGTAAATACATATCACTTGTGGATCTGGGCCAGAGAACTCTGAGCCTGTATTCCATGAATCCCTCTTTTCCTTCTTTCTGTCTGGATCACAGATGTAGTAGCAGTCAAGCTTTTACCTGAAAGATGAATACAATGCCTTAGTGGGTACCAAACAACAGGTTGCAAGAAACTGGCATCCCTGAATAATCCTGTGGAGCAATGCTTCCACTCAAGCCAGGAGTGGAAAGGTTATAACATATCTTCCAAGCTGTCACAACAGCCTCCTGAATGAGTTCTCTCTCCTCAGTATCCCCTCTTTATTCTCTTTCCTTTCCTGCCATCAGAGTGATAGAACTGAAACACAGCTTGGAGCATGCCTTTGAATACTCTACCTGCCTCTGGAATGAAGTCCATGGCTTAGGTCGCAATTGATTTTTCATCCTCTTTCTCAATGGGCCCATTGGCTGCAGTGGATACTAGCTCATTGATAGCATTTACTCCCTACCATTATATATTTTCTCATTCCCTTCTTTGCTCTAAAATACATTTCCTTCAATCTCTCTTGGCTGATATCTAAGTAGTCATTTTTCAAGATCCAGCAGAAATGGTACTCCCTTGTGAAGTCATCTATGATCTTTCCAAATATAATTTATTATTGCTTATACAGAGACCCAAACACTTTACTGTAACATTGTATTAACACTGATCACTTATCACTTTTTAAAAGAGCATTTGTCCTTTTCAAAATATAGTTTGCCAAGAGTGAGAACTTTGTTCTTCTTTAAGTGTACAATAACAATGGCTCCTGCACTGGATTACCTGTACCAGTAAAATGTGCCCTCAATTATTGCAGGAAAAACACAGCATTGCCCAATTGCAATAACTGTACAAGCAAAGACAATTTAAGAGACTGATTCTCTAATTTCATCATAACATTAATGACAATTGATGTTAGTTTGTTTTTGATAAAAACAATTTCAGTTAATATGGTTTTCTTGGTAATTTAGATTTCCACGATGTGCTGACATATATTAATACATTGTCTCACTTGTTCATTGAAGAAATAGTATATTTATTCTAAAAATTTACAAATAATTTATTTAGAAACGATTTGTTGTTAACCTACACAGTATTGAATGAAGAAGGAATCATTGTTTAACTGATACTATTAATAAGAAAATTGAGGCTTAGTTTGTTTTCAAGGTCCCACAGGCAATACGTGTTTTGAATCCTAATGTTTGACCCCTGGGAGCCTGATGCCAGTATCTATGCTGTGAAATCCTAGGATGGCTCTGGGTTCCTCTTGCCTGACTCATCCTCTATCAATCTCTCCTTGTTAGCATCTTCCTGCTGCTCCTCATCCTCTGCACCAGATGTCCCCTTCCCTTGCTTGATAGAAAGCTACATTCTTTATCTCTTCTTCCTTCTCTCCAATCACTCCTCTATTCAATCTGCCTTTAGCTCCAAAGAACTCACTAACTCTGTACTCATCAGGGTCACTGATCACCATTTTGTCTCTTTCTCAGAATATGCTATATATAAATTCAACTCCCAGCCCTTAACTATCACTAATTCCCGCTTCTTTTCTCGAGCACTTCCTCTCATCCAACATACACATGTTTTTTGCTTATTTGTTTTGTTTATTGCCTGTCTCCCCATTACAACAGAGCTTCCTGGGGAAGAAAAATGTATCATTTTGTTCACTACTGGATATTGCACACCTAGAACAGAGCCCTGCTCAGTTCCTTTCAATGATGATGACTTTTTGTTCTTCCTGCCAAATTTACAACCTCAACCCCATCTGTCCACAGGATCTCACTCTTTACTAGGTAATAAAGAAGAGTTCTACACAAAGCATTTCCTGAGAAAGTCTTTAATATTTGTAAAGGTTGTATTGGCTGTCCTTACTGAAATGAACTCTTCTCCCTGGTAGGCACTTAAATTCTTACAAGTTTAACCACTGTAGCCCCTGGGCACCCTGTCCTATCTGCTGTCACTGTATGTTGCTTTCTTCTCTTCCTTCATTGGGAAAAAATGAAGAAAGTCTATGGGAATTATGGGACACCATCAAGAGAGCTAACCTCTGCATAACAGCAATTTATAAAGGGGAAGAAGGAGAAAAAGGGCAAGAAAATATACATAATAAAATAATGTGTAAAAACTTATCTAATCTGAGGAAAAAAGCCAACATTTAGGTACAGGAAGTGCAGAGATCTCCAATCAAATTTATCCAAAAAGGATTACACCACAACACATAATAATCAAACTATCAAATATCAAAGAAAGAAAAAACTCTGAGAGCTGTAAGAGATAAGAAATATATTGCATACAAAAGAGTCTCAATATCAGTGAAATTTTCAGCAGAAACCCTGCAGGCCAGGAGACAGTGGCATGACATATTAAAAATTCTGGAGGAATAAAAGCAACCAATCAAGAGCATTTTACTCGGCAAAATTGTCTTTCAGAAATGAGGGAGAAATAAAAACTTTACCAGATAAACAAAAGCTAAAAGAGTGCATTACTACTAGGTCTGCCTTGCAGAAATTGCTTAGGGAGCTTTTAAAAACTGAAACAAAAGGTTCAAAACTTACAAAAGCACAAAACCCCGTGGCATAAGTAATACTGAGCACTATTCAGAATACCCTGGGACTGTAATGGTGGTGTGTAAAGTAACTTTATCCCTAGAATGAGGGGTAAGGGAGTATATTAGTCCTTTCTGTTGTTTATTCCAAAATACTTGGACCTGGGATTTGTAAGACAATGAAATTTATTGCTTACAGTTTCTGAGACTGGGAAGTCCAAAATCCAGGGGACACATCAGGTGAGGGTCTTGGTGCTGGCAACAGTGATGGTAGGATATCTCATTGCAGAAGTGGTGGAAGCAGAGAGACTAACCAGTGATGGCAGGGTATCTCATTGCAGAAATTGTGGAAGCAAAGAGAGACTAACCAGTGATGGCAGGGTACCTTATTGCAGAAATGGTGGAAGCAGAGAGACTAACCAGTGATGGCAGGGTACCTCATTGCAGAAATGGTGGAAGCAGAGAGACTAACCAGTAATGGCAGTGTATCTGATTGCAGAAATTGTGGAAGCAGAGAGAGAGGGCTTTTCTTTTAAAGCCCTCAGAATCATGCTGCTGACCACCATTTTTAATCCATTCACTACGTTGTGGTCCTACAATCTAATCTCCTCCTATCCCACCTTTCAATTACCATAATAGAATTTTCCACCCTAACAATAGTCACAGTGGGGGCCAAGCTTCTAATACATATAACTTGGGGGACACAATTCAAGTTTCAATGAATTTTGGGGGGGACATTCAATCCACTACAGGGAGAAAATTATTATTAACAGAGATAGCTAAAAAACAACCTGTCAAGGGATACATTACAAAACAATGTAAATTCTGACTTCAAAAACATAAATTGTGGAGAAAGGGGATGTGTAGGGTTGTTATAGATGATCAAAGTTAAGTTGCTATAAGCTTGAAATATACTGTCATAAGTTCTTGGTAAGCCTCATTTAACCTGAAAGCAAAAAATCTATAGGAGATGCACCAACCAAAAATAAAAAAATATTCAAAACATAATGATTACAGAAAACCATCAAACCACAATGCAAGAAAGCAAGAGAGGATGAAAGAAACAAAGTATCTACAAAAACAAAACAAAACAAAAAGGAAACAATTACCAAAATGGCAGTAGTAAATCTTTACTTACTAATAGTTACCTTGAATATAAATGAATTGAATCCTCCAATAAAAAGACATAGAGTGAATGAATGGATAGAATAAAAAGACCCAGCTATATTCTGCCTATAAAAGACTCACTCTACTTTTAAGGACACACATAGAGTGAAAGAATAGGGATGAAAAAGGATATTCCATGCAAATGGAAGGCAAAAAAGAGTAGGAGGAGTGATATTTAGACAAAATAAACTTTAAGTCAAAAACTGTAATAAAAGACCAAGAAGGACATTATATAATGATAAAGGGGTCAATTCATCAATGGGATATAGAAATTGTATATATATATATGACAGTGGAGCACCTGAAAGTGGTGTTTGAAGTCCCCTGGTCTTAGTAATTAATTAATTAATGCAATAGTAGGGAAATAAAAAAATTGGACTTTAACACATTAGACTAAATAGACTTAACAGATACATACAGAACATTTCATCCAACAGTAACAGAATGCACACTCTTATCAAGCACGCATGGAACATTTTCCAGGAAAGAGTATGTGTTAGGCCACAGGACAAGTCCTAGCAAATTTAAGAAGACTAAAATAATATCAAATACCTTTTCTGACCACAATAGTATAAAACTAGAGATCAATAACAGGAGGAATTTTGAAATATTTACAAGTACATGTAAATTAAAGAACATGCTCCTGAGCAACCAAGGGGTCAAAGTAGAAATCAAAAGGAAAATTAAAAAATATATTGCAACAAACAAAAATGGAAGTACAACATACCAAAACTCATGGGATGCAGAAAAAGTAGTTCTAAGAAAGAAGTTTATAGCAATAAATGCCCACATCAAAGAAAAAAAAGATCACAAATAACCAACTTAACATTATCCTTCAACGTAATAAAAAAAAAGAGCAAACTGAACCCAATGTTAGCAGAAGGAAAGAAATAACAACGATCAGAAGATAAATAAATAAAATAGAGACTAGAAAAACATATAAGGTATCAACAAAACGAAGTTGTTTTTTTGAAAAGATAAACAATACTAACAAACTTTTAGTTAGACTAGCTAAGAGAAAAAGAGAAAAGACTCAAATCAATAAAATCAGAAATGAAAGAGATGTTACAACTGACACTATATAAATATAAATGATTACAAAAGATGATTATAAATAATTATATGCCAAAAATTGGATAACCTAGAAGAATGAATAAATTCCTAGACACATCCAACCTACCAAGACTGAAACTTGAAGAAACAGAAAATCTGAATAGACTAATAACAAGAAAGGAGATTGAAGCAATAAAGTCAGCCAACAACAGCAAAAAAATCCCCCCAGGACCTGATGGTGTCAGTGTTGAATTCTACCAAACATTTAAAGAAGAACTAATACCAATTCTCCACAAACTATTCCAGAATATTGAAGAGGAGGAATACGTCTAAATTCCTTTTAAAAGGCCCGAATTATCCCGATGCCAAAGCCAGATAAGGTCTTCAATAGAAAAGAATACTATAGGCTAATATCCTTGATGAACATAAATGCGAAGATCCTCAAAAAATGCTAGCAAATTCAACAACACATTAAAATGATCATTCATCACAATCAATTGGGATTTATTAATGCAAGGAAGTTTTAACATACGCAAATCAATAAATATTATACATCATATTAACAGAATAAAGGAAAAAAACCAATGACCGTTTCACTAGATGCAGAAAAAGCATTTGGCAACATTCAACGTCCTTTTATAATAAAAACTTTCAGTAAATTAGGTGTAAAAGGAACATATCTTAACACAGTAAAGGCCATGCATGGCAAACCCACAGCTAACATTATACTCAATAGGAAACGTTGAGAGCTTTTCCTTTAAGATGTGGAACAAGACAAGAATGCCCACCCTAGCCTCTTCAACTCAATACAGATCAGGAGGTCCTAGCCAGAGCAATTAGACAGGAGAGAGAAAGAAAAGGCATTCAAATTGGAAAGGAATGAGTTTTATTGTCCCTTCTTACAGACAAAATGATCTTATATATAGACAACCCTGAAGGTTTCTCTAAAATCTATTAGAACTGATCGACCAATTCAGTAAAGTTGCAGGATACAGAATCAGCATGTAAAAATGTGTAGCATTTCTTTATTTTAACAACAAACTTGAAAAAAGAAATCAAGAGCTACTGGGGTTCCGGTCAAGATGGCGGAGTAGTCGGTTCCTGGTGTCACTCTCTCCTACAGAGCAACCAATTTGCAGCTTTGAGGAGCAGTGATAGAAGACCCCAAATCTCTGCCGGAGTGGACAGGAGCCACCCATCGTGGGACCCCAGGTCAGGTTGCTCCCCATTCCATAGAGAGACTTTAGATCTTCTGGGCCCCCACGCCCTGAGCCTGCCAGCGGGAGAAGGCAGGCGGGACTTCTGCTGCAGGCTGGTCCTGCCATCCTGAGAGACGTGACAGCCTCAGGCCTCCCACACTCTGAGTCAGCTGAGCTGGTGAAGGCAGGTGGGGCGGGAATTCTGGCCTAGGCCGTCTCCATCTCTGAGAGTGACTTGAGAGGCTCTGGCCTCCCACACCACCTGACCAGCTGGTGAAGGAAGGTGGGGCGGGACTTCCGGTCCAGGCTAGTTTCTGCTGTCCAGAAGCAGCAGACCCTTCAGGATCCAAGCCAGACATTAGGGTGAAATGAGTGGACTGTGATACCCCCAGCAACAATGACAAAGGAAACAAAAGAGAAATATGAAAAATCAAGAAAGTCCATCACCACTGAAGGAAATTAATAACTTTCAAGTGTTAGATCCTATAGAACAGGAAGTCTTTGAAATGACAGATAAGGAATTTAGAGTAAATATTCTAAGGAAACTAAATGAGACAAAAGAATACTCAGTGAAACAACACAATGAAATGAGAAAAAATATACAGGATCTGAAGAAAGAAATGTACAAAGAAATCAATGCCTTGAAAAAGAACCTAGCTGAGCTTGTGGAGCTGAAGGATTCATTCAACAAAATAAAAAACACAACAGAGAGTTTAACCAGCAGACTTGAGCAAGCAGAAGAAAGAATTTCTGACTTCAAACACAGGCTGTTTGAATTATCACAGACAAACCAGAAAAAAGAAAAAAGAATCAATAAAAATTGAAGAAAATTTAAGAGAGACAACTGACAACCTTAAGCACTCAAATATCCGAATCATGGGTATTTCAGAAGGGGAGGAAAAGGAAATGGCATTGAAAACATATTCAATAAGATAATAGCAGAAAACTTCCCAGGTATAGGATCTCTAGATTCAGTAATCCCAAAGATCACCAAACACATTCAACCCAAAAAGGTCCTCTCCAAGACATATGATAATCAAACTGACAAAATTCAAAGACAAAGAGAGAATCTTAAAAGCTGCAAGAGAGAAGCAGCAAGTTACCTGTAAGGGAGCCCCAATCAGAATAACATCAGACTTTCCATCAGAAACTTTAAAAGCCAGAAAATGGGAAGATATATTTGAAACACTAAAGGACAAAAATTGCCAGCCAAGAATACTTTACCCAGCAAGGCTATCCTACTGAAATGAAGGACAAATAGTATATTTCTCAGACAACAAAAACTATGGGAGTTCACTACCACATGACCAGCCCAACAAGAAATTCTCAAGGAATTACTGGGTTTGATACCACAAGAACAACCATCACTGCCATGAATACAAGAAAGAACAATACCTACCAGCAAAACAAAAATGCTAACAAAAGTGAAAAGAAATAGTTTATCTATCACCCCAAGAAACCAACAAATACAGAAGACAAACAGAAAATTTGAAGGAAAGGAACAAAAGATACTTAAGACATCTAAAGAAAAATCAGTAAAAGTGCTAGGAGCAAATCAACACCTTTCAATAATAACTCTGAATGTAAATTCCCCATTCGAAAGACACAGACTGACTGGCTGGATTAAAAAGATGGACCGAACAATACGCCATCTCCAAGAGACTCACTTGACCTGTAAACACACACACAGACTAAGAGTGAAAGCAAGAAAAAAGATATATCATGCAAATAGAAATGAAAAACGAGCTGGAGTAGCTATTCATATATCAGATAAAATAGACTTTAAAGCAAAAACCATTAAAAGAGATAAAGGTGGCCAATATATAATGATAAAAGGATATATCCATCAAGAAGACATAGCAATCATAAATATATACACACCTAATGTCAGAGCAGCCAGATTAACAAAGCAAAAACTATTAGAACTAAAGAAAGAAATAGACACTAACATCATGATAGCGGGGGACCTGAACACCCCACTCTCATCATTGGACAGATCATCTAGGCAAAAGATCAACAGAGAAACACAAGATCTAAACAATATTTTAGACCAATTGGACTTGGTAGATATCTACAGAACATTCCACCCAACAACCTCAGAATATTCATTCTTCTCACGCACATGGAACATTCTCCAGGATAGACCACACATTAGGTCACAAAGCAAGTCTTAACAAATTCCAAAAAATTGAAATTATTCCATGTAGTTTTTCTGATCACAATGGATTAAAATTAGAAATCAATAATAAACAAAATTCTGAAAACTACACAAACTCATGGAAATTAACCAACATTCTACTTTATGACATGTGGGTCCAAGAAGAAATTAAACAGGAAATCAAAAAATTTCTTGAAACTAATGAAAATAATGACACATCATACCAAAACCTGTGGGATACTGCAACAGCATTATTAAGGGGGAAATTTATTGCAGTAAATGCTTACTTCAGAAGAATGGAAATATGGCAAGTAAGTAAACTAACACTTCACCTTAAAGATCTAGAAAAACAAGAACGATCCAAACATAAAGTTAGTAGATGGAAAGAAATAGTTAAGATCAGAGCAGAGCTCAATGAAATAGAAACACGAAAAACAATGCAAAAGATCAATGAAACAAAAAAGTTGATTTTTTGAAAAGATTAATAAAATAGACAAACCTTTAGCAAGACTAAGAAGAGAGAAGACCCAAATAACAAAAAGTAGAAATGAAAAAGGTGATATTACAACTGACACCTCAGAAATACAAGGAATCATTAGAGACTACTATAAACATCTATTTGCCAACAAATTCAAAAATCTGGAGGAAATGTATAAATTTCGGTATGCATACAAATTGCCAAAACTGAGCCAAGAAGACATACGATTTCTAAACAGACCAATAAAAATAAAAGAGATTGAAGCTGTTATCAGAAGGCTCCCAACAAAGAAAAGCCCAGGACCAGAGGGGTTCACTGCAGAGTTCTACCAAATCTTCAAAGAGGAACTGATACGAATTCTCTACAAACTGTTCCAAACGATTGAAATAGAGGCCATTCTCTAAAACTCATTCTATGAGGCAAATATCACCCTGATACCAAAAACAGACAAAGATGCATCAAAAATAGAAAACTACGTAGCATGGCTAACAAAAAAAGAAGAGAGAAGACTCAAATAACAAAAATTAGAAATGAAAAAGGCGATATTACAACTGATTCATCTGAAATACAAGGAATCATTCGAGACTACTATAAACAACCTTACGCCAATAAATTTGAAAAACTGGAGGAAATGGATAAATTTCTGGACACACACAAGCTCCCAAAACTGAACCATGAAGACGTAGAAAATTTGAACAGACCAATAACAATAAAGGAGATTGAAGCTGTTATCAGAAGGCTCCCAACAAAGAAAAGCCCAGGACCAGATGGATTCACAGCAGAATTTTACCAAACATTCAAAGAGGAATTGACACCGATTCTTTACAAACTATTCCAAAAGATTGAAACGGACGCAAATCTCCCAAACTCATTCAATGAAGCAAACATCATCCTGATACCAACACCAGGTAAAGATATAACCAAAAAAGAAAACTACAGGCCAATATCCTTGATGAATATAGATGCAAAAATCCTCACTAAAATACTAGCAAACAGAATACAGCAAAACATACGTAAAATTATTCACCACGATCAAGTGGGATTCATCCCAGAGATGCAAGGTTGGTTCAACATACGCAAATCAATAAATGTGATACACCATATTAATAAACTCAAACACAAGGACCATATGATCATCTCTATAGATGCTGAAAAAGCATTTGATAAAGTTCAGCACTCATTCATGACAAAGACCCTCTATAAGTTAGGTATAGAGGGAAAGTATCTCAACATAATTAAAGCCATATATGTCAAACCCACTGCCAATATCATCCTGAATGGGGAAAAGCTGAAAGCTTTTCCTTTAAGAACAGGCACTAGACAAGGATGCCCACTCTCACCACTCCTATTCAACATAGTGTTGGAAGTACTAGCCAGAGCAATCAGAGAAGAGAAGGAAATAAAGGGCAACCAGATTGGAAAAGAGGAAGTCAAACTGTCCCTGTTTGCAGATGACATGATCCTAAATATCGAACAGCCTAAAACCTCTACAAAAAAACTGTTGGAATTGATAAATGATTTCAGCACAGTAACAGGATACAAAATCAACACACAAAAATCAGTAGCATTTCTTTTCTCCAATAGTGAACATGCAGAACGAGAAATCAAGAAAGCCCGCCCATTCACAATAGCCACCAAAAAAATAAAATACTTAGGAATTGAGTTAACCAAGGAGGTGAAAAATCTCTATAATGAGAACTACAAACCACTGCTGAGAGAAATTAGAGAGGATACAAGAAGATGGAAAGATATCTCATGCTCTTGGATTGCAAGAATCAACATTGTGAAAATGTCCATACTACCCAAAGTGATATACAAATTCAATGCAATCCCCATCAAAATTCCAAAGACATTTTTCTCAGAAATGGAAAAACTATCCAGACATTTACATGGAATAATAAAAGACCACGCATAGCCAAAGCAATGCTGAGCAAAAAAAAAATACAGCTGGAGGCATAACACTACCTGACTTTAAGCTATACTACAAAGCTATGATAACCAAAACAGTATGGTACTGGCATAAAAACAGACACACTGATCAATGGAATAGAATAGAGAATCCAGAAATCAACCCGCACACTTACTGCCATCTGATCTTTGACAAAGGCACCAAGCCTATTCACTGGGGAAGGGATTGCCTCTTTAGCAAATGGTGCTGGGATAACTGGATATCCATATGCAGGAGAATGAAACTAGATCCATACCTCTCACCGTATACTAAAATCAACTCAAAATGGACTAAGGATTTAAATACACACCCTAAAACAATAAAACTTCTTAAAGAAAACATAGGAGAAACACTTCAGGAAATAGAACTGGGCACAGACTTCATGAATACGACCCCAAAAGCACGGGCAACCAAAGGAAAAATAAACAAATGGGATTATATCAAACTAAAAAGCTTCTGCACAGCAAAAGAAACAATTAACAGAGTTAAAAGACAACCAACAGAGTGGGAGAAAATATTTGCAAAATATACATCTGACAAAGGATTAATATCCAGAATATATAAGGAACTCAAACAACTTTACAAGAAGAAAACAAGCAACCCAATTAAAAATGGGCAAAAGAGCTAAGTAGGCATTTCTCTAAGGAAGATATACAAATGGCCAACAGACATATGAAAAAATGCTCAACATCACTCAGCATCTGGGAAATGCAAATCAAAACCACACCGAGATACCATCTAACCCCAGTTAGGATGGCTAAAATCCAAAAGACTCTGAACGATAAATGCTCGTGAGGTTGCGGAGAAAAAGGAACTCTCATACATTGTTGGTGGGACTGCAAAATGGTGCAGCCTCTATGGAAAATGGTATGGAGGTTCCTCAAACAATTGCAGATAGATCTACCATACGACCCAGCTATCCCACTGTTGGGAATATACCCAGAGGAATGGAAATCATCACGTCGAAGGTATACCTGTTCCCCAATGTTCATCGCAGCACTCTTTACAATAGCCAAGAGTTGGAACCAGCCCAAATGTCCATCATCAGATGAGTGGAAACGGAAAATGTGGTACATCTACACAATGGAATACTACTCAGCTATAAAAACGAATGAAATACTGCCATTTGCAACAACATGGATGGACCTTGAGAGAATTATATTAAGTGAAATGAGTCAGGCACAGAAAGAGAAATACCACATGTTCTCACTTATTGGTGGGAGCTAAAAATTAATATATAATTCACACACACACACACACACAATAAAAAAACCGGGGGGGGGGGTGAAGAAGATATAACAACCACAATTACTTGAAGTTGATACAACAAGCAAACAGAAAGGAGATTGATGGGGGGGAGGGGGGGAGGGAGGATGGAGGGAGGCTTTGGTGATGGGCAACAATAATCAGCCACAATGTATATCGACATAATAAAATTAAAAAAAAAATAGAAAACTAAAGGGCAATATCCTTGGATGAATATAGTTGCAAAAATCCTAGCAAACAAAATACAGCAACACATACAGAAAATTATACACCATGATCAAGTGGGATTCATCCAAAGGACGCAAGGTTGGTTCAACACATGCAAATCAATAAATGTGATACACCATGTTAATAAAAGCAAAGACAAAAACAACATTTTCATCTCTATTGATACTGAAAAAGCATTTGACAAAATTCAACATCCTTGCATGATAAAGACTCTCTACAAGTCAGACATAGATGGAAAGTATCTCAACCTGATTAAAGCCATATATGATAAGTCCACTGCCAATATCATCCTGAATGGGGAAAAGCTAAAAGCTTTTCCCTTAAAAACAGGAACTAGACAAGGATGCCCACTCTCACCACTCCTATTCAACATAGCGTTGGAAGTACTAGCCAGAGCAATAGAGAAGAGAAGGAAATAAAGGACATCCAGACTGGAAAGGATGAAGTCAAGCTGTCCCTTTTTGAAGATGATATGAACCTATATATTGAACAGCCTAAAGCTTCTATTAAAAAACTCCTAGAGTTGATAAATGATTTAAGCAAATTTGCAGGATACAAAATCAACACACAAAAATCAGTAGCATTTCTATACTCCTCCAGTGAACATGCAGAAAAAGAAATCAAGAAAGCTAGCCCATTTACAATAGCCACCAAAAAAATAAAATATTTAGTAATAAAGCTGACAAAGGATGTGAAAAATCTCTATGAAGAGAACTACAATCCACTGTTGAGAGAAATTAAAGATGACACAAGAAGATGGAAAGATATCCCATGCTCTTGGATTGGAAGAATTAACATTGTGAAAATGTCCATATTACCCCAAGTGATCTCTACAGATTCAATGCAATCTCCATCAAAATTCCAATGACATTTTTCCCTGAGATGGAAAAAGCTCTCCAGACATTTAAATGGAAGAACAAAAGGCCTCAGATAGCCAAAGCAATCCTGAGCAAAAAATAAATAAATAAATAACATAAAACTGGAGGCATAACACTACCTGACTTTAAACTATATTACAAAGCTATAATATCCAAAACAGCACGGTACTGGCATAAAAATAGACACACAGATCAATGACTAGAATAGAGAACCCAGAAATCAACCCACACACCTACCCCCATCTGATCTTTGACAAAGACAGCAAAACTACATACTCAGGAAGAGACTGACTTCTCAACAAGTGGTGCTGGGAGAACTGGATACTCATATGTAGGAGAATGAAACTAGAACTGTATCTTTCACCATATATCAAAATCAGCTCAAAATGGATTAAAGAATTAAACATACATCCTGAAACAATAAAACTCTTTAAAGAAAACATAAGGAAAACAATCCAGGAAGTAGGGTAGGTACAGAATTCATGCATAGGACTTAAAAAGCACAGGCAACTAAAGGTAAAATAAACAAAAGGGATTATATCTAATTAAAAGGCTCCTGCACAGCAAAAGAAACAATGAACACATTAAAAAAACAACCAACAGAGTAGGAGAAAATGTTTGCAAGATATACATCTGCCAAAGGATTAATATCCAGAATATACAAGGAACTCAAACAACTTTAGAACAAAAAAACAAATAATCCAATTAAAAAATGGGCAAAGGAGATGAACAGGCATTTCTCAAAGGAAGATATACAAATGGCCAACAGACACATGAAAAAATGCTCAATATCACTCAACATCTGGGAAATGCAAATCAAAACCACACTGTGATACCATCTCACTCCAGTTAGGATAGCTAACATCCAAAAGACTGAGAATGATAAGTGCTGGAGAGGTTGCAAAGAAAAAGAAACTCTCATCCACTGTCGGTGGGGCTGCAAAATGGTGCAGCCTTTATGGAAAATGATATGGAGGTTCCTCAAACAATTACAGAAGATCTACCATATCACCCAGAAATTCTTCTGCTGGGAATATAACCAGAGGAATGGAAATCATCATGCTGAAGGGATACCTATACTCTAATGTTTATTGCAGCTCTATATACAATAGCCAAGAACTGGAACCAGCCCAAATGCCCATCATCTGATGAGTGGATAAGGAAACTGTGGTATATCTACTATACAAAAAATGGAATACTACTATTTGCAACAACATGGATGGACTTAGAGAAAATTATACTAAGTGAAACAAGTCAGGCACAGAAAGAGAAACACCACATGTTCTCACTTATTTGTGGGAGCTAAAAATTAATAAATAAATAAACACACAAACAAATAAAGTGTGGGGGTGGGGGGAAGAAGACAGAATAACCACAAAAATTCCTTGAATTATTTAAGTGAAGTGCACAGATACGACATGGGGGGGGAAGGATGGGTGTGGTGAGGAATGAGTAAAGGGGCATGAAAATCAACTACAATGTATTTTGAGAAGTAAAATTAAATTAAATTAAATAAAAAAAGAAATCAAGAAAATAATCCCAGTTACAATAACTACACACACATACACACACACAAATACTTAGGAATAAATTTAACCAAGGAGGTGAAAGACATATATATTAAAAACTATAAAACATTAATAAAAGAAATTGAAGACACATATAAATAGAAGAATATCACATGTTCATGAATTGGAGGAATTAATTGTGTTAAAATGTGCATACTACCCAAAGCAATTACAGATTCAGTGCAATCTCTATTCCAATCCCAGTGTCATTTCTCATAGATACAGAAAAAATATCATAAAATTCATAATAGACAAAAAACCCTGAATAGCAAAGTCAATCATGAGCAAAAAAAACAAAGCTGGAGGCATCAGGATCATACTTATTTCAAACTATAGTACAGAACAATGGGAACTAAAACAGTATGGTACTCACATAAAAAGGGACACACAGACTAATAGAACACAATAGAGAGTCCAGAAAAGAACCCATGTATCTACAGTCAATTGATCCTTGACAAAAGTGCCAAAAATATACAATGGGAAAAGGATAGTTGCTTCAATAAAAGGAGCTGGGAAAACCGAATATTCATATGAAAAAAAATAAAGTCGGACCCTTATGTCACACCACATACAAAAATTAACTCAAAATTGATTAAAGAGTTAAACATAAGACATGAAACTGTAAACCTACTAGATGAAAACATAGGGGAAAAACTGCACACCATTGGTCTAGGCACTAATTGGTTTAGATTGAACCTTAAAAGTGCAGGCAACAAAAACAAAGACAGACAAATGGGATTACATCCAAATAAAAAGCTTCGGCACATCAAAAGAAACAATTAACAAAGTTAAGAGACAACCAATGGGTTGGGAGAAAATATTTGCAAGCCATATATCTGATAAGGGATTAATATCCAAAATATGTGAGAAACTCAAGCAACTCTATAGAAAATAAAAATCTAATCAATCAATGGGCAAGGGACCTAAATAGACATTCTCCAAAGAAAATATACAAATGGCTTACAGATACATAAAAAAAACCTCTCAACATCACTGGATCATTAGGGATATGTAAATTAAAACCACAATAAAATGCTACCTCACACCTGTTAGAATGGCTGTTATTAAAAAGACAAAGGACAATGTGTTGTCAAGGATGTGGAGAAGACGGAACTATTGTGTCTTGTTTGTGGAAATGTAAATTCATACAATTATAATGGAAAACAGTATGCAGGTTCATCAAAAAACTGAAAATAGAATTACCATATTGTATTAGTCTGTTTATGTTGCTTATAACAAAATACTTGGAACTGGGTAATTTACAAAGACAATGAAATGTATTGCTTACAATTTCCAAGGCTGGGCAGCCCAATTTCCATCATGTGGTGGTGAGAGTGACCCAGGGGTCTCACATTGCAAGATGGTGGAAGCAGAGAGAGAGCAGAGATAGCAAAAGAGACAGGAGAGCAAGGAGAGACTCTTCTCTTTTAAAGCTCTCTGCCCTTGGCCACCATTTTTAATCCATTCACTACATTTGTCCTACAATCCAATCACCTTTTCAAGTTTCCACCTTCCAACTACCTTCAAGGTGCCACCTTCCAATTACCAGAATAGGATTTCCTACCCTCTTAACAGTCACAGTGGGGGCCAAGTTTCTAATACATAAAACTTGGGGGACACAATTCAAGCTTCAGTGAGTTTTGGGGGGACATAATTCAATCTACTGTACATATGATCCAGCAATCTCACTTCTGGGTATTTACCCCCAAATTTGAAATCAGTATATCAAAGAGATGTCTACACATCCCTGTTCATTGCAGCACTATTTACATTAGCCAAGTTATAGAACCAACCTAAGTGTCCACCAAGGGATGAATGGATAAAGTAAATGTGGTATGCATACACAATGGAATACTATTCAGCCTTTAAAAAGGAAGAAATTCTGTCATTTTTGACAGTATGAAATCATAGGACATTATGCTAAGAGAAATAAGCTAAACACAGAAAGACAAACACTGCATGTTCTCACATATATGTGAAACCTGAAACAATTGAAATTGATAGAATCAGAGAATAGAACGGTGGTTACCGGAGGACAGAGAGTGGGGAGAACGGGGAGATGATAATCAAAGGGTACAAAGCCTCACTTAGACGGAAAGAAGTTTGATTTCATTTTTTGAGATCAATTGCACAGCTAATAACTGAGTACTGTACATTTAAATATTGCTAAAATATTAAATTTCTATTGTTCTCATCACAAAAAATGTTAAATATTTGAGGTGATGAATATGCTAATTAGCGTAATTTAATCTTTATGCTTTGTATTCAAAAATCATAACACCACTTTGTACCCCATAAGTATATACAGCTATAATTTGTCAATATATAATAAAAAGAAAAAAAGAAATCTGAGGAGTTGAATACAGAGACAAACTGACTAAATAAAATGTACTGACACAACTAAAAGGGTTGAAGGCTAGTTGGTTTCACAGGTCTTTGATGAGATTAGCATTATGTTAATTTCAGAAATGCCATTTCTTGGTAAGCCAAGAATTAAAAATATGAGTTCATAAATAAAACAGGCTCAGAATTCCTGATAGAAAATTACAAAATGAGCCTACTCTTGTCATACTGTGGCTCTTTTCACAGTATATGTATCATAGTAGTATCATTTATCAAAAGTTTAAAAATAAAAATGTATTACCAAAATATATAAAGGCTTCCTATACTAAAGGCAACCTTAATTTTGATCAAATTAATATTTTTGTAAATGGAAAACAACAAGAAAGAAAATGTAATGAAAGAAAAAAACAAATTTTTAATAGTATCAAAAACATTAAAACCTTGTGGAATAAAATTATTAAGAATGTGTGAAATTCAAATGAAGAAAAATTTTTAAATGTCACTGAAATACATAAACATTTATAAAATGGTCAGAAATAAAATTGTCAATACCTTTTAAGTTAATATAAACATTTAATGTAATTCAAATACATATATCAAAATTATTATGAAAAAGTAAACAAATTTATTTTAAAGCTTGTATTAAAAAGACACAAGCAAAAATATCCAATGTAATTCTGAAAAAAAAAAAGATAAATGAGGGAGGACTAGCTTGAACCATATTTTAAGACACTCCAGCAATAGCAAAGTAGACAGTCATCTGAATACTCAAACACTAATAAAACAAACTTTAAAATATAAAAATTGACTCAAAGACAAACATACATTTATTATATGATAAATCTGACAATATATATTAGTGAAGGGATATGGAATATTCAGGTAATGATATTTGAACTATAGATAATGATCTGGAAAGAAAGGCTCCCTTATACCTTATGTCAATATAAATTTCAGGTCAATCAGGATACATATAATATCAGAGAGTTTAAAAAATAATATTGGAATAGGGAGGCCCTTTCTACATGACATAATGGAAATACACACACAAAAAAAATTGTAAATTTAACTGTGTAAAAAAACCCCATTCTTTGTAGAAAAACATAAGCAAAGGATAAAGACAAATAACAAGAAGAGAAATACATTTTAATTTCTATTACAAAAATGACATAATTTCTTAAGCCAGAAGGATCTGTTACAAATAAGTGAGAGAGAAAAAACCTCACTAAAAAACAGGCTAAGAAAATGACAAAGATGTTCAACTACACTTACAATATTGGATGTGCGAATTGAAACTATGAGGCACCTGTTTCACCTCCAAGATTTGCCAGGAAGAACACATTTGCCAGAAGTTTTATGTATTTGCTATCGAGAGTGAAAACTGGTATACCTATGTACCAAAATATTAAATGTACATACCCTTTGATTCAGTAAGTTCACATTTAATATTTTACCATATAGATTTATTTTCCTAAATGCAAAATTATATAGATCATAGGATATTTATTGCAGCATTGTTGCATTAGAAAAACTTGGAAACACTAAAGTCCCTCTGTTGGCAACTGGTAATGAACTGGTAATAATTACTGCAAAACCCATCACCTGGAAAATATTTTTTAAATGTTGGCTATACTAATGGATTCTTCTTCTCAAAATAAAAATTGTTTCATTTGTTATGTTTGTGTTTGTTAAATTTTATAACAAAATATAATCATAATAAATTAAAATAATAAGGATATTTTAATAATCATAGCTAGAAATATTGATAGTGGATTTCTTTGGTGGTGGTCAGATAAATATTTCTTGGTTTTTATTCAGGTAAACATACCCCATTGATATATACATTTTTCTCATAAATGTATTCATTATACATACATAACACATAAACCCTGAATTACATTTCTTCTTACTTAACATTTCCATGGCTATCTAAATTAGTAACATTGGATTATCTGGAAAGGAGTGGAGTTGGTGGAATTAGTTGTATCACACAAAATATTTCCTAAGATTCAATTATCACTGGGGCTCATTGGCAGCGGGAGAAATGTGAGTGGGTTTCCTGATATAAAAAGTGAACCTTATTTGGTCAGAAAAAATAGTAGTCGATGTTCAGCATTGGTCCTGTTTCAAAGTAGATTTACCCTTACTTTCAATTTTATTATTACTCACAGGAAATAAAGCTGCATGTTGTATTTAAATCGACTCTAGAACTTTTATCTTCAAGAGGAAAAGTGTTGAAGAACTTGGACTTTATAATTTGCAAATGTTGAATCAGTCAAATTGAAAAAATTAAAAGGGCAAGAGGAGAGACAGGTATCTATTTCAGATGGAAGATTTCCCAAATTCTGTTGACAAAGTGACTGATTATTTTAAGATCTGAGCTGGTTTCTTTGTAGCCAGGGTAAGACTGTTAATTCTAGATTATTCTTTGAATGATCAAGTGATCCTGCTGCCCTCCAAAAAATTCCAGTATCAGTATGATGGCTGTGTTTTTAAAGAGATGAAAAGGCCATGTTGTTTATCTGAAGAGAAATAATGGCAGCTACAATATGATTCTTATACCTCTTATGGCACAAGGCAGGATCAACATGAAAGACATTATTGCACACACAACAGCTAGTCTTCATTCAAGGGTGTAATTCCCATTCCCTGCTGCCAGACAGTTTCCAGATATCCTTTGGGTTAACATCTACTCAGGATTTCCTCCTTGTCAACAGACAGCACTACATCTTCAGGTACCCAGAGAAGTTGCTCCATTCTCATCTGACATATGGACATTCCCCGCAATGTTTCAGAAAATTGCCAGGGCAAAGAAAACAAAATGAGAATCTAGTTACCTAGCAGTGTTGTGACAGTAGAGTAACCTGGACCTATATTTGGAGGACGGGCAGGAAGATTTCTCAATCAGTTTTTACTGCAATAACACTTCATAACATAATCCTCAATATGTGAGCAGTTTATTTTACACGCGCGCGCACACACACACACACGCACACACACACACAATTTCTTGATTATGTAACTCAAATTGGCCAGAGAAGTTATAAAGCAGGCTATGAATTAGACTTAAATCTATTTTGTGTGTACTTCTCAACTGTGATTGACTTGAAGGAGCAATTCCTACCTGGGGTTTGCTGTCCTCATTGCAGAGTGCTGCAAAAGGAGCTGGTGAAAACCCATAATGTCTTTTGAAAATTCTGGTCTGGAATGACACACTGTCCTTTCTAATTACAATCCATTTGCAAAGCAAGTCACATGGTTAATCTCAGGAATATGGTGGGGAAATATAATAATTCTATAACAGAAAAGAGAGAAGAGTAAAAACATGTTGAATAATCAAATATACCACATGGAGGATTGCACCTAGCAGCACCAGACGGAAAATGGCATACAAGTACAGTTAATGGTAACCCATTACTTCTTGTAGCTGATCTAGGATCCTATTAACTTGTTAGTCTGCTGTAGCCTTGCTTATATCATACAAATAGCAATGTCTTTACACTGAAGCCAAGAATATAACTCATCTCTTTAGCAACATTCAAGGTGGACACTGAAAAGGATGGAGAGCAACCTATGCTGGCTTTTACTGTAAGAATACCTGCTACCTAGCATTGAGTTGAGAGGATAATAGAATCATTGGGAACATGTTCAGTTTCTTATTGGATGTACCCACAACGTACTCATTTTAATGGCATTTAATGTTGGGTGTATCACATTAACGGCCTTGATAAGGTGCACTGAGAACTCACCTGAGGGCAAGTCCCTGCCATTTCAAAAATGGCAGCCTCATTCCTTGAGAAAGAAGAACAGACATTGACTAACCTAAAAGTTTGGTGGCGAAGCCTTACACAGATGAAAATTTTTTTCCTACTGACCTGAAAAGTTGCCCTCAAAAAAGCAACATATTAAGGAGTTATTTTCTCTTATGGAGAATTGAAACTATTTCCAGGAAGCTCTACTCCCAAGAAGACAGGGAGTTTTTGAACCATGTGTAGGTCAGCATCAGTGAAAGCAGCAGTCTAGAAAAACAAGGTGTTTATGAAGCCCAAACTCAAAGTATTAGTGATACGAAGTCCCAACCCCAAGGGCAGTGGCAGAATGTCTAAGTGCCTGTTATGGAGAGAACTCATACTAAGTGCATATGGAGCAGAAACTCCATGTCATAGACGAGAAATGCAACTCTTTCTTTATAAGTTAAATGAAGATAGTTCTTGAGTCTCCATTGCCCCTAGTGGTTAGAAACCTTCTTTACAAAAAAAGGTTAAATTCCATTTCTTTTGGTTTAAACTTATTCTGTATTAGGCAAATGATTTAGGAATAAAAAGAATACTCTAAGCTCTTCCCCAAGAATTGAGAAGAAGCTCTCCCTGGGAGAGAGAGGGGAATGTCACGCCACAGTCCTATCAGCCATTGCAGGAAAAGAACTATTTGAGCTCTATTGCCAGACTTACACATTTTCCTTCAACAGCTGGCTACATTAGCTTTCTCTATGGTTCTACCATTGTGAGGACAAGGGCTCAGGCTGAAGCAACAAAATAGGGAGCCAGCATCAGCTAAGTATATTGAAGAAAAGGAGATTGAAAATAAAAAGAGTAGAAAAAGGCTAAAATACCCTTGAACTTGATCATTCACCATTAGACTCCTAATCAGAGTAGGATCTTGTCAAGCAACAACTGCAGTTTTGATTTCCTTTGTACCCTAGTAATTACAGGAAAAAAAAGAGAAGAGGGTGGAGTCGAGCTGACATCACTGCAACTTCTTGTTGCAGTGGTACAAGACTGGTGTTATGCGTTCATGTGCTGCACTCTACTCTCTATTTGTAATGTGATTATTAGACTCCAATATTCTGAAGAGTAGTACAGGTAAGTGAGACAGTAAACATGCTGATATGGTTGTCCAGATCCAAGAGGCTTAAAGGGTCCAGCAGCACTGAATGAAAATAACTAATTTTGTTACAGTGCTAGCTCTTTAAAAGGACCAGTGCACAGAGTTGGATGCTCACGTTGTGTTAGATGCTGCTTCCTCCTCTGATGTAGCACTTATAGACAAACCCCTATGCCCACCTCAAATACTAAAGTCTATCAACTTTGATTTTGTGAAATATTTGACTCCCAAGAAATAGAAAGAAACAATTATCATTCCAGAATAACTTATTTTCCTTTTAAATGGCACTGAAGAGGGTTTGGAGTGAATACTGTTGAACACTGAAAATTGATACCAAGTCACAAATTAAAAAGTTTTTCTGCTTGAATCATCCCTGACAAGAGTTACAAATGGGTAAAGGGGGTACCTTCTGAGGCACGGCCTGAAAACTGCACCAAATCACATGCAGCAGGCCACAGAGGGCGACACACCAGCTGACTCTTGCTAAGGTGTTGCCAGATTGGATCTACAGAAGGATGAGGTGCTTTTCCCCATTGGGCTCATTTGCAAGTCTCTGGACCTGTTTTCTACCGCAGCAGTCAGAATGCCCAGGAGAGTAGGGCTGTAACCCAGGGAGTGCCTGTGGTCGCCATCTGTAGTGTGGCACAAGACTCATCTTGCCTGATGCAGGCAGATGAGTGGACAAAGGAACAGTGGCCTCAATCTGCGAGCACAAAGGGCATAGCGGTTTCCGAAACAGGGTGTGTTTTTCCTTCCAATTCATGCCGCTAACTGCTTCTTCCTGTCTATTCAGAAAGTGCAGAACCTCAGTGTACTTTCGGTTTCCGTTCTCCTCATCCCAAATCATAAGAGTACGGCTGTCACAGTCGCCTTGATTTTCAGCTTCTAAAAAGAACTGTTGCTTTTCCGAGGGGGCAAACGCAGGAGGCAAGAGCGAGAGGCCACTGAGAACTTGTCCGCCGGTCGCAGCGCCCGCGCCAGGTAAGTTCGCTCCTGAACTTGGTCTTCATGCACGTTTGCGCTGACTAACAACAACAACAGATTCCCAACGGCAGACTGCACAGGAGTGGGTGCAGCCTCCACCCTGGCAGGCAGGCAAAGGCAACGGGAGGACCGCGCGGGTCGCCTGGGGACACCAGGCAGCTCAGCGACTCTGTTTGGTCCAGAGGCGGCAGCGAAGCGGCAGTGCAAGCTCCGTATCCCCAGGACGCGCTGCTCGTCCTCGGGCGTCCACCTAGCGCTGCAGCAAAGAGCCCTGCATGGGAGATGTAGGGGTGCATCCTGCCCTCGGCTATGGATAGGGCGCTGAAGTCCTTTCTCTGACTGAGGGACCAAAATCCATCTCCCTTGCAGAGGCGCTGCCGTGGGGTCGCTTCCTCTCCTCGCCCCCTCCTCCCTTCCTCAAACATTCACTGACTGCCCCCTGAAGGACGTTGGAGAAAGAGACTGAAGATGGTGCTTATGCAATTAAATCCTACGAGACTGACTCTTGCTTATGTTTGTATTATCCACATTTACTATTCCATGGATATAACAAAGCTGTATTATATGGAATAGTTCAGTCTCACTCTCACTCATCAATTATTAAAAAAAATTGTAAATTTAAGCATGTTCATACTGCACTGTTTCAAAATATGTCGCCCATGAAAGAACTGCATCAGAATAACCTATGGTACTTATAGAAAATATGGGGTGTGGGGCATTTTAACTGTCACTCCAGATGACTGTCGTGGACAGTAACTTTTGGAAACTGTTGATCATCTACAAGATCTAATATGACTATTTCATTGTACTTATTTGGCATGGATTTGAAAACTTCTTGGTTTGGATACTTCAGTCCTATTCTGAAGTGGAGAAAAAAAAGAAAAAAAGGGAAAAGAAAAAAAGAAAAACAACCAAAACTTTCTAAGCTCATCGACCTTTCCCCAGTGCTTTCTTAAACCTTCTATCTAAGAAAAGAACTCTGCAGTTCCTCCTGTCTATAACAGAGCAGTGAAAGGCTCACGTTTTACTCCATAAATTCTGTTTCCGGACAGCTACAGAAAGTAATTAGAACCCTAGGGTTTGATCTCTGGCAGCCTGTCCTGAATCTGTGCTATGACATCCCAGGAGGCTCTGGCTTCCTCTTGCCTGGCTCATCCTCTGTTGATCCCTCCCTGTCAGCATCTGTCCAAGGCTCCTCTCCTGCCTGCTCTTCCTTCTCATGGGATGAGCCTTTCCTTGCTTGTGCAGGGCCTAGGGCCTTGTCTCCTTCACAACAGCATTGACTCCTGCTTGGGAGATATGTAACTGTTTCTATCTAAAGCCAGTCCTTCACTTTCACTTGGAATTCCACCCTTCCTGCCTCCTTGGATACTTTTTAAATAAAACAAATACTTATACAGCACTTACTATGTAACAGGCATGATTTTAAGTGTGTCATAATATTATAAGATATTTAATTCTCCCACAACCCAATGAGGTAGTTACTATTAATGTTCCCATCTTACAGAAGAAGAAACTGAGGTACAGAGACAGTGAGTACCTCCTCAGTGGTCACACAGCTAGAAAAGGATGGATCCAATATCTGAACTCAGGTAGTTGAGCTCCAGACACACTATATCATGAAGACTTTCTGTAGTCTTCCTTCTCTTTCCAGAATTTTCATTCTTCAGACTCTTTCTCTCTTTCCTTTTCTCGCTCTTTTTCTTTCTTTTTTGCTCACTGACTCTAGCTTTTTTTCCTGCCCTAGCTCTTTTAAGTCTACTGGAGCTCTTCTTTATTATTATCAATGGCTTCAGGAAACCCACTCTTATGATCTGAAAATCCATGGATATGTGTCATTTCATTAATTTTTTTTCTTTCTCTTAGGAATGAAATGGACAATGTTATCTAATCTCAAAAAAGATAGAGATAAAATATAGTGTTGAAAAGCTATGCCGAGGCATTCTTTATCTAGAAATTATACTTGTTTACTGTTTACTATTTCTTTTATTGTCTCAAATGAGGTAAGAGGGCTGTTTTTGCACATCATCATTTAGGCTGCCCCAGATGATGCAGGATTGTGCATGAGTATTACACAGCTCACCCATAATTATACAGGAACAGTGGGCACAACTCCCTCCAATGAAACAGAAGCTCAGTTGCGTCCAGGGAGCTCGGCTTTGACTTGTGGTAGACCTTAGTGTGAGAGCTTTTCTCACCCAGGCTCTAGAACTGCCTGAATGATAGTTTAAAGTAATCCCATGTTGGATAGAAGGCTAGAAATAGTATATTGTCTTACAGAGAATAAAGGGACCGTCAAAATTCTTTGATGGCCTCTGTTTCTTGGGGTCATCAAATGCCCCACTCACTGAGATGAAAAAATCTAAAGTAGTGTCTCACCCAGATTTAGGAACTCTGTCAAATCTGGGCAGATCCTCAAATACTCACTCTACTGCTTCTATTCCTTGTTGTCCAATTAGTAAGAAATATTTTTTCTTCCAGTTACATAAATTAATTCCTAGACTCATTTTGCCCAGGCACTATAAAGATATGTCCTGTACTATCTTGGGAGAGACACATTCTTTATCTGTTCTTCTCTCTCCATTACTCTTCCTTCAAGCCTGCTCAATACACTAAATCTGTCCTTAGCAAGGCTGATGATCACCCGCATTTTGTCTCTTTCTCAGGGAGGCCTTCCAGGGCTACCTATGCATAAATTTAATGGTCAACATTCCATATCCCCATTCCCTGCCTATTTTTCCCCAAAGCACTTAACATTATATACAAGTGTACTTCAAAAGTTTGTGAAGAAATGGAATTAATATAATACAACACTTTCCGTGAACTTTTTGAAGACCCCTTGTGTATATACTCATATTTATGAGGGTATATACATGCACATATATTTTGCTGATTTATGTTATTTATTATTTCTCTCCCCACTAGAATAGAGCTCCACGAGGCAGGCATTTTTATCAATTTTGTTCGCTGCTGTACACTGTGCACCCAGAATAGTGCAGCACATGGCAGGTAACCAATATACGTTTGTTAAATAAATGAACATTAACAAACATAAAGTTGTATTTGGTCCTTTTATATGAACTCTATTCATGTAGTAAGTATTATTGATCATTTTCTCTTTCTTGATACCCACTCGTCCTAGGCTAATGAAACTTATGTTCTCCTAGAAATTGTAGAACCTTCTCTGACTACTCTTTCTGAGTCTCCCTCATATACCATTATGCTTGTAGTTACACCCAAAATATGAGTGTTTTGAGAACTTCACATTCTGCCCTTTGCTTTTCTCATTCTATTATTTTATGCATCCTCTGGTCAAGGTAATATAAAAACATCCTTGCTTTTTCAATGCACTTTTTATAGTCTTTTATGTCTGACTTTCCTGGCAGAACTTTCTCCTGAACTGCACAACAATTCAAGTTAGTATTTAGTGCCTAGTATCTGCTGAGAATTGGGTTCATGTTGGTAAGAAGGTGAATATGCCCACACCCCACTGAGTTTAATGTCAGGAGATAGGAATGAGCATGATAAACTGTGGGTTAAAAGCTCTACTAGTCTGAGATGCTTGTATTCAAGTTTACAAAATTCTATTACAATGAGCTATGAATATACCAGAAATTAAACATGTCCAAAAACCCCAATATACACTGAAAACATACTTACATTTCCGTTTCTCTTACTTTTTGACATCTACTCAGTTACCCATGCTCAAAATCTGGGAGTCATTTTAAAAGCCCTCCCTCTAATTTTAGTCTTTCAAACCATTGCCATGTGCTGTTTCCTCTTATTCTAACTCTCTCCCTTTACCATCTTTACAACCTTCCCTATTTTAGGAAGTTTTTCTTTCTTGTTCTTCCTTCAGTCTATATTAGATCACCTTTCTTTTATTTTGACACCATCCTGTATGCATATCTATCATGGCATTTTTCTATTTATGCTGCAATCAATAAGATATTGTCTATCTCCTTCAATATTCCATAAGCTCTTGAGATATCCATGATTACTCTGACACAGACTGCTTTTTAAATCTTCCAATTTTCATCTTTTTCTTCTCCCACTGTAACAAAACACCTCATTTTTATCTGGACAAGTGACAACCTCCTGGAGAGACTAAATGTCTCAGCTTTCTTTGTGGATAAGCCAATCATGAGATGCAATTTTAGCAAATGAAGTGTGAGCAGAGCGATTATGTGTGATTAATCATCCAGGAGATATCCTTAAACAGAGGAGACCTAGCCTTTTCCCTGCTGGATGGAAGATACACGTGATATGAGCCATTGTGGACCAGGAGGTGGCATGTTGAAGAATGGCTAAGCAGAGAGAGTAGAAGGAACCAGTGCTCCTGATGACCCTGTGAAGCAGAACCATGGACTCTTGCACTTTCAACTTTTGTGACAGAAGGAAATAAAATTTCAGCTTCTTAAACAACATATTTGGGGGGGATAGTCTAACAAATGAATTGAATATTAATTGATATTAGTTCTAAGGTACGGTGAACACTGGGACTATAATATAGTTTATATCCACAGAATTGAGCATGGTGTCAGACTCATTAAATATATAATGAATAAAACATGAAGATAATAAATAAGACTGGGTGTCAATATTATGTCTTTCACAAAAATTAAGATTGACTAAACTCTCCTATTAGACACACACCTTGTAAATTCACAGGTTGGTCTGAAAATACCTTGTTGGTTTATAAGATGACATTGCAGGATTAACAGCATCCATTCAGATCACACTATACATTATAGTAACTTCCTATGTAATTAGTCAACAGAGAACCCTTGGTGTTTCTCCATTAAGACACTTATCAGTTAGGAACAATGTTTATCTGAGGAAGTTGCTTGTGACAGGTAAGTTTTTGTAGCTGATACTATAGTGAGACAGATAGATTACTGTTCCATTTTTACTTCTCCACTGACTGGTTTATAAAATGTCTAACCAATCATTCAGCCTATCTACACTTCCTTTATTTCATCTGGTAAAAAGAGATAAAATTCTATAATCTATAGCGCTCTTTCAAGGATCAGGAAGGTAATGTAAATTAGGCACCATTAACAGAGCTTTTCTCACAGAGGGATTTATTAACTAGGAAATTATTTTCAGAGAAGTGAGTCAATGGAGACAAGTGGTATTCATGTGTTATCATCAATATCATAAGGAATTATTGGAATGAAGGAAAATGAGGTCTATGATCTGCCAATGCGAGGCTACATAATTTTCTCTAATAAACGTACAAAAAGTAGGAAGCTGATACACACATTTCACGAACAGGAAGGCAATATGCGTGCTCCATCAATAACTATTAAAGGTGACTGCAGTAGTTTGTATTCCACTAAGAAACTCTTTTGGATTTTCAGGTTACCATGGCATCGGGACCCAACATGAGGGCTCCCATTTGTCTGGTGGAAAATGAGAAAGAGCAGCTGACAGTGAATCCAGAAGCAATAAAGGTTCTTGAAAAGATTACTCAGCCTGTGATGGTGGTGGCCATTGTAGGGATGTATCGTACGGGGAAATCTTACCTGATGAACCGCCTGGCAGGACAGAACCATGGTGAGTGTTGTCTGAGAACAGGGGCCATTTACTTGGAACCATTGTTAATGCAAGCTGATCATGCCTGCTCTAGGATCATCTTAAGGAAAACCTGACTTCTCCCAAGGAAAACAAAAATTTTAATATTCATTTTTAGTATTTAGCACCAAATTTATAATCCCAACTCCACTCATCCTCAAAATCTCACTCTTTACTCAGTAATAAAGAAGAATTATCCCCAAACTATCTAGTGATTCACTCCAGTAGTCTTTTGAACAAAATTAATTCTCCCCTATTCAGAAGGTCAACTCCTGTAATTATCCCATTTCTTTCTCCCACATTATTTTTGTTAAAACTATAGGGTGATTCCAAGAAGTATAGAAATGTAGTACAATATGCCTTATTTTTAAAAAATAAGGAAGGAAGGAAGTAGGGAAGGGAAGGGAAGGATCTTTGTTTATCCCATATTCCAGTGGAGCTGCTTTCTGATTTTTCTGCACCACTTCATTGCTAAACTTTAATTATACTCACTTCTCTTTCTTTAGTTTTTTCAAATATATAGATATAAACTACAGAAGAGTGCAAAAAATACAATATACAATAAAGCTAATAAATATAAAGTGAATCCTTATTTATTCACTGACCTGGTCAAGAAATAAAACTCTGTTAACACTCAAACACCCAAATCACACCACCTCACACCTTCCTACTGCCCGTCAATATTTTGATTTTCATTATACTTGCACCATTGACTTTCAAAAATAATTTTACAATCTATGTATGCATCTGTAAAAAACAGTTTAGTTTGACCTATTTTTAAACTTTGTAGAAAGGGAATACATAAATAATTTATATGTAATTATACAACATATATATTGTATATAGTCTTTGAAGTTCTATAAATGCATATACTGTATGTGTTCTTTGGTTTCTTGCTTTTTTTGCTTAACAAGAATTTGTAAGATTCATCCAGTCCGTCATCTGTATCATTAAATTATTTATTTTCAATATTTTATAGTATACCACTGTATAAAGATACCATTATTTATTCATTCGTTGTGGTGAACATTGGTTTATTTCCAATGTTTATCTTTTCTGAACAAGGCTGTCATACACATTCTTTTATTTTATTCTGGTGCATATTTACACAAACTTCCCATGTATAACATAGTCAGATGTGGAATTGCTAGGTCACAGGGCATTGTACATTCTTCATTTCCAGATAATATCAAATAGCTTTTTAAACTTTATGTGCAATTTACATGCTTATTAGCAGCAACTGAGAATTGTTCGCATCCTTGCAAAAATTCAGTAATGTAAGATTTTAAATTTTTGCTGATGTGATGACTGTTTAGTTAAATGTCATATGCCTCATTATAGGTAAGGCTGAGAACTTTTTCACATGTTACTATTTGTATTTTCTCTTTTGTTAAATGTCTGTTCAAGTCTTTTTTTTTTTTTAATTAGACCATCTCATTTGCTTCTTATTGATCTTCAGAGAATGGGCCCATGCTCTTATTAATCCTTTCTGCCTATGAAGACAATGCAGCCACTTTTTGTGCTCTGATGTCTTACACTTTCTGTAGCTCAGTACCATTAGGGGTTGAATCTCAATCTGCTGTATTCTCAGAATCTACACACATCCATGTTGCTTTCTTCTCTTCTCATGCAGGTTTCCATCTGGGCCCCACAGTGAGATCTGAAACCAAGGGCATCTGGATGTGGTGTGTACCTCACCCTTCCAAGCCAAAATTTACCATTGTTCTTCTGGACACTGAGGGCCTGGGGGATGTGGAAAAGGTAAGTCAGAATGCCATGGAGGAATTTTCTTTGTTCTTGATTCTCCACTTACCATTAAATTTGTTACTGCAATTCAGCTTCTCTGAATTATTCCTGAAAACTGCAAATCTTGTGATGGATAATGAGGCTAAATTCTGTTTCTTTGAACTTACTTCCTTGGTTAGATAAAAATTTTGGGTACGTTATGGTAAGATATTGTTATTTTTGCACTTGATGAATGATATAATTTAATACATATTTATCGAGGCTCTGAATTCCAGGGCTTTGTACTATACACTAAAGTTACTGCAGTAAAAACGTAAAGGCCTAGAGCTGAGTTCAGGAGCCAACCAATACGCAGTGTGATCAGTGCAAAGGGCCATGGATGCACAGAAGTAGGCATCTAACCTAGTTATGTGGGCTAGAGAAGGCTTCCTGGAGGAAATGCTATCTAAACTGTAACCTGTTAGGTTAATAGGACTGCATTAGTGTTCTAGAGCTGACATAACAAAACACCACAAACTGAATGGCTAAACAACATAAATTTACTGCATCATAGTTCTGGAAGCTAGAAGTCCAAGATCAAGATGTTGGCAAGGTGATTCCTTCTGAGAAATGTGAGGGACAGACTTTTCTGTGTCTCTCCCCTAGCTTTTGGTAATCTTTGGCATTCCATGGCTTGTAGATGCATTACTCTGATTACTGTCTTCATGTCTGTCTCCATGTCTAAATCCCCCTCTTTCATAAAGACACCAGTCATATTGAATTAGGGCTCACTGTAATGACCTCATTTTAACTTGATTACCTCTGTAAAGACCCTATCTTCAAATAAGATCACATTTTATGATACTGGGGATTAGGATTACAATATATCTTTTTCTGGGGGTGAGGGGACACAATTCAACCCATAATAGGGAGCTACCAGTTCAAGTATGTAGATATGATGGGGTTAGAAGTAGAAACTGAAAATAAGGTTCGGTTAAATAATGTATTTAAATAATCCTTAGAAAAGCTTCAGCTAAAGCAGGGATGTTCATAAAGGTTTTGGTTCAAGTCTCTGGATTTTGGAGATAACTATTCTCTGATTTCTATAAAAGCATGACCTTGGCCCACCAAGAATATTTTAAATGGGATAATTTTAAGTACTTTTTTCTTTATAGTATTGGATACAACAAATCATTTTTCTTATTTTACATTACTTTGAGTAATTACTCATGCTTTATAATATTTCTGAATTGTCTGGTGGTGGTCTTTATGCATGTATGATCTCTTCAAATCTACAATTATATATTCTATCAATTTTTAAAAATGCAGCTATTTTGAACCTACAGCCATGGTATCCCAGTCACACATAGTTGCTTATCACTCTGAAACTGCACACGACTTGTTCCCATATATTGAAATTATCTATTTTCCTTTCTATAATAGCATTTCATTCTACTACTGGCAGAGATTATCATCTTGATTGCATTTATATGTTTACATGCTGTCTTCTCCTCCAGACTGTCATATGGAACCTTGCATCCACATGGATAAATGTAGTGTCTGGTGTTTTGTAGATGCCCAGTGAATAGTTGTTGAATTTAATTGAATAATTGCTGTCCCTAATATAGCCACTATCAATAAAACTTTGCTAATATAATGATTTCTAAATAATGTTGTTTCTAGGCATTGTTTTAATATTTTACGCATGTTGGCAATGTCATCATTTCTGTTAATAGCTGAGGAAACTGAGACCCTGAGAGGAGTCAACATTAATACTAAAAAATGAAGTTTGAATTTAGGATATTCTTTAAAACTTTTTTCTTTGTTCTTCTATTCTGCTATATTTCAGTGGAAGTATTGAATGAACAATTGAATGAATAAAGAGTAGACTCCTTAATCCTTGCTGTAATGTTTTTTACAGGGTGACCCTAAGAATGACTCGTGGATCTTTGCCCTGGCCGTGCTCCTGAGCAGCACCTTTGTCTACAACAGCATGAGCACCATCAACCACCAGGCCCTGGAGCAGCTGCAGTATCCTTCCAGGAGCTGAGCACCATGCTTCATTGAGTTTATGGGAATGGAAACTGAAACTGTTTCTTCTTGCCAGTAACTCAATTGTCATGGTTGAGGAGTATGGACACCAGACTAAAGGAAATGCTTATAAAATTGGTTTCTAAGTGAGATCTGAAAATTGGGGTATAGGATGCTTCTCATTCCTTAGCTAAGATCCCAGCTATGTGACTGAACTATCAGAGCTAATCAGGGCAAAATCCACTTTGAGATCTGATGAAGCAGATGACTCTGATGAGTTTGTGAGTTTCTTTCCAGACTTTGTCTGGACTGTACGAGATTTCACCCTGGAGCTGAAGTTAAACGAACGTACCATCACAGCAGATGAGTACCTGGAGAATGCCTTGAAGCTGATCCCAGGTATCAGAACATGATCTGAGTGGTAAAGCTTCAGAAGCGGGGCAGGATCAACTAAGTTCTGCTATTTATCCCTTGACACAAATGTTTATTTGAGACCATGCTAATGATAACTTGTGATGGTTGAAAGATGATTGGTGGTTAGTTTTCACGGGTTCTTATTACTTTAATATGTTCAGCTGCTGGAGTTTAAGCTCACTAAGGAAAATAAGTTCCCGTTATTGAAATAAATGATTTTAGGCTAATTAGTACCATGAAAAAAATTATCCAGATTACAATACATGCTATAACTTGCGAAGGTCCACATACTGTGCTCCTTATTAAGTGTTCCTCCTGTTCTATACTGAGAAAAATAGCTCATAAAATTGAACACTGATAGATACAGAATCGCATGAAGTAAAGCGACCTAATATTTAAAACATATTTCACACAGTATATTTCACTAGCGTCTGGTTAGTTACATCCTTCAGAGAAAGGATATTTACACAGAAATAGTCGAGGGAAAACACTGACACATCTTTCCAGTAAGGTTGTCAAATCTTTCCTTTCACCTTTCTCATAACATCACTCCTTTCATTCCATAGCCTTACACAAGAAGCTATCATTTTAACAGTGTAGATTTATTACATGTACTGTATTTAGCAAGGTGGATAACTGATGGCACCCAGATAGAATATAAATATTTCTTTTTTCATGTTTTTTACTCATCTTTTCAACAAACGTTATTGAACAACTTGGGTGCCACTGGATCACTCTGTAAGGCTCTGTCAAGTCTGATACAGGAAAGTGAAGAGGTATTCAAATTACATTTAAGTTAACATTAATTTTTAGAGTTTTCAGTTAACCGAATCTCTAAACATATTTATGGAGGGTATCTGTTTATGGCTGATATTTACAAAAGATTTTCTTTACTAACCTGGGTATCATTTGCCCTCTTCCTGACATTTTTCCTAGCAGCATCTTATCCTTTTCTGATTTCATTTTATTTTAAGGCCCACATTTCATTTCTGACAAGGGTTCAGTAAGATCAGAAAAGCACTTTTAACCCTTTTCTTTCATTAGTGGATCATTCAATAAACATTTTGATAATTTTGTTAATCCACTGGAGTTCATACGGGTACTGAAAAAAACAAACAAATTATTATTCCCTATCCGTTGGATGGGTGCCTCCTCTTGCTCTCTAAAATTACTTCCTCGCCTTTTGCTGTGAGCAGAAATGGATTCTCTTTGCCTTAGATGTTTGGCACAAGCTTGACTTGCAAGGAGGTATTGCATAATTGGATTAAAGGAGATTTACAGGCAAAGGAGCTGCGATGATGTACAGATCTCTGGGAGTGGAAATCCTCAGTGCCTTGTCTGAAGACTGTCCTCTCAATAACCAATTTTTTTGCCTTTCCTTTTCCAGGCAGAAATCCCAAAATTCAAAATTCCAACATGCCTAGGGAGTGTATCAAGCATTTCTTTCCAAAACGGAAGTGTTTTGTCTTTGATAGACCTATAAAAGAAAAAGATCTCTTAGTCCATATTGAGGAAGTGCCAGAAGACCAGCTGGATTGTAATTTCCGGGTGCAATCAGGAAATTTCTGTTCCTACATTTTCACCAATACCAATCCCAAGACCTTGAGAGAGAATATCATTGTCACTGGGAGCCGTGAGTTACCCTTGCCCCAAAACATGTCTCTTTGTTTTTCACTGTGTGTGATGAAGCTTTGATCATATTCTTTTTTCCCCCCAAATGATATGAATATAGGGCAATAGTTGTTCATGTCGCACAGAAAAAAATTTTTCTTTCCTAATTATCATCTCTTTACATGAGGGTTTATTGAGACCTACTATATCTTAAGAAACTACTCCACTGATCATATAAGCACAAACTGTGCAAGAGAGAATACCTGTGTTTAAGGTGAAATCCTATGGGTTAAGTGCCTCTCTGTGTAGGTAGAAAAGATATTTTGTGAATGTACTCTAGTTATAAAGTAAATAGCAGGCCAAGAGTCCCTAAAAGTTCATTGAGAGTTTGAGAACAAAATTTAGTATACTCTTATGTACAGAGATGGCTTTCATGATACATGAGCTATGCAGTTGTGCAGGGCCTTGTGTTGAGAAGAGCTTTTCACTGGGTTTAATGCCCTCAGTCATTGTCCTAAAATTATTGATGATTTTTAATTTTACTTGGAAATTTGCATTTTCATTTGGGACTGGGCTCCACAGACTACGCATTCGGTCTCATTTATGTAATTTGCGTTTGCCTGTCTTATCTACTTCTTTTTTAGTTGGTACAAAAAATTGTTTATCAGAAACCCCAGATCATATTGTTGGTTACCAGTATTTTAAATAGTAATATATGAATGAAAAGCATTAAAGAATAAATGAGTACTTTTTGAAAAACAATAGTGTTGCTAGAAAGAATACGGATTTTTTTTAAAAAAGGAAAATTTTATGCTACGTAAAGTTTTGGTGATTTTTAGTATGCTGTTTTTTAAACCCTGTGGGGGGGAATTGGTAACTTGATCTTTATTGCTAAATTACTTGGCTCATTCAGGGCTGGGGGCTCTGGTGGAGACCTACGTCAATGCAATTAACAGTGGATCAGTACCTTGTTTGGAGAACGCGGTGGCAACTCTGGCCCAGCGTGAGAACTCAGTGGCCATGCAGAAGGCAGCCGGCCACTACAGTGAGCAGATGGCCCAGCGCGTGAGGCTCCCCACAGACACGCTGCAGGAGCTGCTGGACGTGCACGCGGCCTGTGAGAGGGAGGCCATTTCAGTCTTCATGAAGTTCTCCTTCAAGGATGAAAATCAGGAGTTCCAGAGCAAGCTTGTGGTACTCATTTAACTGTTTTCTTTCTGATTCCTGTCCTTCTGGAATGATACATAGAGCCTACCTTTTTGACCCTTTGGATTATCTCCTATTCATAGTAGAAGGAGCCTGGTTCTTGTGAGTGACAGAGTTCCACAGGGTGATAGTTCACCATTTATCTAAAAGATGGCCATTTAATTAATTTGCTATTGTTACATACCAAATTGCCATAATTTTAGCAGCTTAAAACAACAAACATGTATTAGCTCACAGTTCTGCAGGTCAGAAGTCCAGCACAGCATGCTTGGGTGTTCTGTCCAGGGTATTTCGAGGCTGGACACATGATATTAGCCACATTAAGTCCTCATCTGCAGGCTCCGGGGAGCCTGAAAACTCAATGAGGTTGTTGGTGGAATCCATTCCCTTGGATCTTACTTTACAAGTGAAAGCAAAAAATGTCTTTGCTATATCTTCACACACTCAAATGCTCATTGGGAGAATTAACAAAGGGTTTCAAATGTTATATAGAGAAAACTTAAGCCGTTATTGGGTGGGTTCCTTTTTCATGTATACATTTTCACCCATAGCAACACCAATCTGAGGAAACTCTACTCCCGGTCACATTCAAATTTCTATTGCTCATCTGATAGTCGGATCACAGTTAATCATAGCTCAACTGAAAGAACCATGCAGTTCATGTTGTCCAACCTCATCACTTTACAGAGAATGTGCCTGGCCCCAAAGAAACTAAGGGACTTTCCAAGATTACACAGGAAATTGGTGAGAAGTGAGACTAAAACAAGTCTCCTGACCCCTGGTCTATTTTCCACGTCCCAGTCCACTCTGAGGCCATCAGACTGTTTCTGCCAAGAGATCACAGTTGGACCTTCCTTCTAACAGCTTCTTTCTTTTATATATCTACATTTGTCTGGTAGGACATCATAGAGGAAAAAAAGGAAGATTTCTTGCTGCAGAATGAAGAGGCATCTGTCAAATATTGCCAGACTGAGCTTAAGCAGCTATCAGAATCCCTGGTGGAAAGCATTTCAAGAGGAACTTTCTCTGTTCCTGGAGGGCACTGTCTGTACTTAGAAGCAAAGAAGAAGGTTGAACAGGATTATAAGCTAGTGCCCAGGAAAGGAGTTAAGGTGAGGAATAAGAAATTAGGGGATGGATAGCAGAGTAGAGTCAAAGAGTCTTTGTCGCTCCTTCTTTACATTTAAGACCACAACTGTTTGTGAAGGGAGAGCAGAGCATACTATGTCTCGGCATTTTTAGCTCTCATATCCATAGGTAATTATTCTTGAGGAAACTGGAAATATCTCTTCCCCAGAACAGGACATCGAATCAGGAATCCCAAGTGGAGAAGAACATTTCTTTCATTGTACAAACAATGTGATTGTTTTTGAGCTAAGCACAGGGGATTCAAAGATTAAATACATACTTGTTCTCAAGATGTTGATGTTCTTGCCTGAGATACAGACAAGTAGTCAACTGGATACGGTGCGGTGAGGGTTATCATCCTGGAATGAACAGATAAAAATAATGATGACAATTATGGTGATACCATTACTACTACTAATAATCATAATAATGCTGACACATAGTTAGCACTCTCTATACCATGTATGGGGTAGGATGTGTGTTTTAATATACAAAGTATATTCAAGGTATATGGGAAAAAACCTACAGTTAGGTGCTTCTTTTGAAGTTAAAATTTAATCCCTGGAATAATATTATGAATTAGGTATTACTGTTATCCACATGTGAAAGTTGAAAAATGTGATACACAGAGAGGTTAATGAATTGCCAAGGTCACAGTGCCTGTAAATAGGAGAGCTGGTAGCTTAATGTACTTAACAGCCATTCAAAACTCAGAAGTCAGCTCACAAATGCTTCTTATAAGAGGAAATAAAGGGTCAAGATGAAATATCAATGGATGTTATTGGGGTTAAAAAAGAATAGACAAGCATCCTGGCAGAAGAAAAGAACGCTTAAATAAATATATTAAACAACAGAAGCTATGTTTCATAGAGGCACACAAATCTGGTTGGATGTAACCTGGGGTGGTTATTGGAAGACTTTGCTGGAAGAAAAGACTGGGGAACAAGGAAGGAGGCTGCTAGGTATGGTTCTCATATCCTACAAAAGAGTTTGGAATTTATATTGTGGTTGTGGAAGGAAAAGAAGCATGGGTGATCTTAAGGAAAATGAAAAATTTATCGAGTAAGATTTATAGCTTTATAATTTGCCCAGCAAGAGATTAGATCTTTACAGCATGACATTTCTTTGCTCCTTGTTTCCTCAGGCAAACGAGGTGCTCCAGAATTTCCTGCAGTCACAGGTGGCTATAGAAAAATCCATCCTGCAGTCAGACAAAGCCCTCACAGACGGAGAGAAGGCCTTAGCAGGTACAGAGGCAGGGCAGCTCACAGCACAGAGGGTAGGTTCCTTCAACATCCTCTGAGAGATAGGACAGGAAGACCATCCTGAAACCTTTCTCTCCTACTAGAGATTTTCAGATTTAGCAGATTGTGCAATCCACAGTAAGAGGGTATGCTCTTTGTTTCAGGAAGGTCTTCCTGTCAGTTGGGGTTCTATGTCAGCCAGACAGTCAGATAGATAGATAGATGCCTTTCCAATAACGTTCTCAAATGTGCTCTAGATGATGTGGTGACCAGGAGAATTCAGAAATTCCCTACCTACTTTTCAAAATTGGTTTGATCTGAGCTCAGGAGGGCAGGACTCAGGCCTGACTGTTGTTTTCCTCCCTCTCGAAAACCTTTGTGGAACAGCTGAGCGGGCCAAGACGGAGGCGGCTGAGAAGGAGCAGGAGCTGCTCAGACAGAAACAGAAGGAGCAGCAGCAAATGATGGAGGCTCAAGAGAGAAGCTACCAGGAAAACATGGCCCAACTGAAGGAGAAGATGGAGCAGGAAAGGGAAAACCTTCTAAGAGAGCAGGAAAGGATGCTGGAGCACAAGCTGAAGGTGAGTCTGGATGGGGTTGGAGCACATCTTACAGGGATAGTTCTCAGGTCTGACCTTGTCCCCAAACCTCCTTACCCTCATGGAGATGGTGCTGAGGACACCACAGGAAGCTACAAAGCATGGCCACTCTGACTACCCAGATCCAAATGTATGAGAAAATTGGACAAATTCATCATAGAGTACTTTGGAGACAGGAAACTAAACACATGTGCTTAGCCGCTGAATTTGTTAAAGGCAAAACCCCTGACTCTCAATAATTGTGGTTTTCAAAGTGTTCTTTTTCATGCTATAGGTCCAAGAAGAATTGCTTGCTGAAGGATTTAAAAGGAAATCTGAAGAGCTGAATACAGAGATAGATCGACTAAAAAAGGAGATTGAAAGAACTAAAGAAGATAAATACTCATGGGCTAAACTTGTCGTTGGTGAGCTTGTCCGTGGGCTCACTGCACAAATTCCAGGACTTTGTAAGAAATTCTACCAAGGGCTGAAAATTATTAGAAAAAAATGAAATAGGCTCAGAATTCCTGTTAGGAAACTATTAATGAGTCTTCTTTTGTTATTCAGTGGCTCATTTTTAAAGTGTCATGCTAATTTCATTTTTTAAAAAGTGATCACCTAATACTTCAGGGCCTGCCACACAGAAGAGATGTGATATAAATCTAAATAATTAAATTAATGAGAAACAAGTTTGATGATATAATGAAAGAAAAGACTACATTTACGATAGCACTGAAACAGATAAAATACTGCAGAATACAATTATCAAGAAGTATGTAAAATTCACATAAAGAAAATTTTTAAATATTGCTGAAAGACACATTTTTAAGAAACGTGAACAGAAATAAAAATGTTGATATTCTTTAAGTCGATATACACAAATACATTTAATGTAACGTAAATAAATAAATGAAAAATGAGAAGAGACTAGTTCTTCTGTGTTAAAACATCCCAGCATATAGCGTAGTGGTACTGGCGTGTGAATACTGAAATAGCAATAAAATGGACATGCAGGTATTATAGCTCTTCCCTGCTACCTGCATTGAATGTAACAAGTAGATGAGAACCTTAAAACAATGTATCTGCAACAGCGTGATATCTCTCTGTGAAACAGCGTGCACAGTGAGCTTTATGGCAGGAATGCTGGCCTTGAAGTTAGATCAGGGCAGGATCTTCTGTGGAGTGAGGGGAGTGAGGGCAGCAGGTTTTAGCCCTGGGATGTGCACAGCTGGGATGAGCTAAAGGGCCTGCCATGCCCTGTGACTTGTTCATACAAAGGTTGGTCCTATTCACTTTTCCTGAACCATCACATATTTTAAATCCCACTGACTTCATTATTTCTACCAACACTCATGCCAATTAATGAACACTTTGCTGTTAATTTAGAGAGCAATGTTCTTGTGCTAAATCAGCAACTCTTAAGTGACTACTCTAGATTAGGGCAATTCATATGCTCATTAACCACTTCATGGGTGTAAATTGGGATCAGCATCTAAAAAACACACAGCACACTACTTATTCTGAAATACTTAAAGTAAATTACCACGTGATTAAGGTAATAACTTGTCCTTGTTTTAACCTGTTATTGTAATCAAGTTTTGTCCCTTTGATTCATTAGCAGGATAAAGTATCTTTTTTGGCTCCTGCAACTCTGTTTCTGTCCAAGCCTGGGGACCAGTACAATCTCTCATTCTAAGCAGGTTTTTCCATCTAAACTATCTTTATATTAATAACTCATCTGTGCCTAGTTGAACCTTAATATGACAGAGCTTTGTACATAGCCATTGCTTATAAAATGCATATCTAAAAATTAAATGACCAGTTGGAAAGCAGTATCTGATACATAGAAGTCACTTAGAAATTGTTTCTTGAAATAAATGAATTTCTTTTTAAAATGAAAAAAACCTTATTGTTATGTATGTTGTAAGGAAAGTAGAAAAAGTTTAGTTAGGATCTCTCACCTCACATCTGTTACAAATGGGCAAGATTCACCATATTCACTAGAAACAAGTTATAAAAGTAGTGTAACTGCACATGTGTGCCCATTTAATGGTTCAGCATGATTGTCGTAATTATGTAATGCTTGGCTTGTGGCCGCTATTGTGTATAGAGAATATAAAGGTAACTGCTCTGAACCACTGGTCAGCAAAGCATGGAGGGACGGTAGAGCATGGACGGTCAGTGGAGTAGAGCTTGAGCTTGTGTCTGAGAATAAAGTACGTCTGTGAAGTTCACATCTGAAGAATTAAGTATGTGTATCTTGCATAAAGCTGCCTGAATCTTCTTTCAATTACCTGACTCACAACCTGCACAGGAAGGGGCAGAAGCATCTGAGATTCCTGCCTGATATATGTGTATTTCTATGACTATAAGAAGAGTTCACATTCATTGAAAAGAAAATCATAATACCCAGAAAACAGTAAAAATTAAAAAAACCCCATTAAGATATTCAACGAGTTAGCAATACTGTTAAATTTGGGATATATACGTGTGTAGGGTTTTATCATTCTAGGTCTTATCATTATTGAGTCTATATTTCACAAATAGAATCACACTAAATATACCTGAAATTAAATCACTTTTAACCAGTATTTCCAAATTTATCTTGAAATAATACATTTACTTTATCTAGAAAGAAGTTTGATGGATAGGTAGGATTTCAGTTCTTTTTCTTATAAAGTTTACAAAAACATTCAATTGTCCCTGGAACTGTTATTTGGTTGCTTGATATAAACAATAGATTTTACTGGTCAGAAACAAAAGAAGCTGATTTCTTAGCATTACTCTTATTTCAAAGCAGCCTTGCTGTACTTTCACTTTCAATCTCATTTATAAGAAGAAATAAAGTTTCCATTTGTGTCCTGAAATGGACACTGGAGTTTACTTTCATGGAAAAGCTGGGAATAATGTTTGTTCTAATTTACAAAAATATTAAGCTGATAGGCTAAGAAAGTTAGGGAAGGCAAGAGAAAAGACTGGCAGAATTGGTGAGTTCGTGCCTGTTTTTCTCAGATTAGGGTTAAATAAATATAGCCCAAACTCCATTGACACACTGACTCCTTTAGTATCTGAGCCTGTGTAATAATCTTATTTTTAGATTAGGCTTTAAATTGTCTAATAACTCCTCTAAAGATACAAATACTATCAGATGGCTGTGACGTAGAAGAGGCAACAGTTCTAACTTTTAACATCAGAGACTAGGTTTGCCTGTTTGTAAACTTTATATAAGTGGAATCAACAGTATGTATTCTATTGTGTCCTGCTTCTTTTGCTCAGCATTGTGATTGTGATATTCATCCATGTTTGGTGTAACTAGAGCTTGGTAATTTTCATTGCAATGTCTTTCCATTTAACAAATATTCTACATTTTGCTTATGTATAAACCATACATGGACATTTGGAATAGTTTCAGTTTGGAGCTATTATAAATATTTCTGCTATGATCATTCTCTGTAAGTTTTTGATGTGCGTACGAACACATTTCTCAGATGTATACTTAGGAATCAAAGGGCCATATCAAAGAGTGCATTAAATTACCTTAATAGATAATGCCAAACTGTTTCCCTATGTGTACTTTAAATCATCTTCAACTTATAATCGTTCTTGAAACAGAAATAGCTTTTGGGGGGAGTATTACTCTCTGAAACAATTTGTGTATATTGAATGATTCTAACTCTTCATACTGAATTTTTATATTTGTTTGGAAATAATGTACCCATGAAAAGTAGCAGAATAGTGTGTGAAATAATCTTTGTTGTAAATAGAAGTTTTTTATTCAACAGGCTCTGTAAGCACCCTAAGGAGAAGAAGGAATGGGAGGTGTGGAGGGAAGAGGAAGAGGGCAAGATAGAAGACGGGGGGGGGGGGGGGTGGTGCGTGGTGCAGAAATTGTGGACTCTGACACAAATTGCTGGGTGTGTGATCTCAGCAAAAAGTGGGTGTCACAGTGAAAATAACAGCTCTCCCCAGTTACAAGGAATTGATGTCACCCTTCATAGTTGGTCGTTGCTGCCAGAGGATGGGGAGCATTGCTCCTGCATAGCTGGGCCACTCACTGACCTAACTCTGCTGTTCATGTTTGGAAACTGGAGAAAGACTATTTAATAACTGGAATCCAAGACATCCTGGGCCCTTGGACCCTAGAGAGAGCACTCGGGGGGAGTATTGATGAGTGAATTTTTCTTAGATAATGCTACCACATTAACTCTCTCTTTTTAGCATCAACACAGATGCTGCTTTTGAAGGTCTTGGAATAACACTAATAAGTAGGAAAAATTGTAAATGAAAACATTTTGCCAGTAGAGTCTGAATGACCTGTTACCAAAGCCAAAATTAAAAAAATTTCTTAGCCTAAAATGGACCATCTCTGACAAGTTTTGGAGACACATACACGGGGCACATTTAGCAGCAGAGATTAACAACAATCTACTTAGGTATGTATTCTCTATCACAAATCAGATGTCACAGACCACAGAGGGAGGCCGACTACCTCTTTTCAAATCTTACACATAGGATCTTGGAACAAAGGGTGAAAATGTTCTTTCCAATTATCCTCACTTGCAAAAACACTAAATCTGTTCCCAGGAGAATGAGAATGACCAGGAACACAGGGCTATTCCAGTAGGTAGAGTCTGGAGTCTGTGGTCACCATCAGTGATGTGGCATAAAGCAAATTATACTCACTTAGGGATGGAAGCGGGGCAAAGACACAGTCATCTTACCTGAGTTGAGGGATATGGAACAGGAAGAACATCAGGGCTGCTCAGGGAGTGGTATAAGATACCCTGTTGTCTTTGTCAACTTCACAAAGATGTAATATTAGCATCCAATATCCTGGTCTTAAAGGATGCTTCTTTCTTTCTCGGAGTATCCTTTCTACAAATTTAAAAACTTTCTATATTCTCATTGTCTTCTTTCTCCTCAGGCCAGGCACACTAACTGCTGAACTGAGGGCAGTCATTCTCTTTGGTAGCTCAGATCCCACACAGTTATGAACAAGATGACAGATCTGCTACAGCCAACTCACCAAGATAGTTCAGTGCAGCAATGTCCTGCTCCTTTTTATAAATGCTTTTAATGTTTAATATTTAATTTAAAAATATATTTAAAAAATATTTCCCTGGGCCCAGCAATATACAGTTTTTGTTTTGCTATTTTCACCTTTAGGTCCTCTTTTTCCTATTTAAGAATTCTGTAAGCCTATAAAAAGCATTTCTTCCTTTAACCTCAGAGTTACCTCAGATAAAGAGTTGCATGAAGATCGCTAACTGGACATAGCTTAGAGTCTCTGTTACCAAGAACCCCATGAGGATCCATGAGGATCAGGATAGTATCAGCTTTGTCCTCTTTCTCTTTATGTTGTGTGATGTTAAATGGATCTTTTCCTGACATGCATGTCCAATTAAGGTCCTAAAGCTGAGAACACTAGGTACTTGTTTTAAAGCAATGTGTTAAATCAGCTTTTCCAGAATTGCACTCAATTATAGGGCATGAAAAAACATTATTCCATTTCAATCAAGCTTAAATTTATTAACCTCTATCAGTTTAGAAAAACATTTTTAATATTTACCTTCTCTTACCCATACACTCTCTGACAACTGTAATTATTGAGGAGCATACTTAAAAAACATACTTTGTGTAGGAATTATAAACAGTGGGGACTGAAAGAAAGTCTCCCAATTTGTTTTTCTTTCCATTGTTTCGTCTCAAGTGTCGCATATTACATCCTCTCTATCAAAGAGGAAAGGAAAGATGATTCTCTGACCAGAGGAAGGCTCTGATTATTCTGACATGGGTCATGCCCTCATCCCTTTTTGTAAATCAATCTCTGTTTCTGGAAGAGCTGGAAGCTCAGTGATTACCCCAGTTTGAAATTATCTACCCCTTTGGTCATCACCAAGGCCATGGGGGCAAAGTCATGATAGAAGATGCAGCTCCTATTCAGAATACAGACTTAATGAAGGCCAAGGTTAGTTTCTTAACTGAATGGTGAGGAGACATAGTACATACATGGACAATGAAAAATTTTTAGTGAACTGAGTAGCCATTTTTATTTGAGCTCATTTTTAACCTTAAGAAAAAGCAAAAAGGTTATGAATTACAGGATATTAACTCATTAATTCTCATATCAATACTATGAAATTGGTACTGTTATTATTATTCTTATTTTATAGGTGAAAAACTAAGACAGAAAGAAGTTAGATAAATTGTCCAAGGTCACAAAGTCATACAAAATGGCTGTGCAATTTGCTAACAAGTACCTTAGCTTCAAAGGTATACAAGTATGAAGTAGATGATGCTATTTCCTTACAGTCGATATTTCCCACTGAATATTATATAATTCTGTTTCTCCAGTTGTTGCAGATTCTTGGTTTCTCTCCCATATTCCCAAATCTGTTCTGCTCTTCTCTGTGAACACATAGACACCCAGGGTAAAAATGGATCCAGATATGTAATGCCAAGCTGCTCCACAAGACAAAAAATGTGGACTGTAATATAGAATAATCTTCGAAATTATCAAGCCATAGTATTTGTGGGCTTCTTTTAAAAACAGTATGTATCTTACCCAGGTTAATACAAAGACAAAGTAAATACAAATCTTTAAATTTCTGGTAGACGATTTTAAAAGATAGGCAGAGAGACAAAAAGAAAATTGAATTGAGTCTTAAGAGTAAAAGGGGGCCGAGCCCGTGGTGCATTCGGGAGAGTGAGGCACTGGGAGTGCAGCGACACTCCCGCCACGGGTTCGGATCCTACATAGGAATGGCTGGTGCACTCACTGGCTGAGTGCCGGTCACGAAAAAGACCAAAAAAAAAAAAAAAAAAAAAAAAAAGAGTAAAAGGAACTATTATGTCATTTAGGGAGGTAATATGAGGGGGCCAATTAATAAAATGTTATGAACATATCTATTATATATCTAATAATTTAAGCCACAGTCATTTCTAGCAATAATGCCCTTTGTTACTCACACAGACTATAGGTGCAGAGGTGACTCATGAGGAGGGGCTCTACCCACAGCAACACAAGTGACATTTGGTACCTGATGTGGATTCAGCCATATGTTTCTGCCTTTCCCCGGCAAGATGTCTACCTTTAGAGACAGATTTGATCAATTCCCACAATTATAACAATTTCAAAAGAGAAAGGGCTTCATATCCCGCTATCCAATCACATATCCTTCTATTTAATAGTGCACTTTCATCAAAGAGAAATTAGTGACTAAACCCACATTTACAACTAGAACTTGATATTGTGTGAACTCTGCTTAGAATAATTTTCACTCTTGGTTTCTAATCTATTCAAATAGTTCTTTCATCTGTGTTCAGATTACATGTAACCTCCACAGAGAAACTTTACGTAACCTATCTCGAGTGTCCATAATCTCTTCCTCAGGGAGGCCAGAGGTCATATCAGGATTTGAATGTGTCCTCCCGTGAGGGGACAGACATAAAGATCTGTGCAGTGGAGGAGAAAAAAATTGTTGAAATGTTTGAAGTTGTTCTGTGAAAAATTCTCCCAAACAACAGACCTGTTGAATTTTAAGGAGCAGATTTGTTAGTTTTCTTTGTTCACCTGTATTTTCTAATTATTTCATTAAAATAATTCATACATTCATTACTTATGAAATTGAGTACTTAAAAAAAGAGAAAGTGAAATATTGAAAAAAATTTGAAACACCTTTTCCTACTATCATGCTTCCTAAGAAATGCCTCCTAAGAAATAAGAAATTGAAATATTAAAGTTTCTACTTATTGCATATGCCAAGGACCCTTAAGTCAATGGTGAATGTTGCATAAAGGAATGTTCTCGTGACACTCTTCCAATGTCTGAATTGGGAGGAGACAGGGAAGCAAATGGTACTGAGGAAATGTGTACTTCCCATCTCCCTTCACTCACACACGTTCTGTAATCCACTCATACTGGCATATTTACCCTAACTACAGTAGTCTTGAAAAGCAAGGATTGCTTTTCCTTTTGATTTTGCTATCCTCCTCATGTTCACTGATTTCATGACTGTATACCCAACTTGATTCATGTTTCAAGAAGAGTCTTGTGTCCCTATGGACTTCATTGATCAAAGTCTCGATATCAGTCTGGGATTGCTTACCTCTGGACTTACAAGTGAAAGTAAAAAACAAAGACGTACAAGCAAACAAACAACTATCTTTATGCAACAGTTTCCTAGAAGTTTTCTGTTACTCACCAAATAACCTGTAATTACTAAATAAATAGTTACTAAATATATATCATAGTTATTAATGCACTTGGAAAGCAAAGACTGTATTTTATTCATCTCTGTATCCCAAGACAAGAAAGGAGATAAAAAAAGAGAAATAATAGCAGCCACAATATGATTCCTATGCCCCAATATGGTATAAAGAATGATCAACTAGAAATGCATTACTGCATACACAACAGTCAGGCTTCTGGAAGGGTGTGCTACCCACTCCCAGCATTCAAAAGTTTTCTATCCTTTTTATTAGCATCTGGTTAGGATTTCTTTCTTGTCAACAGACAGAACCACACACACCTACTGGTACTCAGGAAATTTCTCCATTCACCTCTGATTTACCTCATACGTACATTCCCTACAACATCCCCAAAACCGGGAAAGCAAAGACAGCAGGAATGGGAATCTAGCCACAGAGCAAGATTGAATTGATAGGGCATGCTTCAACTATTTGGGAGAGAGGTGAGAAAGTTTCTCGGCCAGTTTTTACTGCAATAATATTGCATAACACGCCCCCAAATATGTGAATGGTTTATAAAGGCTAGTACTTATTTTTTGCCCATGTAGCTCAAATTGGCTGGAGAAGTTACGCTCCAGGTTATGGGTTAGTTTCAAGTCTATTTTGTGGATTCTTAGCATTTGTAACCAACTTAAAGGAGCAATCTCTATGTAGGGTTTGCATTCCTCACTGTGGGGAACAAATGGTGCACAATAGGGCTGGTGAAAATCTTAAATGTCACGAAAAACTCTGTCCCTTCCACCCACATTTCATTTGCAAAGCAAGTCACATGGCCGATCTCATAAACAGAGTGAGGAAATATAATCATTCCATGAGATCAAGGAGAAGAGTGTGGATACATGTGAAAAAATCAGATCTGCTAGATGGGAAATTTGATCTAACCAGAACTAGGATAGCTAATGATACGTGCATACAATTAATGACCAATTACATGTTGTAGCTGATTGGGTATCCTATAACTGATGAGGCTGGATGTAGCCTTGCTTAGGTCATATGTATAATAATATCTCTAGACTAAAGCCAAGGATATTGCTCTTGTTTCATTAGCATTAAGATGAACACTAAAATAATAGAAGACTAGAGCAAAGGCATGGGGCTCAAAATATTCTGCTTTATGGTAAGAATACCTACTAGCTGTGACTGAGTTTAAAGGATAATAGAATCAATGGAAATATGTGCAGTGTGGACTGGATATATCAATAATGTGCTGATTCTAGTGAGATTTAAAGTTGAGTGTATCACACTAAAGATCTTGATAAGGTGCACTGAGAGTTGACCTGAGAGCAGGTCCCTGCATTTTAAAAAACTACAGTCTCATTCCTTGAGGGAGAAAAATAGACAGTGATTAATCTAAAAATTAGGAAGCAAAGCCTTCCACAGTTGAAAAATCCTTCCCTACTTAGCTGGAAAGTTGCTCTCATCACTAAGTCACATACATTGAAGAGTTAATTTCTTATAATTGAGAATTGTAACTATTTTCAGGAAGCCCTACTCCACCCAAAAAGGGAATGTTTGTGAACAATACTTAGTTTGCTTTGGTAAAAATAGCAGAGTCTAAGAAAAACAAGATGTTTATCTCAGTCCAAGCTGAAGTGTTAGTGCATACAAAGTGTCCCAATACCAGGGACCAAGAAGAATGCCCAAGTGCCTGTAATGAGAAGACTTGTATTAAATGTGTATTGAACAGAAATTCCATGTCACAGAAAGAGTAATGGAATTCTTTCTTTGTAATTTAAATGAACATAGTTCTAGAATCCCCATTGGCCCTAATGTTAAGAAACTTCTTTCCAAAAGAGTGAAGTTCCATTTCCTTTTTTCTTTTGGTTTAATTTCATACTATATTGGATCAGGAAAAAAAAAAAAGAAAAAGAAAAAGAAAGAAAGAAAAGAAAACTTCAGGGTCTTCCCCAAGAATTGAGAAGAAGCTTTCCTTGAGATAGAGAGGTAGATGTTATGCCACAGTCCTATCACGCAGTGCACAAAAAGAACTATCTGAAGAGTTAACAGCTCTATTGCCAGGCTTACACATTTTCCCCCAAGAGTTGACTGTACAAGGAGATAGAGCTTTCTCTACAATTCTTACCGTTGTGATGATGAGAGCTTAGGTTGAAGGAACAAAATAGGGAGTCAACAGCAGCTGCCTATACTGAAGAAATGCAAGACTTAAAAAAGAGTTAGAAAAAGGCTAAATAACCCAGGAATTGAGAATTCACCATTGGGTTCCTAGTCACATTGGGATCATGTTAGGCCACAGCTGTAGTTTCTATTGCCCTCACACTCTAGCAATTACAGGAAAAAGAAGAGAAGAGGGTGGGTCCAGCTGGCAGACATCTGAGCCACTTCTTGTTGCAGGGATATGAGACCAGTGTTATGTGTTCAAGTGCTGCACTCTATTGCTGTATCTGTAACATGATTATTAGGCTCCAATATTCTGATGAGTAATACAGGTGAGACAGTAAACATCCTGATTTAGTTGTCCAGATCCAAGAGGTTTAAAGGATCCAGCAGCACTGAATGAAAATAATTAATTCTGTTACAGTGTTAGCTCTTTAAAAGGACCAGTGCAGAGTTGGATGCTCATGTTTTGTGTTAGATGCTGCTTCCTCCTCTGTTGTAGCACTTATAGACAAACCCCTATGCCCACCTCAAATAGTAAAGTCTATCAACTTTGATTTTGTGAAATATTTGACACCCAAGAAATGGAAAGAAACAATTATCTTTCCAGAATAACTTATTTTCCTTTTAAATGGCACTGAAAAGGGTTTGGAGTGAACATTGTCTTACAGTAAAATCTAAGTTACAAATTTAAAAATTCTTCAACTTAAAATGAGCCATCCTAGAAAGTTCTGCAAATGTCTAAAGGGGTTACACGCTGAGGCATGGCCTAGAAATAGTGCACCAAACCACATGCAGTTGGCCACAGAGAGTGACACATCAGCTGATTCTTGCTAAGTTGTTTCCTGGTTTAATTTCCAGAAGGATGAGGTGCTTTTCCATGTCGGGCTCATTTGCAAGTGCATTGTTCCCTCCTTGCCCCCCTCCCCCCACATCCCACCTGAGGCTAGAATCTCTCCAAAGGCGGTGGCAGTGGATTTCCCACAAGGGATTGCCCCAAACAGTCCCAAGATGGGGTTGGTTGGGATTCCAAACAAAGAAGCAGTAAATGCCTGGGTGATCAGTTCAAAGCTTTTATTAAGGGAAAGAGGGCTGCAGCATATCCTTGCAATGGACAGTGAGAGAAAGGGATGTTCTACTTAGATTTGTCTGCAGTAAGGGGGTCAGGATATAAAGTTTATAAGAGACTAAGGAATTTGACTCAGGGCTGGGGCCGGTTTCTCTCAGGGTTGTAGGCAACAACCTAGATTTTTTTTCCCTAAAAAATTTATTTGCTTATTATTGATTATACATATTTGTGGGGTCCAGAGTTGACTATCAGTATTTATGTACAGTACATGATGATCAAATCAATAGTATTAGCATGCTCATCATTACAAATTGTAATTATTCTTTGTGTCCCTTACTCAATTACTTTCTAACCCCCCTTTTCCTCCTCCTTCCCACCTCTAGTAATCATGGGTCTTTCTCTCTTTCTGAAAGTTCAATGTTTTATTGTGATCTGTCTTTCTTTCTTTCCTTCCTTCCTTCTTTTTCTTAGCTCCTACTTACGCATGAGGATATACAGTATTTCTCTTTCCGTGCCTGCCTTTTTTCACTCAACATAATTTTCTTCAAGCTCATCCAAGTTGTTGCAAATGGCAGAATTTCATCCTTTTTATGGCATAATAGTATTCCATGGTGTATATATACCACATTTTCCTTATCCAGTTGTCCAAACAACTTAGATTTATGGGTAACAACCTAGATAACTTTAGTGCCTGGGAATGTTCAAGGCCTGGATTTGGGTTCAAGTTTGCTGGGAGGAACCTGCAACTGGCTGGGTCACAGAGGGGTCAAGGCACTCTGTGATTTTCAGTCAGGACACAGAAAGAAAGGAGAGGAGAGACTGGAGAACCCTATAGCAAGTCATCGAACCTGTTTTCTAGGGGTTCTGAATTGTCAGGACTGTGGGGTTGTAATCCAGGGAGTGCCTGTGGTCACTTTCAGTGATGTGGCACAAGGCTAATCTTACCTGATTTAAGGGTGGCAGGGTGACAGTAGGCAAAGTAGGGTCGAGATGAATGGAGAAGAGGCACAGGGGACAAAACAGGGTCTCCCAGGACGTGGCATGAAAGATAAAATTTTACTAATAAATATATAATACAAGCATTCTAACATCAAGGTGTTAACAGTGTAAGCTCTTTCTTATCCTAAATATTTTTTGTACAAATTAAAATCTTTTGTGATTCCAGTTTCCCTTTCTGCCTCATGTGACAAATACAATATCTCTGATTCAAGGGTACATTTTCCTTCTAATGATGTAACCTTTAATCCATCTTGCCAGCCAGGTGACATGTTTAATGCAACTCATCAAGCAACTTCCCTTGAATTACATTTTGTATTGTCCTGAATTCTTATTCTTTTATCCTGTTTCTTTTCATGCCAGTAGTATCCAAGTGTATTTTGGTTTGGGGTTGTTTTTTACTGTTTTGCCACAGTACCTATTCCCTAGATTCTAGAATTCCCCAAGCTTACAAATCTTGTCCATAAGAAGGCACTATTTCTTTGTTCCCATGTTTTCTCAGCTGAAGAACTGGACTCAACAGATTCTAAGATAAAATCACTTCAAGTTTGTTCTTCTCTGGAAGGGCTGGTTCATCTGCAGGTCTGTGGTCTTTCACAAAGCTTTGCGTAGCAGGATGTTAAAATGCAACTCTTCCTGTCTGAGAATTTCCACTAGGCCCCACAGATGAGTAATACTAGGTGCCAGATAAACACTTTTTTTTTTGACCTGTAAGGGGATCGTAACCTCGGCATGATGCAGCCCGCACCATGGTCAGCCAGTGAGCACACCGGCCATCCCTATATAGCATCCGAACCCGGGACCTTGGTGCTCCCAGCGCCACACTCTCCCGAGTGAGCCACGGGCCGGCCCAACACTTTCTAAAAGAAGATGCAAGACAGCCTTTTCTACAGTTGAATTAATAAAATATGTTTTAATAACTTTATTTTGGTTAAATCAAGCCTCATAAACTCCATCAGTTTACGAAGCCATTTTAACAATCTCTCTTTTATGAATATCATAGGCTTGTGACATAGGCTTACAGAATATAACTCTCAAAAGATATCTTTCCTTGCAGCAATTACAAATGTCTTTGCAATAAAGTACAAAAAATGGAAGCTGAGAGAAAGACTCTAATATTTTTTCTTCCATTTCTAAATAATAATAAAAATATTGTTTTACAACCAAAAAGAAATAGCTGGCCTTACATTCTTCATCACTAAAAGAAGAGGAAGAGAGAGTTCTTGGGTCTACTTGGCTGATGAAGGACTCTGTTTATTTAGGCATGGGTCATGTGCTCTTCCTCCTCCTATGTCTCTCTTACAGATGTGGCAGCAGTCAGGGTTTGATCTTGCAGAACAGCATCAATGCCTTAGTGGATACAGAATGAGTGAAAGAAAACTAAGTCCCTAAATGATTCTTTGAGATGTTTCTACACAAGGCCAAGTGGTAGGACTGTAACATATCTTTAAACTTCAACATCCTCCAAAGTGATCTCTATCCTCAGTATCCCACTTTATTCTCACTCTCCTCCTGCCCCCAGAGCAATTGAATGGGCACAGCTCTGAGCATGCCTAATAACCTTCAAAGTCTCTACCTGCCTGTGAAATCAAGTCCATGACCCAGGCCCCAATTTAGCTTTCAACCTCGTCTTCGGTCAGCCTTTGTCACTGGCTACGGTGGCCCCTGGCTGATTCCTAGTATATGCAGGGGTGGGAACCCTGTGTCTCTGTGCTATAATACTGGGGGAGGGGTGGGGGTGGGCACGATTTATTTGTACATTTATGGATTTTTATGGTCAATGAAAAAAGTATTTTTGAAAAAGAAGAGAAAAGAAATGAGCAAGTAAACAATTAAACGCAAACAGACAACCACCATGCAATCTTCTTCTCTGACATAGACCCCCGACAGACAGACAGGCTGTAGAAATACTTTCAGCCTAGCCTCGCTGTGCTTGCTCTCACACTACTGCTGTGTATTTGGACCAAGGACATCTAAGCCCACTGGGAAGGAAGAACGAGCCCCCAGGCTCCGAGGCCAGGTGTGGCAGGGTCACGCGGACTTGCCCCCGCCTCATCCCACAAACTCCGTTTTCCTGCCTTAGAAACAAACGGTGTGAAAAGCTCAACTGTTAATGTCACAAGAAATGTGTTCTTTCGATTTCGGTTCGGCTCACCCAAACACATGACTGGATGGCTTTACGTGTTTATATCCGGTTTGCTTTTCAGATTCCTAAAAGAACAGTCTGTTTCCCGAGGAGCCACACGCAGGAGAGCGCAAGGCTGAGGGCGAAGCTGAGAACACCTCCCGCGCCGGTGAGTTCGCTCCTAACTTCGTCTTCCGTGCACATTTCTATTCACTCATCGACAGCAACAGCAAATCCCCAGGCGCACCCTTCAATCTGGCCGCTGCAGATTCTGCATGGCGGGTGGGCGAAGGCAGCGGGAGGACTGCGCGGGTCTCTCGAGGGGGTGGGACCCTCGGGGCGCTCTGCTCCGGGCAGCTCAGCGTCTCCGTTGGGTGCAGAGGCGGCTGCGAGGCGACAGTGCGCACCTCCTTGGGCATCCACCCAGGGGCTGCAGCAAAGAGCCCTGCAAGGTAGACGTAGGAGAGCATCCTACCCTCCTCCGCGGATAGGGAGGGAGCAAACCCCAGCCCCCTCGCAGAAGCGCTGCGGTGGGGGCGCTTCCTCCATACCCCGCCTCCTTTTTTCAGATATTTACTAGTCAGTAAATATGTGCCTTGCTGGACATCGGAGAAAGAGAGAAAAGATAATGGTTACTTCACAGATTTCAATTTAAATCCTACAGTTTAAATCCTAAAAGTTTTTCTCTTGCTTATTTTTGTATTATCCACACTTATATTCCATAGATACGACGCAGCTATTATATGACATGATTCAATCTCATTCTCGTTAATCAGCTGTTTAAAATAAGTGTAAATTTAAGCTTGTTTATCCTGCACTGTCTTAAAATGTGTTGTCCATGCAAGAGCTGCATCAGAATATCCTGTGGTACTTGTAGAAAATATGGGATTTGGGACATTTTTAGCTATAACTCCAGATGACTCTCATAGACAGTAACTTTTGGAAACTGTGGATCGTTTATGCCATCTAACAGAAATATCTTGTTCTAATTGTCTAATTCATAGTTAAAAACTTCTTGGCTTGGATTCCTCAGTCAATTCTGCATTAAAAAACAAACAAAAACTTTGCAGGCACATCTCCTCCTGTACTGGTTTGCCAGGGCTGCCGTAACAAAGAGCCACCTACCGGTTGGCTTAAACAACAGAAACTTATTTCTCACAGTTTGAAACTAGATGCCCTAGATCAAGACGTTAGCATGGTGGTTTCTTTTGAAGCCTCTCACCCTGGTTGGTAGATGGCTGTCTTCTCTCTCCACCATCACGTGGTCTCTCGGTGCCTGTTTGTATCTTGATCTTCTCTTCTCAAAAGGACATCAGATATATTGGACTAGGATCCATCCATATACCCTCCTTTCACCTTAGTTACTTTTTAAAGATCTTATCTCCAAATACAGTAACATTCTGAGGTATCGGAAGTCAGGACTTCAACATATAAATTTGGGGGCACACGATTCAGCCCATAACACCTCTCCAAAGGTTTTTCATATTAAATCTAAGAGTTACATTCTACAATCCCTCCTGCTTATATCAAGCAGTAAAAGGCTCGTGTTTCCCCCCCCAACACCAACTCAGCTCTTAACCACCTATAGAAAAAGTAGAGAAAATGTACGGAAGCAATCTGTTAAAAACAACTTGATGTTTTCTATGATAAAAGGATTTTAGTTTCCTTAGGTATTTCTTGATAATTTACATTTTACAGAACATACTGACACATATTAACGTAATGCTTATTATTTTATGTATAATATTTATAAGAACATTGAGGCTTAGAGGGGTAAGTTGTTTTCTCAAGGTCTCCCAGATATAAGTGTTTGAACTCTGGCAGCCTGACTCCAGAATCTGCACTGTGACATCCCAGGGAGGCTCTGAGTTCCTCTTGCCTAACTCACCTTCCATAGATCCCTCCCTGTCAGCATCTTCCCGTGGCTTCTCTCCTGCTTGCTCTTCCTCCTCATGAGATGAGCCCTTCCTTGCCTGCCCAGGTCCTGGTCTCCTTCACACTGCATTGAATCCTGGTTGATAGATATGCCACTGCTTTTGTCCAAATCTAATCTTTCACCTTTATTTGAAAGTCTACCCTTTTTGCCTTCTTAGACACTTAGTTTTTTAAAACAATATTTATATAGCATTTACTATTTACCAGGCATGGTATTAAATGCATTATAAATATTTAATCCTCCTAATTACTTTATGAGTAGTTACTATTAGTATTTCCATTTATAGAAAAACAAATAGAGACACAGAGAAATTAATAATCTTTCCATTGGTCACACAGCTAGTTAAGTATGAAAACATGAAAGTGGCTTAGCACTGTCTTCTAAAATAAAAGTATAATCTTTGATCTGTGACCACTCTCTGTCTCTTGGTGTCATAAAACACCTTGCTTAATAAGTTTTTTGTTGCTTTAACAAAATACTACAGACTGAAATTTATAAAAAAAAAAAAAAAAGAAATTTATTTCTTACAGTTGTAGAGGCTGGGAAGTCCAAAGTCAAGGAGACTGCATCTGGCAAGGGCCTTCTTGTTGGTCATAAAATAGCAGGAGGCATCACATGAAGAGAGAGCAAAGAGCATGCAAGCTCAAGTTTCTCTTTTTTTCCACTAATCCATGACTTCATTTAACCCTAATCACCTACCAAAGGTCCCATCTCCAAATACCGTCTAGATAAGAATTTGGGATAAAGTCTCTAACACATGCACTTTGGGGGGCACATTCAAGCTATAGCATACTCCATTCATTGAGATGGAAACAATCAAAGTAGCAACCTACCCAGATGTGGGACTCTGCGAGATCTGGGCAGACTCCTAAATACCCTAACTACTGGCTTTCTTATCTATCATTCTATAAATATAAATGTCCTTTACTTCTAGTTAAACAAATTAGCTACTGGACCCATATCATTCTTTAGGCACTATAGAGGTCTTTTCTTTACATTAGAGCTATACACTTTTCTTTCTTCCTTCTTTCACAGTCATTCCTCCATCTAGCCTGCTTCTGTGCCACCAGTTCACTAAATCTGTCCTCATCAAGGTTGATGATCATCTCTATTTTGTCTCTCAGAATCTATGTATAAACTCATCTCCCAGCACTCTCTATCTACTAGAATAGAGTTCCATGAGGTGGGAATTTGTATCCATTTTGTTCACTGGTAGATATTGAGTACTTAGATGATGCCCCAACCCATGGCAAGCACCAATAAATATTCGTTGGATTAACAGAAGGCCAGGTTCTCCTGGAAATTTTAGAACCTGTGCTGAGTGATTCTTGTCATCTTCTTCATGTCCCATTTTACATCTACTTACCCCCCAAATGTCAGTATTCTCAGACTTCCGTCATCAGTTTTTTGCTGTTCTCATTCTGTTCATTTTATGCATCACCTCAGCCAGATTCTTCTAGGGTTCTTGTAAGGATCAATAAGATAATTTACATAAGTCATCTGTACCAGGCCTTTAACACATAGCCACATACTTTTTACTTAGCAATGCTCAAAACGTAGGAAGTTGATGTACATGTTCCAAAAGCACCAGGATCATATGCATGCATTTTTGAATAACCATTAGAGATGACCTTGGAATCTTTATATTCTACTAAGAGGCTCTTTCAGGTTTGCAGGTTACCATGGCATCTGGATCCAACATGAAGGCTCCTATTTGTCTAGTGGAAAACCAGGAAGAGCAGCTGACAGTCAATCCAAAAGCATTAGAGATCCTTGACAAGATTTCCCAGCCTGTGACCGTGGTGACTATTGCAGGACAGTATCGCACAGGAAAATCCTACCTAATGAATCGCCTGGCAAGACAGAATCATGGTGAGTGTTGTCCAAGGACAGGGGCCATTTCCTTGGAACCAGTAATACCACAGGCTGATCACACCTACTCTAGTGTCATCTTAAGGAAGAGCCCTACTTCTCCCCCTGAAAAAACTTCTAATTCTCACTACCAAATTTACAACTTCAACTCAATTTCTCCACAAAATTTCAATCTTTGGTCCAGTAAAAGAGTCACCCCAACTCTATTAGGTCCCTGGAATTGAGAATAATCCCACTACTGGGTGTATATCCAAAGAATGTGAAATAAGTATTTTGAAGAGATACCTACATTCATGCTTATTGAAACACAATTCACAATAGCCAATATACGGAATCAACCTAACTGTCCATCAAGGGACAAATGAATAAAGAAAGTGTGGTATATACACACAATGGAATACTATGTAGCCATAAAAAGAAGGAAATCCTGTCACGTGCAGCAACATGGATGAACATGGAGAATATTCTTTCCCTTCCTTCCTTCCTTCCTTCCTTCCTTCCTTCCTTCCTTCCTTCCTTCCTTCCTTCCTTCCTCCCTTCCTCCCTCCCTCCCTCCCTCCCTCCCTCCCTCCCTCCCTCCCTCCCTCCCTCCCTCCCTCCTTCCTTCCTTCCTTCCTTCCTTCCTTCCTTCCTGCCTGCCTGCCTGCCTGCCTGCCTTCTTTTTTTCTTTCTTTCATGGCTGGTATGGGGATCCAAACCTTTGGCCTTGGTGTTATAACACTCTCCATTTATTTTTGATGAACGTTTGTATGATTTCCATTTTATTTATCAAAACCTTGGCTGTCATAAGTGATTTTGTACTTAAATCCTGTTGCACACATACAAAAACTCGCTTTGTGTAATACACCCAGAAGTGGAATTCCTGGGGCACAGAGTGTATGAGTCTTCAGTCTTTCTAGATAATATAAAACAGCTTTTCAAACTTTATGTGTAATTTACATAAAGTTTGTGTAAATTATGTGTAGGAGTAATTGAGAATTCTCCATATCCTAACAGAAATTTGGTAATATAAGACTTTTGTTTTCTTTTTTATCTTACAAGGTTTTCACTAGGTAGAAATAAATAAATTAAAGAAGAAAAAAAAAGAGAATATGTGGACAGAAATGACAGAACCCATGTATTCAATAAAATGTTTTACTATATAATACTTTAACAGCTTTATTTAGGTATAATTGATATTTAAAAGCTGCATATGTTTAATCTATACAATTTGATAAGTTTGAACATATGCAATACAATCATGAAACCATCACTACAATCAAGGTAATAGACATATCCATTGCTTCCAGAAGTTTTCTTATGTTCCATTTCTTTTGTGTGTGTGTGGTACAAACACTTAACATGACACCTACTCTCTTAAAATTTTAAGTGCACAGTACAGTCCTGTCAACTGTAGGCACTATGTTGTACAGCAGAACTCTACAATTTACTCATCTTGTGTGGTAACAGACTTTAACTTTTACTGATCTGCTTACTGAATAGTTGCATGTTATTCACCTCACTGAAATAAGATTGACACATTTTGTCTATTTATTTGCCATTTGTATTTCCTATTTTTGAAGTGTTTCTCTCCCCACCACCAGATCGTTTTTTATTCTTATTGATTTTTTAGGACAATCTGCCTATTATCCTGTTAAGCCTTTGTTTCTAAGATAATGCAGCCAGGTTTTTCTAATGTCTATTTCCTCTTTGGCTCACAGGCTCAGAACCACTAGGGGTTGAATCTAAATCTGCTACACTCTCAGGATCCCTAGGCCTGCCTCTCCCTTTCTCTCTCTCTTTCCCTCCTTCCCCCCGCCACCCCCTGTCTCTCTCCCTTTCTTTGCTTTCTCCTTCTCTCCTTTTTGTTTCCCAATCTTTCATTGGTTTCTAACTCAAACATTTTGTCTTTATGTTTCTTTTAGGAAAATTCTTGAACACCAAATCAGGGGAGGATACTTGTCTTGCCTAGCCCAAATAAATCTATAGGTCATTTTTTTTAAAGGGATTAAAGAGTTGAGAACTCTAAAATACAGATATCAGTCATGAACTTTCAACATCCTCTTTATTTTTTACTCAAGGTAACATCAAGTAACAATGAAGTGATCTCCCCGTGTTCTGATAAGGTAGAATCTGGTCCCCAAATGATGCATACAGCTGACCTGTGACTTTAACACTCTCCCGTATTGTAGGGAGTACAGAAAGAAAGAGATTTGCTCTCAGTCAAGGCCCATTGGCAGGACCAGGTCACTGTTTCTATCTCTTTGGGGGCAACTCACTTTGCTTTTTTTATACCTCTGATGACTGAGAGTGATGACCTCCAATCACATCTTGTTTTTTCCATGACTGGGAGCACTTGGAGTTGGGTTTACTCTCTATTAATCAACAAGCAATCAGGTACTACCACAATATAAAAAAGTGCAGACCATCTTAGGCTTTATACCATCCCTTGGAGAAAACACAAGATATGGGAATCGATGACCCATGTTGAATCATGCTTCTCTAGATATTTCAATATATCCATTTTTATTCTCAGTTGAAGGAGCATTGGCATATGAGAGATGATCAAAAGCTTAGACTGTTGGACAGAATCTGTTACCCACAGGTTCCCAGGAATAGCCCTCAAATCCTCTTCCCTGTGAGCTTAGGGATTTAGAAAGAAAGACCAACAGGTCTCACAAGTCTTTTCTACTTTCCTTTCTGTTATACTCTACTCTTTTTTTTTATTATTATTAGTATATTCATTATTCCAAATCATAATTTTTCTTTATGCCCTTTTCCCTACCTATCACTCCCAACCTCCCTCCTTCCTTTCCCTCCACCTCTAGTATCCTTAAGCTTATTCTCTCCTTCTGAAAGTTCAATGTATTATTGTAGACTTTTCTTTTATTTTCTTTCTTTCCTCCCTCCCTCCTTCCCTCCCTCCCTTCTTTCCTTCCTTCCTTCCTTCTTTCTTAGCACTCAGCTATGAGTGAAGACATGGGTATTCCTCTTTCTGTGTCTGGCTTATTTCACTTAACATAATTTTCTCCAGGCTCATCCATGTTGCTGCAGATAGCAGAATTTCATTCTTTTCTATGGCTGAGTAGTACTCCATTGTGTATGTATACCACAATTTCCTTATCCAGTTGTCCATCAATGACATTTAGGTTGGTTCCATATCTTGGCTATGGTAAATAGAGCTGTGATGAACATGGGAGTGTAGGTATCCTTTTGACATGATGATTTCCATTCCTTTGGACAGATACCAAGTAGTGGGATTGCTTGATCATACGGTAGCTCTATCTGTAGCTGTTTGAGAAACCTCCATACTGTTTTCCATAGTGGCTATGCTAATTTACAGTCCCACCAACAGTGTAGAATAGTTCCTTTTCCCTGCATTCTCACTAGCATTTGTTATTCTCAGTCTTTTTAACAATGGCCAGTCTAACTGGGGTGAGATAATATCTCAATGTGGTGTTGATTTGCATTTCCCTGATGATTAGTGATGCTGAGCATTTTTTCATGGACCTGTAGGCCATTTGTATGTCTTCCTTTGAAAAATGTCTATTTATATCCTTTGCCCATTTTTTAATTGGATTATTTATTTTTTTACTGTACAGTTGCTTGACTTTCTTATATGTTCTGGATATTAATCCCTTGTCAGATGTAGAGTTTGCAAATATTTTCTCCTATTCCATCAGTTGTCTTTCTACTCTGTTGATTGTTTCCTTTGCTGTGCTGAAACTTTTTAGTTTGATATAACCCCACCTGTTTATTTTTTCTCTTGTTGCTTGTGCTTTTGGTGTATTATTTATAAAGTTTTAGAAAGTCCTACTTCTTGGAGTGTTTCCCCTGTGTTTTCTTTTAGTATTTTTATGGGTTGGGGTCTTATATTTAAATCTTTGATCTGTTTTGAGTTAATTTTGGTATATAGTGAGAGGTATAGGTCCAGTTTCATTCTTCTGCATATGGATGTCCAATTTTCCCAACACCACTTATTGAAGTGGCAGTCTTTCCCCAATGTATGTTCTTGTTGCCTTTGTCAAAGATAAGATGGCTATAAGTATTTGGTTTGATTCCTGGGTTTTCTACTCTGTTCCATTGATCCAAGTGTCTGTTTTTATGCCACTACTATGCTGTTTTAGTTACAATAGCTTTGTAATATAATTTGAAGTAGGGTAGTGTTATGCCTCCAGCTTAAATTTTTTTTTGCTCAGGATGGCTTTGGCTATTCAGGGTCTTTTGTTGTTGCATAAGAATGTTAGGATTGCTTTTTCTATTTCTGTGAAGAATGTCATTGGTATTTTGATGAGGACTGCATTGAATCTGCGGATTGCTTTGGATAGAATGGACATTAGCATGATGTTAATTATCCCATCCAAGGGCATGGTATATCTTTCCATCTTTTTGTGTCCTCTTTAATTTCTGTCATCAGTGACTTCTTTTCTCATTGTAGAGATCTTTTACCTCTTTGGCTAAATTGATTTGTAGATGTTTTATTTTTTTGGTGACTACTGTAAATGGGCTAATTTTCTTGATTTCTTTTTCTGTTAGTTTGTTATTGGAGTATAAAAATGCTACTGATTTTTGGGTGTTGTTTTTGTATCCTGCAACATTACTGAAACTGTTAATCAGCTCTGAGAGTTTTTTCACAGAGTCTTTAGGTTTTACTATATATAAGATGATGTCATCTGTAGACATGGACAGTTTGAATTCATCCTTTCCAATCTAGATGCCCTTTGTTTCTTTCTCTTGCCTGATTGCTCTGGCTTGTACTTCCAAAACTATGTTAAACAGGAGTGGTGAGAATGGGCATCTTTATCTTGTTCCTGTTCTTAAAGGAAAAGCTTTCAACTTTTCCCCATTCAAGATGATATTGGCAATTGGTTTGTCATATATGGCTTTTTTTGTGTTGAGATAATTTCCTTCTATACCTAATTTGTTTTATCATGAAACAATGTTGAATTTTATCAAATGCTTTTTCCACATCTATTGAGATAATCATATGGTTTTTGTCTTTGATTTTGTTGATGTGGTGTAACACATTTATTGACTGGTGTATGTTGAACCATCCTTTCATCCTTGGGATGAATCCAACTGGATTATTGTGTATAATTTTTTGACGTGTTGTTGTATTCTGATTGCTAATCTTTTGTTGAGAATTTTTGCATGTATGTTCATCAAGGATATTGGCCTGTAATTATCATTTTTTTGTTATTTCTTTGTCTGATTTTGGTATCAGGGTGATGCTGGCCTTATAGAATGAGTTTGGGAGAATGGCTTCTGTTTCAACTTTTTGGAATAGTTTGAAGAGAGTTGGTATTAATTCCTCTTTAAAGGTTTGATAGAATTCAGCTGTAAAGCCACATAGACCCGGGTTTTTCTTTATTGGAGGATTGCTGATTACTGCTCAATCTCCTTGCTTGTTATTGGTCTACTCAGGTTTTCTATTTCTCCTGGGTTCAATATTGGTTTTTCATTTGTGTCCAGAAATCTATCCATTTCCTCCAGGTTTTCATATTTGTTGGTGTACAGTTGTTTATAATAATCTCTAATGATTCTTCATATTTCTGTGGTATCGGTTGTAATGTCTCCCCTTTCTTTTACTGATTTTTGTTATTTGGGTCTTCTCTCTTCTCTTCTTCTTTTTTTTTCTTTTTGTTAACCTAGCTAATCGTTTGTCTATTTTTCTTCTCAAAAAACCAACTTTTTGTTTCACTGATCTTTTGTACCATTTTGGGGGTCTCTATTTCATTTAGTTCTGCTCTGATCTTAATTATTTCTTTCTCTCTACTGCTTTTAGGATTGGATTGTTGTTGTTTTTTCAGTTCTTGGAGTTGCAGCATTAGACCATTTATTTGAAGTCTTTCTATTCTTTTGATGTAAGAATTTATTGCAATAAACTTCCCTCTTTGTACTGCTTTTGCAGCATCCCACAGGTTTTGATATGATGTGTCTTTATTTTTGTTAGTTTCAATTTTTTTGATTTCTTGTTTAATTTCTTCTTGGACCCATAGGTCATTCAGAAGCCTATTGGTTAGTTTCCATGTATTTGTATAGTTTCCAGGGTTTTGCTTATTAATTTCTAGTTTTAGTCCATTGTGGTCTGAAAAGATACTTGGAATGATTTCCACTTTTAAAAATTTTTTGAGACTCAGTATGTGACCTAACATGTGGTCTATCCTGGAGAATGTTCCATGTGCTGATGAGAAGAATACATATTCTGTAGCTGTTGGATAAAATATTCCATACATATCTGCCAGGTCCAATTGGTATAAGGTATAGTTGAAATCCTGTGTTTCTTTGTTGATTTGTGTCCTGGACGATCTGTCCAGTGCTGAAATAGGGGTGTTCAGGTCACCCACTGTTATTGTATAAGGGTTTATCTCTATATTTTAGATCTAAGACTGCTGGGTTCATACATATTTATGATTGTTATGTCTTCTCACTGGACAGGTCCCTTTATCATTATATAATGGCCTTCTTTGTCTCTTTTTATGGTTTTTGGTTTAAAGGCTATTTTATCCAATATAAGAATAGCTACTCCTGCTCATTTTTGGTTTCCATTTGCATGGTATATCTTTTTCCATACCTTCACTTTTATTCCATGTGTGTCTTTAGGGATGAGGTGAGTCTCTTGAAGACAGCACATAGTTGGATCTAACTTTTTAATCCAGTCAGTCAGTCTGTGGCTTTGGAATGGGAGTTTAATCCATTTACATTTAAGGTTGTTATTGACAGGTCTTGCTTTACTCCTGTAATTTTATTGCTTTTTGTTTAGATGTTTTAAATATCTTTTGGTCCTTTCTTCCCCTTTTATTTTTCATCTTCAATGTTAGTTGGATTTTTGAGGTGGCATGTTTCTTTCTCTTTCTCATTTGCATTTTTGTTCTAATGGCAGGTTTTGCTCTTTCTCATGTATCCATGATAGTGGTTATTATTTTTTGGATTCTAGATGCAGGACTCCTTTGAGAATTTTTTCAGGACTGATAGTGTGGTGGTGAACTCCCACAATGTTACACTTTCCTCTGTGTAACTGAGACAGAGAAAAGAGAAAGAAAGAATTTGCTCAAAATACAATCAATGAGGCCTGGAGGGACTGCCACCCATCAAGGGAGCAGCCCCAATTCAAAATCAGCCTTTCTTTTTATTGATAAGACAAGGAAGTTTTACAAGAAAAATCAGTGGATTCAATCATCAAAGTAGGACATAAGGACATGGGCAGTGTTACAAAAGTTGTCTATGGCTAATTATAGCTTAACAATGGAAACTAGTAACATCACTAAATTAAAGTGACATTCCAAAGTACAATTAGTAAAGGACTAAATTGGTCAAACTGGCTCATTATCTAAAGTATGACCTCTCTTTAAACAAAAGTTACACTCTTGTGATAAAATCTAAATACAATTATCTCTAAAGTTTCCCCCAACAGACAGCTTGCCCCTAGCAAATATTTTTTCCACTACTTTCCCTTCAGCAGTTCTTAAAATCTCTTAACAGAACCAGTATGACAACTACCTGTCATCTCTAAAATAATTACAAGTATACAGTCCCATACCTAACCAGTGATTAAGAGTGATTAGATGGGCTTTGGTCACACTATCTATGGGCTGTGGCCCCCTGTCTGATGGCTTTTGCCCCATACATGCATTTACCTAAAAACCTTATTCTAAAATCAAATGAGAATCACGATTTCTAACCCACTACACCACAATTTTTGTCTGTTTGGGAAATACACTATTTCTCTCTTATTTCTGAAAGATAGCCTTGCTGGGTATAGAATTCTTGGCTGAAAATTTTTTTCCTGTAGTATTTTGATTATATCATCCCATTTTCTTCTGACCTGTAAGGTTTCAGTTGAGAAGTCTGCTATTAGTCTGATGGGGGCTGCCTTATAGGTCACTTGATACTTTTCTCTTGCTGCTTTTAGAATTCTCTCTTTGTCTTTGAGCTTTGCCAGTTTGACTATAATGTGTCTTGGAGAAGATCTTTTTGGATTGAATCTGTTTAGAAATTTTGGGGTTTCCTGGATCTGAAGGTCTACATCTCTCCATATACCTGGGAAGTTTTCTGTTGTTATTTCCTTGAATAGGTTTTCAATACCTTTTCCTTTCTCCTCCCCTTCTGGAATACCAATGAATTGGATGTTTGTGAGCTTGAGGTTGTGTGCTCGCTCTCTTAGATTTTTTTCATTTTTTAAAATTCTTTTTTCCTTTTTTTTGTCTGCCTGAGTTATTTCAAAAAGACCATCTTTGAGATCTGAAATTCTTTCTTCTGCTTGCTCTAGCCTGCTGCTCAAGCTCTCTGTTGTGTTTTTTATTTCATTGGGTGAATCCTTCAGTTCTAGAAGTTCTGCTACATTCTTTTTAAAAGTATTAATCTCTTTGTATTATTAATTTCCCCTTTCATATCCTGGATATTTTTTCTTGTTTCATTGTGTTATCTTATTGAATCTTTTCTGATCTCTGAGTTTTCTCAACCTATATGTCTAACTAGCTGTGTCAACCAGTTAGAGTTTCTGTGTTTCAGTTTCACTGTCCACAAAATAAGTGATTGAGCTAAATGATCACTTGAGTTGTTCCCACTTTTATAATTCTAGAAGTCTGCTGACTAATCCTTGATATGACTTCTTAATTACTCCTGTGTCTAATACCACACTGATTTTCCTAAATTTTTCTTGATTTTTATCATCCGTCTCAAACACTTAAGTGATCTCTGTTGTCTAACAAATCTGGTCTCCTTAACTCAATTATAGATTTATCAACTGCATTTCAGAGCTCAGTTACTCATTTCAGGGACTCAATTACAGATTTATTAACTGCATTTCAGGGCTCATTTCCTATTACTCTGGTGCTAGAAGCCAGTTTCAGCAGACTGTTTTAAAGTGACTGCTCAGTGCTGTCCTTCCCATGTTGTTGGAATCTTCTCCATTTAGATGGCCTTCTCTCTCTCTCTCTTTTTCTTAACTTTAGGAATGAATTTATTTTGTGTGCAAATAATGGACAGATGTTCTACCCATAAATTCTATTTTCTGAAAGCAATTAGGAACTTTTTTAGAGAAAGTCACAGAACAAATTTTACGATCTTGGAATTCCTCTGCTTTTAGATCATTGCTAGGCTATAAAAATAAAGCTTGTTCCACCGGGAATCACAAGTTAGATTTAAGTATACTCCAAAGAGGAAATTACACAGTGCCATTTCAGGCAAAGATTGTTCAGCTCTAATCTCCAACATCCACAAGAGTTAACAGAATAGTTAAACCAAGGGCTGAGCCCGTGGTGCACTCGGGAGAGTGCTGCGCTGGGAGCGCGGTGATGCTCCCGCCGCGGGTTCGGATCCTATATGGGAATGGCCGGTGCACTCACTGGCTGAGTGCCGGTCACGAAAAAGACAAAAAAAAAAAAAAAAGAATAGTTAAACCAAGTCAGAACAGTCCAGCATAACTAGACTTCATTATACCAGGCCATTATATACACTTCTGAGATGTTAATAAACCAAAACAAGAAATACTGAAATTAAAGTAAAAGTATTATTTGAGGCTAACTGACATACAAATTGTTAGTTCCTTGTTGTATTGCACTTTCTATATAGCATTAATAAAAGGAATATTTTACTCAGAGAAAATTTTATTTTATATATCACTAGACATGAATTTTTGTCATTAGTTATGACATAAATCCTGCCTAGTGCTGTTATCCAAATGGCATGACCATTTTATGTCCACCACAATTCACTTCTGTCTTTACAACCAGTATTCTCATGATTTACATAAGCACATCTATCGTGAAGATTTAACACTGAGATGCAATTTATCATCTGATAAATATCTGATCTGTTGCAGAAAGCAATGCAAGAGAGATGTATAGTTAAACACCTTTCATTTGAGTGAGCTTATGTAAAAATCAGTAATTTAGAAGTTCTTTCTCCAAAGGAGATTTTCAAATGTAGAAACAGAAATGGTTACAGTGAGATTTTTAGGAAACATCTTGCTTGTCCATATCCTCTTGTAATTGCTGTACCATTTTTCCTTCCAGCTGCTTTCCTTTGCCTGCAACAGGGGCCCTGATAAGATGAATGTTTTCCTTGACTTCTTTGATGTCCTGAACTGTCTGTAGCTTTTTATTTTTCTTCAATCTGTTCATTTTAAATTCAGCATGGCACTTCTGTTTGGTCTCTTTGACTCTCTTCATTGCAACAATAGTTTTACTCCGTAGCTCTTGTTGGTATTCGACAGGCTCACTTCCACGTTTTTCAAATCAAATGAATTATCTACTGTCAGCTCTTTACCAGCTGGTTTCCAGAATGCTTTTGTCCACCTGACCTTGCAAGGATTGTGCTTCTTTTTCAAGTTTCTATGACATTTGGATTTACAGAATCTAAATACCTTGCAATCGTTGAAGACAAACATCATGCCGTGGCCAGGACAGATGTGTCCCAAACAGAAATAACACTTCTTGATATGCATGCTGAACCCATGTGGGTCCATACTGACCAAATGCTGAGCTTGAGAGCTACATAGCCTTCTCTTAATGTGACACCCAAACAAGGAAAAGGAAGCACTATGTGAAGATGAACCAGACAAACAGCTTTTGTCTCAACCCTTTCTCTAATACTGTATATGAATGCATGCTTTTTCTTTCCTCTTGAGGGTCACATAAAAATACACAGGCTAACAGAATTTACATTAATTCTGTAATGTAGAGGAGTTCAAGCCTATTAAGGGATATGGTGAAGAGTGGATACAAAGTGCTTATTGAGAAAGACCTTAATATGCATAAAGGTTCAATTAGTTGAAATGGAAACAACCCCTTCCCGAGCCAAGCACTTACATTCCTACAAGATTAAGCAATGTAACCCCGTGGACTATATGCTGTCAGTGTTTCTCCTCTTCCCTTGCAGGCTTCCCTCTGGGCTCCACAATAAGGTCAGAAACCAAGGGCATCTGGATGTGGTGTCTGCCTCACCCCTCCAAGCCTAACCACACTCTTGTCCTTCTGGACACTGAGGGCCTGGGTGATGTGGAAAAGGTGAGAAAAAGAGCCATAGAGAAGTCTTTTTTGCTTTCGATTCTCTATTTACTTTTAAATTTACAACCTCAGTCCAACTTATGTGACCTGCTCCTGCTAACTGCAAGTTTGATTATGATCAATGAAGCTAAATTCTGTTTCCTTGCGCTCACTTCCTCAGTAAGCTCAAATACTTTGGTATATTACAGATAGATCTTATTCTTAACACTTGGATTAATGATACAGTTTAATAAGTACTTATTGAGCAGCTGAGTTTCAGGGCTCTATGCTAAGCAGTGAACAAGGTAAAGGCTCAGAGCCTAGTTGAAAAGACAACAAATACACAGTGTGATCAGTGAGAGCGCCTGGATGCAGGAAGTGGGAGCTTAATCCAGTCCTAAGAGTTAGAGAAAGCTTCCTATAGGAAGTTGTAGCTCATTAGGAATTAACTGTAGCTACCAGTTAAGGTGCATGGGTTTGATGAGATTGAAGGCAGGAACCATAAAAATAGGATTTCAGTGATGTAATCTATTTAAATGACTTTTAGAAAAGCTTCAGCTACACTGGGAAGATTCATATAGGTTTTGGTCCAAGTCTCTGGGTTTGGAGGTGAATTCATCACTGATTTCTATAAAAGCATGAGCTAGACCCACCCAAAACACTGTAAGTTGGATAATTTTAGGTATTTTTTTTCTTTGTATTCTTAGCAGCCATCAGTCTTTCCTCCTTATTTATATTAGCCATAGTAGAAATTGAAAGTAGCACTAGTAGTTTTTTGGCTTTCATACAGCAAAATGGGGGGTGGGGGCAGGGTGAGTGGAGAGTGGCTTAGAAATAGTGAATTTAAAAATTCAGTTTTAAAGTTCTCAGTCAATGCCTCAGTATAAATCCAAGATGGAATATTGATTTCAAATGGATTTCAGTTTGCATAAACCTTTTTTTAAAAAATTACATTTATTCAGGGGACCAAAGCATACAATTTATAAGTTACTACTGGCTAACCTTACTGTGTGATTTGGATAGTGTCTAAATCTATGCCAGGGCCCTTCAAGGCTCATCCTGAATCTTGTTTCCAGCCTCATCTTCTACTCCACATACATACATACTGCTTCAGTCAAATAAAATAGCTCTGTATTACCTTGATATGACCTCATCCTAATAATTTTGACTTGACCTCTGTTGGCCTTTTCACCCCTGTGGTCCCTTCACCTTCACAAGTCCACATTTTAGCAACACTTTAAAGCCCAGCTGTTTTCAACCTACTGCCATTGTACCCCATAGGCATTTCTTGCTTTGAATTCATAGAGCACTTGTTCTTGTTTATTTGCCCCCTCCCCCTTTTCTACATTATATCTTTGGTTCCAATCTTGATAGAGATTATCATCTTGGTTGCTTTTATATGTTGATGTCTTTATCTGAGACTTCAGAAAGCCATCTTCTTGAGGTCATGGACTGTCATATGAAAATTTGTATCCACATAGCCAAATGTATGATCTGGCATTTTGTATAAAGACAATGAATTTTTGTTGACTTCAGTCAAGTAGCTTATGTATCCCTAATGTAGCCCATGATTGAGAAAGTTTGCGAAGGACTATGGCTCACTTATTCCTGCACACCTGCTATGTTCTGGGACCATATTAGATATTTTACACATTCAGTGAGGGAGTCAATGTAAATGCCAAAAAATGCAGTTCGAATTTAACATTATCTTCAAAATTTATGTTAATTGCCTACTATTCAGCTATATATACTAAAACTGAAATAGTGAATGAACAACCAAATGAATGAATGGATGAATGAATGGAGAGTAGATTTAAGTGCCTTGCTCTAATGTGCTTTCTAGGGTGACCCTAAGAATGACCTGTGGATCTTTGCCCTGGCCGTGCTTCTGAGCAGCACCTTTGTCTACAACAGCATGAGCACCATCAACCACCAGGCCCTGGAGCAGCTGCAGTATCCTTCTAGAAACCGAACACCATGCTTCATGAGTTCATGGACTGGCAGTTATACTACTTCTTTTCTGTGACTCAATTAACATGGGGGAGGAGGAGGGGACCCAGGGCAAAGGGACTGCTTATAAAATTTGTTTCTGATTGAGATCTGTAAATTGTGGTGGAGAGCACTTCTCCTTCCTTAGCTAAGATCCCAGCTATGTGACTGAACTAACAGGACTAATCCGGGCAAAATCCTCTCCCAGACCTGCTGACGTAGAGGACTCCACTGAATTTGTGAGTTTTTTTCCAGACTTCGTTTGGACTGTACGAGATTTCGTATTGGAGCTGGTGTTAGATGGACACCCCATTACTGAAGATGAGTACCTGGAGAATGCCTTGAAGCTGATTCCAGGTATCAGAATGTGGTTTGGGGGTGAAAGTTTCATTAGGAGGGTGGAATCAGCTAAACCCTGATATTCATCACTTGATATCAAGTTTTATTTGGATTGAGGCCCATGCTAATGGTGATTGGTGATTGATGAGTGGCCATGATTTTAGTGATAATTATTAATTAAAAATCTTTAAAGTCTAAGATTTAAACTCCCTGAGGAAATTTATGGAACAGTATTAACCAGATAATTATAGACTAATTAGTACCATGAAAAAAAAATTCTAGATTGCAATCAGTACTATAACTTCCTAAGGGCCACATCTTTGTGGTATTTATTAAGTGTGTCTCTTGTTCTATTTCAAGAAAAATAGCCCATTAGATTGGAAGGTGGTAAATAGAGAATCATGTAGAAATTAATTTACCTGATTTTTAAAACATATTTTACACAGCGTATTTTGCTAATGCCTGGATAGTTATATCATTCAGGTAGAGTATTTTATATACTATGTGGTCCTGAATAAACATTGATATATCCTTTCAGTAAGACTGACAAAAAATATCTTACTTTTACCTTTTTTATAACATTGCTTTCTTAATTCTGCATTCATAAACAATGTATTATCATTTGAATATTATAAATCTATCACATGGATTATACTTAGGGGGTAGATAATTAATGACAACTGGAAGCTATATTCATTTATGTTGATTTGATCATTTATTCATTCTTTCACACACTTTTTTTTTTAACAATTGGCATATGCCATGAATCCCTCTCTGCAAGACACTGGCAAGTCTAATATAACCTGATATAGAGAAATGATGAGGTCTCCAAATTATATTAAGGTTAGCCTTACACTTTGAAGGATTCTGCTAAAAAAATTACTAAACATATTAAAGGCGTGTATATATTTTGCTCTTATTTATAAAAAATTTTTCTATACTGACCTGAGTATCATTTATCTTCTTTCTGACATTACCCCTATCTTGGATTTTTTTTTTCTCCTAGAATTACTTTATTTTTGAGCCCACATTTTATTTCTGTCATGAAGATAATAAAATCAGAAAAGTACTTCTGACCATATTTTAATTAATTAATAATTTAAAAAAATTAATAGTCAATCCACCAGATACCATAAAAGGACTGAAGAAACCAACTATAAATTTTTTCACTTGGGATGGATGTCTCCCATTCCTCTCTAGAAGCACTTCCTTCAGTCTCTGCTCTGTGCAGAATTGGATTTTTTTCATGCCATGAGTAAATTAGCATGAGGTTGATTTCATGACTGCATAAAAAGATTTACAGACGCAGGAGACTGCGGTTATACAAGAATCCCCTGAAATGAAAATCCTCAGCCCCTGCCTGAAAGCTGTTCCTACTCTTTTTCTATTTCCACAGGCAAGAACCCCAAAATCCAAAGTTCCAACATGCCTAGAGAGTGTATCAGACATTTCTTTCCAAAACGGAAGTGCTTTGTCTTTGACCGGCCAACAAGTGACAAAAAACTCTTAGCCCATGTGGAGCAACTGTCAGAAGATCAGCTAGATTGTAATTTCCAGTCACAATCAAAAAATTTCTGTTCATATATCTTCACCCATGCAAAGACCAAAAATTTGAGAGAGGGAATCATTGTCACTGGAAACCGTGAGTCTCTTTTCTATACTGGCATTTACTGAGCCCTGTTATATCTCAAAAAACTAATACCTTAATCATATAAGCACAAACAACTGTTTAGGAGATAACATCTGTGTCCTTAGGTAAATTCTTATGGAATGAGTGATTGATATTTTTCTTAGTCAGGCTATTCAAGATATATGGTGATTCACATAAAACAGAAAATAAATAGGTCATGAGTCGCTGCAAGCACATTGAGATTTTGGAGATACAAAATTCAATATAATCTTAACGCACAGAACTTGCGACCCATTAGCCTGTGACCCGTGCAGTAGCGCAGTGCGCTGTGTGGAGAAGAGCCACTCACTGAGTTTAATGCTCTTTCACTGTCTTGCAATTTTTTTTTACCATTTTTTAAATAAGGGGACCTACATTTATATTCAAAACTAGGACCTACAAATTATGTGATTTACTTTGCCTGTCTAATAAACACTTTTTAATTTTATTTAAATGAGAAAGTATTTTTACAGGAAATCCTTGAACATATTGTTTGTCACCAGTAATTTAATTTTGCAATGTAATGAATTGGAGAACCATAAAAGAAAGAGTGAATATGAACAACAGTGAAGTTATTATAAGGAGGTGGATTCATCATAGGTAGTAGTTGTAGTAATACTAGGAGGAGGAAGAAGAAGAAAGGAAAATTTCAAGTTAAATAGAATTTGTGTGATTTTTAGAATGCTAATCCATAACACTGGTAAAACAATAAGTGAAAATGTTATTTATTCTATGAATTTCATGTATCATTGAGGGCTGAGGACTCTGGTTGTGACCTATGTGGATGCCATCAACAATGGATCAGTGCCTTGTTTGGAGAATGCAGTGACAACTCTGGCTCAGTGTGAGAACACAGTGGCCGTGCAGAAGGCAGCCGACCACTACAGTGAGCAGATGGCCCAGCGCGTGAGGTTCCCCACAGACACGCTGCAGGAGCTGCTGGACGTGCACGCAGCCTGTGAGAGGGAGGCCCTTGCTGTCTTCATGGAGCTCTCCTTCAAGGATGAAAATCGGGAATTCCAGAAGAAGCTCATGGTACTTGGCTTAATATTTTGCTTCCTGACCCCTGCCCTTCTGGAACGATGCTTAGAGCTTTTGATCTTTTTAACCCATGGCTCATCTTCTTTTCATGATAGAAGAAGCTTGGATCCTTGTGACAGGGCTCTAATTGGCTACAGTTTACCATTTTGTATTAAAGATGGGCAATTCATTAATTTTCTATTACTGGATAACAAATTACAATGAATTTAGTACCTTTAAAACACACATTTGTAGGCTCACAGATCTGTGCGTCAGGATGCCTGGATGCTGTGCTCAGTGTACCATAAGCTGAAAATAAGGTGGTGACTGGGCTTAGTTCTCATCTGGAGGCTCTAGGGAAGCTGTGGATGATGCATTAAATTTCTCTCTTGTTTCAAATCTCTCTGACTTCCTCTTCTGCCTCCAGCTAGAGAAATATTTCTGCTTTTAAAGGGATCATGTGATTTTGTAATGCCTACCTGGATGACCTCCATTTCTTAAAGTCAACTTGTGTCATATAACATTATCTAAACACTGGAGGAGCAGTTAATCACATTAACAGACCCAGGGACTATGGTGGATGTGGAAATGAGGTGTATAAATTCTTGGGCAACATCTTAATTTTATTTGCCATAGGCACTTTTATTAAGGGTCCCCCTTTCAGTCTTAGTTCATATTGAGGAAACTCAGCTGCATCATACTTTACGAGTACAAGCAAAAAAAATTATGTTCCTATATCTTCACACACTCAAATCCTCTTTGAAACAACTAATGAAGAGTTCCAAACTCTGTTCATAGTACACACAAGTCGTTACTGGGAGGACATTTTTTAATGCATACATTTTCATCCATAGCAACCCATGTTCTTGAGGACACTCTTCTGCCACATTTCAATTTGTCGTTGCCCAGGGTTGATGATTGGATCACTGTTAACCATACTATCACTGAAGTAACCATGCAATTTATATCTTCCAACCCCATCATTTTACAGATGAAGAGCCTGGCCTCAAAGGAGTTAAGGGACTCTCCAGGTCACAAAGAGTATTGGTCGGAACTGGGACTAAAAAATGTCTCCTGACTCCTGGTCCTTTCCCTGACCTAGTCCTCTCTGGGGCTGTCAGGCTGCTTCTTCCAACAAGATCATGGAACCATTCACTCTAACAACTTCTTTTATATTTTTACATCACATTCACAGGACACCATAGAGAAAAAGAAGAAAGATTTCTCATTGCAAAATGAAGAGGCATCTGTCAAATATTGCCAGGCTGAGCTTAAGCAGCTATCAGAGACCCTGATGGAAAGGATTTCAAGAGGAACTTTCTCTGTTCCTGGAGGGCACAATCTCTTCTTAGAAGCAAAGAAGAAGGTTGAACAGTACTATAAGCTAGTGCCCAGGAAAGGAGTTAAGGTGAGGAATAAGAGAAAAAAGGGACTGGATGGCAGAGTAGAGTGAGAGGGTCTGTTGCTCCTTCCAAAAATCCAAGACCACAGAACCAGTTACGGAGAGAAGTCAGAACAATGCAGTAGCTCCACTTTTAAAATGTTTATATCCACTTTTAGTTAGATACTCTTGAAGTAATCAGAAATGTTTCTTCCCCAAATAAAGGTATAGAATTGGGAGCCTTTCTTCCATTTATTGAACAATGTGATTGCTTATGAGTTAAGTACTGTAAAGGAGATACAAAGATTAGAGACAAATCCTTTGTTCTCAAGATGTTGATGATCTCGCCAGAGATACAGATAAATAAGTAGCCAATTACATATGGCATGTGAAGGGTTCTCATACAGGGATGAACTGACAGTAAAAGTAATCCTTATGATGAAGATAATGATAATAGTAAATAGATTTGAAAGTGTGGATTTTATTTTTATTTAGGTATGTATGGCAAGGCTCAGGAGATGAGTGTCATTGAAAAGACAGTTTGTTATACTCACAGACCCCAAGTGTGGGGAGCATACCACACCCTGGGATGCTGCAATGAGAAGTACCAGAGTCGGTCAGAAGGGAGGGGGTGCAAGGGAAAAATGCAGATAAGAGGCTTTATTTGATTTCTACAGGAAGTAACATGTAATGCAGGGTAAACAGAATGAAGATTGGCTAGTTTGAATAATTTCAGTGGGCTCTGGAGCATAGGGGCTGGGCCTACTTTTGTGATTCCTGGTTCTGAGGCGATAAGGGCATGTGGATAGTGTCCCAGTGTGTGAGAGCCAGATAAAGGAGGTGGTTGTGGGTATAGGCTCTGGGTATAGGTTGTTTGCATAGGAAGGGCAGCTCACATGCAAGTTATTTGTTATTTCTAGGTATTAGCTCGCCCTAGTAGGATCAGTCTCTCCAGGGGCCCCAATACCCTAAGATGTCAAAGTATGAGAAAATAAAAGCCATGACTAAAAGAGGCTAATACATATTGAGCATTTACTTCTTATACCAGGTATGGTCTTTCGTGCTATGTTAGATTATCAATTTAATACTCAGAATAATATAAACTAGGTAATATTGTTACCTAGATTATACAGATGAAAATGTGATGCACAGAGAAGTTAGTAAGTTACCCAAGGCCACACAGCCAGCGAGTGGTAGAGATGATAGGATGGCTCAGACTTGACAGCTATTTTCAACTGGGAAGCCAGCTTTAGAAATTCTTCCAAGAAGAGGAAATAGTACAAGATGAGTTCTCAAAAAGATGTGACACAAAGAAAGGATAGAGGTGCATCCAGGCAGAAAAAAATTTTTTTTTTAAATACTGAAAATATATACAACCAATATAAGTTATGTATTTGCACAAATGCACATAAATATGGTTGGCTATAATCTGGGGATTGAGAGAGACGTCAGTGTAAGAGGTTGCTGGGGAGCTAGGAAAGAAGCTACCATGGAGGTTTTTCATGTTTTAGAAAAGAGCTCGGAATGTATATTGTGACCATGGAAGAAAATGAAGCACTAGGAGATCCTAAGCAGTGTGTAAAAATTTACAAGGTCATCTTTAGAATAATATAAAACAACGATTTCCCCAGAAAAAGATTACATCTTCTTGGCCTGACATGTATTTGCTCCTTCTTGGTTCCCCAGGCAAATGAAGTCCTCCAGAACTTCCTGCAGTCACAGGCGGCTATAGAGAAATCCATCCTGCAGTCAGACAAAGCCCTCACAGACAGAGAGAAGGACTTAGCAGGTACAGAGGCAGGACAGCTCACAACCGGATGGGTAGGTTCCTGTAGTGCCCTGAGTGATCTGACAGAAAGAACCTTCCTGCAACAAGGAGCTCCCTTTCCTTCTGTGGAACACATACGCTGCTAAATCTGTAAATAACAAGGGACTCGGGGTTATGTGTCAGCCAGACAATCAGGTGGATGCCTTTCCATCACATTCTGAAATTCCTTTTGCTGGTGTAGGTGGTGGGAAAATTCAGAGATTCCCTATCCCCCTACCTCCCAGCATTTTAAAAACTCGGTTTGGTCTGAGCTCAGGAGGGCAGGACTCAGGCCTGACTTGTTTTCCTCCCTCTCTAAAACCTTTGTGGAACAGCCGAGCGGGCCAAGAAGGAGGCAGCTGAGAAGGAGCAGGAGCTGCTAAGACAGAAACAGACGGAGCAGCAGCAAATGATGGAGGCTCGAGAGAGAAGCTACCAGGAAAATCTTGCCCAACTGAAGGAAAAGATGGAGCGGGAAAGGGAAAACCTTCTGAGAGAGCAGGAAAAGATGCTGGAGCACAAGCTGAAGGTGAGTCTGGACGGGGCTGGGCAGTGACTGACAGACAGTGCCCTGATTCTTCGGGAAGAAAAGCACCAAAATTTTATACAAAGTCATCATTCTAGAAGGAAATCCAAATGGTGTATGAGTCACTTAAATCTCATATATACCTGGTACTGATGCCCTTAAATCCACAAGACTGCAGCCCCTTCTGAAGTATTAGTGTTTGTACTGTACCAATAGCACTTCAGTGTGTTGGGCTGCTATTTTTGGTGATCGTAGGTTAGTTTTGTCAGTCTTACTCACTAGTCCTTAGGATTCTGTTACAACCATCAAAGGCACTTAAAATATATCTATCCAGTTTTTAAATGATCAGACTGGGCCTGATATGAAATACAGAGCTGAAAGCTCTAAAACTTGCTACATCTGTTTCCAGATATGCCTGATTCACCCTATACAACTATAGTAAAATCCATCTTTGTCCCACCCTAAAGCTTCATGATGAATATTCTGTACAGAGACAGTGGTTGCCATTATTTGTTACATGTGCATGGCCATGCTACCTCAGTGGAACTGAGAATTAATTAGGCTCAAACTTACATTCTATCCCAAAGGGCATCCTTACAGCTGAAGCACAGGATAGCTCTCAGGCTGGATCTGGCTCTGACTACTCCCCATCTTGAGTGAGATGGTGCTGAGGGAATTTTAGGACGATACTAACTATGCATGCTCTCGGAACCAGGTCAAAACATATGGAGCTATTTGACAAATTAATCAAAGAGCAGTCTGAGGTGGTAGAGAAATAGATGTGTTTAGCTACTGAAGCTGTTAAATGTAAAACCCTAATTCCTAGTAATTGGTGATTTCAGTAGTTGACTTTTTCCTCTTACAGGTCCAAAAAGAACTGCTTATAGAAGGATTTAAAGAGAAATCTGAAGGATTACATAGAGAAATAGATCACATGCGAAAAGAAATTGAAAGAACTAAAAACAATTGGGTTTCAACGTTCTTTGATGTTGCTGGCGATGCCTGCATGATAACACTGCCTTTGCCTGGTAAACTAATTGGTGCAGGGCTGAAAATTTTGAGCAAGCTCACACAATGAATAGACTTACAATTCCTGTTAAGGAAATTATAAATATAGCTTCGCTTGTTTTAGTAACATAATGCTGTAGTTCGTTTTTGAAGTACGTGTTTTATCCTAGTTTCAATCAAGAAAAGTTTAAAAATAAGAAGTACTTAACAAAAAATATCAGTGCCTGATACAACAGACAAACTTAATTTGATTAAATTAATTAATTTAAAGAAATAGGAAGCAAGAGATTAAGAAATGATGAAATTATTCACAGAAAAAATATAAGCAAAGAGAAAAGAAAAATGTCCAGATGAAGAGATTTGTAATTTCTATTACAGACAAGGAAATGGTTTTCTTAAGTTATAAGGAGCCCTCATCAATCAGTGAGAAAAAACAACAAACCCATTTTTTTAATGAGCAAAAATAGAAAAAGAAAATAAAAAATGCTTAACTTTACTGATAATAAAAGATGTGCCAAGACTAGGTGGTACCTGCTTCACCTGTAAGAGGGAAAACGAAGAGCACTTCTTAGAAAAGTACAAGTTTGACAAGGGTTTGGGGAAATTGCAAGGTGTCATTCTTGATAGAGTACAAATTAATGCACCTCTATATCAAAATTTTAAATGCACATAATTTTGATCCAGCAATTTCCCATTTAGGAATTTATGTTATAGATTTATTTAACGAGGTCAAAAATAACATGTGTACTACAATATATGTTTCAACATTGTTGTATGGCAAAAAATTGTAAACTGTCTCTCTGTTGGGTACTGGTTATATAAATCATGGGATATACTTACAAAGGAAAACTCTACAGTCACTCAAATAAAAGGGTATGCTGTATTTATACTAACATGAGAAAATATTCCAGATTTATCATAAATGAAAAAAAGGTACAGTTACTACCACAGAATTTAGAAAATAACAAATATATATATTTAGATAATTATTATCTAACTCAGGAAGAATACAAAATAAACGAATAACCATGGTTATTACAACTGGGATGAACATGGGTAGTTAAGGTGAGATGTAGGAGGATAACTAATTCTACATCATATATTCTCTTCTGTGTCTTTTAAATTTTGTATGAAATGAACTTATTACACATGCAAAAATAAATACAATTATTCAAATTAAAAATGAAATAATTGATGAAGTGTGAAAGTTCTTGGGTGAGAAGCAAATGGATAATGCTATGAGAAATGGCATAAATCAGCTCAACAGGAAGGGTGTGAGTACTACAATAGGAAACTGGAAAGCACGAGATAGACATGCATCCAGATCTTGTTTTCATTGTGGCCCTTCAATAAGGCCTTAACATTCTGCTCCCTATTTCTTTTCAGTATAAGTCCCCTGGGATGCTGGCTGGCATGGCCTCGAAATTTGAGTCTTACATTTATAAAAGTGATGAATTAAAAGGAACATTTTTATTTAGGGTCATTTCAATTTTTCTGGAAGTTTTGTTCCAGCTGACTATTGCTTTAGACTCCACGGTGGCTAAAATGAACTCTTTCTAATTCTGTGAGCTGGAGATAGTCTCCTGATTCTGGGCCTTTGCACACAGTCCACAGTCTTCTTTAAACACCCCTGGCCTCCTCAACCTATGTCCTTTATTTGCTAGTCTCTGCTCCTCCTAAGGGCTCCTTATTTTCTGACTTCCTGAGACTGGATGAGGTGGCCTGCTCTGTGTTACCATTGTGCCATGTTGTCACTCCTTCCATGGATAGTTCTTTTTGTATTGTTGTGAAAATTTAAATGACTTGTTTATAGCTTTCTCCCCTCCATCTCTTTTTTTAAAAATATTTCATTCTGCTGTACATAAATTAAAACATGTAAGTGTACTTATGTTTGTCCAATTTTTTATAAAGGGCCAATGCCTTTCTTGATTAGATACTCTTCTACGTTTTTCTCATTGCATGAGCTACACCCTTGGTGCATCCTCTGAATTCTTGTTTCTCTTTATTTCAAGTAGAGTGAGAAATTGAAAGCACTTAAAAACAACCATCTTGAGAAAATCTCTAAAGGTTTACATGCCCTCTCAATCTTTTACTATGGTTTGTTTCTTCCCAGTTAGAGAGCCATTATAATTAAAAATTCGCTTTGTCAAGTCCTTCCAAAGCATTCAATTTAGTTTTCATAGAAACAATCTCTTTTTTGTCCTACTGCCTCTTGATCTCAGCTACTTGATCATTTTCATCATCATAGCTTTAATTCCTAGCACAGAGCACACCACATAAACAACAGGTGTTCAAAAAACATTGGCTGAATAAATACATGAGCTGTCATCCATAGGACTTCAACTTAACATATCTTTACTATATTAACTGCTTTCTAGGGTTCTCAAAAGAAAAGACATAGTTTTAGGAACTATTGTAAAAATAACTCACTGTGGCCTAAAGGACATGCACACTCATCTGAACTTACTTCCCTGTTCTCTCTGAGGGACTGAACACCCCACATGCTCTGTGAAATTTCCACCCATGAAAATTACCCAGGGATGAATCCACCACCTTTGGCTCACAGCACAATTATTACATTTAAATAGTGAAGAAAGGATTAGAATCCTGCAAACTTCTCAATCCACCATAGTTCTTCTATCAGTTCAGGGTGCTTCTGCAGAAAGCAAATAATGGCAACTGCTGTCTCTGTACAGAATATTCGTTATGAAGCCTTAGGGTGGGACAAAGATGGATTTTACTATAGCTGTATAGGGTGAATCAGGCATATCTGGAAACTGATGTAGCAAGTTTTAGAGCTTTCAGCTCTGTATTTCATATCAGTGAGAATCAATTTCTCACTGAAAACAAAACCCATAGGCTGACAGAGTGGTGGAATCTGCACATTGTCCATAGTGCTGTCAGACAGGAACACTGTGATCAGTCCTCATCCCTTCCTTCCCTCTAGAGTCTTAAGGAAGCATTTCTGCTTTCTCAAGAGTTGTGAAGTACTGCTTAGTTGCCTTGCATTTTCCCTAAGTATTCGGAAACAATTATAGGTGCTAACAAGTATCAGTGGGATGATGTGATGTCCCGTGGAAGCAACAGGAATATGAAACAGCCATAGAATGTTGACATGACATTATCATAGTTTAGAGATCAAGAAGGCATCAGGAGTGAGGTAAGCGATGATAAAAGCAGAGTAAAAGAAATTGTTAGCCCCTTTGAAGTTCAGTCAAAAGTTGTTATCTTTTGGACTCCAAGCAACAGACCTCTCACATACTTGAAAATTGATAAATAATTGTTGAATTATTGAAGGAATCAAAGATCTATCCCAGAACTTATTCAACAACTTTTATGAAGGCAGTTTCACAACCATATTGGCACATAGCATTTTGTACAGAGAGAATTCCTCTGCTTTGGACAGTTCTACAAGTCTTTTCCACTCTCTCAGACCTGTCTACCTGCTGCCTCACTCGGGCCTCCTTCCCACGTTAGCCTGATCTGTGCACAGTTAAACTTACTTCTTAAAGAAATTCTTCAGTGTTCAAGTGGTGTAGGGGGAAGAATAAATATGTTAATAAATGCAAAGAGAAATGGAGCTGACCTCTCTCCTAGAATATAGGAACTGGCTTAAGGAAGCAGGAGAGCTGATGGCAGTGTTATGTGGTCTTCTTTTGTCCTCAGTCTCGTATTAAATCTTGCCAAGGGTAAAAACAGCTGAACAGCCTGTTTGTAGTCTGAGAAAGTCCCTGTCTGTGAAGCAAAGGCTCACTTCAACATGTACACTGTGAGCTACTGTGGCAGGTTCGCTGGCCGTGAAGTTAGATCAGGGGTGCAGGGAGAGGTGGGACAGCAGGTTCTAGTCCCGGAGCATACGCAGTTGGCACAAGCTACTGAGCCTGCCATGTCTCATGTCTTTTTCACAGAAGGCTATGGCGTCCTGTTCATTTCTCCTGACTCATCTCATACTTTAGACACCACTGACTTTATTATTTCCACCAAACTTTATGTCTATTAACAAATTATCTGTCACTAATTCAGAAAAGAATGTTTCCTGTGCTAAATCACCAACTCTTAAGGTGATCATTCTAGATTAGGGTAATTAATTGATTACACATGGATGTAAATTAGATCAGCATTTTAACAGCCACAGCATAATGATTATTCTGAAATATCTAAAGTAAATTACAAATGAATAAAATAATAACTTGCTCCAGTTCCAACCTGCTATGGTAATAAAGCTTTGCTTTCTTTATTCCCTTATCAGGATAAAACAGCTTTTGGCCCCCAGAACTATATAAGACAATCCTCGTTAGTGTTTAAACCAAACAAGCCAGTACAATCTCTCATTCCAAGTAGCCTTTCTTATCTGACCTACCTTAATATAATAACTCAACTGTGCAGAAACTTTAATGTGTGACAAAGTTCTCTATATAATTATTTCTTATTAAATCATTGTCTAACAAATAAATCACTAATGAATTGTAATATACAATACCAAGCAGAAAATATTTCTTAAATCATTTTATTTTTCAAAGGGGAAATGACTTTATTGCTGTGTATGCTTACTTTGATTATAAAATAAAGTCATTGAAAAAATTCACAGTCCTCAGAAAAGTAAATAAAAAATAACATCTAATGATCAAGTAATACTGTTAATTTCAGAGTATATATCCTTCTAGTCCTTATCAATCTATTACTGATTTACAAGTTTATTAATAAATGGTAACATTTTATACATCCTGTTATGGGTTGAATTGTGTACCATATTCATACATGGAAGACCTAAGCCCCAATGTGATAGCATTTAAAGACAGGGCCTTTCAGAGGTAATCAGGATTAAATGAGGTCACAAGGGTGGAGCCCAGTGATAGGATTTGTACCCTTATAAGAAGAGACACCAGAGAGCTTGCTTTCTCTCTCTCCTCTCTCTCCCTGTGACCACACAAAACAGAGATCATGTGAGAAGTCAGCGAAATGGCGGCTGCCTACAAGCCTAGAAAAGAGACCTCAGAATGAAGCCTACTTTGCTGGCACCTTGATTTTGGACTTTCTAGCCTCCAGAAAACTGTGAGGAATAAATATCTGTTGTTTAAGCCATCTGAGCATCCCAAGCAGACTAAAACACATCTCACAAATTAAATTACTCTCAGCCAATTTGTCCAAATTATCAACAATAACTTTGGTTCATACAGAAAAAGGTTTGAAGGGTAGGCCGTGAATTCAATTTTTTCATATTATTGATTAATTGTAAGTATTATCAACAAAGAATGTTCTCTACATAACTATGTAGGAAAGAAGAAAAATGGTTTTATTATTGAGTAACCAAAGCCAAGTACATGTGTATAGGTATTACGCAAGTGACTACAATGCCAGGATAAAATTTCACACATCCCAGCAGATGTGATCATTTTATACCGCACTGTTTTTAGCCAGTTATCTAACATATTTTCTTACAATAAAGCCATCCTGTTTTCCTATAAGAGGACCGACAGCACAAGTTGCTGTTTTACCCTGACTGTTGCTGTACCTTCCTTTATATAGTTCATCCTATGTGCACTTGGGAATTGAGGTGGCTGTTTGCTGAGTCAGCTGCCTTCATATGAAAGAATGATAAACCTTCTCTCATCTCTCTGAGAAGAAATGGTTCCATCCAGGATAGGCACCTACGTAACGCTTTCTGGATGTCAAGGAGCCTCGAGCTCTACCTTTCTGACTGCTTACTTTTCAAAGAGATGGAGTTCAGACCCTTGACGACATATCTGGGTTGCAAAACGGGCAGTGGTTTTATTTAGCACCTTGAGAGTTTTATTTACATTCAAAAGTTTAGAGAAACAATAACAAACAAAACTCTGGAAACTATACAAACACATGGAAATTAAACAGCATTCTACTTAATGACATATGGGTCCAAGAAGAAATCAAGCAGGAAATCAAAAAATTTATTGAAACTAATGAAAACAATGATACATCATACCAAAACCTGTGGGATACTGCAAAACCAGTATTAAGGGGAAAATTTATTGCATTAAATGCTCACTTCAGAAGAATGGAAAGATGGCAAGTGAACAACCTAACACTTCGCCTTCAAGAACTAGAAAAACAAGAAGAATCCAAACCTAAAGTTAGCAGACGGAAAGAAATCATTAAGATCAGAGCAGAACTGAATGAAATTGAAAACCAAAAAACAATTCAAAAGATCAACGAATCAAAAAGTTGGTTTTTTGAAAAGATAAATAAAATTGACAAACCATTAGTATGGCTAACAAAAAAAAGAAGAGAGAAGACCCAAATAACAAAAATTAGAAATGAAAAAGGCGATATTACAACTGATTCATCTGAAATACAAGGAATCATTCGAGACTACTATAAACAACTATACGCAAACAAATTTGAAAATCTGGAGGAAATGGATAAATTTCTGGACACACAAAAGCTCCCAAAACTGAACCATGAAGACGTAGAAAATTTGAACAGACCAATAACAATAAAGGAGATTGAAGGTGTTATCAGAAGGCTCCCAACAAAGAAAAGCCCAGGACCAGATGGATTCACAGCAGAATTTTACCAAACATTCAAACAGGAATTGACACGGATTCTTTACAAACTATTCCAAAAAATTGAAACGGACGCAAATCTCCCAAACTCGTTCTGTGAAACAAACATCATCCTGATACCAAAACCAGGTAAAGATATAACCAAACAAGCAAACTACAGGCCGATTTCCTTGATGAATATAGATGCAAAAATCCTCACTAAAATACTAGCAAATGGAATACAGCAACACATACGTAAAATTATTCACCACGATCCAGTGGGATTCATCTCAGGGATGCAAGGTTGGTTCAACATACGCAAATCAATAAATGTAATACACCATATAAATAAAGTCAAACACAATGACCATATGATATAGATGCTGAAAAAGCATTTGATAAAATTCAGCACTCATTCATGGCAAAGACCCTCTATAATTTAGGTATAGAGGGAAAGTATCTCAACATAATTAAAGCCATATATGACAAACCCACTGCCAATATCATCCTGAATGGGGAAAAGCTGAAAGCTTTTCCTTCAAGAACAGGAACTAGACAAGGATGCCCACTCTCACCACTCTTATTCAACATAGTGTTGGAAGTACTAGCCAGAGCAATCAGACAAGAGAAGGAAATAAAGGGCATCCAGATTGGAAAAGGTGAAGTCAAACTGTCCCTGTTTGCAGATGACATGATCCTATATATCGAACAGCCTAAAACCTCTACAAAAAAACTGTTGGAATTGATAAATGATTTCAGCACAGTAGCAGGATGCAAAATCAACACACAAAAATCAGTAGCATTTCTTTTCTCCAATAGTGAACATGCAGAACGAGAAATCAAGAAAGCCTGCCCATTCACAATAGCCACCAAAAAAATAAAATACTTAGGAATTGAGATAACCAAGGAGGTGAAAAATCTCTATAATGAGAACTACAAACCACTGCTGAGAGAAATTAGAGAAGATAAAAGAAGATGGAAAGATATCCCTTGCTCTTGGATTGCAAGAATCAACATAGTGAAAATGTCCATACTACCCAAAGTGATATACAAATTCAATGCAATCCCCATCAAAATTCCAAAGACATTTTTCTCAGAAATGGAAAAAACTATCCAGACATTTATATGGAACAATAAAAGACCATGCATAGCCAAAGCAATGCTGAGCAAAAAAAATAAAGCTGGAGGCATAACACTATCTGACTTTAAGCTATACTACAAAGCTATAATAACCAAAACAGTATGGTACTGGCATAAAAACAGACACACTGACCAATGGAATAGAATAGAGAATCCAGAAATCAACCCACACACTTACTGCCATCTGATCTTTGACAAAGGCACCAAGCCTATTCACTGGGGAAGGGACTGCCTCTTCAGCAAATGGTGCTGGGATAACTGGATATCCATATGCAGGAGAATGAAACTAGATCCATACCTCTCACCGTATACTAAAATCAACTCAAAATGGATTAAGGATTTAAATATACACCCTGAGACAATAAAACTTCTTAAAGAAAACATAGGAGAAACACTTCAGGAAATAGGACTGGACACAGACTTCATGAATACGACCCCAAAAGCACGGGCAACCAAAGGAAAAATAAACAAATGGGATTATATCAAACTAAAAAGTTTCTGCACAGCAAAAGAAACAATTAACAGAGTTAAAAGACAACCAACAGAGTGGGAGAAAATATTTGCAAAATATACATCTGACAAAGGATTAATATCCAGAATATATAAGGAACTCAAACAACTTTACAAGAAGAAAACAAGCAACCCAATTAAAAAATGGGCAAAAGAGCTAAGTAGGCATTTCTCTAAGGAAGATATACAAATGGCCAACAGATATATGAAAAAATGCTCAACATCACTCAGCATCTGGGAAATGCAAATCAAAACCACACTGAGATACCATCTAACCCCAGTTAGGATGGCTAAAATCCAAAAGACCCTGAATGGTAAATGCTGGCGAGGTTGCGGAGAAAAAGGAACTCTCATACATTGTTGGTGGGTCTGCAAAATGGTGCAGCCTCTATGGAAAATGGTATGGAGGTTCCTCAAACAATTGCAGATAGATCTACCATACGACCCAGCTATCCCACTGTTGGGAATATACCCAGAGGAATGGAAATCATCACGTCGAAGGTATACCTGTTCCCCAATGTTCATCGCAGCACTCTTTACAATAGCCAAGAGTTGGAACCAGCCCATGTGCCCATCATCAGATGAGTGGATACGGAAAATGTGGTACATCTACACAATGGAATACTACTCAGCTATAAAAACGAATGAAATACTGCCATTTGCAACAACATGGATGGACCTTGAGAGAATTATATTAAGTGAAACAAGTCAGGCACAGAAAGAGAAATACCACATGTTCTCACTTATTGGTGGGAGCTAAAAATTAATATATAAATTCACACACACACACACACACACAAACCGGGTGGGGGGGGGAGGAAGAAGATATGACAACCACAATTACTTGAAGTTGATACGACAAACAAACAGGAAGGACATTGTTGGGGGGAGGGGGGAGGGAGGAGAGAGGGAGGTTTTGGTGATGGGGAGCAATAATCAGCCACAATGTATATCGACAAAATAAAATTAAAAAAAAAAAAAGTTTAGAGAACGGACTGACCCGTTCATCTCCAAAAATACAGTGTAAAAAGGAGATGAGAAAGTGAATTCTTTTCAGCTTTTAAACAGAAGGAATTCATCTTTATTTACCCTTAAATTATACATTATTCTCAAAGATTCAATTGCCCCTGGAACTGTTTCTTGGTTGCCTGAATAAAAAATAGGTTTTACTGGTCAGGGAAAAAAAAAATCAGCTGATTTCATAGCACTGGCTCTATTTTTCCTCTGTTATTTTCACTTTCAATGTCACTTAAATTAACAGGAAATATGTTTTCTGATTCTGTCCTAATATTGACAATGGAATTATACATTCATAAAAAGTGTTGGGGATGAATTTTGGACTGTATTATTTGCAAAATATTAATCAGACAGACTGAGAAAGTTAGGGAATGCAAGAAGAGAAACAGGCTGAATCAACAAGTCCTTGCCCAATTTCTCTCAGATTAGAGTTGAATATATCCCCAAATTCTATTGACACACTGACTGGGCATTTTAGGATCTGAGCCTGTTTTATAAAAAAGCTTTGGTAAGAATCTTAATTTGAAATCAGCCTTTAAATTCTCCAGTGATTCCCCCAAAGTGTCCAAATTCTATTGGGTGACAATGACATTGAAGAGGAAAACTCCTGATCATGTTTGTTTACTTTCTTTTTCTTTTCTTTAATTTCTTTTTTTTTTCTTAAATGCATTTAAAATTAAAGGTCCCATGTAGCTTTTTTATTTATTAGTATAAGGATGACTGTCATAGAGTGTTTTTATAGCTTTTTAAATTAGCAAATAACATTGAGACAGTGGAGGCTCAGTTCAAATGTGTAGAGTAGTATAATATAACAAAATGTACACTAGGATTAAAAAATATAAAAAGAAAAAAAGGCACATCCCCAAAGCTTTGTTATGCCCTGTTTCAATCAATAACCCATCTGCCTTCTCAAAGATAACCCCTCTCCTGACTGTTAACATCAGAGATTAGGATTACCTGTTAGTGAATTTTGTATAAATGAAATCGAAAGTATGCATTCTATTATGTCCACCTCATACAACTCAACTTTATAATTGTGATATTTGTTTATGTTGTTTTTTGTAATTATCATGTGTTAATTTTCATTGCTATACATCTTTATTTTTTTTATTTTTTTTAATTTTATTTTGTCGATATACATTGTGGCTGATTATTGCTCCCCATCACCAAAACCTCCCTCCCTTCTCCCTCCCCCCTCCCCCCCAACAATGTCCTTTCTGTTTGCTTGTCGTATCAACTTCAAATAATTGTGGTTGTTATATCTTCTTCCCCCCCCGGTTTGTGTGTGTGTGTGTGTGAATTTATATATTAATTTTTAGCTCCCACCAATAAGTGAGAACATGTGGTATTTCTCTTTCTGTGCCTGACTTGTTTCACTTAATATAATTCTCTCAAGGTCCATCCATGTTGTTGCAAATGGCAGTATTTCATTCGTTTTTATAGCTGAGTAGTATTCCATTGTGTAGATGTACCACATTTTCCGTATCCACTCATCCGATGATGGGCATCTGGGCTGGTTCCAACCCTTGGCTATTGTAAAGAGTGCTGCGATAAACATTGGAAAACAGGTATACCTTCGACTTGATGATTTCCATTCCTCTGGGTATATTCCCAACAGTGGGATAGCTGGGTCGTATGGTAGATCTATCTGCAATTGTTTGAGGAACCTCCATACCATTTTCCATAGAGGCTGCACCATTTTGCAGTCCCACCAACAATGTATGAGAGTTCCTTTTTCTCCGCAGCCTCGCCAGCATTTATCGTTCATAGTCTTTTGGATTTTAGCCATCCTAACTGGGGTTAGATGGTATCTCAGTGTGGTTTTGATTTGCATTTCCCGGATGCTGAGTGATGTTGAGCATTTTTTCATATGTCTGTTGGCCATTTGTATATCTTCCTTAGAGAAATGCCTACTTAGCTCTTTTGCCCATTTTTTAATCGGGTTGTTTGTTTTCTTCTTGTACAGTTGTTTGAGTTCCTTATATATTCTGGATATTAATCCTTTGTCAGATATATATTTTGCAAATATTTTCTCCCACTCTGTTGGTTGTCTTTTAACTCTGTTAATTGTTTCTTTTGCTGTGCAGAAGCTTTTTGGTTTGATATAATCCCATTTGTTTATTTTTCCTTTGGTTGCCCGTGCTTTTGGGGTCGTATTCATGAAGTCTGTGTCCAGTCCTATTTCCTGAAGTGTTTCTCCTATGTTTTCTTTAAGAAGTTTTATTGTTTCAGGGTGTATATTTAAATCCTTAATCCATTTTGAGTTGATTTTAGTATACGGTGAGAGGTATGGATCTAGTTTCATTCTCCTGCATATGGATATCCAGTTATCCCAGCACCATTTGCTGAAGAGGCAGTCCCTTCCCCAGTGAATAGGCTTGGTGCCTTTGTCAAAGATCAGCTGACAGTAAGTGTGTGGGTTGATTTCTGGATTCTCTATTCTATTCCATTGGTCAGTGTGTCTGTTTTTATGCCAGTACCATACTGTTTTGGTTATTATAGCTTTGTAGTATAGCTTAAAGTCAGATAGTGTTATGCCTCCAGCTTTATTTTTTTTGCTCAGCATTGCTTTGGCTATGCGTGGTCTTTTATTGTTCCATATAAATGTCTGGATAGTTTTTTCCATTTCTGAGAAAAATGTCTTTGGAATTTTGATGGGGATTGCATTGAATTTGTATATCACTTTGGGTAGTATGGACATTTTCACTATGTTGATTCTTCCAATCCAAGAGCATGGGATATCTTTCCATCTTCTTGTATCCTCTCTAATTTCTCTCAGCAGTGGTTTGTAGTTCTCATTATAGAGATTTTTCACCTCCTTGGTTAACTCAATTCCTAAGTATTTTATTTTTTTGGTGGCTATTGTGAATGGGCAGGCTTTCTTGATTTCTCGTTCTGCCTGTTGACTATTGGAGAAAAGAAATGCTACTGATTTTTGTGTGTTGATTTTGTATCCTGCTACTGTGCTGAAATCATTTATCAATTCCAAGAATTTTTTTGTAGAGGTTTTAGGCTGTTCGATATATAGGATCATGTCATCTGCAAACAGGGACAGTTTGACTTCACCTTTTCCAATCTGGATGCCCTTTATTTCCTTCTCTTGTCTGATTGCTCTGGCTAGTACTTCCAACACTATGTTGAATAAGAGTGGTGAGAGTGGGCATCCTTGTCTAGTTCCTGTTCTTAAAGGAAAAGCTTTCAGCTTTTCCCCATTCAGGATGATATTGGCTGTGGGTTTGGCATATATGGCTTTAATTATGTTGAGATACTTTCCCTCTATACCTAACTTATAGAGGGTCTTTGTCATGAATGAGTGCTGAACTTTATCAAATGCTTTTTCAGCATCTATAGAGATGATCATATGGTCCTTGTGTTTGAGTTTATTAATATGGTGTATCACATTTATTGATTTGCGTATGTTGAACCAACCTTGCATCCCTGGGATGAATCCCACTTGATCGTGATGAATAATTTTACGTATGTGTTGCTGTATTCTGTTTGCTAGTAATTTAGTGAGGATTTTTGCATCTATATTCATCAGTGATATTGGCCTGTAGTTTTCTTTTTTGGTTATATCTTTACCTGGTTTTGGTATCAGGATGATGTTTGCTTCATAGAATGAGTTTGGGAAATTTGCGTCCGTTTCAATCTTTTGGAATAGTTTGTAAAGAATCCGTGTCAATTCCTGTTTGAATGTTTGGTAAAATTCTGCTGTGAATCCATCTGGTCCTGGGCTTTTCTTTGTTGGGAGCCTTCTGATAACAGCTTCAATCTCCTTTATTGTTATTGGTCTGTTCAAATTTTCTACGTCTTCACGGTTCAGTTTTGGGAGCTTGTGTGTGTCCAGAAATTTATCCATTTCCTCCAGATTTTCAAATTTGTTGGCGTATAGTTGTTTATAGTAGTCTCGAATGATTCCTTGTATTTCAGATGAATCAGTTGTAATATCGCCTTTTTCATTTCTAATTTTTGTTATTTGGGTCTTCTCTCTTCTTTTTTTTGTTAGCCATGCTAATGGTTTGTCAATTTTATTTATCTTTTCAAAAAACCAACTTTTTGATTCGTTGATATTTTGAATTGTTTTTTGGTTTTCAATTTCATTCAGTTCTGCTCTGATCTTAATGATTTCCTTCCGTCTGCTAACTTTAGGTTTGGATTGTTCTTGTTTTTCTAGTTCTTTAAGGTGAAGTGTTAGGTTGTTCACTTGCCATCTTTCTATTCTTCTGAAGTGAGCGTTTAATGCGATAAATTTTCCCCTCAATACTGCTTTTGCAGTATCCCACAGGTTTTGGTATGATGTATCATTGTTTTCATTAGTTTCAATAAATTTTTTGATTTCCTGCTTGATTTCTTCTTGGACCCATATGTCATTAAGTAGAATGCTGTTTAATTTCCATGTGTTTGTATATTTTCCAGAGTTTCATTTGTTATTAATTTCTAGTTTTAATCCATTGTGGTCTGAGAAGATACATGGGATAATTGCAATTTTTTTGAATTTATTGAGACTTGATTTGTGACCTAATATGTGATCTATCCTGGAGAATGATCCATGTGCTGCTGAGAAGAATGAATATTCTGAGGTTGTTGGGTGGAATGTTCTGTAGATATCTGCCAATTCCAAGTGGTCTAGAGTCTTGTTTAGATCTTGTGTTTTTCTACTGATTCTTTGCCTAGATGATCTGTCTAATATTGATAGTGGGGTGTTCAGTTCCCCTGCTATTATGGTATTAGTGTCTATTTCCTTCTTTAGGTCTAATAGAGTTTGTTTTATAAATCTGGCTGCTCCAACATTGGGTGTGTACATATTAATGATTGTTATGTCTTCTTGATGGATCAGTCCTTTTATCATTAAGTAGTGTCCCTCATTGTCTCTTTTTATGGTTTTTAGTTTAAAGTCTATTTTGTCAGATATAAGAATAGCTACTCCAGCTCGTTTTTCTTTTCTGTTTGCATGGTAAATCTTTTTCCATCCTTTCACTCTTAGTCTGTGTGAATCTTTATGGGTGAGGTGGGTCTCTTGTAGGCAGCATATAGTTGGGTTCTGCTTTTTGATCCAGTCAGCCAGTCTGTGTCTTTTAATTGGGGAATTTAAGCCTTTTACATTAAGAGTTGTTATTGAAAGGTGTTGATTTATTCCTAGCATTTTATTGGTTGTTTGGTTGTCTTAGGTGTCTTTTGTTCCTTGCTTTCTGATTTACTGTTTGTTTTCTGTGTTTGTTGGTTCCTTAGGTTGTAGATAGTGTTTTTGTTAGCTTGTTTTCTCTTCATGAATGCCATTTTTATTATACTAGCGGGTTTAGATTTTTCTTGGGTTTTTATGGCAGTGGTTGTTATTTTTCAGGAACCAAACCCAATACTCCCTTGAGGATTTCTTGTAAGGGTGGTCTTGTGGTAGTGAACTCCCGCAGTTTTTGTTTGTCTGAGAAATATACTATTTGCCCCTCATTTCGGAAGGATAGCCTTGCAGGGTAGAGTATTCTTGGCTGGCAATCTTTGTCTTTTAGTATTTTGAAAATATCATCCCATTCCTTTCTAGCTTTTAGGGTTTGTGATGAAAAGTCTGATGTTAACCTGATTGGGGCTCCCTTATAGGTGATTTGACGCTTCTCTCTTGCAGCTTTTAAGATTCTCTCTTTATCTCTGAGTTTTGCCAATTTGACTATGACATGTCTTGGAGAAGGTCTTTTTGGGTTGAATACATTTGGAGATCGTTGAGCTTCCTGGATCTGAAGATCTGTAATTTTTCCTATACCTGGGAAGTTTTCCGCCACTATTTTGTTGAATATGTTTTCAATGGAATCTCCATTTTCCTCCCCTTCTGGAATACCCATGACTCGGATATTTGATTGCTTGAGGTTGTCTGATATCTCTCTCAGATTTTCTTCAATGTCCTTGATTCTTTTTTCTTTCTTTTTGTCTGCTTGTGTTATTTCAAACAGCCCATCTTCAAGTTCAGAGGTTCTCTCTTCAACTTCGACAAGCCTGCTGGTTAAACTCTCCGTTGTGTTTTTCATTTCGTTGAATAACTTCTTCAGTTCAGCAAGTTCTGCTACATTTTTTTTCAGGACATTGATTTCCTTGTACATTTCCTCTTTCAGATCCTGTATACTTTTCCTCATTTCATCATGATGTCTAGCTGAGTTTTCTTGTATCTCATTCAGTTTCCTTAGAATTATCACTCGAAATTCCTTGTCAGTCCTTTCAAGGGCTTCTTGTTCTATAGGATCTAGAGTTTGAGATTTATTAACTTTTGGTGGTGTACTTTCTTGATTTTTTGTATTTCTGGTATCTTTTTTTTGGTGTTTATTCATTGTGGCCGGGGGTTTCACAGTTCACCGGTTTAAGACTAATGACTAACTAGGATGTTGCTGTGGTTGCCAATTTGGTATGGCTCCCTCCATGACTGCTCAGTTGGCCTCTAGTGCCTTGTTTTTGTGGTTGCCTCGGGTCTTGGGCTTCTCCGGGGAGCCACCTTTCTGGTCAGCTTGGACTCTGCTGGGCTGGTGGATCACGTACCACAGGGTGTGTGATCTCTGTTGAGCTTTCACTTCCCGTGCAGGACTTCTCCCTGTTCTGTGTGCTCTGGCCCAGGCTGTTAGATCGTGCAGTGGCGACCCCACCGGGTGTGTGGTTTCTGTCGAGTCTCCGCCTCCCTGGCCGCACGTCTCCCCACTCTGTGCGCACTGTGCTGGGCTGGGGCGTGTCTTCTGCACCCCTCGTCTATCAGCTGGGCCTTCAAGACCCTGCTCGGCACCGCCTCGCCCAGGAAGTCTACCAGGTTTCTGCTGGGCACAGACGACCAGTCTCTCTGGGTGCCTTTGTAGCACTATGTAGATCTTTCTCGGGTCTTGTTCACCTTTGTATCCCCCCAGTATAAACCGAGTCTAGCGCCCACCTGCAGCCTGGTCTCCGGCCGGTTCAAGCGGACCTGGGAACTCTCCTACCACACTATTCCCAACCAGAAATTCGTTAGGCTTTTTTCCAAACTGGTGGCCGCAGAGATGGTGTCTGCCTCCCAGTAACAGGGAGTTTACCTGGGGCCGGAGTCCAGGGTATGGTGGAGTGATGGGTACTACCTTTCCCTCCCGACTCTGGCCCGGGACACCCCTGTCACCAGCCCCGCCAGAGAACCGCGGAGGGAGTTGGAGCCGAGGCCGGTCCGCAGGCTCCGGAAAGCCCGGCGCCAGGCCAAGCAAGTGGGAGGGCTCAGTTATGGCCGAGCAGGGCGGAGCTGCCCGCACCTGGGAAAATGGAGGCAGCACCGGGCGGTGAGTGGCCTGGTGGTGCAGGCGGGAGCCGCGTGGGCATGCACCCCCCGAACAGAGCTGTGCCAGGGATCACTCACAGTGCTGTGCCAGGTCGGGTGCTCACTCTGTCTCTGGTTTGCCGCCTTTCCCAGTTCTCGGCCGCTGCCGCCTCGGGCTATTCAGTCGCGGTGCGGCTCGGGCGCTCCCAGGAATCTTCTTTAATGCCGGCCTGAAACCTCGAATCCTGAATAGGGCAGCTGGCCGCCTTCAGCGCGGCCCCGGCCTCCGGGATCCTGGCTGCATCCACAGCAGCCCTGGCGCCGTGTTCCCTGTTTCGAGACTCGCTTTTGCAGCTAAGAAACAGTTCTTTTCCTGCTCCACACTTCAAAGCTGTTGCCTGTAAATGAGGCAGCCTCTCCTGCCGGGGGGCAAAGTGGTGGTGACCCCCCACAACCGGTCAGCAGCAGCAGTCCTCCCTTAAGAGATGGCGAGAGGAAGGTCCACAGGTTTCCCGGCTGCCTGAGGCCCAGTGGCCGCCTTTTTCACCTCAGGTACTCCGCGCCAGCCGCCGCAGCCGCCGCCATCTTGAAAGAAACCTACATCTTTATTTTTTACAAACATACCACAGTTCTTATATCTACTGACTGTGGATGGGCATTTGGAATATTTTCAGTTTGGAACTATTATGAATATTACTGGTATTATTATTTTATGAACGTTTTTGATGTGCATATAAACACATTTCTGTTGGATATATATATACGTATAGGAGTGAAATGGCCACATCAAAGTGTATATGCATTCAACTTTAACAGACACTATAATGTCAATTTTTCATTGTGTATTCTAAATCACTTTCCAACTTACAATGATTTGTAAAATAAACAATTTTTCAGGAAGACTATTACTAGTCTGAAACAATTTTTGTATGGTTAATGATTCTACTTATTCACAGAGTCTTTATATTTGTTTGGAAGTCATGCATTCATGAAAATGAGTAAAATAATGTGTGGAATAATCTTTGCAGAAAGTAGAAATCTGAGATTACAACAAAGTGACATATTTAGTATAGGAAACTCACTAAATTAGTTCATTGCCTCACATTTGTGCAGGACCAATTTCCAATTCCTTTTTTCTATATTTTTCCATGACCGGCAACATCCAGATTGTTTTTCAGTGTTGTTTGTTAGCTTTTTGTGACAGTGGCTACTGACTTTTTATTTAGTTCAAGAATTTTGTACATGTATAAATCCTGACTCCAGAAAGAATTTCTTTCATATCCCCAGATTTATATCAGCTGAAGAATCACACTAAGAAGTTCACTGATTTGAAACTGCTTGAAGTCCTTGTTTCCAGGAACACTATGCAGATCCAGACACCACCAGTTTTGTGCTTCATCTCCTTATGTTACATGATGTTTAAATGAGATTTTCTTGTCTGTGAATATATATTAAGGCCCCAAATTTGATGGCATTGGATGTCAAATAGCCACTTATTTCACAGCAAGTTTCTGGATCAGCTTTTATAGAATTAGGTTGGGTCATGAAAGAATGTCATTCCAGTTCAATCAAATTGACACTTGTTATCCTCTATCACTTCAGGAAAACATTTTAATTATAATTCCTCTCTTACCAATGTGCTCTTTTATTTATTATGGTAAAAACATGTAAAAATTACCACACTAATTACTTATTAACATACAGTTCAGTTGGTATTAAGTATATTCACATTGTTCTGAAACAGATCAAGGGAATTTTTTATCTCACAGAACTGAAAATCTGTACCCATTAACCTACAACTTGTCATCCCCACCTCCTTTCACCCCCCGTAAACCACACCACTCAACTTTTTGTTTCTGTGAATTTGACTTCTTTAGATACCTCATGTAACTGGAATCATATGATATTTTTCTTTGTGGGACTGGCTTATTTCATTTAGCATAATGCCCTCTAGGTTCATCCATTTCATAGTATGTGACAGAATTTCTTTCATTTTTAAGATTGAGTAATAAATATTCCATAGTATGTATATAACTCATTTTGTTTATTCATACATCTGCCAATAAACATTTGGGTGTCTTTCACCTGAGCAATAGTGTTTCCCTGAGCACGGGTATGCAGATATCTTTTTGAGACTCTGATTCAGTTCTTCAAGTATATTTCCAGAAGTGGGATTGTTGAGTCATATGGAAGTTCTATTTTTAATTTTTATTCGGAGTCCCTTGAGATTCCATGTAAATTTTAGAATGGATTTTTCTATCTCTGCAAAAATAAATCATTGGTATTTAGACAGGAATTCCACTGAATTTATAGATCTCTTTGATTAGTATTGTTGACATCATAACAAAATTAAGTCTTCCAATCCATGAACATGGGATACCTGCCAATTTATTTGGTTTCTCTTTAATTACTTTCAGTAATGTTTGTAGATTTGACTATACAAGTCTTTCTTTTCCTTGGATAAATTTATCCCTTCATATTTTTTTGATACTATTATAAATGGAATTGTTTTTTAATTTCCTTTTTGAACTGTTCATTTTTAGTGCATAGTAATACAACTTATTTTTTTTTTCTGATTATGTGTCCTGCAACTTTGCTGAAATTGTTAATTAGTTCTAAGAATTTTTTGTGTGTAATCTTTAGGATTTTCTACATATAAGAATAAGTTGTCTTTTAACAGAGATAATTGTACTTCTTTCCGAATTTGGATGTGTGTTTTTTTCTTTTTCTTGACCAATTTCTCTGGCTAGGAATTCCAGTACTATGATGAATGGAAGTGGCAAAAGTGGGCATCTTTGTCTGGTTCCTGACCAAAGAGAAAAAGATTTAGTCTATCACCATTGAGTATATGTATTAGTCCATTTTGTGTTGCTATAACAGAAAAACCTGAGACTGGGTAATTTATAAAGAACAGAGGTTTATTTGGCTTACGATTCTGGGACAGCTCCATCTGGCACAGGTCTCAGGCTGCTTCTACTCATGGTGGGAAGTGGCAGGCAGCCGGCGGGTACAAGCAGATCACATGGTGAGAGGAAGCAAGAGAGAGAGAGGAGGTGCCAGGGTCCTATAAACAACCAGCTCTCATGGGAGCTAATAGAGCGAGAACTCACTCATTACTCCCCTCACCTGAGGAAAGCACTAATCCATTCACAAGGGATCCACCCCCATGAGTCAATCAGCTTCCAATACTGCCACATTGGGGATTAAATTTCCACATGATTTTTGGAGGGGACAACACATCCAAACTCCACTGGTAAAATCTGAGTTGTGGGTTTTTATATATGACTATGAATATTTTGAGGTGTTTTCTTTTTATTCTTAGTTTGTTAAGGGTTTTTATTATGAAAGTGTGCAGAATTTTGGCTAATGCTTTTTTCTGCATTAATTAAAATTACCTTGTGGCTTTCTTCCTTATTCTGCTAACTTGGTGTATCACATTGATTTTGTTGTTGAACCATCCTTGCATAGTTGGAGTAAATCTAACTTGGTCACTGTACTAGTCCGTTTCTGTTGCCTATAACAAAATACATCGAACTGGGTGATTTATAAAGAAAACAAAATTTATTGCTTACAGTTTCTGAGGCTGGGAAGTCTAAAGTCCAGGGAACACAGCTGGTGAAAGTCTTGTGTGGTGGCAACAGTGATGGCAGGGTATCACACTGCAAAATGGCAGAGCAGAGAGAGCAGGGAGAGAGAAAGACAGACTTTCCTCTTTTTTTAATCTCTCAGACCCATGCCACTGACCACCATTTTTAATCCATTCACTACTGCATAGTCCTACAATCCAATCACCTATTCAAGGCTCCACCTTTTGATTACCATAATAGAGTTTCCCACCCTCTTAACAGTCACAGTGGGGACCAAGTTTCTAATACATAAAACTTAAGGGACAGAATTCAAGTTTCAGTGAGTGTTGGGGGGACATAATTCAATCTGCTACAGTCATAGTGTATAATCTTCTTAACATGCTGTTGAGTTCAGTTTGCTCTTTGTTGAGGATTTTTACTTCAATAGACATAAGAATATTAGTCTGAAGTTTTATTTTCTAGTACTGTCTTTGTCTAATTTTTGTTATCAGAATAATGTTGATCTCATAGAATGAATTTGGAAATGTTCCCTTCCTTTCAATATTTGGAAGAGTTTTAGGAAGATTAATGTTAATTCTTATTTAAATATTTAGTAGAATTTGCTGTGAAGCCATTTGGTCATGGGCTTTTCTTTATTGGTAGGTTTTTAGTCACTAATTCAATCTCCCTACTAATTATAGAACTGTTAAGATTTTCTGTTTATTTATAATTGGGTCTTATTACGTTATATGTTTCTGGAATTTAGACATTTCTTCTAGGTTGCCAAATTTATTGGTATTAAATTGTTCACAGTATTCTATTATAACTATTTTCATTTCTGTAGAATCAGTTATAATGTTTCCTCTTAAATTCCTGATTTTAGTTGAGAATTTTCTTTTTTCTAGTTAATCTAACTAGAGGTTTTCTAATTTTGTTGGACTTTTTGAAGAACCAAATTTTGGTTCTATTGATTTTTTCCTAATGTTTCTAATTTCTTCTTTCTTTCTTACCTATGCTCTAACGTTAGGTTTTAATTTCTTTCTCTCAGATTATGATTCAGGTTGGTTCTCCTTTTTTGTTATTTAATTTGTAGAGGTGTAAATCCAGGTTATTGAAATCTTTCTTTTTATAATATAAACATTGCAACTGTTAATATTTCCTTTTTATAATATAAACATCACAGCTATTAATTTCCCTCTCAGTACTGCTTTTACTGCATCTAATAAGTTTTGGAATGTTGTGTTTTTATTTTCATTTGTCTCAGGAAATTTTGTAATTTCCTTGGTAATTTCTTCTTTGACTCATGGGCTGTTTAAAAGCGTACTGTTTAATTCGTACATACTTGTGCATTTTCCAGTTTTTTTTTTCTAGGAGGTTAACATCTTGTGATATGTTCTGCTAAGAGGATGGTCATACCTCTGGCCACAGCCAGAAGAGCCACATGGTGCCAGTACCCATTTGGGATACACTGCATGCAGTGTTTCTCAAGATGATAACACCAGCTGTTAGAACTGCTGCATACACAAGGTCTTTGAACTCAAGGGAGTATACAGTATAGTCTATTCAAATAAAATTTCAGCAATTTTTGCCCTAGGGGCTCCCCCTCCTTTATCCCTGTTTGCATACTTTTCCCACTGCTTTCGTAATAAATATCTGTTGGACTTTGACTCTAGGCCTTCACTAGATTAGTGAACAGTCACTCTTAGTCCCTCAGTTGCAACTGCCATTGTCTCTGAGTAGTTCATTACCATCTCTGTTTCAACATTTGCCATAATTTGGTGACCCCAACACGATCCTTGCTATGGGTCATTCTTTGGAATGGTAAGAGACCTCCCTAAGCCTTTTAAGGAAAGAGATGTATACTCCCATCTACTGGGACATTGGGAATTTATTTACAATGGTGCAGTAAATTCCTTCAGCGAGATTTAACAAGTTTTTCCCAGACTAAGAGTTTCTTTTATCCATTCTTTTCTTTGCTTGCACTGTTTTGCTTTCATTTTCCAAATGGGTAACTCTTTTACTCCAGAACAACAGAAACATAAAGAGCAATTACAGAGCCTTCATCAAGCAGCTAATGTAAAGTATCAGAAAAACAACTAGTCCAATTATTGAAAGTAATTCAAGAGCAATGTCCTTGGTATCCTAAAGAAGGCTCTTTGGATATTAAATACTGGGAATGAGTTTGTCATTGGCTAAGTAATGCTATAGGTCCAGTTACAGTCCAAAATTGGACTACATGGAATTTATGCCATTTGGCTCTTAGACCTATTCAGCCACAAGATCATACCTCTCCTCGGACAGATAAAATTGATCCTTCAGCATATGTGGTGGAGAAAACTAATAATACACCTCCACCTCCTCCTATTCCTTCTTGTGCTCTTATTGGAAATCCCAATGTTGCTTCTGACAAATATGAAGGAATCATTGAATGCTGTTTCCAAGAAGGCCTTAATGGTGAAGCTTCTTTGGATGTAAGCACTGGGACAGCAACCTAGATGTGAGCCTATGCCTTGGCAAGTTTATAAAGAATTTAAAAAGAGTGTTTCAGAGAATGGAATTCAAAGTTTGTTTACCAAAGGTTTAGTAGAAAATATTGGGGCTCTATATGAAATGATTCCTCGGGATTGGCGTACGTTAGTGAAAACTCTTTTGCCACCTGCTCAATACAGTTAATGGCTTCAGAAATATCAGGATAAGGCTTTAGCTAGTCCCCATCAAAAATGATTTTTGAGAATTTTAATCACTACTATTATTGCTATTACAGCCCTTGCTGCCACAGCTGCTACTGCTTCAGAGGCTTTAATCCACTCTTCATACTGCAGCTCATATCAATAGCCTTTTGCAAAATGTTACTGGGGAACTGGCGATGTACTCCCTCAGCTTTTGTTTATTTGGAAAAGTCTTTACTGCTCTTTAGTTTTTGAAGGACAGTTTTTTCAGATATAGTATTCTTGGTTGGTAGTTTTTGGGTTTTTTTTTTTCTTTCAGCACTTTGAATATGTCATCCCACTTGCTTTCGGCCTGCATGGTTTCTGCTAAGAAAACAGCTGAGAGTGTTATAGAGGCTCCCTTGGATGTAACAATTTACTTCTCTGTTGCTGACTTCAAAATTATATTTATCTTTGACTTTTGACAATTTTATTGCAACATGACTTGGTGTGGTATTCCTTTGATTATTCAAAGTTAGGTTCCATTGGGCTTCTAAAATTGGGATGTCCATTTTCTTTTCCAGGTTTGCAAAGTGTCTGTTATTTTTCAAATAAGCTTTCTGTCTCTTTCTCTCTTCTCTTTCTGAAAATTCCATAATGCATATATTCATATATTTGATGTTGTCCCATAAGTCAGTTAGGCTTTCTTCACACCTTTTAATTCTTTTTTATTTTTGTTCCCCTGATAGCATAATTTCAAATGCCTGTCTTTGAGTTTGCTGATTATTTCTTTTGCTTGATCAACTCTGCTGTTAAACTATTCTAGTGAATTTTTTAAAATTCAGTTACTGCATTCTTCAGTTCCAAAATTTCAGTTTAGTTCTTTTTTTGTATTTTCTGTTTCTTTGTTGATATTCTCATTTTGTTCACAAATTATTTTCTGAGCTTGTTTAGCATCTTTCTGACAGTTCTTTATACCTCCACCTGTTTAGGGTCAATATCTGAAGATTTATTCTGTTTCTTTCCTTTGGCCACATTTTCCTAGTTCTTTGTGTACCTTGTCACTTCGTGTTGGGATTTGCACATTTAACAAAACAGCCACCTCTCCCAGTCTTTATAAATAGGCTTTCTACATGGAAAGACACTTACCATTAAGCCTGATTAGAGATTCTGGGGGGCCTCTCAAATCTTTTTTGTAGATGCATCCTCTCTGGACTTGTGCATGTAAACTAGCAGTTAGAAAGAGTTTACTGGTTTATTTTTTTAGTAGCTCATAATCTCTTCTTCCTTTTGGTATCTGTCTGTCAGCACTCCAAGTTAGGTGAGACAGAAACCAGTCCCTTTGGCAGCCCCTAGAAAAGCTGGAACATTGGGTACATGTGCCACACTTCTCTTTTTCCTGCTCGTGCATAAGCCACTTAGCTGTTTCTATCCCTGATATACCATTAATCCCCGGGAGCTGTTACAGGCTAGTCAGCTCATTTTTGTTCTTGGCCATCCCAAAGCATCCATAGTATTGCATGTGCTATTAATGCTTCAAGACAGGTGAAACAAATAATTCCATTAGACAGCCCAGTGAGAAGCTAAATGGTTGTATGCGTGCTCAAACTCCTTCCCTGCTCAGGGAGAAGCCTGGAGGTGGGGTTTGCTCTCTCTCACTCCATGCTGAGTCAGGGGGAGAGACTATAGTGTATGTGCTAAACAGTCATCTTTGTTCTCAGTGGCTTCCAGCCTTGCACCCTTTCTTGTTAGTGTCTAGATTAACAAGACAAACTAGTTAAGACAAACTAGATTAAGGAGGAGTTTCAAGATGGCGGCGGCTGCGGCGGCTGGCGCAGAGTAGCTGAGGTGGAAAAGGTGGCCACTGGGCCTCAGGCAGCCGGGAAGCTTGTGGACCTTCCTCTGGTCATCTCTTAAGGGAGGACTGCTGCTGCTGGCCGGTCGTGGGGGCTCAACGCCACTTTGCCCCCGGCAGGAGAGGCTGCCTCATTTACAGGCAACAGCTTTGAAGTGTGGAGCAGGAAAAGAACTGTTTCTTAGCTGCAAAAGCGAGTCTCGAAACAGGGAACACGGCGCCAGGGCTGCTGTGGATGCAGACAGGATCCCGGAGGCCGGGGCCGCACTGAACGCGGCCAGCTGCCCTATGCAGGATTCGAGGTTTCAGGCCGGCATTAAAGAAGATTCCTGGGAGCGCCCGAGCGGCGCCGCGACTGAACAGCCCGAGGTGGCAGCGCCGAGAACACGGAAGGCAACAAACCAGAGACAGAGCGAGCGCCCGACCTGGCACAGCACTGTGAGTGATCCTGGCACAGCTCTGTTCGGGGGGTGGATGCCCACGCGGCTCTCGCCTGCACCACCAGGCCACTCACTGCCCTGGTGCTGCCTCCATTTTCCCAGGTGCGGGCAGCTCTGCCCTGCTCGGCCATCACTGAGCCCATTTGCTTGGCCTGGCGCGGGGCTTTCCGGACCCTGCGGGACGGCCTCCTCTCCCACTCCCTCCTCAGTTCTCTGGCGGGGCTGGGGGTGTGGGGCGTCCCGACCAGTGTTGGGAGGGCTAGGAAGTACGGGCGGGCCGACTGTCACTCTACCACACCCTGGACTCCGGCCCCGGTAAACTTCCTGTTACTGGGAGGCAGATACCATCTCTGCGACCACCAGTTTGGAAAAAAGCCTAACGAATTTCTGGTTGGGAATAGTGTGGTAGGAGAGTTCCCAGGTCCGCTTGAACCTGCCAGAGAGCAGGCTGCAGGCGGGCAGTAGACTCGGTTTATACCGGGGGGATACAAAGGTGAACAAGACCCGAGAAAGATCTACACAGTGCTACAAAGGCACCCAGAGAGACCGGTCGTCTGTGCCTAGCAGAAACCTGGTAGACTTCGTGGGCGAGGCGGTGCTGAGCAGGGTTGAAGGCCCAGCTGATAGACGAGGGGTGCAGAAGACACGCCCCAGCCCAGCACAGTGTGCACAGAGGGGGGAGACGTGCGGCCAGGGAGGCAGAGACTCGACAGAAACCACACACCCGGTAGGGTCGCCACTGCACGATCTAACAGCCTGGGCCAGAGCACACGGAACGGGGAGAAGTCCTGTACAGAAAGTGAAAGCTCAACAGAGATCACACACCCTGTGGTACGTGATCCACCAGCCCAGCAGAGTACAAGCTGACCAGAAAGGTGGATCCCCGGAGAAGCCCAAGACCCGAGGCAACCACACACACAAGACACTAGAGGCCAACTGAGCAGTCACGGCGGGAGCCATACCAAATTGGCAACCACAGCAACATCCTAGTTAGTCATTAGTCTCAAACCGGTGGACTGTGAAACCCCCTGCCACAATGAATAAACACCAAAAAAAAGACACCAGAAATACAAAAAATCAAGAAAGTACACCACCAAAAGTTAATAAATCTCATACTCTAGATCCTATAGAACAAGAAGCCCTTGAAATAACTGACAAGGAATTTCGAGTGATAATTCTAAGGAAACTGAATGAGATACAAGAAAACTCAGCTAGACATCATGATGAAATGAGGAAAAGTATACAGGATCTGAAAGAGGAAATATACAAGGAAATCAATGTCCTGAAAAAAAATGTAGCAGAACTTGCTGAACTGAAGAAGTTATTCAGCGAAATAAAAAACACAACGGAGAGTTTAACCAGCAGGCTTGTTGAAGTTGAAGAGAGAACCTCTGAACTTGAAGATGGGCTGTTTGAAATAACACAAGCAGACAAAAAGAAAGAAAAAAGAATCAAGGACATGGAAGAAAATCTGAGAGAGATATCAGACAACCTCAAGCGCTCAAATATCCGAGTCATGGGTATTCCAGAAGGGGAGGAAAATGGAGATTCCATTGAAAACATATTCAACAAAATAGTGGCAGAAAACTTCCCAGGTATAGGAAAAATCACAGATCTTCAGATCCAGGAAGCTCAACGATCTCCAAACGTATTCAACCCAAAAAGGCCTTCTCCAAGACATGTCATAGTCAAATGGGCAAAACTCAGAGACAAAGAGAGAATCTTAAAAGCTGCAAGAGAGAAGCGTCAAATCACCTATAAGGGAGCCCCAATCAGGTTAACATCAGACTTTTCATCACAAACCCTAAAAGCTAGAAAGGAATGGGATGATATTTTCAAAATACTAAAAGACAAAGATTGCCAGCCAAGAATACCCTACCCTGCAAGGCTATCCTTCCGAAATGAGGGGCAAATAGTATATTTCTCAGACAAACAAAAACTGCGGGAGTTCACTACCACAAGACCACCCTTACAAGAAATCCTCAAGGGAGTACTGTGTTTGGTTCCTGAAAAATAACTACCACTGCCATAAAATCCTAAGAAAAATCTAAACCCGCTAGTACAATAAAAATGGCATTCATGAAGAGAAAACAAGCTAACAAAAACACTATCTACAACCTAAGGAACCAACAAACACAGAAAACAAACAGTAAATCAGAAAGCAAGGAACAAAAGACACCTAAGACAACCAAACAACCAATAAAATGCTAGGAATAAATCAACACCTTTCAATAACAACTCTTAATGTTAAAGGCTTAAATTCCCCAATTAAAAGACACAGACTGGCTGACTGGATCAAAAAGCAGGACCCAACTATATGCTGCCTACAAGAGACCCACCTCACCCATAAAGATTCACACAGACTAAGAGTGAAAGGATGGAAAAAGATTTACCATGCAAACAGAAAAGAAAAACGAGCTGGAGTGGCTATTCTTATATCTGACAAAATAGACTTTAAACTAAAAACCATAAAAAGAGACAATGAGGGACACTACTTAATGATAAAAGGACTGATCCATCAAGAAGACATAACAATCATAAATATGTATGCACCCAATGTTGGAGCAGCCAGATTTATAAAACAAACTCTATTAGACCTAAAGAAGGAAATAGACACTAATACCATAATAGCAGGGGACCTGAACACTCCACTGTCAATATTAGACAGATCATCTAGGCAAAGAATCAGTAGAGAAAAACAAGATCTAAACAAGACTCTAGACCAATTGGAATTGGCAGATATCTACAGAACATTCCACCCAACAACCTCAGAATATTCATTCTTCTCAGCAGCACATGGATCATTCTCCAGGATAGATCACATATTAGGTCACAAATCAAGTCTCAATAAATTCAAAAAAATTGGAATTATCCCATGTATCTTCTCAGACCACAATGGATTAAAACTAGAAATTAATAACAAACAAAACTCTGGAAACTATACAAACACATGGAAATTAAACAGCATTCTACTTAATGACATATGGGTCCAAGAACAAATCAAGCAGGAAATCAAAAAGTTTATTGAAACTAATGAAAACAATGATACATCATACCAAAACCTGTGGGATACTGCAAAAGCAGTATTGAGGGGAAAATTTATTGCATTAAATGCTCACTTCAGAAGAATGGAAAGATGGCAAGTGAACAACCTAACACTTCACCTTAAAGAACTAGAAAAACAAGAAGAATCCAAACCTAAAGTTAGCAGACGGAAAGAAATCATTAAGATCAGAGCAGAACTGAATGAAATTGAAAACCAAAAAACAATTCAAAAGATCAACGAATCAAAAAGTTGGTTTTTTGAAAAGATAAATAAAATTGACAAACCATTAGCATGGCTAACAAAAAAAAAGAAGAGAGAAGACTCAAATAACAAAAATTAGAAATGAAAAAGGCGATATTACAACTGATTCATCTGAAATACAAGGAATCATTCGAGACTACTATAAACAACTATACGCCAACAAATTTGAAAATCTGGAGGAAATGGATAAATTTCTGGACACACACAAGTTCCCAAAACTGAACCATGAAGACGCAGAAAATTTGAACAGACCAATAACAATAAAGGAGATTGAAGCTGTTATCAGAAGGCTCCCAACAAAGAAAAGCCCAGGACCAGATGGATTCACAGCAGAATTTTACCAAACATTCAAAGAGGAATTGACACCGATTCTTTACAAACTATTCCAAAAGATTGAAACGGACGCAAATCTCCCAAACTCATTCTATGAAGCAAACATCATCCTGATACCAAAACCAGGTAAAGATATAACCAAAAAAGAAAACTACAGGCCGATATCCTTGATGAATATAGATGCAAAAATCCTCACTAAAATACTAGCAAACAGAATACAGCAACACATACGAAAAATTATTCATCACGATCAAGTGGGATTCATCCCAGGGATGCAAGGTTGGTTCAACATACGCAAATCAATAAATGTGATACACCATATTAATAAACTCAAACACAAGGACCATATGATCATCTCTATAGATGCTGAAAAAGCATTTGATAAAGTTCAGCACTCATTCATGACAAAGACCCTCTATAAGTTAGGTATAGAGGGAAAGTATCTCAACATAATTAAAGCCATATACGACAAACCCACTGCCAATATCATCCTGAATGGGGAAAAGCTGAAAGCTTTTCCTTTAAGAACAGGAACTAGACAAGGATGCCCACTCTCACCACTCCTATTCAACATAGTGTTGGAAGTACTAGCCAGAGCAATCAGAGAAGAGAAGGAAATAAAGGGCATCCAGATTGGAAAAGATGAAGTCAAACTGTCCCTTTTTGCAGATGACATGATCCTATATATCGAACAGCCTAAAACCTCGACAAAAAAACTGTTGGAATTGATAAATGATTTCAGCACAGTAGCAGGATACAAAATCAACACACAAAAATCAGTAGCATTTCTTTTCTCCAATAGTGAACATGCAGAAAGAGAAATCAAGAAAGCCTGCCCATTTACAATAGCCACCAAAAAAATAAAATACTTAGGAATTGAGTTAACCAAGGAGGTGAAAAATCTCTATAATGAGAACTACAAACCACTGCTGAGAGAAATTAGAGAGGATACAAGAAGATGGAAAGATATTCCATGCTCTTGGATTGGAAGAATCAACATAGTGAAAATGTCCATACTACCCAAAGTGATATACAAATTCAATGCAATCCCCATCAAAATTCCAAAGACATTTTTCTCAGAAATGGAAAAAACTATTCAGACATTTATATGGAACAATAAAAGACCATGAATAGCCAAAGCAATGCTCAGCAAAAAAAATAAAGCTGGAGGCATAACACTACCTGACTTTAAGCTATACTGCAAAGCTATAATAACCAAAACAGTATGGTACTGGCATAAAAACAGACACACTGACCAATGGAATAGAATAGAGAATCCAGAAATCAACCCACACACTTACTGCCATCTGATCTTTGACAAAGGCACCAAGCCTATTCACTGGGGAAGGGACTGCCTCTTCAGCAAGTGGTGCTGCGATAACTGGATATTGATATGCAGGAGAATGAAACTAGATCCATACCTCTCACCGTATACTAAAATCAACTCAATATGGATTAAGGATTTAAATATACACCCTGAGACAATAAAACTTCTTAAAGAAAACATAGGAGAAACACTTCAGGAAATAGGACTGGGCACAGACTTCATGAATACGACCCCAAAAGCACGGGCAACCAAAGGAAAAATAAACAAATGGGATTATATCAAACTAAAAAGCTTCTGCACAGCAAAAGAAACAATTAAAAGAGTTAAAAGACAACCAACAGAGTGGGAGAAAATATTCACAAAATATACATCTGACAAAGGATTAATATCCAGAATATATAAGGAACTCAAACAACTTTACAAGAAGAAAACAAGCAACCCAATTAAAAAATGGGCAAAAGAGCTAAGTAGGCATTTCTCTAAGGAAGATATCCAAATGGCCAACAGACATATGAAAAAATGCTCAACATCACTCAGCATCCGGGAAATGCAAATCAAAACCACATTGAGATACCATCTAACCCCAGTTAGGATGGCTAAAATCCAAAAGACTATGAACGATAAATGCTGGCGAGGCTGCGGAGAAAAAGGAACTCTCATACATTGTTGGTGGGACTGCAAAATGGTGCAGCCTCTATGGAAAATGGTATGGAGGTTCCTTAAACAATTGCAAATAGATCTACCATACGTCCCAGCCATCCCACTGTTGGGAATATACCCAGAGGAATGGAAATCATCAAGTCGAAGGTATACCTGTTCCCCAATGTTCATCGCAGCACTCTTTACAATAGCCAAGAGTTGGAACCAGCCCAAATGCCCATCATCAGATGAGTGGATACCGAAAATGTGGTACATCTACACAATGGAATACTACTCAGCTATAAAAACGAATGAAATACTGCCATTTGCAACAACATGGATGGACCTTGAGAGAATTATATTAAGTGAAACAAGTCAGGCACAGAAAGAGAAATACCACATGTTCTCACTTATTGGAGGGAGCTAAAAATTAATATATAAATTCACACACACACATACACACACACACACACAAACCGGGGGGGGGGAAGAAGATATAACAACCACAATTATTTGAAGTTGATACAACAAGCAAACAGAAAGGACATTGTTGGGGGGGAGGGGGGGAGGGAGAAGGGAGGGAGGTTTTGGTGATGGGGAGCAATAATCAGCTACAATGTATATCGACAAAATAAAATTAAAAAAAAAAAAGAAAAAGAAAAAAAAAAAAAAAAGACAAACTAGATTAAGACAAACTAGTCCCTCAGGGAGCCCTCCCAAAGTCTAAATGTTGAATGTATGTTCCAGTTCTTTCTTTTCCAGGAAGAAGCCAAGAGTTGGAAGTTTCTTCCCAAACATGACACACTGTGCAGGGGGGTTGGGGAGAGCTCTGGTGAGTGGATGCCACAAATTTTCCTACTGGCTTCAGTGTGGCTGGATTTGCACTTACCTGGGATGCAGGAGCCTCTTGATAGTTGGATGTGTCCCAAAGAGAACTGGTCTTTGCATTGTTGTTGAGTTGATATCTCCATGAGGGAATGAGGGTCTGAAGCTTCCTATTCTATCATCTTGCTGATGTCACTCCTAATTATGTATTTCTTTTCTCTCCTTTCTGTCTTCTTTCTGATAAAGTATATTTTTACTCTATTTTTTTTCTTCTATATGTTTAGAAGTTGTCAATCAAGAGTCTATCATTACAGTGATTACTCAGGAATTTAAACATGGATTTCTAGTATATCATTATTTAATAGTGATCAATGCCTTTATTTTCTTTCCAGGGAAACAAGGTCTACAAAGAACATGTATGCTCTCAGGACTTACATATTATTATTATTGCCAATATATCCCTCTCTGCCTCCATTATGTAGCAGAAATCCTACCTCTCCATGATGATCTGGGTCAATTATCTTTATCAAATAACTATCAATAACATGTTTACTACTTTTTGTACCTGCTGGTCTTCTGTCCCAAGATACCCGGAGGAAACAGGCACCAGCTGTAGCCTTAAATTTAGTAGGGTCCTTAATGTGTCTCCTGGTGGAAATAATCCTTTTCTGGGAACCGGGATCTCTAGAACCACAAGCCCAGATTTTCAGAGACAGAAAGCACAAATTACCCCCAAAGACATCACTGAGAGTGATGATAAGTGAGACTACTAGTCTTTTCACTCTTGGTCTCCAAACCTATGTATTGTATGTATTGGGTATGAAATACCCTCTAATGACTGTGGGTGTAGGTATTTACTGAGTCTTGAAGAATGGGGTCCCATTTTTTCAGAGGATAATGTCTAAACTGGTCTATTGAATGTAATACATTTTTAAAAGCTTATTCCATAGCTCTATTGGGCCAGGAAATTCTAAATGGTCTGATGTCTGGTAGAGCCAATATAACTCATGCTCACATAATTTTGAACTCACCCTGTATTTTGTAAATGGCCAAACTCATCCCCAAGAATTGAAAATAAAAAACTCATATTGAAGTGGGAGATGTTGATATCATGCAGTGGTCCTTGTAGACATAACAGACAAGGAGAAAACTGAAGAGCTATAGCTTTAACGAGAGATTTATACATTTTTCTCCAGATTTGGTGGCAGTAGCAAGTAGGACTGTCCCTTGTTTTCTTATGATTGAGAGGTACAGGACATGTGCAGATAGCACAAAAGAAATAGCAGAAATCAGATGAGTATATTGAAGTGTTGGGAGCACTGGAAGGAGAGGGGGAAAGAGAGAGATCACGTCTGACTGTAGCAGGTTCATGTCTGGTCACACCTGTGGTTACTATTTTTCTCACATCCAAGTAAATGTAAGAACCAGGGCAAAAGAGGTTAGTATCTAAATCACTTCTATGCAGGAATTAGGTGGGTGAGTACTATGTAGTTTGAGATTTACACTGTATTCCTATAATTATCCTATGATTATTCCATCAATGTTTTTAAAAATTAGTGGAGGGGAGTAAGAAGGTAAACAATCCCGATGAAGTGTGTATAGATCCAAAAAAAATTGAAGGAAACTATCACACTGAATAAAACCTGCATTACGGTGGATGAATGCCACACATTTAGACCTTCAGGTATGTATTCGATTCTGCTTTACTGTCTGGTATAGCTCTGATGCATACACACACGCACAATACACTATTAACATCTATGAACTTTGATTTTATGAACTGTTTGATACCCCCAAAAGGTGGTAAAGAATACTAGGCCAGAAATAACTATTTCCCTTTTATGAATGGAATCTAAATAGGGTTTTTTTTTAAGCACTGTTGGTGCAAAGTGAGACCTGACACCCAAGTGACAACTTAAAAATTCCTAAGCTTAAAATGGATTATCCTGAGCTAGTGTTGTCACTGTAAAGGGGGTAGTTTTTGAGGTATGGCCTAACAACAATGTACATGCACAAGTCTTTACCTGCTAAATCAGATGTGGAAGTCATTAGAGAGAACCAAACCAGCAGACTCTTTTTTTTTTTTTTTTTTGGATCTCCCCTTCCTCCTGTGGCCCTCCAAATTACCCACCTACTGGGGAAAGTTCTGTGGGTGCTCAGAAGGCAATTTTGGTGCAGTACATCACAGTACTGGCATAAGAAAGGCTCAAAAGAATTGCTGGCTGGTTTTTATGACTTTGATTAAGTAGTATCATTTGTATAAGGAAGCTTTGTTGGAATTTTCAAGCAAGCAGTTTTGGAAGAATAGGGGCTTGTCCGTTGAAAATGGTGTCTCGGATGCCATCTGACTGCAGCGGTAGCAAGAAACAGCTTTCTGAGAGAGCCAGAGGGTACAAAACTGTTTGAGAGAAGGGGCACCCTCAGGCCAGAGAAATGCATTCAGTTTTTAGTGAGTCCAGCAGACAATTGCTAAAGTGTTTCCCCAACTGACTTTCCAGAAGAAGAATGAGATGCTTTTCTCTAGGCTCATCTGCAAGCCACTGGACCCTGTTCTCTAGGGGAGTCAGAGCCCTCTGAGTATGGCAAAGGTCTTCTGGAAGGAAGAATGACCAGGAATCTGGGGCCGTACCCTAGGAAGTGCCTGTGGTCCCCATCAGGGATATGGCTCAAGGCTAATGCTTACTTCATGTAAGAGTGAAGACAGGCACCATGCCTGATGCAGCTTGGAGAGGGGGCACAGAGGACTGGCCTTGTAGGGATTGTAGGAAAATATAAACTTTAGTATACACAATTTTGTGACAAATGCTTGCTAATGACATTCTAAGTAAAGCAGCTTTTAAGGGCCTATTGAGATGTAAAGCATCTTCTAAGGGGCTATTAAGCAGCTTCTAAAGAGGCCGTACAAAGGGCAGGGCAGGCGGGCCCAAGTACACTAAACATTCCAAGAAAGAAATGGCTGCCACCTGGCTCCAGGAACTGGCTAGTACCTTATCTCAGTGTCTCCTGGCCAGGCAGGCCCCAGGGAAGATATACGATTGAGAGAAGCGCCGTTCCTTATTGGGGGTACCAGCCTGCTAAAGCCCACCTGTAAATCTAAAGGTGCCACAGATCTATTGGGGTGCCAGCCTGCTAAAGTCTGCCCATAAATCCAAGGGTGCCACAGATAACTGACAACTCATCCTGTCATAAAGACCTGTTCAGGAAAAACTGTATAAAAAGTGCTTGTGTTGTAAACTGGGGGCCGCTTTTGTCCTGGAGATGAAGCGACCCCAGCATGCTGGAATAATTAAACCTCATGTTTATTGCAATGGCCTCTAGCTCGTGGTCTTTTTGAGGTGAGCCATTCCCGACCTGTGGGACTTGTGCATGGTGCACGGGTCTTACAGCCTGAGCCTCTCAGAAAGTGACCTGAGACACGCTAGACATTTATAAACCCATTAATGTGCAATACTAGCATTCTAGTTTCAAGGTCTAATGACACAATTTCTCTCCATTTATCTATCCTATCCTGAAAATTAAGACTCTTTAATTTCAGCTTTCCCTTTAAGCCCCATGTTCCAGGTACACTAGACTGAACTGAGGGTGTACTGTGATGAGGTAGATTGATTTAGCTTATGCCATTTTTACTGTTTGAAAAGTGTTCTTGTTTGAAAGCCCCCCAACACCTGTGGTGAAAATTGAGGGTTAAAAATTGTCCTGTACTTAGAAAAATTTTAAGTTCTGCCTGCCTTTGCTGTTTCCCACCTATGCTGTCCCTGACTGATAACACCAAGAGCTGTATCTGGATGTATCTAGACAACCTAAGGAGGAAACCATCCTGTGAAAGTTTCTGCCGTCCCTAAGTGATTAACTGGCTTCTTTCAGCTTCTGTTATCAGCTTGCGCTAGGTCCCCCGAAACCCCCTCCTCACATACTCAGGAAAGTTTGTATGTATGTATGTATGTATGTATGTATGTGTGTAACTATATAACTGTAAGTGGGTGACTATGATTTTTTGCATGTGTGACTATATGCCTTTAAAAGACCCCTTAAACTTAAACTTAGGGCTCCTTCCTTCCAAGGCTTTCTTGGAGGAACAGTCTCTGGCCGGCCAATAAAAACCCCCTTTTAAATTCTCAATTGAGTGTTCTGGTTCCTTTTCCGTGCGGCAGCCTCACAATAGTACTTTTTTCAGGTGATGCTCTTCCACCCCATCTTGTGAGCAAGGTGACATATTTATTACACAACTTCTGTGGATGCACTCTGTATTTTATAAGTGGCAGATTGCGTTCCTGTTCTCAGGATGTGCTGCTCCTCCTTGGGCATCCATCCAGGATTGCAGCAAAGCATGTTGCATGGGATAGAGAGGAGTGCATCCAACCCTCATCTGCAGATAAGGGGCTGAAGTCCTTTCTTCTACTGAGGGACCAAAATCGAGCCCGATTGCAGAGCCGCTGCTGTGAGTTTCCTTCCTCAGCCCCTTTCTCCCTTCCTTAGACATTTTCTGACTGCTTCCTGCTTTTGTCCGTTGTAAAGACAAAGAAAAAAGGAATGCCTTTATCTTCAGAAAATTTAAATACTAAAACAATGACACTTGTTACTGAACCAAGAGAAAACTGTCATCTGCTGCCCAAATTTCTAAGAAATTTCTCACACCAAAGTTTGCAGTGTTAAAGATTAGCAATTATTTGAATGCCACTGAAAAGAGCCTGTGGTAGCCAAATGAGCTTTTAAGACATTGGACTTCCCAGTAGCTTAGAATCACAAGCATTTATAGAACAGAATCATGAGTGGGGGGGGGGGGGGGTCCTAGGAGTCCTGTGGGAAGCTGATTGGTTTAGGGTGAAGTCAGTACAATTATTCCTGGCATTTTGGCCAATATTTTTCATGGCACCTAAGGTTATAGGATGTGTGCACTTCAAAGCAGAATTGTAGTTGTAAGTGGTCTGTAGAAATAACTTAAGATGGGTGCTGCAGATGTTATCTAAAGTCATAAGGCATTCAGTTAAGGAGCAAAATTCTGAGCTTTAAATCAAGTCTTTGCCTAAGGAACAAACATCCTGACTTCCAGATAAAGTCTTAGCCTAAGGAAGCTTATGTTTAATTAACTCTTCTCTTATTACTAACTGAATTTGTTACTCCTAGGAATCCAGCCCATCTTGCCTTGTCAAACAGATGTTCTTTTGTAATCCCGCTTCCCCCACAGCCAAGGCCTGCTCTGACTGGGGTCAGGAGAATAGACAGGTGCGACTGGGATCTGTCTCCCAGATTATTTTTGTATTAACCATAGTTAATATTCCATAAATTTTACAAAGCTGTATTACAGGGAATAACTCAATCTCACTCATCAAGTATTAAGAATAACTATAAGATCTGAGCATATCTGTTTATGGAACACTGTAAATGTGTGGTACTTGCATAAAGTGCATCAGAATAACTTGTGGTTATGTTGAAAACACAGGTTTGGGGCATTTTAAATCATCTCTTCGGATGACTGTCGTGGACACTAACCTTTGGAAACTGTTAATTGTCTGCCCCCATCTAATTGAGCTATCTCATTCTACTTGTTTAATTTGGAGTTTAAAACTTCTTAGCTTGGAAACGTTGGTCCTTGAAAGAAAGTGAGCCAAGATGCCGGGTACCGTTCAAGCTTTATTAAAGAAAGAAATCTGCTGGGCTGTGCTCAGAGTGGCACAGGGCCCATGGCCGCCCTGAAAATGGTGGACAGCCCCAACAATGGGTTTGCCAGAGTTTATATTAGCTTTGGGGAGTGAAATGTACCGGGGGAGGGACCACTAGGTTGATGTAACTGGGTGGAGAACTGCACCGAGGCAGAAGCCGGAAACTTGTTTCTAAGTCAGGAAGCTTCTGTAAAGGGAAGGGGGGAGGGGAGGGGAGGAGGTGGGCGGCGCCATTTTGTACTTGGGCTTGTCTAAAGTGGCAGCTGGTTATGTTGCAGTTCTATTAGTCCTGATTTACAGAAGAAGAAAAAGTCTTTTTTTAGATATTATATGTCAGAAAAGAACTCTACAATTTCTCCTGCTTACAACAGTAAAGACGGTTGTTTTACTCTGCAATCTCTGTTCCCATCACCTATAGAAAAAGAAGACAAATTGTACAGAGGAAGTCTCTTGAAAATTCAATTGGTGTCTTTTCCTAACAAAAATTTCTTTGGTAATTTACATCTTATAGAATGTATTGACACATGCTAAATCATTACCCAACCTGGTCATTTTTAAAACAGAACATTAATGTCAGAAAAGTAAAGAAAAATCTTTGAGAGACTACTTCTTACAAGCCTCTACAGTAATGAATCAGGAAGTCATTATTGTTTACCCCTAATATTGACAAGAAAATTAAGGCTTAGAGAGTCAAGTTCCATTTTCAAGGTCTCACAGGCCATAGGTGGTTTGAACCCTAAGGTTTGAACTCCGGCAGGCTGACTCCAGATTCTGTGCTGGGACATCCCAGGGTGGCTCTGGGCTCCTCTTGCCTGACTCATCCTCTGTCTGTGTCCTCCCTGTCAGCCCTACCCACTGGGCAGCTTCTGCCTGTTCATTTTCATCATAGGCTATGCCCTGAACTTGCTTGCACCCTGGAGGGACATGTCTCTGTTACTGTCCAAAGTCAATCTTCAACCTTCATTTGGAATTCCATCTTCTTTGCCTTCTTAGACAGAATTTTTCAAAAAATCAAACACTTCTACATCACTCAGTATCTAACAATTTATGTTAGACGTTGGTAAATTTTATTGAGAACAATAAGTAGGGGATGAGGATACGGACTTTTGGGGGTTGTATATATACAGGCTAGTCACGGAAGATGTCCCTGAAAGATGAAATTGAGGGACCAGTGACCTTGATGTGAACAGATTATGAATTGTTGGGAGCAGAAGCCAGTGGAGGAGTGAGAGAAGCAAAAGAGACAAAGAATGTAGCTCTCTCTCAAAATAAAACAGGGCCGATCTTTACAGTGCCTAGAGAGAAATATGGCTCCAGGATTTAATTTATCCAACTGGAAGAAAAGAACATTTCTTGTTTATAGGCTGGCAGAGAAGAGAGCCGGTAGTGAGGGTGTGGGAGGATCTGACAGAGTCCCACATCTGGATGAGGCTCTAGTTTGATTGTTCTTATCTCAATGGGTTGAGCGTCTCATGACACCAAGAGATGGAGACCAAATAGCTTTGCCTGCCCCTTTATTCTCTCTAAGACAGTGCTGAGCAACTTTCAGGTGTTTTCACACTGCTCCCAGGCCTCTGCCCTAAGGTGGGGTTACTTTGTACAATCATTCAGGCGGTCCTGGAGCCCAAGTGAGAACAGATCACATACCGGGGTCTACCCACAAGTCAGAGCCGAGCTCTTTGGGCACATTTGAACTTCTGCTTCACCACAGGGAGGTGTGCTCATCACAGAGAGAGGTGTCATTGTTCTGAGACTGTGTAACACCCAAACGCAATCTTGTGTCATCAGTGGCAAGTGAATGGTGATAAGCAATGACAGTCCTCACACCTCAATTGAGAGACAATGAAATACTGAACAAAACCAAACATAATTTTTGGATAAAGAATGCCCCCTTACGTAACTTTTCAGAATTATATTTCTCTCCATATTTTGTTAGGATAAAGAACATTGTCCATTTGTTTCTTACGAGAAACTGAGGTTTTTTTTATTACTTGCTCGCTATCTGCGGATATTTCTATGTGGTATTTCTTACTTTTTGACAATGTGCACTCAGCTACCCGTGCTGAAATCCAAGAACTCATCTTTGATATCTCTTTCTCACTTTAATAATCTGAATCATTGTAGATTTTGTTTTTCTCACTTTCACACTTTCCCCGAATCATCCTTACTTAGCCTACTCCTGCTTATCCATCTGTGACACATTAGAAACTTTTTGACACATTCTTCCTTCAATCTATATTAATTCACCATTCTTCTTATTCTGGCACCATATTGCCCATATGTCTATCATGATGTTTTCCTACTTATACTGCAGTCAATCATTTATTGTTTTGTGTTTGTTTATTTTTGTCCAACATACCATATATTCTTGAGATATTTATAGCTACTGTTACAAAAGTTGGTACTGATCTTCCAATATCCATTATTTACTTCTCCCATTATAATAGAAAACCTGAATTTTACATGGGTACATGGCAACCCTTTAGAAAAAGTAAGTGCCCTAGACTTCTTTGCAGAAAGGTGGGCCAGGAGATGCAATTCTACCACCTAGAATGTGAGCCAGTGTGATGCGTGCATGATCAGTTATCCAGGAGATGTTCTTAAAAGGAAGGGACAAAAGCCTTTTCCCTCTTTTCTTCTTCTGCTGGACAAAGGGTACATGTGATGGTGAGCCATCGTGGACCAGGAGATGGCATGTCGAAGGATGACTAAGAATGTAATAGAAGGAATCAGTGCCCTAATAACTTTTTGAAGCAGAACCAAGGACTCTTTATCTTTGTATTCTTATGAGAAAGGGCAATAAAGTTTCAGCTTTTTAAGCAACTGTTTTCTGGGGCTTTTTTATTACTCACAGTAATATACTGATAAACAGAATCCTACATAATACAGATTCTAAGGCACTTTGAGGGACTCTATCTTATTAATTTATATCCTCGGCACTAAGCATGGCATCAGCCTCATAAAATATGTAATAAATAAAAAATAAAGATAATACACAAGATTGTGTGTCAAGATCATGCGTTTCATAGTATATAAGATGAACTGAACTTTTCAATTAGACATGCACTCTTTAAATAGATGGCCTTGTCTGAAAACATGTTGGTGGTTTGATGACACTACAGGAATAAAGCATTCATTTAAATAACACAACATATTATAGTGACTTGTATGTGATTAGTCAATAGAAACTCTTGCAGTTTCTCTATCAAAAGCTTATCATATATTTAAAGATATTTATTTCAGCATTTTGATTCTGGCCTGTAAGTTTTCACCAGGTATTATAGTGAGAAAAGCAGATCACTGTTCTACCATTGCCTGTGAAAACTCTAACCAATCACACAGTTTATAACTATATTTTGTTTACTTCACCTATTAATAAAAAAATTTTAACAGTATGGTTCTTTTAAGGATCAATAAGGTAATATACACAAAAAATCTGCACGAGGCATCAATATAGAGAGGGATTCATTAATTGGAATAATATTTGGGGGGGAATGAGACATTGGAAACAAATTATACCCTGTTATTATCAGAGGTCTTACCAGAGGTAAAGTTCTTTCTCCATTGCGCCAAATTATTGTGCTCACACCTTGAATAACCATTAGAGATGACTTTGGAATCTTGTATTCCACTGAGAGGCTCTTCTGGGTTACAAGTTACCATGGCATTTGGTGTCATCACGATGACTCCAATTTGTGTGGTGGAAAACCAGAAACAGCAACTGATGGTGAATCTAAAAGCACTAAAGATTGTTGACAAGATATCTCAATCTGTGGTGGTGGTGACCATTGCAGGGCTGTATTGTACAGGAAAACACTACCTGATGAATTGTCTTGCAGAACAAAAATATGGTAAGTGTGGTTAGAGGACAGGGGCCACTTGCTTGAAGCTAGTGATAATGCAGGCTGTTTATACTTACTCTACGGTCATCGTAAAAAAGAGCTCCTCCCAATGAAGAAAATTTCCAATTCCTACCACCAAATTTGTACCCTGGGCTGCCTGTCCTGTCTGATGTCACTGTATGTTGATTTCTCCTCTTCTTTTGCAGGCTTCTGTCTGGACCCCAGCATGAGGTCTGAAACCAAGGGGATCTGGATGTGGTATGTACCTCACTCCTCCAAGCTGAACCACACCCTTATCTTTCTGGACACTGAGGTCCTGGGTATTGTGGAAAAGATAAGTCAGAGTCTTGGAAAAAATCTTTTTTCTGTTCTTGATTCTCAACTTTTAATTAACCACTTTAATTCAACTACTCTGACATATTTCTGAGAAGTTGAGAAGAATGGGATTAAATTCTGTTTTCCTGAAGTTTTCTCCTTGGTAAGCTAAAATATTTTGGTATATTAAGAAAGGATTTTCTTAATTTAACACTAGGATGAATGATAGAATTTAATCAATACTTAGTGAGCAGCTGAATTCCAGGGCTCTGTGCTAAAAATATATAAATACCATAGATAGAGCAGTTAACACAGTAAAGGCCTAAATCCTAGCTGGGGAGACAACAAATACACAGTGTGCTCAGGACAGGGGGCCATGAATGCACAGAAGTAAGCACCTCACTCATACAGGCCGGATGAAGTTTTCTGGAGGAAATAACGTCTAGAATATAACTAGTGGGGTCACTAGGAGCTATCCATTAAACCATGTGGGAGTGATGGAATTGCAAATAGAAGCTTTAAAATAGAGTTAAGTAAATTTATCTATTTAAATAATTTTCATAAAAGCTTCAGCTACATCAGGAGCATTCATAAAGCATTTTGTTCAAGTCTGAGGGCTTTCAAGATGAATTCTTCACTGACTTCTCTAAAAACATGAGCTTGATCTCTCTAAAACACTGTAAATGAAATAATTTTAGATATTTTATCTTTATAGTATTAGTTGCAATGAATGGTTTCTCCTTTTTTTTTTGAAACATATTCTGTACGTGTTTGTGGAGTTCAGCACTGAGTATCCACACCTGTGTGCAATATGTGATGCTCACTGGGATAATTAGTTTATTTAATATTACAGAATGTAATCATGTTTTGTGACCCTTTACCAGTTTCTCACTAACTCTCCTCCCCCTTTCCCCCGCTGGTGGTCTCAATTCTGTCCTCTTCTTTTGAATGTTCAATGAATTATTGTGATTGTTGTATCTTTCTTCTTTTTTATTTATATGTTTATTTTTTTAGTTCCCACATATGAGTGATGACATGTGGTATTTCTCTTTTTGTGTCTGGCTTATTTCACTAAACATAATTTTCTCTAAGTTTATCCAGGTTGCTGCAAATGGCAGAATTTCGTTCTTTTTTTATGGCAGAGTAGTATTCCATTGTGTGTATTTACTACATTTTCCTCATCCAGTGTCCATCCATGCACATTTAGATTGATTCCAACTCTTGGCTATTGTAAGTAGAGCTGCAACAAACGTGGGAGTGCAGGTATCCCTTTGACATGATGATTTCCATTCCTTTGGGTATATAACAAGCAGTGGGATTGCTGGATCATATGGCAGTTCTAACTGTAGTTGAGGAAATTTCATAGTGTTTTTCATAATGGCTGCATTAATCTACAGTCCCATCAACAGTGTAAGAGGGTCCCTCTTTCTCTGTATCTTCACCAGCATTTGTTATTCTCCATCTTTTTGATAATAGCCTAACTGGGGCAAAATGATATCTCAATGTGGCTTTGTTCTGCAATTCCCTGATGCTGAGTGATGTTGAGCATTTTTTCATGTGTCTCTTGGCCATTTGTATATCTTGCTTTGAGAAATGACTGTTCAGTTCCTTTGCCCATTTTTAAATCAGATTACTTGTTTTTTACCAAGTTATTTGAGCTCCTTGTGTATTCTGGGTATTAATCCCTTGTCAGATGCATAGTTTGCAAATATTTTATCCTATTCTGTAGGTTCTTTTCACTCTGTTAATTGTTTCTTTTGCTGTGCAGAAGCTTTTTAGTTTGATATAATTCCATTTGTTTATTTCTCCTTTTGTTGCCTGTGCTTTTGGTGTCTTATTCATAAAGTCTTTGCCCAGTCCTACTTCCTGAAGTGTTTCTCCTATATTTTCTTTCAGGAGTTTTATAGTTTCAGGTCTTACACTTAAATCTTTAATCCATTTTGAGTTGATTTTAGTATATGGCAAAAAATATGGGTCTAGTTGCATTCTTCTACATATGGATGTCCAGTTTTCCCAGCAACATTTATTGAAGAAGCACATTACTCTCAAGTCTAAATAGAAAGTAGCAGCAGATCTTTGGCTTCCATTACTGCAAAATAAAAAAGAAATAAGTGTGTGTGGTTGAGCAGGGGTAGAAAAAGTCTCTTAGTCCATATTGAGAAAGCGTCAGAGACCAGCTGAATTGCAATTTCTAGGTACAATCAGAAAATTTCTGTCCTTATATATTTACCCATGCAAAGACCAAGATTCTAAAAAAGTGAATCATTGTCACCAGGACCCATTAGTCACCTTTGTCCCAAAGCATGTCTCTCTGTAAATTAGTGTGTTTTATGAAACTGTGACTATTCTATGGATTTCTCAGCAATTTTGTTTGCATCTGTCTGTGAGTATAGGGAAGCAGATGCTCATGTCACACGTACAAATGTATCCTTCTTAGTTAACATCCCTTGAGTGTTGAGAAAAAAATTAAGTGTAAAATGCACAGGGCTGACTTTATGATATGCAAATTGTGAAGTCATGTAGTGCCATGACCACAGAAGGGTTAATGCTTGGTTTGAAATTCTTATCTCGATTTTTTTGATGATTTTTAACCATGAGCCCCACATTTTCATTTGAAAATGGGCCACTCAAATTGTGTATCTGCTTTTATTTTAGTTCTTTAGTTCATCTTTCTAATCTACTCCTTTTTATTTAATTTCAACAGAAAGTTATTTTTCCTGGGTGTGCCTGAGCATAATGGCTTTGGTCAGTAATTAAAAGTGAGGAGTTAGAGCATCATAAAATAAAGAGAGAATTGGGCCTTGTGGTTAGAACTCAGGGGAGCTATACATCCCCATCCCCCAAAACTTGATATCAGGTTTTTAGTTATACGACAAGGAAAAAGGCCTGGATTAAATTCTGTCGAACATTTAACAGCAAGCAGGTACAAATAGTCATATGATTTTCGGCCAATGGATGCTGAACATCTGAAGCGAAGGTTCATTGCAAGTTGGGTGTGGTAAGTATCTATGCCTGACCTTGAAGTTAGACCAGGTGGCAAAATCCTCTGTGGAATGTAATAAGTAGGGGAACTGGTTCTTAAACTGGGGTACTGCACAGATGTCATAGGCTAGAAGGCTTGCCAAATTTTATGCATTCCTGCTAGGGCCTCTATGTTTGTATGTCCCCCAAATTTATATGTTGAAGTCTATTCATCAATTTTATAGTATTAGAAGGTGGGACCTTCAGAAGGTGATCAGGTCGTGAGGGTGGAACCCTCATGAATAGAATTTGTGCCCTTATAAATGGGACCCAGAGAACTGCCTTGCCCATTCCACCATGTGAAGACATAGCAAGGAGACATCATCTGTGAATCAGGAAGTGTGCCCTCTCCAGACACCATATCTGCTGGTGCCCTGATCTTGGACTTCCAGCCTCCAAAACTATGAGAAACAAATTTCTGTTGTTTCTAAGCTACCTGGTTTATCAAATTTTGTTAGAGTAGATCAAACAGACAAAGACACTTCTTCGTGCAAGAGTCTTGCTTATTTTTCTAACCAATTACCTCTGTTAACACCGACGTTATTACTTCTACCATCCTTTACTCTAGTTGACAAGAATTTGGTGTTGATACAGGAAAGAATATTTCCCTCTTGAGGGGGGATCAATTCAGATTGGGCCATTCGTATGCTTATCGGTACCTCAGAATGTAAGTTGAAGTCAATTTGTAGGCACACACGACACTGATTATTCTGAATTACTTTAAAGTAATTACACACAGATGATATAATCACTTGCTCCAGTTCCAACCTGCTAATGTCATAACTGTTTGTCTTCTTGACTTGCAATGGTATAAAAACATCTGCAACTCTTATATTTTCCAGTTTCCTTCTAAAACCAGTGAATCAGTAAAAACCCCCTTGTTTCAAGTAACTTTTTCTCTCTGATTCATCCTGTAAATAAGTTACAAATTAAACTACAAGATAAAAAAGTATAGACGTTGCTATTTATTTATTTAATTTTTTTAAGACATTGCTTTTTAAATACTTTTTCAACAAATGTATAAATAATAATTACAAAACCTGACATGGAAAATATTCAAAAATATGTTTGTTGAACTAACTGGATTCACTTTATCAAAAAGAAAATTCCTTCATTGTTGTGTGTGTGTGTATCACATGTCTGTGACCATAAAAAGAAAATCATTAGAATGTTATATTGCATAATACAGAAAGATACTTTTAAAAATCACTTGAGCTAGAAATACTAATAATTTTGGGGGTGGTAGCGGGGTGAATATTTCTAGGCTTTAATCTATTTAACAGACATATGCTATGTATATTTCCTCCTAAGTGCAATCCTAATATATATAACATATGGATCATGAATTAGATTTTTTCTTGATTAACATTTTCATGATTACCTAATGTTAGTAACATTAGATTATTTGGAAAGAGTGGCAGTGGTGGAATTTGGTTGTTTCATACACAGCATTTATCAGGATTTGATCATCCCTGGGTGTGTGTGCGGGGGCGGGGGGGTTGTTTTTGAGAAAGAGGGACTTCCTGATATAAAACAATGAACACAAAGATGGTCCGAAGAAAAAGCAGCTGATTTCTTATTATTGGTGCTATTTGAAACTAGACTTATCTTTATTTTCACTTTCCATATCATTTACAGGAAATGAATTTCAAGTTTTGTCTTAAAATCAACACCAATATTTTTACTTTCTTAAGAAAAAAGTGTTCAAAATTATGGACTTAATAATTTGCAAATGTTTAATCAAATAGGAAGATCAAGAGCGTTGACGGGCAAAATTGGGGAGTCATGACCCGCTTATTTCAGATAGAATTTTCCTAAATTCTATTGAGAAACTGACAAGTTATCTTAGGAATGGAATCGTTTATTCTGGTAGTCTGGGTAAGACTCTTAATTATGAACTATGCTTTGAAGAGTCCAATGATCCCACGGCATCCTCCTCTTCCCCCCACAGTCCAGTTTCAACGAGATGACTGTGTTTTGAAAGAGAAGTATTTACTTGCCACCATTGCACCTCTGGCTATACTATTAGGAAATACACACGCACACACACACACACACACATGTATTTTCATGGTTGAGGAAAAAAGAGATGAGAGAAAAAATGAGCAAGTGAAAAACTTGAAAAAACAAACCTCTTCCCTGACAAAATTACCCCTGAGAGACAGGCTGTTGAAATACTCTGTACCTACTGTCACTCCGTTTACATTTCAGTCTGGACTGTGGTCATTTGGGGGCTAAAGAAATCTAAGCCAAAGGTGGAAGAGGGCCTAGCCCCGGTTTCGCAAGCCTGGTGTGCGGGAACCGGCCCTTTGCTTCCATTTCCTGCTTTGGTAAAACCGGGAAAACGCCCGCGGTTAACTCTCCGAAAAGGGTGTGTTCTCTCGATTTTGGTTCTATTTACCCAGATCCTTAACTGGATGACGGTAACATGTAGCTTGATTTTTAGCTTTTAAGAAGAGTCAGTTTTCAGAGGAGCCAGACGCAGAAGGGGAGCGCAAGGGTGAGCGACAGCCGCTGAGAACTTGTCCCCCGTCTGCAGCGCCCGCGCCAGGTAAGCTCGCTCCTGAACTTCACCTTTCATGCACATTTGGGTTAACAAACAACAACGAATTCCCAAGCGCAGACTCCACACTGGCGGGGGGCGGGGGGCGAAGGCAGCGGGAGGACAACGCGGGTGTCCCGATGGGGTGTGGCCATCAAGTGCTTGGCACCGCGCAGTTCAGCCTCTCCGTTTGGTCCAGAGGCTGCTGCAAGAGCACCATGTCCCCAGCATGAGCAGTGAAAGGCTCATGTTTCACTCCCCCAGCTCTGCTCCCAACCACCTATAGAAAAAGAAGAGAGAAATTCTGGTGTTCTATTGCACAGTAGGTGACTGTGGTCAACGGTTGTTTTGTATATTACCCTGATAGCTAAAGGAGGGGCTTTTGAATGTTCTCACCACAAATGATAAATGCATGAGGTGATGCATACACTTAACTCCTCTGACCCAATCATTATAGAACATATATGTGTAACAAAACATCAAATTGTATCCCATAAATATGTACTATTACAATGTGTCAGTTAAAATAAATTAATTAAAAAGAGATAAAGAAGAGAAATTGTACAGAGGAAGTCTGTTAAGAAACAAATTACCCTGTATTAGCCAGCTGCCCCCCCCCCCAAAAAAAAATGCCAGTTAGCCCACTCTGTTAGAGCCTGGTGCTGATGATACCAAGGTCAAGTGTTACAATTCCTGTCCCTGCACTGGCCAGCTGCCAAAAACCGAAAGAGAAACAAATAGACTTTTTCTGACAAGGAGATTTTAGATATTTATTATTTCTTGGTAATTTGCTCCTTCCAGAATGTATTGACACATATGACCACATGGCCTAACTGGTCCATTGTAGGAACAGTATATTAATCTTGGAAATTAAAGAAATTTATTTATTGCAAGTCTATTTTTATCAGCATTATGGTAATGAATCAGGCAATCATTATTGCTTACCCATAACAGTAATAAGAAAATCTAGGCTTACAGAGGTAAATCCCATTTTCAAGGTCTCACCGGCTATAGGTGATTTGAACCCTAGGGTTTGAACTCTGGCAGCCTGACTCTGGAATCTGTGCTGTGACATCTTAGGGTGGCTCTGGGCTCCTCTTACCTGACACTCATCCTCCATCGGTGTCCTCCCTGTCAGCCCTTCCCACTGGGTCAGCTCCTGCCTGTTCATCCTCATCATGGATATGCCCTCACTTGCTGGTACCTGGGAGAGCAGCGTTTCCATTTCTGTCCAAAGCCAATCCTTCACCTTCATTTAGAAATTACCCTCCCTGCCTTTTTAGACACTCAATTTTTAAACAATATTTATATAGGATTCACTATGTATGAGGCATGATTTTAAGAGCATTATAAATATTATGAGATATTTATCTTAGTGATCAGTAGATTTTTATTAGTAGTATTGACATTTTGCAGAAGAAGAAACTGAGGCAGAGAGAAGCTAATAGTCTTTCCAGTGGCCACACAGCTAGTAAAGTATTGGAACATGTGAATGTTGCTTAGCATTGTCTTTGAGAAAATAAAGGGACAGTCAAAGCTCTTTGATTGCTTTCTGTGTCTTGATTTCATAAAACGCCCCACTCATTATGATGAAAATATTTAAAGTAGAGCCTTGTCTGGACGTGGCACTCTGTCAGACCTTAAAACACCCTGGCTATTGGATCTCTTTTCTGTCAGCCTGTAAATAAGAAATATTTTTTTCTTCCAGTTAAATAAATGAACTCCTGCACCAATGTATTTGTTTAGTTACTATAAAGATCTGTCCTGTTGTATTCTGAGAAGGACCTACATTCTCTACATCTTCTTCCTTCTTTCATGACCACTCCTCCATCCAGTCTGCTCCTGCTCCGTCAGCTCATTAAATCTGCCCTCATCGAGGTCGATGATCACCTTCATTTTGTCTCTATCAGGGAGGCCTTCCCTGAGTACCCTATACAGAAATTCAACCCCCAACACTCCCTATCCCCATTCCCTGCTTATTTTCTTCTGACCACAAAACATCATCTAATACACACATATATATATTTGCTTTTTTTGTTGTTTATTATCCATCTCCCCTCACTAGGATAGAGTTCCATGAGGCAGGAATTCATGTCAATTTTGCTCACTGCTTGATACTGAGCACCTAGAACACTGTGCAGCACATGGTAGGCACTCAATAAATACTCGTTGAATGAATGAGAGGCCAAATTCTTCTGGGATGCCCACAGCCTTTCTGTCCACTCTTTAGCTCCTTCATGGGGCATTCTGCCTCTACTTACTCTAAAGTGTTAGTGTTTGCAGGGCTCTGTCATTGCGCTTTGTTTTACTCATTCTATTCATCTTATGCATCACCTGGGCAAGGCTATTTTAGGGTTCTTGTAAGAATCATAAGATAATGTTCATGAGGCTTTGACATACTAGACTAAATATTATTCCTTTAGAAACAAACAAAACATAGGAAGTCTATATATACATTCCACAAGCAGAAAGCTGATATGCATGTGCCTTGAATAATCATTAGAGATGACTGACTTCAAAATCCTGTATCCCACTGAGTGGATTTTCTCAATTTTAAGGTCACCATGGCATCTGAATCCATCATGATGGCCCCCATTTGTCTAGTGGAAAACTGGAAAGAACAGCTGACGGTGAATCTGAAAGCATTACAGATTCTTGACAAGATTTCTCAGCCTTTGGTGGTGGTGGCCATTGCAGGGCTGTATCGTACAGGAAAATCTTACCTCATGAACCGCCTGGCAGGACAGAACCATGGTGAGTGTTGTCTTGGGGTGGGGCCATTTGCTTGGAACCAGTGATTACACAGGCTGATCACACCTGCTCTAGGGTTATGTTAAGGAAGAGCATGACTCCTCCCAATGAAGAAAACGTCTAATTCTCAACATCAGATTTACAAACTCAACCTCATCTGTCCACAAAATCTAATTCTTTTGTCTAGTGATAAAGAATTTATTCCAACCCTATCTAAAGATCTGCTCCACTGGTCCTCTTGATCTCATCCACACTCACCTGCTCAGAAGCTGAGCTCTAGCAATTAGTTCCTTTCTTTCTCCTGTATCACTTTTTGGCAAGGTACGTCGTCATTTCAACCAGTTCACAAATGTAGTTGAATATGTCCTGTCATTAAAAATAGATGAGCAGAAGGGCAAACAGCAGGATATTTGTATATCCATATATAAATTGGGCTGGCCACCATGGGGTCTACCCAGGATCCTGAAGTATAGAGCTGGGGACTGACCCCTTCCCACAACCAAACACACTGCCAGCACTACAGGGCCCACTCAGGGTCCTGAGATATGGAGCTGGGAGCCATCAACAACTAAGTAATTAGTATGTCAAAAACATTACCTCCGTGTGGGTGGCTCATCACAGCCACCGCAATAACCACAGCTGCTGCAAAAGCAGCTAGATGCCACAACCACCGTGCAGATGGTCCGCCAGCTACTGGAGTGCATTGACACAAGTTGAATTACAAGAAGAGACCAAAGCAAAGAAGAGGATGTCTCTCCCCACTAAACCCATTCCAGAGAGACAGAAGAAGCATCGCTATACGATAATACTGGGGGACCTGAACATGCCTCTCAGCACTGGACAGATCATCTAGGCAACAAACAGAGTAGCCATTACTCTTTCAGAAGGAGAGAAGAAAATTAGGGTTATCAGAGGTGGGAGGGAAGAGGGAGAGGGGAATGGAGAGAGATTGGATAAAGGGCATAAAGCATAAGTATGATTTGCAACAATATGTATGCAAGTAATATTGATTTGATCCACATATGTCAATGTTGAACTTCAAAAATATGTATAATCAATTATGATTCAATAGAAATAAATAAATAAAAATAAATAAATAAAGATGAATTGGACTGGCATCTAATTTTTTTCTTCACTTTATATCAAAGCTTTGTTAAATTACATCCCCTTTATTTCTCTATCTAGTCTTCTTTTTTTTTCTTTGGACTGGTAAGGGGATTGCAACCCTTGGCACAGTGCGGTCTACACCACACTCAGCCAGTGAGCGCTCCAGCCATCCCTATATAGGATCCGAACCCGCAGCTTCAGTGCTACCAGCGCCGCACTCTCCTGAGTGAGCCATGGGGCCAGCCCTCTATTTAGTCTTTTCTAATGTGCAAACCATAACATGTAGGGATAAGTACATAAAACATACGTGTACAATAAAGTTAATAAGCATAAAATGAACACGTGTGTAATCACTATATAGATCCAGAATTAAACATTACCAACACCCAAAAGCTCAAATCATACTATCTCATACCTTCACTAGAGCTCACCAGTATTTTGGTTTTCGGGGCACTTCTTCCTGTCTTGCTTTTAAAAAATCATTCTAAGTATATGTGTTCATTCTAAAAAGCAGCTTAATATGGTCTTCTTTTAAACTTTATATAAAAGGAATGTATTCTTGGGTGTCTTGCTTCTTTTGCTCAACAAGAAGTTTATAAGATTGCTATACTTGTCATATGTGTCTGTAATAAATTTATTTTTACGACTTTACAGTATACCATTGTCTGAGGATACCCCAATTTATTTATCCATTCATTACTTATGAACATTGGTATTATTTCCGGTTTTTATCTTTAATGAATCAGGCTGTCTTATATTTGTATCTTGGTACACATGTACAAAAACTTTGCTTGTGTAATATACTCGGAAGTGGGATTTCTGAGAGAGTATGTGTGTCTTCGGCCTTTTTATGCAATATTAGAGTTCAAACTTTTGCTACAATTTACATGCTTATTAGTAGTAATTAAGAATTCTACACATCCTACACAGCTTAACAGAGTCCACATGAATTCTGTAATGTGACATAGTCCTCAGTTTCTGGTAGAGTTAATGTGACATAGTTTGAGCCTTTGAAAGAATGAGGCGAATAGGGGACATAAAATGTTTCTTGAGAAAGTTCTTAAAAAAAAAATATATATATATATTTTATATATATATATAAATAAAGATTGGATTGGTTGTCCTCGCTAAAATGGAAGCTACCACTCTTCTTGCCAGGCACTTACATTCCTGCACCTTTAACCAATGTAACCCCTGGCAGCCTGGTCTACCAACTGTTACTTTATTGTTTCTTCTTTTCCCTCGCAGGCTTTCCTCTGGGCTCCATGGTGCAGTCGGAAACCAAGGGTATCTGGATGTGGTGTGCACCTCACCCCTGCAAGCCCAACTACACACTGGTCCTTCTGGACACTGAGGGCCTCGGTGATGTGGAAAAGGTAAGACAGAGAATGTGCTCTTGCTTGTCCACTTATCTTTAGTTTGCTACCTCATTCAACTTCTGTGACATATTCCTGTAAACTGCAAATTCAATGATGAATAATGAGGCTAAATTCTTTCAAGCTTCCTCATTAAGCTCAAATGCTTTGGTATATTTAGGAATAGACCTTATTTTTATAACACTGGAATGAATGATATAATTTAATATTTATGCATTGAACAGCTGAATTCCAGGGATTTTGCTTAATACTACAGATATGACAGTAAACAAGATAAAGGCCGAGACCCTAGTTGTGGAGACAGGAAATATGGAGTGCGATCAGTATGGGGTACCACAGATGCAAAAAGTGGGCAACCAAAACAGTCATGTGAGTTAGAGAAAGCTTCCTAGAGAAAGCCGTAGCCCACGGGATCAACAACACCTGCTAGTTAAGGTGTGTGGGCTTGATGCGGTTAGAGGTGGGGACAGTGAAAATAGAGTTTCCATGAAGGAATCAATTTCAATAATCTTTTAAAGAGCTTCAATTTCATCATTATGGTTTTGATCCAAGTTTCTGAGCTTTGGAGATAAATTCTTTACTGATTTCTTTAAAGAACCACTGAAATATTGGAAATGAGATAACTTTAGGTATTTTGTCTTTACAGAATAAGGTAAAATCAATCTTTTCTCCTTATTTATATCAGTCTGGGTCTAAATTGAAAATAGCAGCAGTAGATCTTTGGCTTCCATTATTGAAAAAAGGGAGGAAGGGAAGCAAAAATTTAGAAATTTTGAATTAAAAAATTTTAAGTTCTGAATTATCATCTCGGTATAAAACCAATATGGACTAGTGATTTGTAATAGATTGAAGTTTGCATAAACTTTCTTTTTTATCTAATTGCATTTTTCAAGGGACTAAAACATACAAAAATATAAATCGATGGCAGCAGAACTACTGGCTGACCTCAGTACTTGCAGTGTGATCTGGGTGGTGTCTAAGTTGATTTCAAAGCCTTTCATGTCCTGCCATGATTCTCATTTCCAGGTCCTTTCTCCACTCTAGCGCACATATCACAGCTTCAGTCAGATAAAATAGCTCTATAATACCTTTATGTGACTGTGCTCTGACAATTCAGATTTGGCTTCAGTTAGTCCTTTCGCCTGCTTGAGGCTTTCATCTCCACAAGTCCACATTCTATCAACTCTTTAAAACTCACTTATTTTCAGCCTATTGTCACCACATCCCAGTCAAACATAATCACTTCTTGCTTTGAATTCACAGAGTAATTATTCAATTTTATGGGCCTCCCCCACCCCTTTTCTTTGAGTTTCACTCCTGGCACAGATCATCATTTTTGTTGCATTTATATATGGACATGTTTATCTGTAGCTCCAGAAAGTCATCTTCCTGAGGGCAGGTCAAAGTTCCCACTCAATGCAAGGTCTGGCATTTTGTCAGAAGTCTAATTGAAGGGGAGAGATTGGACAAGGGGCATAAAGAATAATTATGGTTTGTAGCAATATATATGCTAGTAATATTGATTTGATCAACATATCTCAATGTTCAATCCCCAAAATATGTATAATCGATTTTGATTCAATAAATAAAGTAGATTTTTTAAAAAAAATTAAAAAACAAACAGACAAATAAATAAATAAATAACATTAAATCCTCCCCCCCCCAAAGAAGTCCAATGATGAGTTGCTGAACTTAACTGAAAAGCATTTGTGTGCTTAGTATGGTCAAGATCAAAAAAAATTTGCAATGGAATAATTGCCCATCTACTATATTCTAGGCACTTTATTATATAATTTGCACACATCGACAATGTCATTCATTTCTGTTAACAGCTAGATGAACTGACACCCTGAGAGGGGTCAATCTAAATATACAAAATGAGGGATGAACCTAGCATTATTATTAAAATTTATGTTATTTACCCTACTTCTCACTACAGTATAGCTGAAACAGTGAAAGAACAACCAAATGAATGAACGAATGAAGAGTAGCCTCCTAAGTCTCTTGCTCTAATGTGCTTTCTAGGGTGACCCTAAGAATGACCTGTGGATCTTTGCCCTGGCCGTGCTTCTGAGCAGCACCTTTGTCTACAACAGCATGAGCACCATCAACCACCAGGCCCTGGAGCAGTTGCAGTATCCTTCCAGGAGTTGAATACCATGCTTCATTGAGTTTAGGGGACTCACGACTGACACTGTGTCTTCTTTGCTGTGACTCAATTGTCATGGTTAAATAAGAGTGGACACAGGGCAAAAAGAATGTTTATAAAATTTGTTTCTAAGTGATATCTGTATATCGTGGTGTAGGATACTTCTTATTCCTTAGCTAAGATCCCAGCTATGTGACTGAATTAACAAAGCTAATTCGGACAAAATCTTCTCCCAGACCTGACGAAGTAGAGGACTCCACTGAGTTTGTGAGTTTCTTTCCAGACTTTGTTTGGACTGTACGAGATTTCACCCTGGAGCTGAAGTTAGATGGACACCCCATCACGGGAGATGAGTACCTGGAGAATGCCTTGAAGCTGATTCCAGGTATTAGAGCACGGCCTGGGTGGTGGAAGTTTCAGCAGGATGGTGAGATCAATGAAGCGCTGTCATAAATGTTTATCTGAGACTGGACAGAGCTCCATACTAATGGTGATTGGTGACTGACAGATGACCATGGTTTTAGCGATTATTACTTAAAAATATCCAGAGGCTGGGGTTTAAACTCATTGAGAAAATTTAGCACTCAATGTTGTACCAAATAATTTTAGACCAATCAGTACCATGAAAAAAAAATGAAGATTATAATCCTATCATTTCCTAAGGCTCACGTGTTTTTGTTACTTATTAAGTTTAAGTGCTCCTCCTATTCTATTTTGAGAAAAATAGCTCATCAGAATGGAAGTTGATAAACATGGTAAACAGAGAATCACATGAAAATAAAATTACCTAATTTTAAAAATATATTTCACTTAGTGTATTTTACAAGCCTGGATAGTTACATCATTCAGACAAAGGATGTTCATACACTGATATGTGCTTCTATTAAGACTATCAAATCCTTAATTTTACCGTTTATATAACATCACCTTCACTCTAGAGCCTTATACAATATGTTATAATTTTAATATTATAAATGTATTACATGGATTATATTTAGCAGAGTAGATAACCGATGGCAAGTAGAATCAGTCCAATTTTATTCATTCATTTATTCATTCTTTTAACAAACATTTTGAACAGCTGAACTATGCCATAGAATCCCTTTGCAAGACAATATCGAGTCCAATACAATCTGACATAGAAAACTAGTGAGGTCTCTAAATTACATTTAGATTAACTTTATGCTGGAGTTTTTTGATAAAGGAATCTCAAAACATATTTATGGTGTGTGCATTTTTTGACTCTGGTTCTGAAACATTTTTTCTTGACTGACTTGGGTATCATCTGCCCTCCTCATGATATTTTCCCCAGAAACATTTTATCCTTATTTCTAGCATTACTTTACTTTAGAGCCTCATTTCATTTCTAACATGGAACTGTAATATCAGAAAAGCATTTCTGACAATTTTTTGATTAATCAATCATTCAAAACATTTAATAACTAGTCAGTCTCGCAGCCACCGTACAAGGGCAAAGGAAATCAATCATAAGTCTCTTCACTAGTGATGGATAACCGCGCCCCCTGCCCTTCCTCTCCAGAAGTACTTCCTCGACTGTCAGCTCTGTACAAAAATGGATTCTTTTATGCTTTGGGTAGATTGGCATAAGGCTGCTTTGTATGATCAGATAAAAGAAGATTTATTTGATAAATCTTCTTTTATCTGATCATACAAAGGATGATCACAGATACTGCAGTGATGCACAGATACCTGGAAAAGTCCTCAGTCCCCTTACCTACAGGCCGTCTGTTTAATGGGAGCTCTTTTTACAAATCTACAGGCAAGAATCCCAAAATCCAAAACTCCAACATGCCTAGAGAGTGTATCAGGCATTTCTTTCCAAAACGGAAGTGCTTTGTCTTTGACCGGCCTGTAAGTGACAAAAAACAGTTAATTCATATAGGAGAAGTGCCAGAAAATCAACTGGAGATGAATTTCCAAGTGCAATCAGAAAATTTTTGTTCCTATATCTTTACCCATGCAAAGACCAAGACCCTGAGAGAAGGAATCATCGTCACTGGAAATCGTGAGTCACCTTTGCCCCAAAGCATGTCTCTCCTTGGTTCAGTGTGTGTGATGAAGCTATGATTATTCTATGGGTTTGTCAGTAATTTTGTTTGCTTCTGTATAGAAATGTGGAGAAGCAAATTTTTATGCCACAATTGAAATTTATGTAAACACTAATTGACACTAATGATATAAGCACAAAGTGTTGCTAAGGAGAGAAATCTATATGATGAGAAGATCTATAGTATAAGTATTTCCCAGTGTAGATGTATGAGATATTTTTTAAATTTACACCAGTCAGAAAATAAAAGCAGGCCTTAAGTCCCAAGCAAGTTCATTGAGAGTCTGAGAAACAAATTTAAATATAATCTATGCACAGGGCCAGCTTGACAAACATGCAACCGGTGCAGTCATGCAGTCCACATGTTGAAATGGGCCCATGCTTGGTTCAGTGTTCTATGCTGCCATCTTCAAATTCCTGATGATATTTTTTACATGAGGACTTGCATTTTCATTTGGAGCTAAAACTTGTGAATTATATAATTTACTTTCTTTGTCTCATAAACTCTTTTTTACTTTATTTAAATGGGAAAGTATTGTTTCAGAAAACCCTAAAACATATTAGTTGCAATCAGTAATTTAATTTTGTAATGTGGTGAATTTGAGATCCATAAAAGAAAGAGTGTGTAGAAGAAACAGAGATGTTATTATAAAGAGAAAGATGAAAAAGGAAGAGGAAGAAGAAGACAAGGAGAAAAAGAAAACAAAGATAAACAAAATTTTTGTAATTTTTAGATTTCTGATCCTTAAAGCTTGTAAAAAGAAAGAACTTTCTATTTATTCCCTAAATATATGCCTTCAGGGCTGGGGACTCTAGTGGTGACCTACGTGGATGCCATCAACAGTGGAGCAGTACCTTGTTTGGAGAACGCAGTGACAACTCTGGCCCAGCGTGAGAATGCAGTGGCCGTGCAGAAGGCAGCCGGCCACTACAGCGAGCAGATGGCCCAGCACGTGAGGTTCCCCACAGACACACTCCAGGAGCTGCTGGACGTACACGCGGCCTGTGAGAGAGAAGCCCTCACAGTCTTCATGGAGTGCTCCTTCAAGGATAATACAGGGGAGTTCCAGAAGAAGCTTGTGGTACTCTTAGCATTTATCCTTCCTGAGTTCTGCCCTTCTAAACGATGCCTCAAGTCTACCTTTCTGACCCATGGTTCATCTCCTTAGCATTGTAGAGAAACCTGCATTTTGGGGAATGAAAGTGTTCTATGGACTTAAGTTCACTCCTTTTCTAAAAGATGAGCACATTTTTTTGTTGCAAAGCAAATTACCGTGAGTTTAGCAGCTTAAAACAACACACATTATTAGCTCACAGGTCAGAAGACCATGTTGAGGTGTTTGATTGCTCTACTCAGTGTACTCCAGCTGAAAACAAGGTGTCAGATGGACTAAGTTCTCAACTAGAGGCTCAGAGGAAACCCCCTTCATCTTCAAGCCAGCAGTGATGCATCAGATCCTTCTCCTGTTTCTAATCTCTCTGACTTCTTCTTTTCTTAGCATTTGGAGAAAACTGCTTTAAAGAGCTCATGTGATTAGGCCATGCCCAACAGGGTACTCTCCATTTCTTAAAGTCAACCTGGGCTATGTAACATAATCTAATCACAAGATTAATGTCCATCATATTCACAGGCCCAGGGACTGGGAAGGGTATGGACTCCAGGGGAGAAAAAGCTTATTGGACACCTTACTTCTGCTTGCCATAGGCACTTTCAGTTTGTCTGGGACTGACCTAAAAGTGATGAAAATCTCTTAATTTATACTGAGGAAATCCAGCTGGATTGTAATTAACAAGTACTGCAAAAAAACATCTGTTTCTATATCCTCACACATTCAAACCCTCACTGAAAGAATTCATGAAGGGTTAAAAACTGTTCAGAATACACTTAACTCATTCTGGGGAGGTGATTTGCCATGTATACATTTTCATCCAGAGCAACCCAAGTTCTCTGAGCAAATTTTACTTCCAGCCAGGACTGAACTTTCTATTGCTCGTTGTTGGCATTTGGGTTCCTGTTAATCATGCTATAGCTGAAAGAACCATAGAGTTCATGTCTTTCAACACCATAATTTACAGATATTGGACCTGATCACAAGAGCATTAAGGGACTTTCCAGAGGTCATACAGAGAATTGATCAGAACAGGGACTAAAATAAGTCTCCTGACTCCTAGTCTATACCACATCACAGTCTACTCTGAGGCCATCAGACTAATTCTTCAAGAGGATCACAGTTGTATCTTCCCTTCTAACAGCTTCTTTCTGCTGTATTACCCTACATTTTCCTGGCAGGACACCATAGAAAAAAAGAAGGAAGATTTCTTGCTGCAGAATGAAGAGGCATCTGTCAAATATTGCCAGGCTGAGCTTAAGCAGCTATCAGAGCCCCTGATGGAAAGTATTTCAAAAGGAAATTTCTCTGTTCCTGGAGGCCACAATCTCTACTTAGAAGCAAAGAAAAATGTTGAAAGGGGCTATAAGCTAGTGCCCAGAAAAGGAGTTAAGGTGAGGAATAAAGGGGGGTGGGAAGGGGGGCCACAGAGTGTAGTCAGACGGTCTTTGTTTCTCCTTCTAAAAATCTAAGACCATAGCATCATTAGTGGAGAGAGATCAGAGTATAGTGATATCTCAATATTTTTAGTTTTTATATCCATAATTAATTATATAGTATTAAGTAAGCCATAAATATTTTTTTCCAAAGAAGGAATTTAGAAAAAGTTCAGTTGAAAGAGAACATTTCTTTCATTTTTTCAAACAAATTTATATTTTTTGTGCTGAGTATGTGGGATATGTTATCAAAGAAACAACTTTTGTTCTCAAGAAGCTTATCATCTCACCTGAGATGGATGAATTAAGAGTTGATTGGATATGATGAGATTACAGTTACCATACTGGAAATAATGATGATGGTGAGCATAGTGGCTAACACACACTGAACATTCACTTCTATAACTGGTATAGTTTCAGGCAGTTTTGTTGGATTATCAATTTAATTCTCAGAATAATGTAAATTAGGTACTAAGATCGTCCACCTTATGCAGTTGAGAAATGTGATGCATGGAGAAACTAATAAGTTGCATAAGATCATACCGCCCGCAAGTGGTAGAGCTGACAGAGCTGCTCTGTGCATTGGAAGCTCAGAATTCTTTTGAGGAATCTGCATGCCGTTTTCCATAATGTCTGTTCCAATTTAAATTCTCACCAACAGTGTATAAGGATTCCCTTTACTCCACATCCTTACCTCACTTGCTATCTTTTGACTTTTTGATAATAGCCATTCTTTTTTTTTTTTTTTTTTTTTTTTTTGTCTTTTTCGTGACTGGTACTCAGCCAGTGAGCGCACCCGCCATTCCTATATAGGATCCGAACCCGCGGCGGGAGCTTCGCCGCGCTCCCAGCGCCGCACTCTCCCGAGTGCACCACGGTTGGCCCTGATAATAGCCATTCTAACAGGTGTGAGGTGATATCTCATTATGATTTTGATTTGCATTTCCCTGATGATTAATGATGGTGAGCAATTTCTTGTACACCTGTTGGCCATTTGAATGTCGTCTTTTGAGAAATGTCTATTCAGGTCCTTTGCCCATTTTAAAATCAGGTTATTTGTTTCTTTGCCATCAAGTTGTATGAGTTTCTTACATATTTCGAATATTAACCCCTTATCAGATATATGAGTTGCAAATATTTCCTTACATTCTATGTGTTGACTTTCATTTGGTTGATCATTTCCTTTGCTTTGCAGAAGTGTTTTAGTCTGATGTTTATTTGTTTAGTTTACTTGTTTATTTTTGCTTTTGCTGCCTGTGCTTTTGGAGTCACAACCAAAAAATCATTGTCAAGACCAACGTCAAACTACTTTCCCCGTATGTTTTCTTCTAGGAGTTTTACAGCTGCAGGTCTTATGTTTAAATCTTTAATTCATTTTTAGTTGATTTTTGTGTATGGTGTGAAATAAGGGCCCAAATTCGTTCTTTTGAATATCCAGTCTTCCTAGCATTATTTACCGAAGAGACTATTCTTTCTCCATTGTGTATTCTTGGTGTTTTTGTTGAAAATTAGTTGACCACATATACATGGGTTTATTTCTGGGCTCTATATTCTGTTCCATTGTTCTATGTGTCTGTCTTTATGCTAGTACCATGCTATTTGATTACTATAACTTTGTAGTAGACATTGAAATCAGGTAGTGTGATGCCTCCAGGCTTATTTTGGTTGCCCAAGATTGCTTTGGCTATTCGGAGTCTTTTATGATTCCATGTGAATTTTAGGATTGTTTTTATTACTTTTGTGAAAACTGTGATTGGAATTCTGATAGGGATTGCATTAAATCTGTAGATCACTTGGGGTAGTATGGACATTTTAACAATATTAGTTCTTCCAATCAATAAACACAAGATAGCTCTCCATTTATTTTCTGTCTTCTTCAACTTCTTTAGTAAAGGTTTTAATTTTTCAGTGCAGAGATCTTTCACCTCCTTGGTTAAATTTATTTCTAAGTATTTTATTCTCTTTAGTGCTATTACAAATGTGATTTTTTAAAAAAAATATTCTGTTTTGGATAGTTGTTCTTAGCGTGTAGAAATGCAACCGATTTTTTAATGTTGATTTTGTATCCTGCAACCTTACTGAATTTGTTTATAGTTTTAACTGCTTTTTGTGGACTTCTGGGTATATAGCCAAAGGAAACAAAACAAAATCATTATCTTGAAGAGATAACTGTATTTCCACATTCATCTCAGTATTATTCACAACAGCCAAGATATGGAAACAACCTAAGGGTCCATGAACAGATAAATGGATAAAGAAAATGTGATGTAATGGAATATTATTCAGCCTTAAGAAAAGGAGATCTTACCATTTGTGACAACATGGATGAAGCTGGGGGACATTATGTTAAGTGAAATAAGTCAGACACAGAAAGACAAATACTGCATGACTCAATTTTATGTGGAAACAAACAAACAAAAAAGTCAAACTCATATTAACAGAGAACAGAATGGTGGTTACCAGGGGCTGATGGGTGGGGGGGGGGGAAGAAGGTATTGGTCAAAAGGTATAAATATTCAGTTATAAGATGAATACATTCTGGATACCTAATGTACAATATGGAGGCTATATTTAAGATAATGTATTATATACTTAAAACTTAGCAGTTGAGTCAATCTCAAGTGATCTCACCCACCCCCAAAAAGGTAACAACTATATATGTGGTGATGGATATGTTAATTAGCTTGACTGTAGTAATCATTTCACAAAATGCACTTATATCAAAACCTTGCGTTGTACACCTTAAATATATACAATTTTTATTTATCATTATAACTCAATAAATCTAGGGAGAAAAACTCAAGGCAGCCTAGGAAAGCTTTCAGGGAGGTAGTAGCTGCTAGTTGAAGTATCAACAGATCCTTATTAAGCAAGGATCGGCAAGCATCAGGAAGAAGAAAAAGAATGTGCAGATAGAATGGAGGATGTGTTTGTACAATCGCACATAAATCTGGCTGCTGCAACCTGGGGAAGGGAGTGGGCAGCATCACTGGGAGAGGAGGCTGGAGATCTATGAAGGAGGCTGCTATAAAGGGTTTTCATATCTTGCCAAACAGCTTGGGCATTTTGTGGTGGCCACAGAAGGAAAAGAACTACTGTGGGATCCTAAGCAGGATACAAAACTTACATGGTCATTTTTGTGGTTTTATTGAAAAATAATTTCCTCAACAGAGGACTAGATCTTTACTGCCTGACATGTCTTTGCTCCTTTTTGGTTCCGCAGGCAAATGAAGTCCTCCAGAACTTCCTGCAGTCTCAGGTGGCTACAGAGAAATCCATCCTGCAGTCAGACAAAACCCTCACTGATGGAGAGAAGGCCATAGCAGGTACAGGAACAGGAGGGCTCAGCTCTCACAGGGGCGGGTGTATCCCTGCAGTGCCCTCTTATTGATCAGATGGGAAGCTTTTCCTGAAAGAAGAGCTTCTCCTATTATGAAGCACATGCTCTGCTAAATCTGAAAATAACCAGGGGAGTGGGGTTGCACCTCCAGCAAATCAGTGCCTTTCCAGCACATTCTGAAATTCCTTTTTGCTGATGTAGCTGGTGAGAAAATCCAGAGATTCCCTATCCCCCTACCTCCCAACATTTTAAAAACTTGGTTTGTTCTGAGCTCAGGAGGGCAGGACACAGACCTGACTTTTTTTCCTCCCTCTCTAAAACCTTTGTGGAACAGCCGAGCGGGCCAAGAGGGAGGCAGCTGAGAAGGAGCAGGAGCTGCTAAGACAGAAGCAGAAGGAGCAGCAGCAAATGATGGAGGCTCAAGAGAGAAGCTTCCAGGAGAACATGGCCCAACTGGAGGAGAAGATGGAGCGGGAAAGGGAAAATCTTCTGAGAGAGCAGGAAAGGATGCTGGAGCACAAGCTGAAGGTGAGTCTGGATGGGGCTGGGTGGTGCCTGATGGACAGTGTCTGACGGACCGTGTCCTGGTTCCTCAGGAAGAAAAGCACCAAAATTCTAAGCACAGTCATCTTTCTAGAGGGAAACCCAAAAGGATATTTCACTAAAATCTCCAATACATCTGGATCCTACTAAGACCTATAAATCTGTAAGATACCAGCCCCTCTGTAGTATTAGGCTTTGGAGGGTACAAATGACATCTCCCAGGATGCTGGGCTGCTATTTGCTGTGATTATAGGATAGTATCATTATGTACCACTAAATAGAACCTTAGTTTACTAGTCAAATAGGACATTAGGATTCTGGGCACAACCATCAGAAAGACCTGAAGTAGATCCGTCTGTTCTAAAAATATCATATTTGGCCTGATATGAAATGGGGGATGGTGAAAGCTCTGAATCTGATCCATTTGTTTTCATATATGTCTGATTCATCCTACACAACTAGAGTAAAATAAATTCTTTGTCCCAACCTGGAGCTTGATAACCAGTGTTCTATACAGGCTCAGCCGTTCCCTTCATTTGTTAGAGAAGCATGGCCATGCTACCCCTGTGGAATGGGGAATTAATTAGAATCCAACCAGCATTCCCTCCTAAAGGGCATTCTTTGTGCTGTAACAAAACCCTTCCTCACCCCAAGTGAGAGAGTGCAGAGGGAACCTCACAAAGCGATAAACCTTGGATACTGCCACTATTCAAGTCCAAGCATAAGAAATATTGGACAAACTCATCAAAGAGTGCTCTTAGGGGGTAAAGAAATGGACACATATGCTTAACTGCCAAAGCTGTTAAATACAAAACTCTGATTCTTAATAGTCTGGGGTTTTCAAAAGTGGACTCTCCCCCTTTTATAGGTCCAAGAAGAACTGCTTACTGAAGGATTTAAAAAGAAATCTGAGGAGTTAAATAAAGAGATAAACCAACTAAAACAAAAGATTGAATCAACTAAAGAACCCTGTGTGGTTTCAAAGATCCTCGATATGTTTGGTAACCTTATCACTACAGTACTGCCTGTGACTACTAAGCTAGTGGGTAAAGGTCTGAAATGTCTCAGCTCACATGTGAAATAGGCTGAGAATTCCTGGTAAGAAAATTGCAAAATAAGGAGTCTTTTGTTTTAATGGTTTAACACTGTGACTCATGTTTAAAGTATATGTGTCATTGAAGTTCCACAAAAAAATGATTACACTGTGTAGTGTTGAATATACTACTTATTCTGATTTGAGCATCACATATTGCATATAGCTATTGATATTCAGCACTGTACCCCACATATTTGTACAATTTATTATGTTTCGATTAATTTTTAAAAAAAGAAAAAGTAAAAGAAAAAGGAAATAATAGACTTCCATGTTTAAAAAGAAGTAAAAAAAAAAAACAGTTAAGGAGGGCTTGTGGGAAAGCTTGTACCTATAAGAGTTCAATAAATAAATGCTGGCCAATTATGATAAAAATAAATAAAAATAAAAAATAAAATAAATATCAATTATCAAAGAATATCAGGGCCTGACATCCAAAAACCAAATTAATTTTGATTGAATTAATTAAAGAAATGGGAAACAAGTTAATTGATAAAGAAATTAATCATAGAAAAGATTTAAGTAAAACAAAAAGACAAATGGCAAGATGAAGAAAACATCTGCAATTCATATTACAGTTGTGGAGATAATTTGTTAAAATGAGCTTGTTAATCAATGAGAAGAGAACACCAACCACATTTTTTAAATAGGCAGGAACATGAGAATCAAAATGTTTAACTTTACTGATAATAAATGTTATGCAAACTAAAATGATGAGGTTCTTGTTTCACTTCAGTGATGGGCAAAGAAGAACAGCTTTGACAGACACTTGAGCTGGCAAGGGTTTCGGTATGACAAAACTTTGGGTATGACAGTAACTCTTATTTGCTAGTGAGAGTATGAACTGTTGCAGTTATCTATCAAAAATCAAATGCACATACTTTTGACATAGCAATTCCACATTTAAGAATTTACCTGATAGATTCATTTACCTAAGTTTAAAATGGCATGTGAGATAGTATATTTGTGGTAGGATTATTGTAATGCCAGAAGACTGAAATCAATTTTAAGTCCCTCTGTCAGGTACTGATAAGGCAAATCTTGGGACATATTTACAAAAGAAAACACTACAGTCACTAAAATGAAATGGGAAGCTCTGTTTGTACTAATATGAGAAAGTCTTAAAGATGTATCACAAGTGGGGAAAAAAGATGCAGAAAGTATGTACAGTTATTAGCACTGAATTCAAAAAATAATGAATATATGCATATGTTATTATCCACATCTCTCGAAAAATGCAAAATAAACTAGTATCCATGGTCACAACAGGAATGGACCTGAATAGTTGAGGTGAGAAATGAGAGGAAAACTAAATTTACATCATGTATTCTTCTGTGCCTTTAACATTTTGTATGCATTAATTACTTATTCAAACATGAATAAATACAATGACTAAAATTAAAAATGAAATAATAACACATGGGTGGGAAGTTCCCATGACAGAATGAAAGTGTTTAATACTACTAGAAATAGCATAAGTTATGTCAACAGAAAAGTTTGCTCATTAGAACAGGGAAGTAGAGAGCACAAGACACGTGTCCTTATTTTGTTTTTATTATGGCCTTTTAATATGGATTTACAAGTCTATTATCTAATATATATTCAGATACAAAATCCCCTGGGCTGTCGACTGAAATGGTCTTAAAATTCTGCCCACATTTATAAAGATGGTGAATTAGAAGGAAACTTTTTCTTCAAAGTCAACATTTTAGGAATTTTTTTTTCAGCTATCTAGACTTGTAGCTAGAATAAGCCGCTTGTAATTTCACAAACTGGGTGTATTCTATTGACTGTGGGCCTTTGCATTCAGGACACAGATCTGGTAAAACACCCAGCTTCCTCTCTATGACTATATTCTTTATTTGCCAACTTCTGTTCCTCTATCAGGTCTCCTGTTCCAGACTGGACAAAGCACTTTTCTCTGTGTTGCCATTGCTCCATGTTTCAGCCCGACCATTGAACTTTTTCTATACAGTATAGTTGTGAAATTGAAATGGCCTTTTTACTTCTGTTTACCACCTTTTGATCTCTGGTACTTTGTCTTAGTCATCTTATCTTCAGTTTCAAGTACAAAACCTGCCACATAAACACCAGACGTGGGTTAATTAAATGCATGAGGTACCCTCCAATATGGCCCCAATTTAACATGTTATCAGTGTATTAGCTGCTCTATGGGGTTCTCAAAAGGACATGGTTTTATGAACTCATGAAGAAGGGATTCCCTGAAGCAGAAAGGACATGCACACTCATCTGAACCTGCTGCCCTGTTCTCTCTGAAGGACTGGACACCCCATGTGCCTGTTCCTCAAGCTTCTCACTCATGATAATTACCTGAGAAGGAAATCACTACCATTGTCTCCCAGCACAATTATGATGTTTAAAATAATAATAAAAAAATGCTGAGTCATGCAAACCTCTTCTGCCATAGTTTTTCTATCAGTTCAAGCTACTTCTACTGAAATGCTTTTTTATGAGGATAAAAATCTCGCTAAAAATAATACCTACAGCCTGAGAGAGTGGAAGATTCTGCACACTGAGCCATCAGACAGCAACATTGCAATTATTCCCCATTTCTTCCTTCCTTCTAAAGTTGTAAGATCACAGCTCTGCTTTCTTCAGAGTTCTGAAGCAATGCTTAGTTGCCTTTTAGTTTCTCCAACTGAAACTGCTGGAATGAGAAATTCTGCACCCGAGCCAGTCCCCAAAGGCCTCACTCAGTGGAATGGTCTGGTTCCTGCACATTTGGATGGTCTGGTAAAGGGCATTGAGGGGGACAGAAAAAAGGCCTGCTTTCCAATTAAATCTCCCCAACACACATGGCTAGCAAAGGGAACATGAAAGAGTCAACAAGAAAATGTTGGCAAGAAATTATAACTGTTCATAGCTGTTTATATAGCTAAATTATAGCTATGAAATTATAGCTGTCCTACCCAGGATGGGATCAGGAGTAGGTTAATGACAATAAAAACAGTGGAATGATTCTCCATCTACTTTGAAGTTCAGGCATAAATTGTTATCTGTTGGAATAAACCTTATATACATCCCCAAGTAAGGCTCTGGGCAAAAGACTTCTCACATGACTTGAAAATTTATCAATAATTGAATTATTGAAGGAGCAAAACTCTATTTCAAGCACTTTTTCAACAATTCTGTAAGAAGGCAGGTTCACATTCATTCTTGCATGTGATATTTTGGTACAGTAAGAAGTCAGCTGCTTTGCTACTTCTACAACTCTTTCTCTATTTTCTCAGACTTTGTTACCTGCCTTACCAGTGCTACCTTCTCACCTGTTAGGCTGAGCTTGAAGATCCCTCCCAGAATTTATTTTTGAAAAGGAAACTTTTCAAAGTTGGAGTAGAAGTCAGGGAACTTGTTAGAAATGCAAAGAAAAATATAGCAAACCTCTTTCCAAGAGTTTAAGGAAGCAGGAAAACTGAGGAGACATTGTTGCATAATCTCCTTTGGCCTCCTCAGTCACAGATTAAATTCTGCCATATATGCATACATTAAATACAGGGAGGAAGTAAGAACATTTAAACAACCTGTCTGCATCTGGGGAGGTCTCTCTCTGTGAAGCCAAAGCTCACCCCAAGGTGGACAGAGTGAGGTCACATGGCAGGATCACTGGCTTTGCTGTTAAATCAGGGGCAGGATCCTGTCTGGAGTGAGGAAAGTGAGTAGCAGATGCAATATCTGGAACATGCACAGCTGCCATGAGCTACTGGGCCTGCCTTACCTCATGCCATGTTCATAAAAAGAGAATGGGATCTTCTCTCTTCTCTTAAACAATGACAAACTTTAAGCCCCAGTGACTTCATTATTTCTATCAACCCTTATGTCAATTAACAACCCCTTTGCTGTTAGTACAGAAAAGAATGCTTCCTGTGGTAAATCACCAACTCTTAAGGTGATCATTTCAGAGTAGGGCAGTTTACACGCTCATTAACCACCCTGTGGGTATAAGTTGGAGTCAGCTTTTAAACACCCACAGCACACTGCTTATTGTGTGCTATGTACTGAACGTTGATGTCCCCTTCCCCGAATTCACATATTGTAACCTAATCCCCAGTGTGATGGTACAGGATCACAAAGTGAGAGGCATTGAGAAGAGATTAGGTCATGACAGTGAAGCCTTCATGAGTGAGATTAGTGCTTTTATGAGAGACTGAAGAGACCAGGGTTCTTCCTTTCCACCACGAGAGGACACAGGTAGAAGGTGCCATCTGTGAACCAGAAAGTGGGCCCTCACCAGACACCTGATTTGCCAGCACCTTGATCTTGTACTTCCAGCCTCCAGAAGTGTGAAAAATAAAGGTCTGTTCTACAAACATTTAAAAGCCATACATTTTATAGTATTTTGTTATATCAGCCTTAATGGACTAAGACATCCTGAAATAATTTAAAATAAATTCCACATGGGGCTGAGCCCGTGGCGCACTCGGGAGAGTGCAGTGCTAGGAGTGCAGCGACGCTCCCACTGTGGGTTCGGATCCTATATAGGAATGGCCGGTGCACTCACTGGCTGAGTACCAGTCACGAAAAAGACAAAAAAAAAAAAAAAATTCCACATGGATAAAATAACATTTTGGTCCAGTTCCAACTTGTTATTGTCATAAAACAATACTTATTATATTATAAAACATTTATAACATTATATCGTTTGCTCATCAGGATGAAGTACTTTTATTGGTCCCTGCCACTATATTAACTGCTCCTGGTTTCTGTCCATACCAAAGGAATGAGTACAGTCCATCATTCCAAGTAGCCTTTCCTATCTTAAGTGAAGAAATCCCCCTACACTCATGTATAGACTATAGAACTTTGTTTTTCCTTAGTAGCTAGCCCTTAGTGAGTAAGATTGTATTGAAAGCAGCTGTCCCTCACACTTGAAGACCCTACCTCCTGTCTCACCCAATATGTCTCTCAAAGATAACATCACGGAATGGAAATTAGACAAGACCTTATTGCCATAGATAATGTCAGGAAGCAGTTATCCATCACACTTGAAGATACATCCTGTGTCTCTGATACATTTACCTACATAAACCTCAGCCCTCAGTTGATTGGGGAGGCAGTTGGGACTTTACCTTCTGTCTCCTGGTTGATGTCTTCTGAAATAAAAGCCTTTCCTCTAAGTTCTGTCTATTGGGTGTGATTGGCGATTCTATAGCGGCGAGCACTCAGACCCACGTGGGTCAGGTAGGTCTCTCACACGTTGGCCGATGGTGAAGGGGAATCCCATGAGACTCATTTGTTACCACTATCTGACCTACCTTAATATAATAACTCACCTGTATACAGTTGAATGCTAATGTATGACAGACTATTATAGTCATTGCTCATTAAATGTTTGTTTAACAACAACAACAAAAATGACCAATGGATTGCGATACTCAATACCTAGCGGAAAATGCTTCTTGAGAGAATTTATTATATTTTTCAAAAAGGAAATTATTTTCTTAATGTGTATGTGTTTTCTTTCTGTGATAATAAAATAATTCAGTCATTGAAAAACATTCACAATACTCAGCAAAGTGTGAAATGAAAAAACCTCCAATCTTGTCAATGAGTTAGAAGTACTGTTAATTATGGAGTATATATTCTTCTAGACTTTTATTTTTTATTATTGATTTATACATCTTTTTATAAATAGAACAATTTTATATATACCATGAATTGAATTATTCTCAATCAGCATATTCAAATTTATTTGCACGTAATAACTTTAGTTCTTCTCTAAAGGGGTTTGGAGGGTGGGTAGTAAATTTAGCTTTTTCATACTGTTGGTGAATCAAGTTTTACCAATAAAATGTCCTCTCCATGAAAATGTAGAAAAGAAGAAACATTGTTTAATTATTGAGCAAACAGAAACAAATACATGCATATAGGTAACCTGCAACTGACTAGAAAGTCAGGATGAAATTTCACAGTATTTATAGACAGACACTGCACATTTTTTAGCCAGCATGTAACATGTTTTATGACCAATGCTGTCCTGTTTTCCCATAAGAAGACTTGACAGCACAATTTACTGTTGCACCCCGAGTTTGCTCTTCTTTCCCTCCTAAAATTCATCCTATATTCACTTGGGAGTTGAGGTAGCTATCTGCTTAGTTAATTGCCCTCCTTTGAAAGAATAGTAAAACTTACCTTGCTTAAAAGAAATGGTTACAGACAGGTTAGGTGCCTGGGTTAGAGAGCCTGGAGCTCTATCTTTCTTGGTGTTTACATTTCAATGGGATAGAGCTCAGGACCTTGGAGACATTTCTGGGTTGTAAAGCTGGCAATGGTTTTATTTGCCCCTGGAGAGTTTTATCAACATTCAAAAATTTAAACAAGGGGCTTTGACCCACTTGTCTCCAAAGAAACACTCTAAAAAGTAGTTGGGAAAATGGGCTTTTTGAGCTTATAAACAGAAAGAAGCTCACTTTTATTTATCTTTAAATTATACATATCTTTACAAAGATTCAATCGTCCCTGGAACTATTTTTTGGTTGCCTGATAGAAACAATAGATTTTACCATTCAGAAGAAAAAAGTAGCTGATTTCCTAGCATTAGTTCTATTTCAAAATAACCCCACCCTACTTTCACTTTCAATCTCACTAATATTAGCACGTTCTCTCTCTCTCTCTCTCTCTCACACACACACACACACACACACACACACACACACACACACACACACACACACACACACACGGTTTCTCAGTCTCTTCCTCTCTCAGTCTTCTCTCTCTCTTCTTTCTTTTAGACATAGTCTGGAGGTCCGGAGTAGAGAAACTGTGATCTTAAACAATGAATTTTCAAGTTTGAGTCTCACTCAATGACTTGCTAGTTTGGTGTAGTTCAAGTGGCTTTAGGTAGACATATTACTTACCCTCTTTCTGATTCTTTTCCTCCTTGGACAATGGGGATAATAAACACTCCATACTGTGAAGCAGGATTGTGAAATTTAAGTGATATATATAAAGATTTGACCTAGAAGGCAATTAGTAAATAGGAAACACTAATGTTGTTATTGTTCACTCAGCAAACATGGAAGTATTTTAGTGAGTGGTTGATAGCGTAGATTTTGGAGCAAGACTTCTTGGGTTTAAATCTGACTTAGTAGCTCCATGATTTTAGCAAATTATTAAGCCTGTAATATTGTGATAAAAGTATTCATGATAAGAGTAAAATGTGATAATCTATGTAAAGATGTTATCACTGGGTCTCGATCAAGTGTGCAGCAAATGGGAGCTATCCTCATCATTATTTATTCTTTATTAAATGTTAAGTGTCAGGACTTGATTAGGTTCTAAGAATTCAAAAGTGTATAAGACATGGGCATTCCCACAGGGCACTTAGAGTCTTCACTTACTAAACATGAATAATCAGATCCATTGTGAATGAGTCCAACAGTCAAGGTAATTGAACCTAAAACATACTATATGAGGTTTTTTCATCCCCATGCTTCTCAAACTGGCCACAAACATGAGATAAATGGCATTATTTTAAATTATCTAATGAATTATTATTATTGTAAGCAGTTTCGGAGCTCTCTCCCAGTAATAAAACTGAAAGTTTCTGGCTAAAAACTCGTGTCAAATCCTGCCCCCAGCACAACTGTCAGCAATTCCTTTTATGGCTGTTCAGTTATGCCTAGGACTCAGCACTTTCAGTTTCATATTAGTCCACTTCCTAGCACAGACTCTACTTCTTAGCAGAGGTTGCTCTTTTGTTCGGAATTCTAATCATCAGATTTCTGAGGAAAATCTGGAAAGTCCCAGGATGTTGGACACATAAGGGAAAAGCCCAAAGCTCCAGTGAGAGAGACAAGTAAGAGAAAGCAGTGCAGCCAGTTCAGAAGGGAAGCGTTAAGCACCAACTTTCTCATCGAAGCTGCTTTCTTCCTAACTCTAAAGGATCTCTGCTCCAGGTAAGACTGGGGCAAGGAGGGGGGGAAGAGATTTACAAAGGTCAGTTTTCTCTAAAATTACCATCTCCAAGACAGGCTGCAGCCAAGCCTGTTGTGGAGTTCAGATGAAAGCCTGGCTTTATCAGGAGGCGGTGTGTCCCTTAAGTACCCACTGTTCCTGCTGTGTGGAATTAGGCTCCAGCAGAGGTGAAGCCTACACAGGGGGTTGGGAATGTTTTAAGATTATTTCTTCTTTGACACCATCTTAAATCACCTTTTTCTTTAATAATATCTGCCTAATAATACTCAGACTCCATATCTTTCTTTGCTGACAACTTGTATAGCTCTAAGTTAATAAAAGTTAAGGTAACTGGGGATCTGCAAAATGGCGCAACAAATGATTGCAATTTGGGAGCTTATGAAATCTTTGTGCAGCCACTTTATCTGAGTTGGTCATTGATTAATTCCCATTTTATGGTGGTATACTTCATGCTATGAAATTGAACAGACTATCAGTTTGCCAGCAGTCATTGTGTTCTACTATTGTAAGAGGAAATGGGTAGTGACCATAGAAAAATAAATGGCTTTTTTGCCATCTTCCCCAGAAGAGATGGTAAGTCATATAGTGGGCAGGACTTGCAGCCTTTTAAGATATGAGTCCTCAGTAGAGCAAGTCTGAAGTAGTCAACGCAATAGTAGAGGCAAACTGCTCTTCAGTATAGGGTAAAAGTAAAAACTGGTGTGCTTGTAGCTTATATTTGTTCATATCTCAAAGAGCTCACAATGTTATATCATAATCACTTCAAATTACAGGGATTAAGACATTGAAGTTGCAAACACAAAGTTAAGGCATTACTAAGGGAAGACTTTTCATTCCTTTTAACTTTACCAAATTATCAAAATTATCAAATTATCAAGCTCTGCTTAAAGAGGATATGCCTACAATTGTGCATGTAATACCCTACATAGAGCAGAGTTTAAAGAAAAAACAATCCCTGGTTCATCAGAAGATATTTTCTGGTGGTGGCTTCACTACATAAAATAATTAAAAGCAGTATGAAAACTGATATATGTGAAGGTAATAAAGAATCTTTCTTAAAATACAGAGAGGTCAAAATCTGGTGATATAATTGAGTCAAAAATCAAGAGACTAAGTGTCAGATTGGAGAATTCAGGCTTGAGTGGAAGACATATGAATGCTGATGTGCAGCAAAGGTTAAGAGCCAGTGAGTGGGAAGGTAAGATGGGCCATGGTGGCACAGAGGACTTCCCAAACAGCGAGAGGAGGAAGACACTGGGGAACGTGAGTCCCTGACTAGACCCTGCCCAAGAATGGACTTGGAAGAAACGAGCACTAACGCTGGGTTAGGATGGAGTCTATTTTTTCTTAATTTAATTTAATTTTTTTATTGAAACATAATCAATTGTACATAATTTTGGGGTACAGAGTTGAATATCAATACCTGTGTGCAGTATGTGATGCTCAAATCAGGATGATTAGTATATTCATCTTTACAAAATGTAATCATTTCTTGTGACCGTTGATGTGTCTATGTTTTAAAGCATAGAGATATGTTTGACACAACACACTCCAGATTAGGGCTTCATTTTACTATATACTTGAGTTCAAGATCTAAATGTGAACTTGAAAACTTTCCAAGGGATATCTTGTAATTAAGGCAGAAGATATGATACATCTAGGAAAAATTCCATTTTCTGGAAAAAGAGATACAAAATGAGCTGGTGGGAATGCAATCTTGTACACCCTTCTGAGAGGAATTTGGCAAAATCTAACAAAATTATATGCTCTTACCTTCTGACCCAGCAGTCTCACATCTAGGCATCTATCCTGAAGGTACACCTGCAACGATATAAAAATACACATACACAAGGTTAGCAGAGTTATTCATTGCAGCATTGTTTATAATTGCAAAATCTCGGAGACAATCTAAATGTCCATATGTAGGAGAGTGGTTGAAAAATTGTTGTATATCTGCATAATAGAGGCAACACCTGTCAAAAAGAATGAGAAAACTTTCTATAAATTGATATGGAGTAATTTCTATATATTTATACTAGGGGAACTTTCATGTAAGAAAATATGTATAATGAAATATACATATATCTGCTCATTTCTGAAAAAGAAATCCAAGAAGGATAAACCAGAAATTAACAATATTGGGTATTATAGAGTATGGGTAGAAATGGGGTGGGAAGAAAAAAGGAAAGGTACAATGAGAATGGAATGGTAAGATGAGGGAGTAGTGGCATTTTTCTGAATACACCTTTTTGCAAAGTTCTGATACTTAGAATCGTGACGTTTCACATACTCAAAAAATACATACTTAAAATTGAACTCAAACAACTATACAGTAAAAAAAGAAAAAAGAAAAATCCCAAATACTCCAATTAGAAAATGGGCACAAGAGATGAGCAGACATTTTTCAAAGGAAGACATGCAAATAGCCAACAGGTACATGAAAAAAATGCTCGGCATCACCAGTCATCAGAGAAATGCAAATCAAAACCACATTGAGATATCATCTCACCCCAGTTAGACTGGCCATTATTAAAAAGACTGAGAATAACAAATGCCGGTGAGGATGTGGGGAAAGGGAAACTCTTCTACACTATTGGTGGGACCATAAATTAGTACAGCCATTACGGAAAACAGTATGGAGGTCTCTCAAACAACTACAGATAGATCCTCCATATGATCCAGCAATCCCACTGCTGGGTATATGTCCAAAGGAATGGAAATCATCATGTCAAAGGGATACCTGCACTCCCATGTTCATTGCAGCTTTATTTACAATAGCCAAGATATGGAACCAAATTAAGTGTCCATTGACAGATGACTGGATAAAGAAAGTACAGTATATACACACAATGGAATACTACTCAGCCATAAAAAGAATGGAATTCTGCCATTTGCAACAATATGGATGAGTCTGGAAAAAATTATGTTAAGGAAAATAAGCCAGGCAAAGAAACAGAAATCCTGCATGTTCTCACTCGTAACTGGGTGCTAGGAAGGAAGAAGAAAAGAAAGAAAAGACAGTAACAATACATTGAACTTTCAGCAGGAGAGAACAATCCTACGTACGCTAGCGATGGTGAGGAAGGGGGTTGGGAAGTGATAGGTCAGGCAAAGAGCATAAAGAAATATCACAATTTGTAAGAATGAATATGCTAATAATAAAAAAAATCTAAATTAAAGAAAAAAAGAAAATCCTTACAGAAACTTTAAGCCTAGAGAGGCATTTGTTTTAGTCTAAATATTTATAATTGCAAGGAGGAACAGGAGCTAGAATGCAAGAATCATGTGGCTCCCGTTCCTAAGTTGTTTATAATGAATGCATTCCTACTGCAGTACGAGACAGAATATGAAATCCTTGGACAAGGTCAAGGGTTCAGATCCCCAAATAGGCCAGCCTCAAGAAAAGAAAAAAATCCTTAGGATACACACAAAGGGACACTGTGTCCTTGGATTAGGCTTAGGCTTGAGGACAGTTTTCAGTGGGCATTGGGAATAAATATGCAGATATAGGGAGGCTCTGCATTCTGGTGGGAGCTCTGAGTTGGAAAAACATGAAACAGATTGTAGAGCCTGTCATGTGAAAGGAAGTATGGCGGGACATATGAAATCCGAAAGTCAAGCTCATGAAGTTGGGCTACCTTTTTGTTATTACTATGGAAACACTGAAATCTTAAATTAACTGATGCCAGAATACAAATTACAAACTTTAGGAAATCATAACTTTGGGTTACTTTGAAGTTGTACTGTTGTCAATGGAACGCTAGTGAAGGATTCTTGAAACCTGAATTGTATTTTGGCATCGTGACGGCATATGTATAATCATGTTGAATACATTAAGTTTTCTATGCAAAAAAAAAAAAAAAAAACCTTAAAATTAACCAAGAGACCAAGATGTGAGGGAGGCCAAAACAACATAAACAATAAGAAATGAACTTAATTGTATTACAAATGAATAAGTTGACCATAGACAGAGAAAGAAAGAACTAATCTAAGCAATTTTGGAATACAGTGTTTTAAGTGTAAACGTAAGTCTACAGACGAAAAACTTACACTAACAATGTCAACTATTTAGTATATTTATTTTTCAGAGAGGTGTGAATTAGCAATTTTGAAACTACTTTATGTGTATACTAGGATTGAGCAAATAAGTAAATTTATTATCTATTATTAAAGCCAGGTCTCTCATGGTCAGAGAAAGTAGTTGAAAATAAAGAAAGGAAAAAAGCCTAAATGAATTCAATTATGCTGGACTGGAATTGGAAATATCAGCAGGAACTCAAGGTTATAAATAGAAATGGATAGATGAAAAAATATTGATGTGTGTATGCACGTGCTAGCACATACACATGTATTTCTTGACTTTGCCCCTCAGAGAGTCTAGAAGTAATGAACACAGTTAGTGTGATATCTTGGTGTCTAAGTACAATGATCCAGAGAAAAGAAACAGATCTTTTGAGAGAAATAGTTGATTCTAGGGCTGAAACAGGGAAAATACAAGATAGGCCTGAAATAACTTGTGTTGCCAGGAAGTAAAGCAGCACTGAAAATATGACGGAAGCATGTCAAAAGAACATGGGATCCAGCTTGAAGGAGCTCTCGATAAACAAATCTGAGGCAAGCTGAACAACAAAATAAATAATGATAGCAAAGTGTTAAAACCCACAGAATAAGTAAATATCTATGAGTTTATACTGATACAACCAAATAATTGAAAGAGTAAATAAATAAATGGAGAAGGGACAACTCTTGCTTACAGGAGAAATCCAATTAATAAATGTAGAAAAAGTAGGATAGAAAATCACCTTTAGACAAACACCACAATAATTAACTTACAAGCAAACATCATCAATGAAAGTTAAAAGTAGTGGCTGAAAAGAAAAAAGGAAATAAAAAAAGTATGATGAGACTATATTTGCATAGTCTCTAAAGTGTCTTTTTTTAAATTACAAAATAGTAAAGAGTACTTTACAGTGGAGAAATCTGGCAGACAGCACCTTAACCAAGTGATCAAGTTAAGGTCAAAGCATCAAAGTAGGTCATGTCAACATCATGAATCCCTTATACAACACACTGAGAATGGCAGAGCATCACTTCTGTGGCACTCTTGCCAAAAAAATGCATAATTTCAATCTAATATTGAAGAAATGTTAGAAAACACAAGTTGAGTGATATTCTACAAAATGACAGGCCAGTACTCTTCGAAAATATCAAGATCATGAAAGACAAAGAAAGAATAAGAAACTAACAAAGATGAGAGGAGACTAAAGAAACATAATGACTAAATGTCAATGAGGGATCTTAATTGGATCGTGGAGCAGGAAAGGGAGATTAGTGGGAAACTGGTGAAATGCTGATGAGGTTTATAAGTTAGTTAATGTATCATATAAATGTTCATATCCTGGTTTCAACATTTGTTCTATGGTAATGTAAGATAATGTAACATTAGAACAAATATCTTAAAACAAATACTGTTACATTGCATCCCTAATGTTACACTAGGAAGGGTAGGGAAATGGCACATGGGAACTCTCCATTGTGCAAATTTCCTGACAGACTGTTTCAAAATAAAGTGATTTTTAAAAGAGAACCAATGGAACAGTATATAGGTTAGTCTTAAAGGGCCACAGGGCTTTTAAAAATGTTCAGGAAACAAAGCTCAATGGTAGAAAACAAAAATTTAGTTCATATTGTAAAGTTCAGCTCAGCTAATTGAGTAGAAATTGCTTTCCATTTTATCTCTTCTCTTGCAGGCAAAGTAACAACCTGAACATGGCCTCAGAGACCCACATGCCAGGCCCTGTGTGCCTCATTGAGAACACAACAGGGCAACTGGTAGTTAATCAAGAGGCTTTGAAGATCCTGTCTGCCGTGACGCAGCCTGTGGTGGTGGTGGCTATTGTGGGCCTCTACCGCACAGGCAAGTCCTACCTGATGAACAAGCTGGCTGGGCAGAAAAAGGGTGAGTGCCCAGCAAAGCTCTGCCGAGTCCCTTCTGTCCACGCACAATGTCAGCATCCTGCGTGGGGTGTGAGGGGAGAAAGTCAGAGATGGGGATGAATACTGAAAGCTAACTTTCAGTCCACCAATGGGCTCCTCTGGTTCACTCTGTTTGGAGAATGAGTAAATTCACTTTTCCTTCCAACTTAGCCTTTATTTTCTCCTTTAAAAGTATAAATGTGCCTTCTGGAAGAAACAGGTATTAATAAAGAAAATTAACTTATGTAATAATGAATTATAAAACATTTTCTAAAATGTTCATGTAGTAACAGTAAGCTTCCACTGAACTTGAAAAATAAAATAAATGTTTTAAGCTGTATTGGAAACCCCAGTTTCCCATTTCTAGGATTGTAATTAAGATTAAAACTGGTTCTAGTTTCTTTTCATCTCTTCTAACTTTGAAGATGTAATTTTTTAATTCAGTTTCCAGAAGCACCTGCTATTTAATCTCCTTCCGCTCACATCCCCACTCTCCTTCTCAGGCTTCTCTCTGGGCTCCACGGTGCAGTCTCACACCAAGGGAATCTGGATGTGGTGTGTGCCTCATCCCAAAAAGTCAAAACACACCCTCGTTCTGCTAGACACTGAGGGACTGGGAGATGTAGAGAAGGTAAAAAATAAATATTTTAAATTCTACTTGTGTTAGATCAATAGCCTTCCTTGTACTATCATTCATACATCTTGATGTATGCTTCTAAATAATCATATCGATGTACTATTACTTTAATCTACTTGGTATAAGCATTGAGAGTGGACAGTAAGTTCAATTGATTAATTATGGATCAATCCACAAAATAATGGCTAATGAGGTTTTCAGTCATTTTTTTATTTCATATCACAGCAAAATGTTTTGGTACCTACTGAAGGTGCCTCTAAACCTCAATAGACATTTTACAAACATGTCTAAATTTTCACAGTGGGGACCCAGAAAGACAGTAAGAACGTTTGTACCCACAGCAGCATTACTAGTAAAAGTGCAAGATCTAATGATAACATCTCTGTTCATTAAGGATTGTATATTACTACACTTACAAATCTTGGACCTAGAAAACTCTAATTAAAGGAGCTTATTTTAACTACTGTCTTAAAAATCTCTTCCAATGATTTGTCTTGGGAATAGAATAGGGTCATAAAGTAGGTTCAGGATACCAGTTTGAATTTTAGTAGCTGATCAAAATAACTACTATTATCAAGTGCTGATGTGCATCACACTCTCATATACATTTATATACAGAATGATATACACTCTCATATACAATTATATACATTTATGAACTGAATATTCATAAATTCACTGTACAGATGGAAAAAAATTATTATACAGGGAAGGGACTTAACTAAGTTTCCACAGCTAATGAGAGACAGAGCTGGGTGGGGTTCAGTCTTCACCTATCTAAATTGATAGCACATTTTCCTAGTCACTCTTGCATGTGGCTTCTACACTTTCTAGGGAGACAACCAGAATGACTCCTGGATCTTTGCCCTGGCGGTCCTCCTGAGCAATACCTTTATATACAATAGTATGGGAACCATCAATCAGCAGGCCATGGACCAACTGCAGTATCCTTTTTTTGTGTGTGATCTAGAACAGCACTAACCCTAGAAAAAAAAGAGCAGCTTCATTTTCTCACCATGTACAGAGGCGGGCAAGTACTGAAGAATTCTAAGTCCCCTCTTTAACGAATCTCATTTAGCTCAACATCTCAGTTTACCTCAGTCACCACCGGAAGTTCAAGTCTTAAGTTCAAGGATAAGTTCACACATATCCTTAGACAATCGGTTGCACAGGTTCTGTGTATCCCCTACGTGACATAATCTCCTGTTCCTGTCCAAACCTTCAATGTCTTCTAGAACTCATGTTTTTACTTCAGCAAATCTCTATATCCGTATTATCTTCTCTAAATGGTACATTCTAATTGACACCTCGCTATAGGCTGTAGACATTATTTCCCTTACAGACTTCTTAAGTTGATCTTACCTGGGGATTTTTTTTTATATCCCATGCCTTGCATGTCATGGGTCTCAGAGATGATTCAGGTATCCTTCCTGCTTCTTATTACAGTTTATAAACACTTTCTCATTCCTCTGCCATTAAAAAGAGAACCTCCTTTGAAGTTCATGGCCTCAGACTACACCACCCTTCTTTGCTTCAGTCATCTACCAACCTCCCAGTAAATATACCCTTCACTTGCTAAAGGTTTAAGCTCTTAGTGTCTTTTTAGAGACTAACAAACAATAGATGTTCTGGTCTCTCAGTTCCATCACCTCCTATCTTTCATTATTTCATTCTAGGTCATTATCAACAGCTTCACCATTTCCATGTACTAGTTCTAAACATTGGACTGAATTAGCTTTTATCAAGGTCATCTTAAAGTTCCTGTATCTAATGAGCAGTTTTCATCTCATTTGATCTCTCAGCAGCATTTGGTAAAGTCGATCTCTTCCTCTTTTCTGAAACACTTGGTTCTTTTGGTGTCTAGAATAACACACTTTCCTAATTTTTCACCTTCCTCATAGGCAAAGCTTTTCAGTTTGCTTTGCTGCATCCTCATTCTCATCTTGGCCTGTATATATTATAACTCTTTGGTTATTGTGCCTGTTCTCTTCCTTCTCTACTCATTCCCTAGACGATCTCATCCAACCTCAACGCTTTCAGTAGCACCTATATGTCAATCACTCTCAAATTTGTACTTCCAATCACATCCAAATTCAAACTTTCGTATCTAGCTGCTGATGCAACACCTCCATTTAGATGTGTAAGAGACATCTTAAACTCAAAATGTACAAAATAAAACTCCTAATTTTTCTACCCCAAACTATTCCTTCCCCAGTCTTTCCTATCATGGTAAATTCCAACATTATTCACAGAGGTGCTCAGATCAAAAACATAGGAATTATCCTGATGATTTCTTCCCTCTTATTCAAGGAACTATTAGTCAGCAAATCAGTTAAACTTTACTATAAAAGGTATTTCTCCAGACTGACCAATTCTCACCACCTCCTGCACGATAACTCTAGTCTAAGTTTCCATCATCTCTTGCCTTGGTTACCTCCTCCACTATGTAACTGTTCTCTTTGCTTGCATGCTTGACTCTCATAGATGCAACAACAGCCAGTATAATCCTTTTGAAAAATACCATATCATATCATCTTTCCACCTAAAATCCACCAATAGATTCCCATTAAATATAGACTAAATTTCAAATTTCTTACTTTGGTTTATGGAGCTTACATGTCCCAACCCCTATTCCTTGTAGGACTTCTACCTTATCACACTGGATTACTTGATATATGTTGGACACACTCAGTGATTTCCTATCTGAAGGTTTACAGGTGTTTTGGCCTCTGTCTGAGGATTCCTGCAGTGGATTTGTGCATGGACGGCACCCTCAATTCATTCAGATCACTGCTAAACTACAACCTCAGAGAGAATTTGCCCAGACAATTACATAAATGAGCCCCACATGCAGACACACACGATTAGTCTCTAACATTTTGCCTAGTTTATTTTTCTCCAAGACAATTGCTATTAATATGTAAGATATTTTATTATATTTTGGTTTACTTGTTTATTGTCTGTCTCTAACACTAAAATGTAAATCTATGGTGATAGCAATATCATTAGTACTTAGGACAGTGCCTGGTTCATAGTCAGAGCTTAATAAACATTTGTGAATAAGTGAATGATATGAATGAATGTTTGTGAATGAATGAATGAGATAATAAAGAGAAAAAAATTATTTTAGGTAAGCATCGGGAGAAAATGTAGCATGAAAAGTGGCATTTTTCCAGTTTTCTTAACTTAGCATCTCAGCTATGTGACAGAGCTGACAGATAGAATAAGAGCAAACTCCTCACCTGATCATAGTGAGGTAGAAGACTCAGCTGACTTCGTGAGCTTCTTTCCAGCATTTGTGTGGACTCTGAGAGATTTCTGCCTGGAACTGGAAGCAAATGGACAACCCATCACTCCTGACGATTACCTAGAGCTTTCATTGAAGCTGAAACAAGGTTACGTGGCCTGATCGTTGGTTGCATTACAAACAGAGAAACAACAATATTAGAATGAACTTTCCTGTGTAGGTGCTGAATATTATAATTTTGTCACTGTGCTAACCTACTTGTTCTGTTAGAGGAAATGAAAATATTACTTGGCTAAATAGGTTGGATCCAATTTTAAATTGCATTACCTACCTCTTCTTGGAGAAAGACTTTTCTTTCTCTACCCCTTTAATTCTTTTATTCCTCATTCATCAATAGTTAATTTTCTCCTTACATAAACTTTGTGAAAATTATGAACTTGAGGGGTCATATATTCGAGGTAATTCATTTGAAGCTGTACAATCTCTAATCTCATTCCTGCAGGTACAGATCAAAAAAGTAAAAACTTTAATGAGCCTCGGTTGTGCATCCGAAAGTTCTTCCCAAAGAGGAAGTGCTTCATCTTCGACCGGCCCGCTCCAAGGAAGTACCTTGTCCACCTGGAGCAGCTAAAGGAGGAAGATCTGAACCCTGAATTCATCAAACAAACTGAAGAATTCTATTCCTACATCCTCAGCCACTCCAATGCCAAGACCCTCCCAGGTGGCATCACAGTCAATGGGCCTCGTGAGTCACACTCTCCCCTCTTCTTACCTGAACTTCCCTTCTGCCTATTGTAGAGGATAAAAGAAGAAGGTACAAAAGTCACTTCCAACAAATACATAGTCCAATAATGCCAAGGAAAACACAACACAAACATCACATTATGAACTTTAAGTGAGAACTAAAACTATTTCTAGTATCATTATATTTATAAAAGCAAGGAGGGAAAAATGAACTAGAATTCAATTGTGCTATAAAAACCTTCTCCACAAACTTCTCAGCTCCCCATTTATGAAATAGCCTTCCAGGAGATATACACAGAGCAACAAAGTCAGAAAAAAAGCAAACACCATATGTAAGTAAGACTTTGCCACTGATTGTAGCAAAATTCTCTTGTTTGTTGATTCAAGAATATTTAGAGAGTTCCTGCAATGTACCAACCACTGGGTCTAATGATGGATAAAGTAACTGTGATTTCTATTCCTATTCCAGCATAATGGAAGCAAAAGATATTTTTTAAAAGTAAAAATATACATAATGATAAATAGTGATTGACACAATAAATGAAAATAATAGGCCACTATAAGAGAGTAAGGGATCTATTCAGGTGGGATGTAATTTAGATTGGGAAATAGAGAGTATTTTCTGTGAAAGCGACATGTAAGATGAGAACTTAAAAATGGGTAGGAGTTAGCCAGAACAGGGAGGACCAGCTTTACAGACAGAAGTAATGTGATGTGAGGCAGAAAAGAACATTGCAACTTGAAGACAATAGAAGAAGGTGTTTGGAACAAGAATAGAAGGAGCAGGAGTGGTGTCAGGATTGGAGAAGTGTGCAGGGGTCAGGTCTTGAAAGGCCTGGCAGTTGACTTTGAGGAGATTAGAGTTTGTTCTAAGCTCTGTGGGAGGGTCTTGAAGGATTTTTGGCAGTGAGAGAAACTTATCTAATTTATATCTATAACTATCTTTCTGAGCATTTTGTAGATAATGTGTTGGAGTGCTGTAAGGGAGAGAATGACAAGAAGGATGCTATTTGCAATGGTTTAGCAGTAAATGCGGATTGTGTTAGGCTAAGATTATGGCAGCAGAGATGGTCAAAATGGACAAGATCCAAGCATATCAAATCCAAAAAGCTTCACAATGGAGGGAACATGCATGTACGGAGGAATTAAGAACAAGGATGTGTGAAGACTGTCTCCAGAGTTTTGAGCTTAGCAACTGCTTGAATGGATGTGTTATTTAATGAGATGGTAATATCAGCAGAAGGAATAGTTTTTTAAGAGTACATGAAGTTGTTTACATTTGGGTTATTTAATATTGAGTTTCTTAAGGGATATCACATAGGCATTCACATATGCAAATCCAAAGCTTAAAAATAATGTCAAAGCAAGAAATAAAATTCATGAGTTGTCTATAGAGATGGTAGGTACTTCAAACTACAGAAAGAAAAGAGAAGATCGAGGATTGAGTCATGAAGAACTGTTATTTGTAAGGTGACCCACCTCTCCAATTTGCCTGAGACTAGGTTTTCCTGGGTTTGAGACTTTAGTGCTACAGCCAGCAAAGCCCTGGGAAAACCACCCTACCTGTGGCTCTGATGAGAAGATATCTAGGAAAACCCATTCATCTAGGCCAGACATCTCTGAAAAAAAAAAAAAAAAAAGGCTGTTTTTCTCCTTGGCTTTGCCCTTTTTCAAAAATTATAAGTGAGGAAAAAAGGTAGAGGAAGGAATAAAAGGAGTGGAGGAACAGTTAAATGAAGAGTAAGAAAAGACTTAGACCTACTATCTCAGCCACCTAAATGTCCTTGTCTTGATCCATTCATGTGAACAATTTCTTTTTGGGTGAAAAAAGGAGGAGAAAGGAGAAGCTTTAAATCTCCTCTGGATCTAGAAGCTAACAAATTATTCAATTACTATTCTTCCTCAGAAAATCCTTAAAACTACTATTTGTGACACACACTTGAAAAGCATAAAAACTGTCTGTCCACCAACTAATAGTCAATATTTTTTTAAAAAAATTCCTTTTTGTAGGTCTGAAGAGCCTGGTGCTGACCTATGTCAATGCCATCAGCAGTGGGGAGCTGCCCTGCATGGAGAACGCAGTCCTGGCCTTGGCACAGATAGAGAACTCGGCTGCAGTGCAAAAGGCCATTGCCCACTATAACCAGCAGATGGGCCAGAAGGTGCAGCTGCCCACAGACACCCTCCAGGAGCTGCTGGATCTGCACAGGGCCAGTGAGAGAGAGGCCATTGAAGTCTTCATGAAGAACTCTTTCAAGGATGTGGACCAGAAGTTCCAGAAGGAATTAGGGGTATATTTGGTGCTCTAGGTCATGAGAGGAAGAAAAGTATGGGCTCTTTTTGGGAAGGGTAATTCTTCCTAGATGCCAAAACAGTAGCTCAGCTATGTGTTTATATTTGAAATCATCATTAAAAGATTAGATTGTACCCAGCCTTAAATCTATAAAATATGAGAACATAACTAAGTTTTTCACAAAAATCCATTTTTGTTAATTGCTCCCCTCTGGATTCCATATTTTAAGCAAATACTAAACTGTACAACTGCCTTTATGAAGGACTATTTTAATTTATTTTTTCTTTTAAAGTTAAAAAATATATACACATTGTTTTCATGTTCCCTGCTAATAGTCTGTGGGGATTAAATTATTCTTAAAATAACCCTAACAATTTGTTGCTTTTTCACACATGTCAATGGTAAAAATGGTAAAACATTCAGAAAACCAAGAGAAACCAATCATAAGAATTTTACTTGAAAATGTTTTTAAAGGCTGACTCATTCCAAGTTAAGAAAAGATTGGTACATGGCAAATGGCACTTGACAAGTGACAGTCCTTCTCCTGGCTAGCAAGGCAGGATTTTACAAACGATACATTCTTGATTTCAGAGGTTCTCGTGAAACCAAATAGTCAATGTCAGTAGACAGTGGCATCTTTCCAACCTAAGGAAGAAAAAAAGCTTAATATTTAAGTGTCTTGAGTGATTTAATGTATATAAATGTGCTGTTCTATTAGACTTTCTAAATCCTGAAAATGCCTCTGGTACAATCTATATTACTTTGATTAGCCCTATATTAAGATAATATACAAAAATATGCTCATATTAAAGACTGTACTAGATAAACATTTACCCTTTATTAAGCATTTCTACAAAAGTCATCAGGCTTTCTTTATATCACCTCATATAATACTGGCAAAAAATCTGCAAGACAGATTTTGTTCCCACTGTTCTAAAGACAAGAAATACTCAGTTCACAAAAGTTAAGGGTCACAAAACTACATTGTGGTGGATCCAGAAACGCAGGCTCGCCTGACTCTGTGATCTGATCTATTCCTGAAACTGAAATTGGAGACTTGGAAAGATCAAAGTTTCCCATGAAAAAAGTGTCTAGGCTCTAAGAATCATTCTCTAAAGCAGGAAAACTAGTGGAAAGGAGCTTCAGGAAATCAAACAGAGAAGTAGATAAATTTTTGCACCAAGTCTTCCTAGGGGTATTCAATGATCTTATGGTAAGGTGAGGAGTGTGGCCCTATTTCGATGCCACATTCTCTGCAGGAGAAGCATTCCCAGTGGTCTGTGTGTGGGCAGCATCCTTCTCTTGTGGGTTTACTGTACATCCGTGCTATTTGGTCACGTCACAGGCCCAGTTGGAAGCAAGGCGAGATGAGTTTTGTAAGCAGAACGTGAAAGCATCATCAGATCATTGCATGGCTTTACTTCAAGATATTTTTGGTCCTCTAGAAGAAGATGTGAAGCAGGGGATATTTTCTAAACCAGGAGGTTATCGTCTCTTTATTCAGAAGAAACAAAAGCTGGAGAAGAAGTACCACCAGGCACCCAGAAAAGGGATACAGGTAAAGTACATATCAGGTACCATTTCTGGGGACTTGCTGAGGAGATTCTCTCAAACTCCAGTGGGCACAAGGAAAATGGCACTGTGATTGGTGTGTAGTGCCCCTGCTTTTTATCCGTACATTTGCTTATTCATTCAATAAGAGACCCTGCCATGAGACAGATAGCAGAGTCCTCCTTGGAAGCACAGATAGAGCCCTTAAAAAATGTTTGTCAAATTCAGTCATTGATTTAGTCACCTGATCATTCAAAGATGATTTATTTTAGCCAAACTATATGTCAGTCACTTGTCAAGTTGCTGGGGATAGAAGAAATAAAAACAAACAAACAAACAAACAAACAAACAAACAAACAAATAAATAAATAAAAGACCAAGTTCTCTCAAAGCACTTACAGGCAATAAATAAATTATAGCTTATGAACATATACTAATAACAATAACAACAGTTAACACTTATATAGTGCTTGTGTGTTCCAGAAACTGAGCTGAGTTCAATTCAATTCATCCTCAAAACAACCCTATAAAGTATATATTATTAATATTCCCTTTTCATAAAAAGGTAGATTAATACACAGAGAAGCATAAGGACTCACCCAATATTACACAGGTAATGACTGGTATAGCTTCAACTGCTAATCCACGTAGCAGAACTTATGCTATTAATAATGCTTTCATGCTGGCATACTCAGGTTAGATCAGTTGGAATGAGGATTGGCTAAAATGAAAAACATCAGTGGCTTAAAAAAAGACAAAAGTTGTTTTCCTTTCTTGTATACGAAAAGTCAGGCAGAGGGAGCCCAGTGCTGCTGTGATGATCCCACATTTGTCTCAGTCCCAGGCCCTTCCCTTGTTTTGCTCCAGCACCTCAGCATGTGGTCTCCCTCTTCAAGGTCAATTTATGCTCTAAGATGGTTCTTAGAGTTTCATCCTTTAGTTCCAAATTGTAAGTAGAAAAAAAGAGGGAAAAACAGAAGATTACAAAAGGGCTGTGAGTCAATTCCCTTCAAAGAGATTTCCATGAAGTACCATATAACACTTCCAATTGCATGTTATAGGACAGAATTTAATCATGTGAGATTAACATGATTTCCATGAAGTACCATATAACACTTCCAATTGCATGTTATTGGACAGAATTTAATCATGTGAGCACCCCAGCTACAAAAGATGTTGAATAGAAAATACAGTATTTTATCATGATCTGCCATGTGCCCAGCTGGGGAAAAACTCAGCATTCTGTTGCAAAGTATAAAGGGAGAATAGAGCTTATGATGACTCTGTCACTGCCACAGTAACAAAAATTACTCTGTGATGGGTTCTGGTTATATTCTGAAGCTAAAGCCAACACAATTAGCTGATGATTGTACATGAGATGTATAAGAGAAAAGAGATATCAGTGATACAGTTAGATGAACAGAGTAAGTAATTACTAAAATTGATGTAACTGGTAAGTAACAGGTTTGAGAGGGGATTCAGAGCTGGGTTTTATACCTATTAAATTTAAAATGCTATTTGAATTATAGAATGAATTGCTACATGGGCAGTAAAAGTAAACTGAATTGTCAGGTGAATTACAGAGTTTTACTTTAATTTGTAGGCTCTCTTTACTCATTCTAACATCCTCTGTGTAACTAGGCAGAAGAGACGCTGAATAAATACTTGAAGTCCAAGGAGGATGTGGCTGATTCACTTCTGCAGACTGATCAGTCACTCACAGAAAAGGAAAGAGAGATTGAAGGTGAGAACAACTGAGAACACTCTAGAGAGGTGGAAAGCCCTGGAAATGTTAATTAGCAATACCGGTCCACCTGGAATCATTATTGTAGGAAAATAATAGCTAGTGTCATTCTTAGTTCTGTTTTCTTCTGAACTGGTCATCTGTCTTCTGTTTGTCCAGTACAAAAATGATCACTAGAAATTTTCTCAATGGCATAGGAATAAAACAAAAAAAAGATTGAAGGCAAAAGCAACATGTACAATTTAATCTTCATCTTTCTCTGCTTGTTTTTTCTTCCTCAGTGGAACGTATAAAGGCCGAATCTGCAGAAGCTGCGAACAAAATGTTGGAGGAAATCCAAAAGAAGAATGAACAGATGATGGAACAGAAAGAAAAGAGTTATCAGGAACACGTGAAACAATTGACTGAGAAGATGGAGCAGGACAGGGCCCAGTTAAGGGAAGAGCAAGAGAGGACCCTCGCTCTTAAACTTCAGGTATTCAGTTGTCATCTCAATTTTCTCTTCCAGTGCTCCAAATCAAAAAGAAAGTATAAGAGTGAGAAACTAATGCCCACCAAAAGAACTTTCTAGCCCAGGCATTCTGCTTTCTTTTACATTTCCTTACTGCTTTACCCCTGGGCATCTCTGGTTGCTAAAGACTGGTTACCAGCAAGATAATCTCATGGAATACTTCATTATGATATCACTGTTAAACAGTAGCTATTAATATCTAGGCACGGCACAAGTGTTTTACAGGCATTCTGTGTGCAAATCCTCATCTAATGGTGTAGGAATTATTATTTCCTTATTTTCTAAATGTGGAAATTGTAATTCCATGAGAGATAAATAACTTTTCTGTATCAGACTGCCTGGTAAGCTATCTGGCCCATCTTTCCTACTGAGTAAGATCCAGAGTGATTTTGTTTTTACCATACCTGGTGCAACTTTATCTCTGGAAGCTCCCTAATGAGGAGGAAGACCCCCTAACTATCTACTCATGTAAGCACACTAGTTTAGTGCCCACACTGCCAACACCTTCCTGTTCTCCAGGCTCTACTCCTCATCTTTGTTGAGTCTGGATTTCAGCCCACAAATGATCTATGGGCCACTGCAAGCACCGATCTCCTCAATTTATTTCTCTGCCATCAGAAGTTTGGAAACTTGTACATCTGCCCTGATTCTTAATAATGTAGTAATCTTCCCATTGGATTCACCTGTCTTTTATACCTTCCTACATATATATTTGAGAATTCACACTTATACAGATCAGAGATGAAGCAAAAAACAAAAACAAAAACAAAAACAAAAAACAAAACAGTGAAACAAGCTAGGCACAGAAAGACAAATACCGTATGTTCTCAGTCATAAGTGGTAGCAAATAAACAAACAAACAAATAAATAAATAATAAATAAATAAACAATCACAATAATATGTTGAACTTTCTGAAGGAGAGAACAGAACTATGGTTACTGGAGGTGGGATAGGGGAAAGAGGATAGAGTTAGAAATTTGTGAATATACACCAAGAATGATTACGTTTTGTAATGACAAACATACTAATTATCCTGATTTGATCATAATACATTGTACACAGGTATTGACATTCAACTCTCTACCCCACAGATATGTATAATTGATTGTGATTTATGAACAACAACAAAAGTGATGGTTTTTCCAGAAAGACAATGTTGCATGTGGGTGAAGGTACACAAGAATAGAATTCTGGGTCACCAATATTTTAGAAACTATAAAACAACATTTCTGAAGTAAAGAAAATCCATAAAAACTATTGGTAGGCATAGACGACTCAGGAGAGGGTCATATACTGGAAGTTAAGAGAGGAAAGGATTTCAAGACCAAGTGTCAAAACCTCTTGAGTTTCGTTAAGTACCGTAATTTGGCAAGTATGGGAAACATGTTAAGCTGTATAAATTTAATCTCTCTTTCTGTTCCTTTGTAGGAACAGGAATTACTTCTCAAAGAGGGATTTCGGAAGGAGAGTGAGAAACTTCGTGAAGAGATTCGGAATATGAAGATGAGAAGCAGTTCATCAGGCCCATCATGTAACATACTCTAAAAATCGAAGAACAAAATTTTCTTCTCCAGCTCCTTCTCCCCAAGCAACAAGTTGAATGATCAACTTCAGAATGTCAAACAACTGCTACTGAATTATTATCCTTAACTGGATCCTATATTTGAAATCGTGCCCTTAACTTTAGAGATGGTTTGAATTGGGTAATTGGGATGCATTTTACAATTGGAAGACATCATGTGTGTTATATTCAGGATGAGCTTTTTTCTTTCTCCTCATATATACCACCCTTCTAGATATTCTGAGTCCCATGCTCTTAGTCAAGGTTTTACTTTGATCATAGGCTAGAATTAGTGTATCATGAACATACAGAAGATGTGATGGGACTGAAAAAAACCATGGGACGTGGTTGAGCATCTCTCCTTCCAAGTGGTTTTTGGATCACTTGCTGGCTTCAAATAAAAGAAATCTGGGACACAGAACTCAACTTCAGGGTGCAGACAGTGTACAGTTCTCCATTGCATGGAGGCTGCATGGTCTGTGGGCACTGACGGGACTTCTGGGTACTGGCGAAGGAAGTGTTCACTTCATGTGCAGGACATAGCAATGAACCGAAGCTTCACCTTCTCTGTCTACATAAGCCCTTTAGATAACTGCTGCCCCTTTCCCAGGCTACCTACATCTCTCTCTTCTAATCATTTACTAGTTTTTTCTGCTTCCTGATGTTTAGAGAACACTTTCCACAAACACATAAAGAGAAGCTTTAACTCAAATTCAAAATAAATTCCTTTCCATTCCTTCGAGGACCCTGAGTATAATCCTACAAAACTTAAAATTTGACTCTGGTTTTCTCTCTGACCCTGGGCTATGACACCATATCTTGGAAGTCACTCAGGGTAAACACCTTGCTAGGAAGGACCAGATGACAGAAGGAAAAATCAAGAATAATTCATTGATAGAAAACTTTAACCTACAACTATTGTTTCAGAATGTGTATTATTCAGGGTTCTTTATGGCAAATAACAAAATCTTCTTGGTGATTTATGTAAAAAGTAATTTAAAAAACCATTAGATAGCACCCAGATACTACTGGATGGTGAAGGAATCAAACTCTATACTATTCCACCAAGAATAATTCCACCATACAGTGAAGGGACCTCAAGAGAGAACAGCACAGCGACTTCAACCTGGCATCATGATCTCCAGGTGAAATGGCAGAAGCATCTCCAATGTCAGCTTTGAGTGAATGTTTGCAGTAAACAAACGCCCTCCCCCATGAAAAGTTATATCTTTGTATTGCTCACATCTCCAGCTAAGTCTCACAAAAGTGGATCTGCACAGCAGAATCCATTAAAACACTTGTCTCCCCTGGGGTAATCTGAGAATGAGAGTTGTCTGTCTTCTACATAGGGAAGTGGAGACTCATGATGGGAAACTTTCCTCCACGTTAAAATCAACCATTATGTGTACAGATAGATCTCATAGTTGGAATAAAATATGACTCTTATTAGTCTTTTTGCATACATCACATACACCACTCTTCTCACCTTTCAGTCTTTGCCATGATATTGCAATATTCTTTTTAATTTTTCCACTGTTGTTTTGTAAGTCATACACTTAAAAAAATTTTTTAAAAGTTATCCTTATCTTTAATAATGATACTTAACAAAGGCTTAAGAGGACTATAAGGATAGGTATTCCCTACCCACAACTCTCACAAACACAATATAACATATTAGTTCATTTGTATTTAACATTTATCTTATTTTTACTCCTCAAATTAGGTATTGTTGTCACTTTTTAACCAGTTCATATTTTCATATAGTTCTGTGCAAGCAGAAAGCAACTTTATTCTTTCCCAAAATGTCCCTTTAACTTACTTTATCAGATCATTCTGTCCTGCCATTAGTTCAGATTACTCTCAGACAAATGAATAGTCTTTTTAAAAAAAAAAAAAAGTCCCATTTGACTGAAGTTTAAAAATCCCCCTCTCAGTTTGGACTCAAAATTTCACCCCTTTCTTCTTCCTCCCCCTCAGACCCTACTCATTCACACAGTCCAGACCTGATTCAGCCATACAAGCACACAGTAAGGAAGAAGTGTGTTTTTTTCCTCCTTATTTCACAGTCTACCTTTCTCTGGGCCCACTAGCTCATGTTTATGATACCTTGAAGCTGTGATCACAGAGTGCAGGAAACAGGGAAAAGAAAACTGTTTTACAGGATAAATTACTGATCTGGGGTTGGCGCCCTCTGGGTGTGACTCAGGTCCTTTTGCTTTAAGAATGATTTGAGTTTTTTGTGGATCCCCTGCAGGAACCTCCCACTAGCACTTTCCTATTGTTGACCACTTCTGACTCCTTTCCTCAGATTCTCTCTTCTAGGGATTCGCTCATCCAATATGTTCTTTGCATTGAGATCAATGCACCTTGACATGCAGGTATCTTGGGCAGGGCTTCTTTTAAGATGATCCAAGTCTAGAAACCGCCAGTGAATCTACCCAGGAGAAAAACTCATGCACACCCGCTTAGCCATACACTGGAAGAGCAGAATGCCCTCCAACTCTAAACCTCTCCTTCCCTATTTTACCACAAACCACTCCACCCAGACTCTGACTTGTAGATATTTTTAGGCATGAGTCAGGCATCAATACTAGTATCCCCAAACACCAGGGAGTACTTAACAGCTTTTCAAGGGGATCTTTGAAGTCCCCAACTCTGCTGAGCTTGTGAAAAGAGTGAGAAAGCAGCACCCTCCCATGGGGAGGGCAAATATCAACAAACACTGGCAATGCTTCAAAGGGATTCTCCACTATTAATCTCTTCTGATCACTCTCTTCACCTGTGCTTATAAACCCCAGATGGAATTTGGTGTAAGTGCTGCAAAAAACAATTTCACAACTTCCTAGGACTCTTCTTTTATAAAATGAGTAATTAAACTTTCAAAGTTGTAGGGTCATGGTAGGGATATGCAGTACCAGACTGTTCTAGTCCACTTCTTTTTTTTCCCTAGTCTACTTTTAAAGAATAAGAAGCAGTGATTAGAACTAATTTAACTTTCCTCTTTTAACACACTAACTCATCGTTTGAATGTAGTACCAGGACCTTGTGGCATGATGAACTGGTATAAAAATCCATTCAATGTTTTTAAACTGAATTTACTGTAAGATGAGGACGATAGTGTCTACATCATAAACTTGTACTGAGGAATAAATTAAATTTAATGAATTACACCTGAAAAGAATTTAACACAATGCCTGACATATAGTAGGCACTAAATGCAATATACTTTTATATTATAACATGAACTCAGGCTTCAATGCTGAAATGAAACTTACCTAGTACGAGGTGAAAATATGGCAAAAAGTTTATATGAAAATACATTCCATTTCAGTAATATTCAAGAACCACCTATTAAAACAGCATGCCATTTTCTACCTCTCAGTTTAGCCAAGATTAAAAAGCATTACTCCACCTGTTGACCAGGATGTGAAGGGACAAATGCTTTCATAAACACTTGGAGGAGTGGGAGAAACTGCAACTACGTCCAGAGGCAAATTTACTCTCAAAAGCCTTTAAAAAGAATATCCTCTTTGACCCTTATGCACCACTTCCATAGTTTTATTCATTCAGTCAACATATCAAACGCCAGATCCTGGGTTTGATGGTGAGTACCCATCAGTGTATAAGAGATATCCTTTCCCTCACTGCTGCACCTCTAAATGACTAACTAGTCCCGTTGTGAGTGTGTCAAATAGTTCAGGAGTTAGACCTAAAAACAATAGGATGCTTCCCCATCCTTGGCTTTTCAAAGTGGCACCACTCCAAATCTGAAATAAATGAGATTATATTTCACATGATACAATTGGCCTTTTTTAAAAAAGCTACAAATGATATCTGAGATTTCTTCAAAAAAAAATTGAATATTAATTCAATACAACCACTAGCACAGCTCCAGGAACTCGTTTTCCCTTGTCAATCACTGCCTTGTATTCAGTACTTTCAGGCTCATTTGTCTACTTTTTCACAGAGGTTTCTTGTTATCTTTTCTTCTAATTACTCATTATGAAAAGGTAATCTGGAAAGCCCCAGAACATTGAAGGGGTGAAATAAAAGCACCACATTCTAGCCAGAGACCCAGAAGTAATAGAAATATCTTCACCCAAACGGAGGAGAAAAACAACAGGTTACGAACACTTTCTCTGGACCCTCTGCTCCTCTGCTACCACTCAGCTTCCTCTGCCAATGTGGTCGGAGAAGACCTTCAGGCAGCACCACGCCTTCAAACAAAGAGAAGATGTTCAACTTACCTTAGAGCACCAAAATCCTGGTGATAATATAATGCCACAGGGTGAGAAGCAGCTTCCCGTGCTGGCAGAGACCAAATTCCTTTCACCTGATTGCATCAATAGGAATGAACTCATCAAGATAATTTGCAGGCATTTACAGCTTAACTAATCAAGCCTTCTTGCTGTTTATGAATGGACACAGTATGGTGAGCTTCTCCACCCAGACCTCAGAAGTGTATGAGCGAGAGAAGGGTGAAGATGGGTTCCTGTATATGGTCTATTCCTCCAGGATGCATTGGGAATGAAATTGTCAGTGGAAGGCTAGGAAAATGCACCTATACTGGAATTTATAAAACCCTTACCAACCAAAAAACAGGGATGCTACCAACTGAGATTGACCAGTTTTATGTCATGGCAGGCTGCCTAGGAGTTTTAGGAAGTTATTTTTGTATTTCAAGCAGAGAAACTGAGCTCCAAATGAGCACATTCTGCTTTGGGAGAACTGTATTATTTAAACTAGGCTATCTTGTTTTCAAATTCTAGAAGTTTAAAAATAAAATACTTGGCATTCTACATTGCCAATAAAATACACCTTTAAGTTATTTTAATGCTTTTCTTTCTCCAATAGGAACCTGCAGTTTGAGCAGTAATTTAGAGACAGAGATATTCAGTCTTCTCTTTGGATTCACAGAACCTACCACCTTTTCATAGAAGGGTTTCTATTCAACTAGAGAAATCTCCTAAGAGGACCTTTAAGAATAAGTAGTCAAGCATAACCCCCCAGAACACATTTGCCATAATAGCTGTCACAAAAGCAGGGTAAAACAGGGAAGTATAAGAAAACCACTGTGACTTTGAACTATAGATAGAGGTTCCCGATTTCTATCGAAAGTATACCACTGCTCTTGCAGTGTTGGAAAGTTCTTATTTGGTTTGTTCAGTAGACAGTTACAGACAGAAACCACCACTGCTCAATAGGAACCTTGAATAATCTATAATTTTAGTTTTGTTTCTTTAAAGGCACTAGAAGAGTGGCATTTTTTCTGTTTTGAATTTTTTCTGATCTAACACTTCAAACTAGTGACTAAGTGAATAAACAAGTCGTATCAGTGTCATTCTTAAGGACAGTGGTAGAAACTACAGAATAGTAAAACTAAAAGCACTAAAATTCAGATGCACTCCCTTCTACCTTTTGGCTTAAAGCTCCAGTTGACCCATGTTTTTTTATGTTAAGTGTGTAACTAAAGTATATTATTAGAAGGTTCTCACATTTTTAAGAGTAGGTCAATTATCTCTTTGGGTCAAACAACCATAGAGTTCTCCCACTTTTAAGTGCATGTCAGTTGTGAAGAAAACACAGCAAAAAGAGACATGCTTTTTTTCCCCATTCACTTACATTTTTATTTTGAATAGCTTCAATCAAAAAAGATTTCATAAGGTTATTTACAATGCTGAGTGTACAATTAGGGATATATGGCTTTTGACAACAGGGAACCATTCTTGAGCAGCAATACAAATTTTAAAATGTAAAGATGCAGTATCATTTCTGATATAAAGCTGCTGTAAAGAAATACAAGGTTGTAGAGAATTCACAAATCATAACTATTTATGATAGTAAAGTAACTATTTTATTAAATAAATGTGCACATAATTACCAAATCTAGTACATTAAAAATATGTGTAAATGCCCACAGACTGTACAAAAATTAACACTCCACTTTGTTAAAAGTTCCCTACCTCTTCCCACCATAAATATACAAGAAACTATTTTCAGATACATCAAAATTGCATACACAAAATATTAGGGTTTCTTCTAAAGCTTGAATTTTGCTGTTCACTGGATACTGTTATCCATAGCTGTTTTTGGAACAGACTACATAAACATTGACATATTTATTACCATGCCTTTGAGACTGTGCAACTTTCATAAATGTGGGAAACAAATTTAACATCTTAAATTTAACATCTTTAAGATGTTAAATACAATCTGATAATTGAATTTTTAAGCTGCTACTTAGCCATTACTTTAATTATATATTTCAATATTTAAGCCAAAGAATAAAATTTACAGTTCTGGGAATCACTAAAGAATAACATGAGCATATTTAAAATGAATATGGAAATTATAAAACAATCAAGAGAATAAGTAACTTAAAGAAAACCGTGCTAATTCACAGCTCAAGAGGTCTAAGATATACAGTTTCATAGAATCATTCTTAGAACAATTGTTCTTATCATCTAATGTGTATTAATATCATATTATACATTTTGATGGAAAACTTCTATTGTATTTTTGTAAGAATCAGCAGTGGCAATAGCAATAACAGTGACTCTGAGTGTAACTTAAATTTTTGTACAGTTACTAAACATCGTTCAGGTCTTTGCAGCATAACAAATGAAAACCACTTGGTTCTACATTTCTGGGTAACATCTGGTACATTGATAAATGTACATCAGGAAAATAATGATCAGCTAGAAGTGGAAAACATATGCATGCTACTTGTTACAGAAGGACATAGGATAAATGTCTCATGGCAGTTTAGTGTTCACAGTATTACTTTCCTGTGTTTATGATAACTGTGGGCATCGCCGAGCTTCTGAATCCTACCCATAAAGTAATTCGATCCTACCTATAATCCTACCTTTAATCCTACGTATGAAATAATTTTAAAGTAATTCTAATTTTGTTTAGAATTTAAACATTAATCAGGTAAAACAGAAAGGTAAAAAATATTTTGCACATTTCTTTTAGCTCTGTTCTTTATTTCCTCATTTGTTTTTTCTCCTGGAAATTTTCACATCACATATGCTCATTTATAATTATCCAATCCAAAATAGGTATACTCTGACCTCTGGCGCTGCCTAATAGCATAAAACAAACTGTCAGCATGTTCATACTGCTTTGAAAAAACAGCAGTTATTCAAATCCAATTCATTTTTTTTAAGCCTCATTATTGATGAGACATACGTTAAACCTTAAAAATCTTATGAGGCAAAATGCTTACTCCAAAAATAAAATTTACTATTATCCTACATCTTTAGGTAATTAAAAACATAGAAGAAGAAAATAAAAAGACACAAAATAATACAAAGCCTGGGGGGTGGGGAACAGTTATGATGAGATATTAGAAAGATAGATCTATATATAACGCCAAAATTAATGATCTTTTTTTCCTAGGGAAAAAAGCAGTGTAACATTTAACTGAAGCAAATTAGACTACTGACACCAGACATGGCATAAGATCCATTTAATGATTTGAGGAACATCTCAAGAAGGCAGTGAAGCACTTCGCTGGTTAGGAAAATAAAACCCAGGCAGTTTGTACAGAAATATAAAACCATAAATGGAAATTACCTGAGTTGTTCTATAAGCAACATCACACAAACTCACTCCTAACTCTAGGCTATCAAAGGGAACTGGTGTATGTTTGCATAGAATTATTTGGAAGAAATATTGGAATCAAATGAAAACAGGCTTTCAAGCTGTTTTCACTGGAGGCTAATTAACGAACATTTTATTTTTTATCAATCACAAACTGATTGCCTGTATATAATCACAGACTTTTTCTAATAATGGAGTTGTGAAAATAAATTTAAAGAGGTAAACTAGTCTCAAAATCTAATATCTAAAAACCTTTCAAACACCAATTTCTCCTGTACTCAAAATAAAGAATATCACTGAGGGTTACAGTAAAGAAAATTCTAGAAATGTATATAAGATTTAGGTTACTAAATGAAGACATAAGACTTTACCAACTGATTGTTAATTTATCTGTCAGGCCAATACCTTTTCTTTGTTTTGCTTTTATGAAAGCAAAGCTCTCAAATCAGCTACTATATCAGAAGGGACATAAATTGAATAGTGCCATTCTGACACACAGGATCAGAAAATTCTAAAATTATATTCTCCTGAATAATGCTCTTCTTCTGCCACACTGAGACTGATTCACTGCTATATTATAATAATGATCTAACATGATCCATTCTCCTCAACTAAAGCTTTAGCTTCTGTTGTTGTCTGAGATTTTGATGGCCATTCTGGGTCAACCAAGAGCCCCAGCTCCAGACACATGTGCTTTGCCTTTGTATCTTCTTTCTACAGCCCAGGGTCCAGGATAATTATTAATGTCAAGAGTTAAACATCTCTCCATGTCCAACCTAGAATAAAGGACCAGTGCTTCCCACTACGTGCATGGGGTTCACTATTTACTATTTTCTCGGGAGTTTCGCAGAAAGGTTAGAGTTATACAATTTTAGACTGTACATATAGCAGTTCACAACTTGCCTTTGTGTATTTAGAGGTATAGAATATCTGTATTTGTTAGTGAAAAATTGTTTACTGTAATGGAGGGGAAAAGCAGTATTACTGCATCTGGGCCCTCAAATGATCATTAAAGAAATTCCTGCCACATGCTCTCCCCACTGCAAGCATCTGTCCACATGGCTAACTTTTAATATGTATATTTTTATATTATGCAAATTGTTAATCAGTCTGTCTTGTTCAGATTGTATGTCATTATATCTGACATTCTTGTAACTACTATGTGATCAATAAGATTCCTACTTATTGTACCTGCTGAGAGGGGTGACCTATATACTGCATTACTGGGTGGTCACTTTATTTATAGGATCTTTAAAACAGGTACATTTTTAATGAACTTAGGTGAATAAAGGCATAACTAAAATTGTCATAAAAATAACTTTCTCATCAACATAGCTTTCTCTCCAGCTCCGTAAGACCTCTGCTCAGGGACAAGGAGGCTATGATAGAGGAAGAGTATAAGTTGCTGACAAAAGTGAGAGAGAGCAGTCAGGGAAGTAAAGCAGGTGACAAATGAAGCTAGTGCCATTGCCCAAAAAATCAAGAGAGGAATTTCCAGAAGGCAAGGTCAAAGTTGTCTGAGAGAACAGGGAGGTCAAGGTAAGCAAAGATGTTGCCTTTAGTGTGCAGTACAGAAGATTCTCTAAAGAGAAAGTAGCGGGGCGGAATTGTACTTGAAGGGGTTACAGAGTGAGTGGGGAACCTCCATACCATTTTCCATAGAGGCTGCACCATTTTGCAGTCCCACCAACAATGTATGAGAGAGTTCCTTTTCCTCCGCAACCTCGCCAGCATTTATCGTTCAGAGTCTTTTGGGTTTTAGCCATCCTAACTGGGGTGAGATGGTATCTCAGTGTGGTTTTGATTTGCATTTCCCGGATGCTGAGTGATGTTGAGCATTTTTTTCATATGTCTGTTGGCCATTCGTATGTCTTCCTTAGAGAAATGCCTATTTAGCTCTTTTGCCCATTTTTTAATTGGGTTGCAGATAGATCTACCATATGACCCAGCTATCCCACTGCTGCGAATATACCCAGAGGAATGGAAATCATCAAGTCGAAGGTATACCTGTTCCCCAGTGTTCATCGCAGCACTCTTTACAATAGCCAAGATTGGAACCAGCCCAAATGTCCATCATCAGATGAGTGGATATGGAAACTGTGGTACATCTACACAATGGAATACTACTCTGCTATAAAAAAGAATGAAATAGTGCCATTTGCAATGACATGGATGGACCTAGAGAGAATTATATTAAGTGAAACGAGTCAGGCACATAAAGAGAAATATCATATGTTCTCACTTATTTGTGGGAGCTAAAAATAAATAAATAAATACACAAAAAAAACCGTGGGGGGGGGGACGGAAGAAGACATAACAATTACAATTCCTTGAAGTTGATACGACAAGGGAACAGAAAGGAGATTGTTGGGAGGGAGGGGGGAGTGGGAGGAGGGAGGGAGATTTTGGTAATGGGCCACAATAATCAACCACATTGGATATTGACAAAATAAAATAAAATAAAAGTGAGTGGGTATAAAGAAATGAGTCTAGTGTTTCTGAATTATTTCTAAAGGAAGAAACCCACTGATTAAAAATTATGATTTTTCATGAATCTTCTTCATCTCTCACTCCACATCTCAGTTTTTTCTTTCTTGGTCTCAGTGTCAGTGGGCTGTTTGTACAGCATCAACTTAATGTTTTTTTCTTCTTGTGAAAAGAACACATTTGGAGCCCTTTCAATTTCTTAGCTGCAGTCAGAGCAGTACTGAGTAATTTCCATCAAAGACAATGGTAATTTAATTGTGTCCCTAGTCAACACAGTGTCAGTAAAGAAAATGGCAATCCTAATGCATTTCAAGCTCTCAGTTTAGGCCTCATGTCTACTGGTTCATAATTCAACACAGCACAGTAGTGGCACTCGGGGATTTGCTGCCCACTATGACACCAGGATTTCATCTGATCTTGTGTCCCACATCAGGCTCAGCTGCAGTCTATTTATGTGCTGTTCATTTTTAAGAAAACTTGTAGCCATAATTGAAAACGGTTTGGAGGTTTCTGAAACAATTATGGTTAGAACTCACATACAACCTAGGAATCCCACCACCAGGTATGTACCCAAAGGAATGGAAATCATTATTTCAAAGGGATACCTGCACTCCCATGTTTATCACAGCTCTATTAACAATAGCCAAGATATGATACCAACCTAAATGCCCATTGATGGATGACTGGATAAAGAAACAATGGTATATATACATAATAGAACACAGACATAAAAAAGAATGAAATTCTGCTATTCTCAGTAACATGGATAAGCTTACAGAAAATTATGTTAAGTAAGCCAGACACAGAAAGAGAAATACTGCATGTCTTCACTCATAAGCAGGAGCTAATGAAAGGAGAGAGAGAGAGAGAGAGAGAGAGAGAGAGAGAGAGAGAGAGAGAGAGAGAGAGAGAGAGGATGGAGGGAGGGAGGGAAAGAAAGAAAAAAAATGAAAAACCACAATAATAGGTTAAACACTCAGAGGGAGAGAACAGATCTATGATCACTAGAGGTGGGAAAGGGGGAGGGGAAGGGGGTTAAGGAGAAACTAGGTAATGGACACAAAGAATAATTACAATTTGTAATAATGAGGATGTTAATAATACTGATTTGATTATCACATATTGCACATAAATACTGATAGTCAACTCTGTTCCCCATAAATATGCATAATCAATTATGTTTCAAGTGTAAAATAAAATATTAAAAAATCAATTTAATAATTAACTAGGAAAAAAAATGATGGTCAAGTGACATGCTATAGATATGATAGAGCTTCAAGTCTTGCTCCAAACAAACACTCTGTAGCCAACACAATATATTGATTTTTTTGTTGTCCCTATTTATATTCTTGCATTAGGTTAATATCAAATATATGAAGAGCCATTTTTATATCTTACATTACTCTCCTTAATTTTTTAAATATACAGAATACTTTATGGTAACTATTTTAATGTCTTTTTCTGCTAATTCTAAAATTTGTTTAAACGCTACCTTGGTAATGATTGATTAATTGATGTCCTCATTTTGGGTTGTATTATCCTGGTATTTTGTATGCCCTGTAAATTTTATTAAATTCAGACATTTTGAATTTTACTTTGTTCGGTGCTATTTCTATATTCCCTACATAGTCTTGATAATATTTAGAAAGTTTTCTTTTTAAGTTTTGTTTTAAAATTAATTTAGGCATGACTTGAGCAGCGCTCAGCCTTGGATAATGATTTGCTTATCCTGAGGACTGACCCATTGGTGTACTCTTCCTAATGACTCATGAGTCATAACGTTTGTCAGTCTGGCTGGTGGGAACAAGCACTATTTTCAGTCCTATGAGAGCACTGATCCCTCTATCCCTTTTGGATGGGTCTTTCCCCAGCTTTGGATATTTCCTTACATCCATTTAATGATCGGTACTCAGAAAATATCTAGGGGAAGTCTGCAGTTTTCTCTTTGCACAGCCCTCTGTTCTTTTGCCCAATAAATTCTAGCCTCTTTTGTTTCTGTGGACTTTCATTCTTGTCCTCATATCAGGGAGTCCACTGGGCTTCTATGAGACCACAAACATTTAACCCATGAGAATCAGGTAGTCCTCGGTCATATTTACCCAAAAGAATTTTAATAGTCTAAGAATATTTTCTGATGTTATTTGAGTTTAAGACAATCTTTGATTAGAGCTCTTAATTCAGCTCATGGTCAAGGTTTAAATTCTATAGTTGCCTGCATACCTGAACCACAGGAGGGAAGAATCTTAAGAAGTAACTGGCATTTGGGGCTTTTAGAAGAATTGTTGGAAAAAGGCAAGAGGTCTAGGCAAGGGGAAGAGGAAAAGAGTATATGGAGGTGTAGAAGGAGAGACATAAGAAGGATAAGTGGGAAAGGAGAGGGCTGAATATAGGGAGGTAAGTAGAGGCAAAGAAGGGAAGTTTTTACTAATAAAATTAGTCTAGTTTCTTATTGTTTAAGTTTGTGAAATTGCTCGTTAGTTTTGGCCAAAGAATCTTTTAGTAAAGTAATCTTTGGTTCAGAAATTTATTTGGAGGCCTCTGCATAATAATCCAAAAATGCTATCTGTTGGGCCTGAGAAATTTTATTTTCTTTCTTTTCTAAGGTGCCTCTCAAATGAACAATTTTGTTCAAGGCAAATATTCCCCAGAGTGGCTACAGAAGGCCCAAATTATCCTTAGTGAAGTTATGTCATTTAGAAAACATAGTTGAAAGAGTTAAAATTGTAATAAGAGGCTGGCTGCTTAGCTCAGTTGGTTAGAGCTTGGTGTTATAACACCAAAGTCAAGGGTTCAGATCTCCATATTGCCCAGGCACAAAAGAAAAACAAAAAAATAAAACAAAACCCCCAAACAACCAAACGAACAAAAAAAAAGGAAAAAAAACTGTAATAAGAGTACATATCAGAAGCAGGAGGAAGGGATTTTTCCTGGAAGAGGAAAGGATTTAGATTCAGATAATTCCGTGAGATTTGGTGAAGGTCTGTAAGAATGTAATCCTTGTGTCCCTCATGTCTGGTGCCTCCAGCCTGAAAGTTAGCCTCCTCCAAATGTAAACCCAACAACCTGTGCCCTCCAGCAGCTGGAATACCAGAAATAATGCTCTCTGGATCAAAGCCAAACTCTTAGGACAAAAACTGGGATAGAAGGAGAAGCTCGTCCAGTTTTATTGGTGACCCATAGCAAAGTTTGTCCTAATGGATGCTCATGAGGTGAGAACTGCAAACTCCCCAGTCTGTGAGGTCAGCTGGAACAGGGGGCTTATAGGGCCTATGTATGTGTTCTTTCCTTGATGCAAAACACTCCTTCGTATGAAGAAAACAACTTTTAAACAGCAAAACACAAAACAGTAACACACATACACACAAAATCAGCATAAAAAGGACGAACAGGTATTGTCTGAATCCACCAAGCATGCTAAACAAGTGGGAATCAATAACAAAACCAGGTACCAAACTGAGAATAAATAGCCAAGGAATTTAAGGCAAGGAGAGTGGAGTCAGGCTGGCGCTGACTGGCCACACTAGCATGGACTGTGTAGCAAGGCACAAGGGGTTTCTGTGAGTACTGCACCTGGTCATAGGCTAGGATCTGCAGTGACAGTGCAGTGAAAGCTCCAGGAAAATTGTGGAAATAGACGAAGGCCATGCAAACCGAACAAGCAATGGCTATTCAGAACTTGCTGTAGCAAGGGAATCAGCTACCATTACTTGCATTTGGCAGAGACTCAAAGGCAGGCAGAGGAGAGGAAAAGGTTTATAGTGGCAAAAGCAAAAGTTTCAGGTATTCTCTGATTGCAGGTTGTTGCCATGGGGTAGCTGAGAGAGTGCTAACTAGAAGCAGGGCATCCTATCCATTTGTTTAGAGAAACTTATTTGGCCTTCTCTGGTTGGTGCTAAGTTGGAAGCAGAGTCAAAAATTAGTGAAGCTGTCAGTTATTGATCAAGTACCAACCATTTTGGGTCAATTGCTACAGAAGTTGTGGTTTGGCTATTTAGGCTGTTTGCTAAAAATTTGGGTCATAATTCTATTTTTATATATGATCTGGTTGTTCACCATTATGTATTCAGTCTCTCAAAAGCAATTGTTAAAAACAGATTAGTGTGTACTAGAACATATTGAGAATGCTGTCTGCTCATTTGGCTTTACTATCTATCTCTTTTGAGTGCTCCCTTTAGGACAATTTTTTAGCATCACATGGCCTGTTCACCAGTACTCTTGTTCCAGAAAAGGCCACAAGTCTGCAAATAAATATTTCCATTTCTTTGTACCTTAATACACTTAACAGGATGATGAGTTAAGAGAGTCCACTTTGTTATCTTAATCTTTTCCCTGTTTTCAAAAGACAAACCCATCAGAAATCTCTTTACTAAAGGGTCTGCATAATTTCAAAACCAATTTTTTTATACATGTTTTGGGAGGTATAACATTGACTACCATCACCTGCGTATAACACGTGTTAATCAAATTAATATTATCAGCATATTCATTTTTACAAATCATCATTATTCTTTATGCCTCTTACCCAATCTCTTCCCACTCCCTCCCACCCCTAGTAAACATATATTTATTCTCTCCTTCTGAAAGATCAACATATTATTGTCGATTTTCTTTCTTTCTTTCTTTCTCTTTCTTTCTTTCTTTCTTTCTTTCTTTCTTTCTTTCTTTCTTTCTTTCTTTCCTTCCTTCCTTCCTTCCTTCCTTCCTCCCTCCCTCCCTCCCTCCCTCCCTCCCTCCCTCCCTCCCTCCCTCCTTCCTTCCTTCCTTCCTTCCTTCCTTCCTTCCTTCTTTCTTAGCATCCACTTAAGAATGAAGACTCGTGGTAATTTTCTTTCTGTGTCTGGCTTATTTCACATGCAATTTTCTCTAGGCTCACCTACATTGCTGCAAATGGCAGAATTATGAAAAGAAGTCAGCATGTGCCTGGAATGCTTGTGTAATATATGTGAGCCCCTCTAGATTATGGACAGGGTATTAAATGGCAGATGTTGACTTAGGGACAGGATATTCAAAGTTAATAAGACATGTCTTGTCCCTCACTTGCTGCATCTATAAATGAGGAACCAGGTTTATTATGACTGTGTCTGCTATTTTAGGAAATCAGACCTAAAAAATAATATGATGCTTCTTCATTCAAGTCTTCTTAAAAGTAAACTTCAAATTTGAGACAAATGTTGTTATATTGCAATGATCCAATAGATTTTATTTTTTTTTCCAATACAGTGGTCTCTAGGACTTGTTTCAAAAATAACATTTGAAAGTTCTAGTTGAGGAATCATGTCAAATCTCCGTATCTACTGGCAGAGCACCAGCAATTCCATTCATGGCTGTTGAGTCACTGCCTTATACTCAGAGCTTTCAGTTTCATATTAGTCTACTTCCATTACAGACTTTGCTTTACTTCTAATTATATGGCCGCTGAAGGAAATCCAGAAAACCCCACAACACTGGAGAAGAAAAGTAACAGCACAAAGATTGAGTGAGAGACAGAGAAGTGCTAGAAAACACTCCTCTTAAACTGAGGAGAAAAAGGAACAGGTAAGAACTCTTACTACTTTTTCATCAAAGCAGCTTTCTCTTCAATTCTGAAGGTTTGCACTCTCCAAAATAGAGTCTGCAATAAGACTGCGGCAGGACAGAGCAGGTATTTATCAGGGTCAGTTAGTTTCCTTAAAAAGGACCAGCATCAAGATAGACTGCAGCTAAGCCTGAGGTGTGACAAGAATTCAGAAGAATTCCTGGTGTCAGCAGGCAGCAGCACATTCCAAACGCCACTATTGTGCTTGTGCTGAATTAGGCACCAGCAGATGTGGGGCTAACTCGAGAGTTTGAAATGCCTTAGGATTGTCTTTTTCTTTGTTGATTTTGTGTTGATTGGGGAACACAAATAAATTACCATTGTTTCCGATGAGCTCAATACTGCTCTGACTGCTATTAAGAAACTGAAAGGACTACAAATGTGTTATTTTCATGAGAAGGAAAGTACATTAAGTCAAATACAATGTAAAAGCCCTCTGACAAAACTGTTTAAGACAAAAAAAGAAAAAACTGTAACCCGGAGTGAAAGACGATGAAGATTCTTGAAAAACCGTAATTTTAATCACATGCCTGTACATTTTTTCCAGGTAGTTTTCTTTCTTTAGAAATATTCCAAACCCATGAGATCCAATTTCTTAGTGCCCACTTAACTCCTTATCCCTTGTAAAGTCTAATTCTGCCCCACTGTTTTACTAGAGGGCTGCTTCTTTTAAGTATCTCCTATTGTATATCGCTAAAGGCAACATTTTTGCTAATCTTGTCTTCTTTACACTCTTGGGCAATTTTGACCCCACCTTCCGGAAACATTTTTCTCTGCTTGGATTCCTTGATAAAGCATTAGCTTTATTCATCACTTGCTTATCCGACTGCTCTCTCTCTGTCAGCTTCTCCCTCTGCTCCTTCAAATGGAAACAAAACAAAACAGAAATCTAGAAGTGTGTGGTTGGAAATATAGATATTTTCTTTTAACAACTTCCTCTCTAGAACTCTTGTTCTTTTCCTCCTACTCTTAATCTTTTTCTTTTTTTCTTTCCCATGTTTTTCTCTCCTCTTGTTCTCTCTTTTGACAACCAAGTATAGTGATATTCATTATCTACTCACAGCCCCAACATAACCCTAGGAACTAAATTTTACTTTTTCCATATTTTAGAAAATGGGCTTCAAGATGGTTAAGTGGCATGCCAAACATCATACTAATTCTTGTTCCAAACACATCATACTGACTTCAGTGCTGCATTCATTCATGCACTTGTCTTAATATGCAAAAAATTCTTTTGTATATCTTCCAAATCTTTCCTTAATTTTTGAACATACAGAATATGGTTATAATAACATCTGTATTTTAATATGCTTTTCTAATTCTACATGTGTAAGTTCTGTTTTCATTGACTTATTTATCTCCTCATTTTGGATTGTATTTTCTTGTTACTTTGCATGGCTGGTAAATTTCTGGAAAATAATTCATAAGGTTTGTTTTTAGTACAGTTTTGGATTTACAGAATAATTGAGCAGATAGAGAGTTCCATAAACTCACCAACAAAGATTTCCCTATCATTAACATCTTGCCATAGTGTGGTACATTTGTTACCTTTAATGAGCCAATATTGTTGCATTATTATTAACTAAAGTCCACAGTTTACATTAAGGTTCAATCTGTGTTTTACAGTTCTATAGGTTTTGACAAATCCATAATAGCACGCTCCTTCCATTACGGTATCATACAGGATAATTTCACTGCCCTAAAAATCCCCTGTGCCTCAGATATTCATCCCTCTCTTTTTCACCTTGAATCTTGAACCCCTAATAACGACTGATTTTTTTTTTCAGTGTCTATATTTTTTTCCTTTTCCAGATTGTCATTTAGTTAGAATCATACAGTATGAAGGTTCTTTCAGACTGGCTTCTTTCACTTAGCATTATGCATTTAAGTTTCCTCCTACCTTTTTTGCCTGCCTAAATAGATCATTTTTTTTTTTTTTTAGCACTTAATAATAGTTCATTATCTGGATGTTCCACAGTTTATTTATCCATTCACCTACTGAAGAACATCTTGATTGCTTATAAGCTTTTGCAATTATGACTAAAGCTGATATAAACATTTGTTGGCAGGTTTTTTGTGTGAACATAGTTTTTTAAAACACATTTGGGTAAATTCCATGGAGCACAATTGCTGAATCATATGGTAGAAGGAATATGTTTACTTTTGCAAGAATCTGTCAAACTCTCTTCCAAAGTGGGTGTTTCATTTTGCATTCCCATCAGCAATAAATGATAATTCCTACCATTCCACATCCTCACCAGCATTTGGTGGTGTTTTGAATTTTGGCCCTTATTATAGGCATGTGTAGAGGTATCTCATTGTTGCTTCAACCTACAATTCCCAAATGACATATGATGTGGAGCATCTTTTCACATGCTTATTTTTCATCTGTATAACTTCTTTGGTGAAGTTCTTTTGCCCATTTAAAAAATTTTGCCCATATTTCTAAAACACTCTAGATTTTTGCACATTTTTAAATTGGGTCATTTGTTTTCTTTTTGTTGAGTAGTAAGAGTTCTTTGTATATTTTGGATACAAGTCCTTAAGCAGATATATGTTTTGCAAATATTTTCTCCAAGAGTGTGACTTGTTTCCTCATTCTTTTAACATTGTTTTCCAAAAAGCAGAAGTTTTTAATTTTAATAATTTCCAATTTGCCTCTTTTTTCTTTAATGGATTATGAACTTGGTGTTTTACTTGAAAACTTATCACCAAATCCAAATCCAAGGTCAGCTAGATTTTCTCTTACATTATCTTCTAGAAGTTTTATAGTTTTGAATTTTACATTTTAGCATTTGATCCTTTTTGATTTAATTTCTCTGAAAGGTATAAGATCTATGTCTAGATTCATTTTCTGACATATAGATGTCCAGTTGTTCTAGCACCATTTTTGAAAAGACTCCTTTTTTCCATTGAATTTTCTTTGCTCCTTTGTCAAAGCTCAGTTGATTATATTGGGGTGGATATATTTCTGGGCTCTCTAGTCCATTCCACTGACTGATTTTATCTTTTTTTTTTTTTTTTTTTGGACTGTAGCTATCTTGGTTACTGTAACTTTACAGGAAGTCTTTAAGATGGATACCGTCTACTGTCAGGCCTCCAACTGTGCTTTGTTTCTTGAGTATTGTGTTGACAATTCTGTGTCTTCTGCCTTTCCGTGTAAACTTTGGAATCAGTTTGACAGTATCTACAAAATGACTTGCTGGGTTTTTGAACGGGATTGTGTTTAATCTATAGAACAACTTGGGAGGAAATGACGTCTTAAAAATACTGTCTTCTTTTTCTTGGCTGTGGAATTTTTCCCCTTTTATTCAGATCTTTTTTTGATTTCTTTCATCATAGTTGTAGTTTTCCTCATAAAGGTCTTGTGCATATTTTGTTACATGTATACATAAGTATTTAACTTATTGTGGTGCTCATCTAGATGGTCTTGTGTCTTTTTTTATAGTGTATATTTAAGGTGTACAACATGATGTTTTAATATACATATATGATTGCCTGCTGAAATGATTACTACAGTTAAGCAAATTATCCTCTCCATCAGCTTCCATAGTTCCTATTTTTGTGGTAAGAGCACCTAAAATCTAATCTCTTGGGAAATTTTTAGTATACAATACAATATTATTAGCTATAGTCTTCATGTTGCACGTTAGATCTCTAGACTTATTCATTCTATATAACTAAAAAGTCTGTACTTTTTTGACATTCTCCCTATTTCCTCTCCCTCTGGGCCCCTGGTAACTACCATTCTATTCTGTTTCTCTACATTCATCTTTATTTTCTTTTTCTTTTTCTTTTTTACATTCTGAATATAAGTGAGATCACACAGTATCTTTCGTTCTGAGTCTTGCTTATTTCACTTGGCATAATGTCTTCCAAGTTTATCCATGTTGTCACAAATTGAAATATCTCCTTTTTAAGGCTGAATTATGACCCATTGTGTGTGTGTGTGTGTGTGTGTGTGCATATATATATACCAAAATTTCTATATCAATTCATCTGCTGATGAACACTTACATTATTTCTTTATCTTGGCTGTTGTGACAAAAATAATACAATGAATATGGCAGCGCAATAATCTCTATGAGGTGATGATTTCATTTCCTTTGAGTATATATGAAGCAGAAGTATTAATAGATCATATGGTAGTTCTATTTTTAATTTTTTGAAGAAGCTCCATGCTCTTTTCTACAGTGGCTAAAACAATTTTCATTTCTACCAGCAGTGTACAAAAGTTTCCTATTCTCCATACCCTTGAAAACACTTCTTATCTCTTCCCTTTTTTATAACAGACATCCTAAAACATATTAGGTGACATCTTGTGTTTCTGAATTGAATTTCTCTGATAATTAGATATATTAAACACTTTTTCACATAGTACCTCCTTGCCAAATGGACATTTGCTTTGGAAAATGTCAATTCAAGTCCTTTGTCCATTTTTGAATATTTTGGGGGTATTTTTTTGCTTAAGGAGCTTTCTGAGTTCCTTATATTTATTGGATATTAATTCCTTGTCACATATAAGCTTTGCAAACATTTTCTCCAACTCTTTTCATTTTGTTGATTGTTTCTTTTGCTGTGAAGATTTTTAGTTTGATGTAGTCCCACTTATTTCCATTTTTGTTGCCAGCACTTTTGGTGTCAAATCCAAAAGATCATTGCCAAAACCAGTGTCAAAGAGATTTCTCAGCTAATTTTTGACAAGGTCACCAAGAAGGTGAAAAAATAATCTATTCAATAAAGGATGCTGGAATGGAAATCAAAAATGGGCAGGAGTAGCTATTCTTATATTGGATAAAATAGATATTAAAACAAAAACTATAATAAGAGACAAAGAAGTCCACTATATAATGATAAAGGGATCTATCCAGCAAGAAGATATAACAATCGTAAATATATATGCACTCAGCATTGGAGAACCCATCATGGAAAATGGAATGGAGGTTCTTCAAACAACTAAAGATAGAACTGCCATATTATCCAGCCATCCCACTGCTAGGTATATACACAAAGGAATGGAAATCACCATGTCAAAGGGATACATGCATTCTCATGTTTACCATAGCTTTATTTACAATAGTCAAGAGTTGCAACCAACCTAAATGTGCATCGATGGATGACTGGATAAGGAAAGTGTGGGATATTTACACAATGGAATACTATTCTGCCACGAAAAAGAGTGAAATCCTGCCATTAGTAGCAACATGGATAAACTTAGAGAAAATTATGTTAAGTGAAATAAGCCAGGGACAGAAAGAGAAATACTACATGTCCTTATTCATAAGTAAGAGCTAAAAAATAAACAAATAATTTTTTTTAAAAGAAAGAAAGTGCAATGATCACAATAATACTTTGAAATTTCAAAAGGAGAGAACAGAACCAATGTTACCAGAGGTAGGAAAGGGGAGAAGGGAAAGGAGGGTAAAGGAGGAATTGGTAAAGGGCTATGCAAAATGATTACATTGTATAATGTTAAACATACTAATTATCCTGATTTGAACATCACATATTGCACACAAGTATTGATATTCAATTCTGTACCCCACAGATATGTACAATCAACTATGTTTCAAAAATATAAATAAATAAATAAATAAATAAAATATATGGTGCTGGGAAAACTGGATATTCATAGACAAAAGAATAAAATTGGACCCTTATTTTACACTATACACAAATATCAGCTTAAAATTTTTTAAAAACCTAAATGGAAGACCCAAACCTGTAAAACTCCTAGAAGAAAACGTGTGAGAAATCTTTTTGACATTGATCTTGGCAATGATTTTTTGGATTTGACATCAATAGCACCTGCAACAAAAGCAAAAATAGACAAATAAGACCGCATTAAACTAAAAAGCTTCTGCACAGCCAAGAAAACAACAGAGTGAAGAGACAATCTAGTGAGAGGTAGAAAGTATTTGCAAACCTTATATCTGATAAGGAGTTAATATTCAAAATATGTAGGAAATCAAACAACCAATTAGTAAGAAAACAAATAACCCAATTATAAAAGGGAAAAGAATCTGAATAGATATTTCTCAAAAGAATACAAATGACCAACAGATACATAATAGGGTGCTTGACACCACTAATCATAAGGGAAATGCAAAGTAAAACTACATTGAGATGTCACCTCACACCTGTTAGAATGGCTATTATCAAAAAAATGAAAGATAACAAGTGTTAGTGAGGATGCGGAGAAAAGGGAACTCCAGTACACTGTTGGTGGGAACATAAATTGATAAAGCCATCATGGAAAATGGTATGTAGCTTTCTCAAAAAACTAAAAATAGAATTAACACGTGACCCAGCAATCTCACTTCTGGGTGTATTTCCAAAAATAAATAATATCATTATGTCAAAGATATATCTACTGTCATGTTCATTGCATCATTATTCACATTAGGCAGGATATAGAATCAACCTTAATATCCATTAACAAGTGAATGAATAAATAAAATGTGATATATACACACAATGAAATACTATTCAGCCACAAAAAAGAAATGAATTCTGACATTTGTGACAACATGGATGAACCTGAAATACATGATGCTAAGTGTTATAAGCTAGCCATGGAAAGATAAATATTTATAAAAGTAGTGAACAGAATGCTGATTGCCAGAGTCAGAGAGATGGGGGGATGGAGGGAAGGAATGGGCAGAAGTTGACCAAAAGGTACAAACTTCCAGTTAGACAAAAGCAATACGTTTTCAAGATTTATTGCACAGCAAGGTGACCATCGTTAATAATATTCTATTGTATATTTTTACAATTGCTAAAAGAACAGATTTTAAATGTTCTCACTAAAAAAAAAATGATAATATGTGAGATGATGGATATGTTATTTATCTTGACATAATCATTCCACAATGTATACATGTATCACAACATCACATTGTACCCCATAAACATGTATAATGATTTGTAAATTAAAAATAAGAACAGAATAAAAAACCAGATTGTCCATTTCTCCTTGTGTGCACAATGGTAGCTGTATCTTTATTTATTTATTTTTTTTTGAGCATGACCTTTGAGCATCATGTTGATGCTCATATCTTGCTGAACGTTTCACTTGAGATGGAAAAAAAAGGGTATTCTGCTCTTGTTGAAATATTCTATAAATGTCAGTTACATCCAGTTGATTGGTGGTACTGTTGAGGTCAACTATATTGTTTTTGATTTTATGCCTTTTGGATTTGTGAATTACTGGTAGACATTTGTTGAAATCCCCAACTGTAATAGTGGATTTGTCTATTTCTCTTTGCAGTTCTACCAGTTTTTCTATCATGTACTTTGAGACACTTTTGTTAGAGGCATACATATTAAGGATGTTATGTCTTCTTGGTGCATTGGTGCTTTTATCATTATGTAATTCCCTTCTTTATCCCTGGTAATTTTCCTTGTTCTAAAGTAGGCTTTGTCTGAAATTTATACAGCTATTTATACAGCTATGATTGGTGTTAGTGTGGTATATCTTTCTCAATTCTTTTACTTTTTAATCTATCTGTACCTTTATATTAAAGTAGGTTTTCTTTAGAAAACATAGTTAGATCTTAGATTTTTTTCTATTCTATCAATCTCTGTATTTTAATTGTTGTGTTTAGACTATTTTTATTTAAAGTAATTATTGATATTATGTTATTTATATCTACCTTGTTTGTGACTATTTTTCATTCATTAAACTTATTCTTTCTTTCTAACCTTCCCCTCATTTTCTGCCTTCTCTGGTTTTAATTGAGCATTTTATATCATTTTATTTGCTCTTCCCTCTGAATATATTGATTATATTAAAAAAATACTGATTCCTGAAGATCTTTCAGTATGTATCTACAACTAATTTAAGTCTGCTATCAAATAACACTGTACAGAATCATGGGTATTGCAGTTACATTATAACAGAGAATCCCAATTCCTCCCTCCATTATTTATAACATGCTTGCCATTTATTTCACTTTTCCATATGCTATAATCACCTGATACATTGTTGCTGTTATTACTTTGAACAAAGTGTTTTATCTATTGGACAAATTAAGAACAAGCAAATTAATAGTTTATTTTACCTTTATTTCTTTTCTGATGCTCTTCCTTTCTTTATATAGATCTGATGTCATTTTCCTTCTCTCTGAAGAACACTTTTACTATTTCTTGTAAGGCAGGCCTACTAGTCACAAATTTTCCTCAGTTTGTCTGAGAAAGTATTTCTCCTTCATTTTTGAAAATAATTTCACTGGATACAGAATTCTAGATTGGTGGTTTTTATCTTTTAACAGTTTAAATATTTCACTTTATTCTCTCCTTGCTTACTTGGTTTCTGAAGTGAAGTCTGATGTAACTCATACCCATGTTCCTCTATAGGTAATATGTTCCCCACCCATCTTTTTTTCCCCCAAGATCTTCTCTTTGGCAGTAAAGCATGGATTCAGCATTTAAATCCAGGCAGTTCTCTCCAAACACATTACATCATGCTGCTTTTTAAAGTTAATTTATTAACTAAATTAATTAGTCATCCCTTTCTTTCCATTTATGTCAGTCAGTCCCTATCTATCTTCCTGTCTCTCAGTGCCTCTTTTAAAAATGTTGTCGATGTTTTCCTCTTTCAATCTATATTACATTATTCATCTTTTTACTTTGACACCATCATGTCCATACGTCTATTATAAAAATTTTTCTGCTTATATTTCAATCGAGGATATATCATCTATTTGCCAAAATGGACCCTGTGTTCTTGAGATACTCATGGTTACTGGAGCAGAGACTTCTATTTATCTTCCAATATCCATTCCCTTCTCCTCCCATTGTTAAAGAATACTTGATTTTTATATAGGTACGTAGCAACCCACTAGAGAAATTAAATATCTCTACCTTTTTTGCGGATGGCTTGGCAATGTGAGGCAATTCTAGGAAATGCAGTTTGAGTCATAGTGATATGTGTGAGATCTAGCATCCAGGAGGTGTCTCTAAGGGAGAGGCCAAACCACTTCCCTCCATCCTTCTTTTGCTGGATAGAAGGTACATGTGATGTGAGCCATCTTTTAGCATGAGGTGGCATGTTAAAGGATGGGTAAACAGTACACAGAAGGCACCAGTGCCCTTGGTGACTCTGCGAAGCAGAACTATGACCTCTTGTCCTTTTGACTCACATAAGAGAAAAATATATACTTTTAGCTTTTAAGCAAGTTTTCTGAGACTTTTCTATTACCCACGGATGAGTCAAGTCCTACTTAATATACATTCTAGCATATGAAATTAAATTAAAATCTAAGATGTAGATATAAATATAAAATCTAAGATATAGACATAAATGTAAAATCTAAGATATAAAGAATATAAATATACTTTTTATTCTGGTATTGAGCATGGCATCAAGCTCATCAAATAGACTATTAATAAATGCATAAAGGTAATACATGAGACAAGATATTATTAGATTCATGCCTTTATAAGGTTATATGAAGTCCCTAATGACAAAATACCTCAGTAGTTTATAAGATGATGCTGTAGTTATAGCAGTATTCATTTGTACTACACTATGCATCATAAAAACTTCGTATGTGATTAATCAGAAAGCTCCTGCAGTTGCTCTATTAAGAAACATATCAAATATAAAAAGATGTTTATTTGAGGATGTTGACTCTGATAGATAAGTTTTTGTAGCAGGTAGTGTAGCAAACCAGGTTGATCACTGTTCAAATCTTGCTTCTGCCACTGACAGACACTAAAACCACTAACAAACCATTCAGCCTATTTATATTACCTTTACTCATCTATTAAAAATTAGTAAAATTATTTAACATTTAGGGCTCTTGTAAGAACCAATAGCATCTGTACAGGCCTCAACATGCACAGGGATTTATTCACTACAATATTATTTTTCAAGAAATTTTCTTTTTTTACTTTATAGAGTTATAGTTGACATATAATAAATCATATTATTACCATTTTTAGTGCTCTTTTTTCCCATGCATGCATGCACATTTCATCTGATATCATAAAAATAGGTTTTTAGAGATTAGTAATCTCCTATTGGTCACCATCAATATCATCAGGGATTATAGGCATGATAGAGAAAAAATTCTATGATCTGTCAGTGTTAGCTAAACACTTTTCCCTTAGAAATATAAGGAAACTAGGATGCTTATATACACATCCCCAAGCATGAAGCTAATAAACACGTTTCCTGAATAACCATTAGAGATGACTGGGTGGTCTTGTAATATACTGAGTAGCTTTTCTGGGTTACAGGAGACCATGACATCTGAATTCGCCATGATGGCCCCCATTTGTTTAGTGGAAAACAAGGAAGAGCAGCTGACAATGAATCCAGAAGCCTTACAGATTCTTCACAAGATATCACAGCCTGTGGTGGTGGTGGCCATTGCAGGGATGTATCGAACAGGAAAATCCTACCTAATGAACTGCCTGGCAGGACAGAATCATGGTGAGTGTTGTCCGGGGCTATTTGCTTAGAACCAATGATATAATACAGGTTAATCACACCTAATGTAAAGTCATCTTTAGGAAGAGGCTACCCCCTCCCAATGAAGAAAACTTGATTTCTCAACTCTAAACTTATAAGCTCAACCTCATCTGTCTATGAAATCTCACACTTTTCTTCAATAGTAAAGAGTTCTCCCAACCCTATCTTGTTCTGTAGATCTAGAACACACTGTCTCACACCCTCACTAGAGCTCACCAATATTTTTATTTCACGGCAATTCTTCCTCTCTGTTCTTACAGTCTATGTATGTATTTCTAAAAAACAGTTTAGTCGCTTTGTCCTTCAACTATGTGTGGATAATATTATATTGCATGTATTCTTTTCTATGCTGCATATTTGTCTCATTAAGAAGTTTGCACAAATTATCTACTATCTTCTGTATATCTGTAATTTATTTTCACTACTTTATAGTTCACCATTTTATGAAGGTACCACAATTTATTTCTTCATTTATTGTTGATTACCATTGAAAATTATTTCTAGGTTTTTCATTTTTTGTAGTTAGGCTATTATAAATATTTTGTACTTTTATCCTGGTGACCAGATTCTGAAACTTCTCTTGTGTAATATGCCCAGAAATGGAATTGCTGGGTCATAGGGTGTGTGTATCTTCAGTCTTTCTAAATAATATCAAACAGATTTTCAAAATGTATGTGCCGTTTTCATGCTTATTAGAAATAACTGAGATTTCTCCACATCCTTACCACCACTGGGGAATGACAGACAGTCTTTTTACTAATGTGGAGACTGTTTTTTTATGACATATGCCTCACGAAAATTTGAGCACATTCCAAAAGATGTATTTTCCATTTGTATTTTGTATTTTGTGAAGTTTGTCAATTTCCTGTTGTTTGGGGTCTGGTATTGGAGAATTGCAGTCTTCTTTTGGATGGAATCAAGCTTCATTGTTTTCTCATGCTTCTCATATCTCTGCTTTGATATCTGGTGGTGTAGTTACTTCTTTTAATTCCAGAAGTGACTTTGTTTTTTTTGTCTTTTTCGTGACCGGCACTCAGCCAGTGAGTGCACCGGCCATTCCTATATAGGATCCGAACCCGCGGTGGGAGCGTCGCTGCGCTCCCAGTGCCGCACTCTACCAAGTGTGCCACGGGCTCGGCCCATCAGAAGTGACTTTTTAAGTGATTTTTTTTTCCTGTAAAAGTATTCTATATTGACAGTCTGGCTGAGCACTTTAAGTTTCTATCTGGGTGAGTGCAATAGTGCAGACTTTGTGTGACTTCTTCAACTGTATTCAATCTTACAGTTGTGTGTGGGTGCCTTTGTGGTCTAGGCAGAGGAGTCCTCGGAAGTTTCTTGTTGGGGTGGGTGCTCTGCTGTCAGTGGGTAGATGTATACTGTTCCTGGTGGGTCTGTAGAGGGCTACTGGCTCAGCTGTTGAGCCTGGAGCAAGCCTGTGTGGATGCTGCAGGACCCAGCAGCTTTCTAGAGGGGTGCTGTAGGGAGGAAAAGCAGCTACCTAATCAGCTGGTGGTTTGGAAGTAGTTATACAGAGCTGTTGCAAGGCCTAACAGCTCTGAAGGTGACTGAATGATCAGCTGTTGAGCCTCATGCAAGCCTGTAAGGGTACAGCTGAGGTCAGCAGCTCTCAGAGGCCTGCCTTGGGGCATCAGAGCCCCTACCTGGCCCGCTGTTAGTGTTGGAGCAGATATACACTGAAACGATAGGTCCTGGGATCTCTGTAGAGGGCCACTGGCTCAGCTGTTGAGCCTGGAGCAAGCCTGTATGAATGACGCAGGACCCAGGAGCTCTCTGGAGGTTTGGTATAGGAAGGAAAAGCTGCTACCTTATGACTGTTGAGCCTGATGTGAACCTGCAAGAGTTTAGCTGAGCTAGAAGCACTATAAAGACCTGCCTTGCGGAGGGGCTGCTGCATGATTTCAGACACTGGGGGTTCAGTCACTGTCTGCTTGTGCCCCAACCCCACTGGCACCCAAGTGAGCACTGTAGAATGCAGGCAGTGCCTCCAGACAAAGGATTCAGGCTCACTCGTTCTGGTGCAGGGGTCTAGGCTGCAAATAGCTGGAATTGTGGCCCTGCCAGTTCCTGTGTGAGTGTGTGGAGGGTTTTGGTGGGAGGTGGGGTTGCCTCCAGGTTAGCTGTGGGCTGTGTGGGCACTTGTGGGTTCAGCTCCCACAGGCCATGCAAGGTGGGCCACAAATGTGGGGAACTGCTGCACTTTAGTGGATTTCTCACTCAGTAGGTCTGCTTACGTGCCTGGGGGAGAGTGGGTGATGAGTGACTTCAAACATGAGTTCCAAAGAGACTGGGGGACTCCCATGAGGTGGGGATCACTGGCGTTTGTAGCAGTGGTGGGAATAGCTTGGGTCTTTTCCAGCTTACCTTCTCTCAACTTGGTCCTGGGCTGGTCCCTGTGGCAGGACTGAGGCTGAATGCACTGCTCTCTACTCTGTGTGGTGCCATTCCCTTCTTCCATGCTTCACAAAAATCTCCTCAGTCTCCTGGTGCTCTGCACCATGATTTCTCAGGTTCCAGTCAAAATACATGTTTGTCTATTGTTTTGGTCTCTTTTCATGGGGAATGAACTAGTGCCGGACCTTTCTAGTCAGCCATTTTAGGGGGAAAAAAGGACTTTTTGTTTAAGATGATGCACCATGTATTATTTTAAGGTCTTACTTTCTTGCTGGCTCAGCATGTCACTAAAATCTCAGGAAATTTACACCTCTCTCTCTCTTTTCATTCTCACAGTATTTCCTCCTTCCCCCTTTCTCCCGTTTTAGTTTTCAATCTCCCACTGGCTAACAGCAAAATATTTTGATTTTATATTTTTCTTAAAGAAATTCTTTATGACCAATCAGGGGAGAGCACTTTTCATTGTCTGCCCAAAATAAAATCATAGGTTTTATTAGAGAGATTAAAGACTAAAAAAATAAAATGAGAGATAAACATTAGTTAGGGCATTTCAACACATCATTTTTGTTTTCTACTCAATATGACATCAACTAAAAATGAGGCAATTTCCCTGTGCTCTGCTGAGGAAATCCCCTGGTCTCAGAATTTTGTAACTGTGCCACCCTTCCGTATTATGGAAATGACAGAAAGAGACTGGATCCTAGTCAAGATCCATGAGGAGTGTCAGGTCACAATGCTCTCTCCTTGGCAGTGACTTGCTTTTCATTTGTTGACCTGTGATGACTAAGAGTGTGACCAATAGTTACTCCTCGCCTTTCTTACTGGGGGCACTGAAAGTTGTATTCACTCTATACCAATCAGCCAACAATCAAATGTTACCTCTATGTAGAAAAGTGCAGACCAAGCCATGTCCTAGTACTCTTTCCTTGAAGAAAGCTCAGTGTGTGGGGACTGGATGGCTTCAGCCGTACTGGACCCTGCTCCCCTATGTAATTCACCACATCCACTTCTATTCTCATTTGAAGGAAGCATTAGCATATGGCAGATTAATATCTTGGACTGTTAGATAAAATATACCATCTATAGTTTCCTGGGAAAGTCCTCTTTCCATTGTGGAATTAGTCCTTTGAGGAAAAAAAGCGTGGAATACTCCCAATAATTTACGGCCTTCCCTTCTCTCATATCGTCCCTTTTGAGGTAATAATGGAGACTCATCATTTGCTTGAAGAGGAGAAAGAAAAAGAGGACAGAGAGAGAGAGAGAGAGAGAGAGAGAGAGAGAGAGAGGGAGAGGAGAAAATACAATCAAAACTAATATATCAGTCCAGGTCCTGCAACACATGGGTGTTCCACCTGACGGGTAACTGAGAATGTTTAATGGACATAATATTTACGAGGGCTTAGAGAGGGTAAAGGGAACCAGTGCGAGGTGAGAATGTAGCCCAAGCATGCAACAGCAATCACAGAGAAGCCATTATCAACCCTGAACTCAGACAGGCAAACAGAGGATGCATACCAGAGCAGGTCAGGGACCAGAGCTATGGATGGTGCTGCATGAAAGAAGCTGTGACCTCAGGAAGAGGAACAGCCACTGAGACACCGTGGGCCAGCAGGATGAGAGTGAAATAACACATGCTGTTTTCCATTCACCTGCTGGTTCTCCCACTGTGTGAACTATACCAGAAGTTGTAGGGCAAGGAATCTCTCGTGATATAGGCCACACAGCCAGCCTCCTGGAGCACTGACCAAGGTGCAGAGAATAAAAAGTGAATCAGTAGGAGAAAATGTGAGGGGAACAAAGACAACTGATATCTCCAAATCTTAAGTTATAAATCTGTTTGTATTCCTCCTGGATATCCTGGATAGGGTAAAGGGCATAAAGAAATATCATGATTTGTAAGAATGAATATGCTAACGATAAATAAAAAATAAATCTTATCCACCATGCTGGAAATTATAGTCCTTCCTTAGCAACATATAGAACCTTGGAGGACTCATTGCCTCCTCCCTCTTTCTTAACTCTCCTACCCATTAACTCTCAAAAATTTATCCATTACCTTCATTCTCTTGTCTACTACTTCCACCCTAGTTGACCACCACATTACAACAAACTGCTGACCTGTGCCGACGTCAGTGTAGGCCACATAACACCAGGCCAGAGTCAGGAGGCTTGTTTTGAAGTGCAGACTATTTTTAACTAGGTGTGCCAACCAGTTAGAGTTTCTGAGTTTCAGTTTCATTATCCACAAAATGAGTCATTGGACTAAAGGGCCACTGAGTTTATCTAACCTCTATAATCCCAGAAGCCTTCTAACTACTCCAGGATCTCAATTCCTAATTACTCCTCTATTCCAATATCACACTCATTTTTCTAAACATATTTTTTGTTTTGTTACTATTTATTTCAAAACCTTAAGTAATTTTGTCATCAAAAAGTTGGGTCTCATTACCTACGCATTGAGAGCTGTACAATATTAATTCTGCAATTGCATTTAAAGACTCCATCCTTACTATTCTGCTACTGGAAGCCTTTTTCAGCAGAACTGGACTAGACTGGTTGATCAAACTGTCTTTCCCATGTCAGTGACTTCTCCATTTAAGTGGCCTTGTCTTAACCTAGCCCCAAGTAAGAAAAAGGAGGCATTACATGAAGATAAATAGAAACACCGAATTCTCATCTCAGCCCTCTCTCTAATTCTACATATGAATGCAAATTGTATTAGTCTGTTTCTGATGCATATAACAAAATACTTGGAACTGGGTGATTTATAAGAAAAGGAAATTTATTGCTTACTGTTTCAGAGACTGAGAAGTCCAAAGTCCCGGAACACATCTAGTGAGGGTCTTCTTAGGTGGTGGCTTTACAGCAACATAGGGGTCTCACATGGCAGAAGACAGCAGAGCAGAGAGAGAGAGCTTCTCATGTGCTCTTCTTTTAAAGCCTTCAGAACCACATTCCAGACCACCATTATTAATCCATTCACTACAGCATGGTCCAACAATCTACTCACCTCTTCAATGACCCATCTTTCAATTATCGTGATAGGATTTCTCACCTTAACACTGTCATGATAGGGGCCAAGTTTTCAACACCTGGAACTTTGGAGGACACAACTTAAGCTTCAGTGAATTTTGGGGGGCATTTAATCCATAGCATTCTGCCCCTGACCCCCCAAAACTCATGTCCTTTTCACATACACTTACGTTTGCTTAATTCCCAAAGTCTTAACTTGTTTCAACTCAAAGTCTAAAGTCCCAAGGTCCCATCTGTGAAATCAAAAAAAGCTATCTACTTCCAAGATACAATGGTGAGACAAACATAGGGTACATATTCCCATTCAAAAAGTCAGAAATAGGCCAAAAGAAAGGGGTAACAAGTCCCAAGTAACTCTGAAACCCAGCTAAGCAGGCATTAAATCTCAAAACCTGCAAATCTTGTAACTTGACTCCATGTTTGACATCCTGTGCATGCTGGTATGAGGGATGGGTCCCCAAGTCCTCGGGCAGCTATATTTCTATGGCTTTCCTGGTCTCAGGTGATGCTTTAGCTCCCACAGTCTGGCATTGCACACTGCTAGATCCACAGTTCTGAGGTCTCCAGGAGGTTCAGCTCTCATGGCTCCACTAGACATGGCCTTGGTGAGGTTTCTGTGCTGCAATTCCAACCCCACATTTCCTTTTGGCATCATTCTAGGGAATACTCTATATGGTGACTTGGCCCCTGTAACAGATCTCTTCCTGAGCCCCCAGGATTTTCCATAGATCCTTTGAAATTGGGATAGAGTCTCCCAAGCCTCAATGACTCTGGCATTCTGCCAGCCTGCAGACCTAACACCATATGGATGCTGCCAAGGCTTCCAGCTCGTATTTTCCAAAGCTGTAGGTCTAGCTATGCCTGGGGCTAACTTAGCCACAGCTGGAGCAGACGAAGCAGACAGGGTGCTAGTGCTGGAAGCAATTTCCCAAGGTGCATGGAGCGTGCCTTGGGCCTGTTCCCCAAGACCGTTCTGTCTCCCTAGACCTCTGGGCCTGTAATGGAAGACGAAACCTCCAAGATATCTGAAATGCCTTCAAGGCTTTTCTCTCATTCTCTACCACATAGCCAGGCTGCTGCAAATTTTCTAAATCTTTATGCTATGCTTCCCTTTCTTCTGTACTAATCTCCTTAGCAAACAGTCAGTGGGCTACACCTTTACTTTCATGGCCAGGCTGAGAGTTTTCCAACTTTTAGCTCTCTGCTTTCTTTTGAATTATAAATTCTGGCTTTAGATCATGTCTTTTCTGCCATAATTCAGTGTAGGCTGTTGCAAGTAGCCATGCAGCTTCCTGAATGCTTTGCTGCTTAGAAATTTCTTCTTCTGAATACCCAGGGTCAACACCTTGAAGTTCCACAGTCCATAAAACTTTTTGACATGAGAGGAATGCAGCCAAGTTTCTTGCCAGTTCATAGCAAGGGCAATCTTTGTCCCAGTTTCCAAAACCTCCTTCTTATTTCTATCTGAGAACTCCTGAGTATGGCCTTTACTGTCCCTATTTCTATCAACATTCAACTCATCATCATTTAACCAGTCTCTAAGAAGTTCCAACCTTTCCCTGGTTTTCTTGTCCCACTAACATCTAGGCTTTTCTAGCCTGCTTCTCCAAATTCTTCCAGCCTCTCCCCAACATCTGCTTCCAAAACTGCTTCCGCATTTTCAAGTATTTGTTATAAGCAACACACCACTTATCTGTTACTAATTTTCTGCATTAGTCCATTTCTGTTGCTTATAACAAAGTACTTGGAACTGGGTGATTTATAAGAAAAGGAAACAGGAAACATTGTTTATAGTTTCAGAGGCTGGGAAATTCAAAGTCCAGGAACACATTGGGTGAGAGAATTCTTTGGTGGGGGCTTTACAGCAACACAGGGGTTTCACATGACACAAAAAGGCAGAGCAGAGAGAGAAAGAACTTCTCATCTCATAACCATACCCATGACCACCATTATTAATCCATTCACTATGGCAAAATCCTACAATCTAATCACCTTTTCAAAGCCTCACCTTTTAATTATCATAATAGGATTTCCCACCCTCAACATTATCGCAGTGGAGGCCAAGTTTACAATACTAAAACTTTGGGAGACACAATTTAAGCTCTAATGAGTTGGGGAGAGTGGGCATGCAATTCAGAGCCCATGCTTTTCATTTCCTCTGGAGTGCCAAATATTAATACACAGGTTAATAGAGTTTACCTTGGTTCTGTAATGTGACATAGTTTAAGACTTCAAAGGAATGAGATTAATAGGAGAAACAAAATGTTTAAGAAAACCATTAATATATTTAAAGGCTGGATTGGCTATCCATGCAAAAATAGAAGAAAACCCTCTTTCTGCCTGGCACTTACATTCTTACAAGTTTACTCACTGTAGTTCTGGGCTGTCTGAACACTGCTGTCACTGCATGTTGTTTCTCTTCTTCCCTTGCAGGCTTCCCTCTGGGATCCACAGTGAGGTGTGAAACCAAGGGCATCTGGATGTGGTGTGTGCCTCACCCCTCCAAACCCAACCATACTCTGGTTCTTCTGGACACTGAAGGATTGGATGATGTTAGAAAGGTAAGACAGAGTGTCTTGGAAAAATCTTCTTTTCTCTTGCCTTTTAATTCACCACCTAGATTAAACTTCAATGAGATATTCTTGCAAATTGCAACACCAAATTATAGATAAGGAAGTTAAATTCTCTTACCTTCAACTTCGTTGAGAGCATAAATATTTGGGTTTTCTAGGGCAAGATTCATATCTTATTTTTAATGCTGTACTTAATGACACAGTTTAATAAAGATTTTTTGAGCAGGAGAATCTAGGATTCTGTGCTGTGTACCACAGTCACAGCAGTGAACACAGAGGCTAGATGGGGAGACAAGTACATAGTATAATCAGTAAAGGGCGCCATGGATACAACCCAGTTGTATGGGTTAGAAGAAGTTTCCTGAGGAATCAACATCTGAACTGTGACTCATTAAGTCAGTGGGAGCCACCAGTTAAGGTGTATATTAGATGCAATCAATTGTTTCTTCTTGTTTGTATTAGTCTGAGTCTACATGGAAAATAGTAGCAGTAGATTACTAGCTCACATTACAACAAAAAAAGCTGAAGGGCAGGGATTTAGAAATTCTGAATTAAATAGTTTTTTAAGTTTTAAAAAACATTAAAAGTTTTAAAGTTCTCAATATAGAATAAACTATAAAATGAAATTGAAAGAGAAAATAAAACAGTACCATTTGGGCCTCACAACTTCATGCTAAAGTGTTTAAATTTAACACGTTTATTTATTTTAGGCCACACAACTTCATCTTAACATATGTTTACATTAGACAAGTGTATTCCTTCTTGATACCAGGATCTTTTCTAGAAAAACAAAAACTATCATCTTGTTGCTTACTCTTTCACTACCTCCAAACTAATTTCCAGTTAATTAATTGGATTCCAATTATGCTCCCTCAACATCTCTCAAAAAACCCAGAATGAAAAAATGAAGGACACTTCATGGTGAAATAGATTGTTCTTTGGCCCAGATTTACTTCTTTTTATCTAACTGCATTAATATAAGGGACCAAAATATACCAAATTATGCATTGCTTTTGGCAGCAAAATTTCTTGCTGAATTTAGAACATGTGGTTTTATTTGAATGGTATCTAATTCTATATCCCTGGCCTTCAAGGCCCTTCACATCTGAATCAATTTTCCATCCTTATATTCCACACCCACATATCCATACACTACCCTAATCAAATGGAATAACTCTACAATGCCTTTAGATGACTGTGCCTTTAACAATTCTGACTCAGCTTAAGTGGATTCTTCCACCTGCATGATCCCTTCATTTCCATAAGTCCACATGTTATCAGTTATTTAAAGGTTAGCTCTTTTTTTTCACTGTCCTGATTCACAGTGAGACACAGTCTTTTCTTGCTGTTAACTCATAGAGCCCTTGTTTTCATTTATTGGATTTACCCTTCCCCCCACCTTTTTCTTTACATTATAGCTTTTGTTTTCACTCCTAGCAAAGATTATTAACATGTATACAGTTGCATGTTTACTTGCTAATCTGCCTGTCCAGAAAGTCATCTTCTTGAGGGCAGAGACTGTCATATGGAACTTTGCAGCTACATGATCATATGCAACACTCTTGCATTTCGGAGATGTCTAATGAATAGGTGTTGAATTTAATTAAATAATATTGTGTTTCTAATGTTGATCATGATAGATAAAATTTTTTAAAGAAATAATTGCCTGCTCTTTAGTGTGCATTCATTAATGACTACGTTCTAGTCATCATCTTAATGAATGAAAACATTAATGAGTGAATGAAGAGTGGTCTCTTTATTCCCTTACTTTAATTTGCTTTCTAGGTTGACCCTAAGAATGACCTGTGGATCTTTACCCTGGCCGTGCTCCTGAGCAGCACCTTTGTCTACAACAGCATGAGCACCATCAGCCACCAGGCCCTGGAGCAGCTGCAGTATCCTTCCAGGAGCTGAGCTATCATGTTTCATTGAGTTTACAGTTATAGCAACTGAGACTGACTGTTCCATCTTTTCTGTGTCTCAATTGCCATAATTAGGAAGGTGACACAGGGCAAAAGAAAATGTTTACAACATTTTTTTTTTCCTATTTGAGATCTGAAAATTGTGGTAGAGCACTTCTCCTTCCTTAGCTAAGTTCCCAGTTATGTGACCGAACTGACAAAGCTAATTAGAGCAAAATCCTCCTCAACACCTGGTGAAGTAGAGGACTCCACCAACTTTGTGAGTTTCTTTCCAGACTTTGTTTGGACAGTTCGGGATTTTGCCCTGGAACTGAAGATAGACGAGCACCCAATCACAGAGGATGAGTACCTGGAGGATGCTTTGAAGCTGATTCCAGGTATCAGAGCATGGCTTGGGAGGTAGAAGGTTCAGTGTGGATGGAATCACACTGTCATTCAGCACTTGACTTCAATTTTTTATTTGACACTGGATTAAGATGCGTTTTAATAGTGAGTAGTAAATGTGTATGTTGATTGGTGATTGGTTTTCACAGGTTATTACTTACAAAACTCTAGCTGATGGAGTAAGATAACAGGAAATTTAAGAATCTGTGTTGGACCAAATCATTTTAGACTACTTGGTACTAGGAAAAAATATTCCTGGTTACAACCACTGGTATAACTTCCTAAGGCCCAAATATTTGTGCTCCTCCTGTTCCATGCTGACAAAAGTAGCTCGTTAGATTGGAAACTGGTAAAAAACAGAATCACAAAAAAATAAAATGACCTAAATTTTTTATTGTGGTAAAATATATATAACATAATATTTACTATCTTAACTATTTTTAAGTGTACATTTCTGTGGCAATAAATTCAATTGATGTATAACCATGACTACCATCCAACTCCAGAGCTTTTTACCTCCCCCAGCTGAGGCTTTGCACCCATTAAACAATAACTCTCCATTCCCCATCCCCTCATTAGCAGCTACCATTCTATTTTATGTCTCTGAATTTGACTACCTAAATAGCTCGTATAAGTGGAATTAGGTAATATTTGTCTTTTTGCAACTGGCTTATTTCACTTGGTATTATATCCTTAAGGTTTAGTTATATTATACCAGGTGTTAGAAGTTTCTTCCTTTTTAAGTCTGAATAACATTCAATTATATGTACATACCACATTTAAATGTTGTAACTTAAAAAATATATTTCGTGCAGAATATTTTATTATTGCCTGGGTAGTTACATTTTTCTGAGTAAGGATACTTATAAAAATACATTTAGTGTGTAAAAAGTGACCTATCCTTCCAGTAAGATTTACAAATGTTTTGTTTTACTTTACTCATTATTTCACTTTCTTCATTCTTACAGTCTTACCATTCTTACATTGTTACCATTTTAATACATTGGAAATATTGAGGGTTTCATTCCAGACCACTACAGTAAAGAAAGTGTAACAATAAAGTGAATCACACAAATTTTTAGATTTCCTAGTGCATATAAAAGTTCTGTGAAGGGTTCCAGTCAAGATGGTGGAGTAGTCAGTTCCTGGTGTCACTGTCTCCCACAGAGTGACCAATTTGCAGCTATTGAGGAGCAGTGACAGAGGACCCGAGATCTGCACTGGAGTGGACAGGAGCCGCCCACCGCGGGACCCCTGTTCAGGTTGCTCCCCATTCCATAGAGAGACTTTAGAGCTTCTGGGCCCACATACTCCAAGCCTGCCAGGCTGGAGAAGGCAGGCGGGAGGGACTGGCTTGGGACAGACATCCTAAGAAGCTCGGGGACCCCACCCACTGAGCCAGCTGTGTGGGAGAAGGCAGGCAGGGTGGGACTTCCAGCCCAGGCTAGTTTCTGCTGCCCAGAAGTGGCAGTCCCTTCAGGATCCAAGCCAGACATCAGGGTGAAACAAGTGGACTGTGATACCCCCAGCCACAATGACAAAACACCAAAGGAAAGATACAAGAAATATGAAAAATCAAGAAAGTACATTGCCACCAAAGGAAATTAATAACTTTCAAGGGCTAGATCCCTTAGAACAGGAAGTCTTTGAAATGACAGACAAGGAATTTAGAGTAGCTATTCTAAGGAAACTAAGTGAGATACAAGTAAACTCAGTTAGACAACACAATGAAATGAGAAAAAAATATACAGGATCTGAAAGAAGAAATCCATGCCTTGAAAAAGAATGTAGTTGAGCTTGTGCAACTGAAGGATTCATTCAACAAAATAAAAAACACAACAAAGAGTTTAACCAGCAGACTAGAACAAGCAGAAGAGAGAATTTCTGATCTTGAAGACAGGCTGTTTAAATTATCACAGACAGAACAGAAAAAAGAAAACAGAATCAAAAAATTTGAAGAAAATCTAAGAGAGACAACTGACAACCTTAAGTGCTCAAATAGCCGAATCATGGGTATTCCAGAAGGGGAGGAAAAAGGAAATGGCATTGAAAACATATTCACTAAAATAATAGGGAAAGTCACAGTTTTCCAGATTCAAGAAGCCCAAATATCACCAAACACATTCAACCCAAAAAGGTCCTGTCCAAGACATGTGATAATCAAACTGACAAAACTCAAAGACAAAGAGAGACTCTTAAAAGCTGCAAGAGAGAAGTGGCAAGTCACCTATAAAGGAGCTCCAATCAGAATAACATCAGACTTTTCATCAGAAACCCTAAAAGCCAGAAAAGAATGGGATGATATATTCAAAACACTAAAGGACAAAAATTTCCAGCCAAGAATAATTTACCCAGCAATGCTATACTTCCAAAATGAAAGACAAATAGTATATTTCTGAGACAAACATAAACTGCAGGAGTTCACTACTACACAACCAGCCCTACAGGAAATTCTCAAGGAAGTACTAGGTTTGATACCAGAAAAAGAACCATCACTGCCATGAATACACAAGAAAGAACAATACCTACCAGTGAAACAAAAATGCTAACAAAAGTGAAAAAAATAGTTTATCTATCACTCCAAGAAACCAGCAAATACAGAAGACCAACAGAAAATTAGAAAGAAAGGAACAAAAGATACTTAAGACATCTAAACAAAAATCAGTAAAATGCTAGGAGTAAATCAACACCTTTCAATAAAATTCTAAATGGAAAGGGATTAAATTCCCCATTCAAAAGACACAGACTGACTGGCTGGCTTAAAAAGATGGACCCAACAATATTCTGTCATCAGGAGACTCACTTGACCTGTAAAGACATACATAGACTAAGAGTGAAAGGATGGAGAAAGATATATCATGCAAGTAGAAATTAAAAAGAAGCTGGTATAGCTATTCTTATATCAGATAAAATAGACTTTAAAGCAAAAACCATAAAAGAGATAAAGAAGGCTACTATATAATGAGAAAAGGATCTATCCATCAGGAAGACATAGCAATCATAAATATATATGCACCTAATGTCAGAGCAGCCAGATTTACAAAGCAAGCACTATTAGATCTAAAGAAAGAGATATACACTAACACCATAATAGCAGGTGGCCCGAACACCCCACTATCATCATTGGACAGATCATTGAGGCAAAAAATCAACAGAGAAACACAAGATCTAAACAATACTTTAGACCAATTGAATTTGGCAGATGTTTACAGAACATTCCATCCAGCAACCTCAGAATATTCATTCTTCTCATCAGCACATGGAACATTCTCGAGCACAGACCACATGGTAGGTCACAAAGCAAGTCTTAACAAATTTTAAAAAACTGGAATTATTCCATGTATATCTTCTGATCACAATGGATTAAAACTAGAAATCAATAATAAATGAAACTCTGAAAACTATACAAACACATGGAAATTAAACAACATTCTACTTAATGACATGTGGGTCCAGGAAGAAATTAAACAGGAAATCAAAAAATTTCTTGAAACTAATGAAAATAATAACACATCATACCAAAGCCTGTGGGATACTGCAAAAGCAGTATTAAGGAGGAAATTTATCACATTAAATTCTTACTTCAGAAGAATGGAAAGATGGCAAATAAACAGCCCGACATTTCACCTTAAATATCTAGAAAAACAAGAACAATTCAAACTCAAAGTTAGTAGATAGAAAGATCTAATTAAGATCAGAGCAGAACTAAATGAAATAGAAATAAGAAAAACAACAAAAAGATCAATGAAACAAAAAGTTGATTTTTTGAAAAGATTAATAAAATCAACAAACCTTTAGCAAGATTAACTAAGAAGAGAGAAGACCCAAATAACAAAAATTAGAAATGAAAACAGTGATATTACAAGTGACACCTTAGAAATCCAGTAATCATTAGAGACTACTATAAACATCCATATGCCAACAAATTTGAAAATCTGGAGGAAATGGAAAAGTTTCTGGATGCATACAAATTACCAAAACTGAGCCAAGAAGATATAGAATATCTGAACAGACCAATAACAATAAAAAAGATTGAAGCTGTTATCAGAACCATCCCAACAAAGAAAAGCCCAGGCCCAGGCAGGTTCACTGCAGAGTTCTACCAAATCTTCAAAGAGGAATTGATACCAATTCTCTGCAAAATGTTCCAAAAGATTGAAACAGAGGCCATTCTCCCAAACTCATTGTATGAGGCAAACATCACCTTGATACCAAAACCAGACAAAGATGCATCAAAAATAGAAAACTACAGTCCAATATCCTTGATGAATATAGATGCAAAAATCCTCAATAAAGTACAAACAAACAGAATAAAGCAACACATACAGAAAATTATACACTGTGATCAAGTGGGATTCATCCCAGGGATGCAAGTTTGGTTCAACATATGTAAATCAATAAATGTGATACACTGTGTTAATAAAAGCAAAGACAGACACCACTCGATCATCTCTATTGATGCTGAAAAAGCATTTGATAAAAATTCAACATCCTTTCATGATAAAGACTCTACTCAAGTTAGGAATAGATGGAAAGTATCTCAACATAATTAAAACCATATATGATAAGCCCACTGCCAATATTATCCTGAATGGGGAAAAGTTGAAAGCTTTTCCCTTAAAAACAGGAACTAGACAAGGATGCCCACTCTCACCACTCCTATTCAACATAGTGTTGGAAGTACTAGCCAGAGCAATCAGAGAAGAGAAGGAAATAAAGGGCATCCAGATTAGAAAGGATGAAGTCAAGCTGTCCCTTTTTGAAGATGATATGATCCTATATATTGAACAGCCTAAAGCTCTTATAAAAAAATGCCTGAAGTTGATAAATGATTTAAGCAAAGTTGCAGATACAAAAATCAACACACAAAAATCAGTAGCATTACTATGCTCCACCAGTGAACATGCAGAAAAAGAAATCAAGAAAGTTAGCCCATTTACAATAGCTACCAAAAAAATGAAATACTTAGGAATAAAGCTGACCAACGATATGAAAAATCTCTACAAAGAGAACTACAAACCACTGTAGAGAGAAATTAAAGAGGACACAAGAAGATGGAAAGATATCCCATGCTCTTGGATTGGAAGAATTAACATTGTAAAAATGTCCATATTACCCAAAGTGATCTACAGATTCAATGCAATCCCCATCAAATTTCCAGTGACATTTTCCTCTGAGATGGAAAAAGCTATCCAGACATTTGGAATGACAAAAGACCACACATAGCCAAAGCAATCCTGAGCAAAAAAAACAAAGCTGGAGGCATGAAACTACCTGAGTTTAAACTATATTACAAAGCTATAATAACCAACAGCATGGTACTGGCATCAAAATAGACACACAGATCAATGGAATAGAATAGAGAACCTAGAAATCAATCCACACACCTACAGCCATCTGATCTTTGACAAAGACAGGAAAACTACATACTGGGGAAGAGACTGCCTTTTCAACAGGTGGTGCTGTGAAAACTGGATACTCATATGTAAGAGAATGGAACTAGACCCATACCTTTCATCATATACCAAAATCAACTCAAAATGGATTAAAAAATTAAATAAACATCCTGAAACAATAAATCTTCTTAAAGAAAACATAGAGGAAACACTTCAGGGAGTAGCAGTAGGTACAGAATTCATGAATAGGACCCAAAAAGCACAGGCAACTAAAGGTAAAATAAACAAATGGTATTATATCAAACTAAAAAGCTTCTGCACAGCAAAAAACAATTGACAATAAAAAAACAACCAATAGAGTGGGAGAAACTATTTGCAAAACATACATCTGACAAAGGATTAATATCCAGAATATACAAGGAACTCAAACAACTGTACAGCAAAAAAACAAATAACCCAATTAAAAAATGGGCAAAAGAGCTGAATAGGCATTTCTCAAAGGAAGATATACGAATGGCCAACAGACACTTGAAAAAATGCTCAACCTCACTCAGCATCCGGGAAATGCAAATCAAAACCACTTTTAGATAGCATCTCACTCCAGTTAGGATGGCTAACATCCAAAAGACTGAGAACGATAAGTGCTGGAGAGGTTGTGGAGAAAAAGGAACTCTCATTCACTGTTGCTGGTGCTGCAAAATGCTGCAGCCTTTATGGAAAATGATATGGAGGTTCCTCAAACAATTACAGATAGATCTACCATATGACCTAGTGATTCCACTGCTGGGAATATACCCAGAGGAACAAAAATCATCATGCCGAAGGGATACCTGTACTCCAATGTTTATTGCAGCTCTATTTACAATAGCCAAGCGCTGGAACCAGCCCAAATGTCCATCATCTCATGAGTGGATAAGGAAACTGTGGTACATCTACATAATGGAATTCTACTCTGCTATAAAAAAGAATGAAATACTCCCATTTACAAGAACATGGATGGACTTAGAGAAAATTATATTAAGTGAAACAAGTCAGGCACAGAAAGAGAAATACCAAATGTTCTCACTTATTTGTGGGAGCTAAAAATAAATAAATAAACACACAAACAAATAAAGGGTGGGGGGAAGAAGACAGAATAACCACAAAAATTCCTTGAACTATTTAAGTCAAGTGCACAGATATGATGTGGGGGGAGAGGAGGGTGTGGAGAGGAATGGGTAAAGGGGCATGAAAATCAATTACATTGTATTTTGAGAAGTAAAATAAAAAAATAAAAAATAAAAATAAAGTAAAGTTATGTGAACTATAATGTTGTATTAAATGTACAATAACATTATGTCTAGAAAAACAATGTACCTACCTTAATTCAAAAAACACTTTATTGCTAAATTATGCTAATAATCATGTGAACCTTGAGCAAGTCACAGTCTTTTTGCTGGTAGAAGGTCTTGCCTTGTTGATGGCTGCTGTGATCAGGGTGACCATTGCTGAAGGTTGGGGCACTGTGGCAATTTCTTAAAATTAGACAACAGTGAAGTTTGCCTCATCAATCAACTCTTCCATTCATGAAACATTTCGTTGTACCATGCAATACTGTTTTGGTTTTTTTTTTTATGGCATTTTTCCCACAGTAGAACTTCTTTCAAAATTGGAGTTAATTCTCTCAAATTCTGCTGCTTCTTTATTAACTAAGTTTATGTAATGTTCTAAACCTTTGTTACCACTTATTTATTTATTTATTTTGGTGGCTTAAATAGCAATTTATTTCACATCATTCTGGAGGCTGTGATCAAGGAGTACAAGAACAAGGTGTTGGCAGTTTTGTTTCTTCTGAGGGCTCTTCTTGGCTTGTGGATGTGGGATTTCTTGCTGTGTCCTCACATGGTTTTTCCTGTGTGCATGTTGCATGTCTGTATTCTAATCTCTTCTTTTTCTTTTATTGATTATGAATATTCATGAGATACAAAGCTGACTGTCACCTCTTTGCCCAAGATGTGAAGGCCAGATCCATACTGGCAGCATGCCCATTACCACAAATTGTGATTGTACCCCATGTCCCCCACCCAATTATCGCCAACCTCCCTCCCCCTTTCCCACACTCCATTTTGTATACCTAGGTGGTATGTTCTCTCCCTCCAACACACCACTGTGGTCTTTCTTTCCTCCGTTCCTTCTTTCTTTCTTAGTTCCCACTTATGAGTGAGTACATGTGGTATTTATCCCTCTGGGCTTTATTTCACTCAGCATAAATTTCTCCAAGCTCATCCATGTAGTTACAAATGGGAGAATTTCATTCTTTTTTATGGCAGAGTAGTATTCCATGGTGTATATATACCACAGTTTACTTATCCAGTCATCCATCAATGGACATTTAGGTTGGTTCGATATCTTGGCTACTGTAAACAGAGCTGTGATGAACATGGGAGTGCAGGTATCCCTTGGACATGATGCTTTCCATTCCTCTGGGTATATACCCAGAAGTGGGATTTCTGGATCCTATGAAAGCTCTATCTGTAGTTCTTTGAGAAACCTGCATACTGTTTTCCATAGTGGCTGTACTAATTTACAGTCCCACCAACAGTGCAGGAGCATTGCCTTCTCTCTACACCCTCACCAGCATTCGTTATTCACTGTCTTTTTGATTATAGCCAGTCTAACTGGGGTGAGATGACATCTCAGTGTGGTTTTAATTTGTATTTCCCTGATGACTAGTGATATTGAGCATTTTTTCATGCACCTGTTGGCCATTAGTATGCATTGAACAAGGGATTAATATCCATAATATACAAGGAACTCAAACAATTACACAGTAAAAAAACCAAATAACCCAATTAAAAAATGGGCAAAGGAGCTGAACAGACATTTTTCAAAGGAAGACATACAAATGTCCTTTGTTGTCTTTTCAACAATTTTCTCAGCATCTTTGCCAGGAGTAGATTGCATCTCAGCCCCCCCCCCCAAAAAAAACACTTTCTTTGCTCATCCATAAGAAGCAACTTCTTATTTGTTAGTTTTATCACAAGATTGCAGCAATTGAGTCACAACTTCAGTCTCCATTTCTAATTCTAGTTCTGCTGCTATTTCCACCACATCTGCAGTTACTTCCTCCACTAGAGTCTTAAACTCCTCAAAGTCATCTATGAGGGCTGAATCAACTTCTCCCAAACTCCTGTTAGTGTTGATATTTTTACCTCCTCCTGTGAATCACAAATGTTCTTAATGGCATCTGGAGAGATGAATCCTTTCCAGAGGTTTTCAATTTACTTTTCCCAGATCTGTCAGAGGAATAACACTATCTATGACCAGCTATAACCTTAAAAATGTATTTTTTAAATAATAACACTTGAAAATTGAAATTACTCCTTGATCATGAGCTGCAGAATGAATGTGGTTAGCAGGCGTGAGCACAACCTTAATCTCCTTGCACATCTCCATCACAGCTCTTGGGTGACCAGGTACGTTGTCAATGAGCAGTAATGCTTTGAAAGGAATTTTTTTTTCTGAGTAGCAGGTCTCTACAATGGGCTTAAAATAGTTGGTAAACTATGCTGTAAACAGATGTGCTGTCATCCATGCTTTGTTGTTACTTTTATAAAGCACAAGCAGACTAGATTTAGCATCATTCTTAAGGGCCCTAGGATTTTCCAAACAGTAAATGAACATTGGCTTCAACTTAAAGTCACCAGCTACGTTAGCTCCTAACAAAAGCGTCAGCCTGTGCCTTTGAATTGACTTCTCTCTAGCTCTGAAACTCTTAGATGGCATCTTCTTCCAATATAAGACAGGCCGTTTTGTCTACATTGAAAATCTGTTGTTTAGCATCGCTACCTTCATCAGTGATCTTAGCTAGATCTTCTAGATAACTTGCTGAAGCTTCTGCATTAGCACTTGCTGCTTCACCTTGCTCTTTTATGCTGTGGAGATGGCTTCTTTCCTTAAACCTCGTGAACCAACCTCTGCTCACTTCAAACATTTATTCTGCAGCTTTCTCACTTCTCTCAGCCTTCATAGAATTAAAGAAAGTTAGGGCCTTGTTCTGGAATAGGCTTTGGCTGAAGGGAATGTTGTAGCTTGTTTGATCTTCTATTTAGACCACTAAAATTTTCTCCATATCAGCAATAAGTCTGTTTTGCTTTCTTATCATTTTTATATTCACTGGAGTAACACTTTTAATTTCCTTCAAAAACTTTTCCTTTGCATTCACAACTTGGCTGACTGTTTAGCACAAAAGGCCTGGCTTGCTACCTATCTTGGCTTTCAGCATGCTTGCTTCACTAACTTTAATTATTTCTAGCTTTTGATTTAAAGTAAGAGATGTACGACTCTTCCTTTTAGTTGAACATGTAGAGGACATTATAAGGTTGTTAATTGGCCTCATTTCAATATTGTTGTGTCTTAGAGGATAGGGAGACATGAAGAAAGGGATAGAGATGGGGGAATAGCTCATCAGTGGGGCAGACAGAACACATACAACACTTATCAATTAAATTCATCATCTTGTACTTGTATGAGCACTGTTCATGGTGCCCCCAAAACAATTACAACAGTAACATCAAAGATCACTAATCACAGATTGCTACAACAGATATAAATGATAGCAATAAAAAAGTTTAAAATATTGTGAGAAAAATTACCAAAATACGACACAGACATGAAGTGAACACATGCCGTTGGAGAAATGATGCCAATAGACTTGTTCAACACAAGGTTGCCACAAATTTTCAATATGTAAAAAACTCAATATCTAAGAAGCACAACGAAGTGAAACACAATAAAATGAGGTGTGGCATCTTATAAATTTGCTACATGGATTTTATTTAGCACGGTGGATAACTGATGGCATCTGGAAGTAATATCCATTTTTATTTATTTATTCATTCTTTTAAAAACCATTTATTGAACATCTGATAGATGCCTCAGAATCACTTGGTAAGGCTCTATGAAGTCTAATGTATAGATAAGTGGTGAAGTCTCTAAGTTTCATTTAGGTCAACCATACTCTTTGCAGTTTTTTGCTGCAAGAATTCCTAAATATATTTATGGTGTGTGTATTTTTTTGCTCTGAATTTTGAAAGTTTTTCTTTGTTGATCTGGGCATTATCTTGCCACCTCCTGATATTTTTATAACCAAATCCTACCCTTTTTTTTCTGGCATTAATTTATTTTAGGGCCTCCATTTTACCTCTGACATGGAGAAGTAGGATCAGAAAAGTACCTCTGATCATTTCTTCATTAGTCATTATTCAATAAATATTTAGTAAATATTTGACCCATCAAATTTCATGCCAGTTCTGAAGAAACCAACTACAATTATTTGACATGGAGCAGATGCCTTTCCTTCCTCTCCAGAATTGTGTCTTTGACTCTCTGCTCTGAGAAAAAATGGATTCTTCTTCCCTTTGGTGATTAGCATGAGATTGATTTGCAGTGAAGTAACATGTGTTTGGATTAAGAAGATGTACAGGCACAGGAGTTGCATTGATGCAAAGACTTATGGAAACAGAAGTATTCAGTCCCCTCTCCTGAAGGCTGTCCCATAATTGATTGCTCTTTCTCCACTTCTGTAGGCAAGAATTCCAAGTGTATTCAAAATTTCAACATACTCAGAGAATGTATCAAGCATTTATTTCCAAAACGGAAGTGCTTTGTCTTTGACCGGCCATTGAGTGATAAAAATCTCTTATTTCATATGGAGACTGTGTCAGAAGACCAGCTGGAAGGGAATTTCCACATGCAATCAAAAAGTTTCTGCTCCTATATCTTTACTCATGCAAAGGTCAAGACCCTGACAGAGGGAATTATCGTCACTGGCAAACGTGAGTCACCTTTGCCCAAAAGCATGTCTCTGTACTCAGTGTGGTAAAACTTTGATTATACTGAGGGTTTTTCAATAATTTGCATCTGTCTATGAATATAAAGTAGTAGATGTTCATGCCACAAATAGAAAACCATGTTTTTTAATTAAAGACTCCCTATATGAAGATTTACTGATGCCTAATATGTTTCAAGAACCTAATCCGCTTGTTATAAAATGACAAGAGAGAGTTGAAGAAAGAGCATATCTGTGTTTTAAGGAGGTATCATAAGGGATAAGTACTTCCCAATGAGGGTATAAAAGATATTTTGTGAATTTACGTGAATAAGGTAATAAAAGGGAGACCCTAAGTCCCTGAAAGCTCATTGAGGGTTTGAGAAACAATATTAAATATAACCATCTGCACTGGGCCATGTTTATGGACATGTGACTTATGCGGTCATGTAGTGTACCATGCTGAAATGGGCCCATACTGGGTTTTTTTTGTTTTTTTGTTTTGTTTTTTTTTTGGGTTTTTTTTTTTTGTCTTTTTCATGACCGGCACTCAGCCAGTGAGTGCACCGGCCATTCCTATATAGGATCCGAACCTGCGGCGGGAGCATCGCTGCTGCTCCCAGCGCTGCACTCTCCCAAGTGCGCCACAGGCTCGGCCCCCATACTGGTTTAATGCTCTTTGTCACTGTCTTTAAATCCTTGATAATTTTTTAAAGAAAGGGCCCCACATTTTCTTTTTGTTCCAGGCCACATAAATTATGTAGCTGGTATTCTTTATGCCCTTTACTTCACCTACCAAATGTATTATTTTATATTTTACTTGAATAGGAGAGAATTTTTCCAGAGTACTCTTGAGTATATAGGCTGTGATTAGTAATTTAAGTTATAATATAATAAATTTGAGAAACAAAAAGAGTTAATGGGAAAAATAATTCTTCATTAGAAGGAAATAGATTCACGAAAGATAAAAATAAAAATTCATTGTAAAGAGGGTTTTTGTGATTTTCAGCATGCTGATCCGTAAAATATAAAGTTCTCAGTGAGTGAGAACTTTATATTTATACCATATCTTACCTTATTCAGGGCTGGGGAATCTGGTGGAGACCTTCACAGATGCCATCAAGAGGGGAACAGTTCTTTGTTTGGAGAACACAGTGACAACTCTGGTCCAGCAAGATAGCACAGTGGCCATGCAGAAAGAAGTCGACCACTACAGCGAGCAGGTGGCCGAGCAATTGAGGCTTCCCATGGATATGCCCCAGGAGCTGCTGGACATGCACATAACTTGCAAGAGGGGAGCTGTTGGAGTCATCGTAGAGCACTCGCTTAAGGACAACCCGTGGGAATTCCAGAAGAATCTCATGGTACTTGGTCCTATCATTTGTCCTTCTTGATTCCTGTCCTTCTGGAATCATGCCTACAGTGCACCTTTTTGATCCGATGGCTTATCCCCTTGTCATTGTATAAGGAGCATGTATTCTAGTGATATAGGGTTCTACTGGTTAAAGCTCACCCTTTTTCTAAAATATGAGCATTTTATTTAATTTTTCTATTGCTGCATTACAAATTACCACAAGTATAGAAGTTGAAAACAACTCACTTCATAAAGTCACCATTCTATAGGTCAGAATCTTTGCATGAAATGTCTGGATTCTTAGCTCAGGCTCTGTATCAGTTTGCTAGGGCTGCCATAATAAAATACCACAAACTGGGTACAGATATTGATTTTCTCAAAGTTGCAGAAGCTAAAAGCTCAAGACTAAGGCATTGGCAGGTTAGGTTTTATGCCGAAGCCTCTCTCTTCAGCTTGTAGACAGCCATCCTCTCCCCACGTCTCTACATGGTATTTCCTCTATGTGATGTGTCCTAATCTCCTCTTCTCATAATTATACCAGTTATATTGGACTCATTCTAATAATGGTATTTAACGTTAATAACCTTTTTAAGTATCCTACTTTCAAATACAGTTACATTCTGAGTACTGTGGGTTAGGTCTTCAAAATATGCATTTGAGGAGAACACAATTTAGTTTACGGTCCCCCAAATTCCTGTTCTTCTCACATGCAAAATCCATTCACCCCATTCCAAAAACCCCAAATCTTAACCCAATTCAGCATCAAATTTAGGTTCAAAATCTTATCTAAATATCATCTAAACCAGGTATGGGTGAGATCTGAGGTACAATCTATCCTAGGGCAAAATATTTTTCCAGCTGTAAAACCTGACATTAAGTTATCTGCTTCCAAAATGCAATGGTGGGACAGACATAGAATAGATATTCCCATTTCAAAAGGGAGAAATTGAAAAGAATAAAGGCGTTACAGGTCCTAAGCAAGTCTACAGCCTAAAACGGCAAATTCTATTAGATTTTAAGGCTTATGAATAATCTTCTTTGGCTCCATGCTCTGTCCTCTGGACCCACGGGGCTCGCCCTGCCTGTGGAACCACCAGGAAAATGGTCCCACCCCACCCCATCGGCCCTGTGTGGTGACACTGCCTTGGGCATCAAACTGACCCCTTTGAAACTGAGGAGGATACAACCCCTGCCTGGGCCACATTGACTTGTGGTGGCAGTGGCAGCACTGCTGACCTCTGGACTGCTTTCAGGGTCTTTTGTCCCTTTTTTGAGGGATAACACATGTTCATAGCTCTATTGATCCATCCTGTAGAATCCCTAAAGTATGACAGCTTTTTTTCATTTTTGTCCTGTCTCTGTCCTCTTCAGTTTAAGCTTGCTGTGTTACTGCTGGTATAATCCCATCTCTAGTCCTGGTTTCTGCTAACGTGGCTGACTGGATCCATAAGTCAAGCTACCCTAATCTCTTTAGAAAATGATGTTCTAGCACACCCTTGTTATTCTCCTCCAAACATAGTTTCTTATTTTTGCAACATGGATAGGCTGAAAATTTTCTAATTCTTCAAATTCTGGTTCCTTTTTGTTTAACAATTTCTTCTTCAATTACTGTCTCTTCTTGCGTGGTACTGAAAGCCAGCAAGGAGAAAACAGGATGTACTTTCTACACTTTGCTTAGAAATTTTCTGTGTTAAATATATTATGGCTTACAAGTTATACCTCCCACAAAACACTAGATCACAATCTGGCCAAGTTCTTTGCCAGTTTATAAGAAGAATTGCCTTTTCTCCAGTTTCCAATAGCGTGTTTATCCTTTCTGTCTGAGAAATTAGAGAAGCATCTTTATCATTTATATTTCTACTGACATTCTGTTAATATTTGTATTCTCTAAGATCATAGAAAATTTCTCTATAGTTCTCTTTTCTTTCTGAGCCCTCATCAGAATTTTCTTAAATATCCTTATAATTACTCACAATCTTGTCAAGGCAATCTAGGCTTTTTCTAGGCTCAAAACTCTTCCAGCCTCTACTCATTACCCAGTTTCAAAGCCATTTCCGCATTTTTAGGTATATGTTACGACAGCCCTTCCCTTTCTGGTCTCATAACCTGTGTTAGAGTTCTCCAGAGAAACAGAACCAATTGTGTGTGTGTGTAAAATAACTCTTATCACATTGGAACAAATGGACTATATATTTATCTGTATTTTAGATAAGATCATAAGTACCTTGCAACCAAAAGTTGTCTTTAGTATTATATCTCCGTTATTTAGAAAGAGTGAAAACAAGAAAGGAATCTTCTTTTTTACCTGTAGATGGCGGCGGGGGGGAGGGGCAAGAGGGGGAGGGAGAGTGAGAAAGAGAGACTTTGAGTAATTGGCTCATGCAATTGTGGAGGCTGGCAAGTCCAAAATATGCAGGGTAAGCCAGCAGACTAAAGACCCAGGAAAGAGTTAATGTTGCAGTATGAGTCCAAAGGCAAGAAGATTCTGGGAGAATTCTCTTTCACTTGTTGGAAGTCTGCCTTTTTCTATTAAAGTCTTCAGCTGGTTGAATGTAGGCCAGTCACATTGTAGAGGGTAATCTGCATAACTCAAAGTCTACTGATTTTTTAAATTATTTTTAATTTTTGTACTGACACATAATAAGTGTATATATTTATGGAATACAATGTGATGTTTTGATACATGTATACATTGTGTAATAATAAAATTAGAGTAATTATCGTATTCATCACATCAAATCTTTAACATTCTTTAGTGGTGAGAACATTCAAAATCTCCTCTTCTGACTATTTTGAGATATGCAATACTTTATTGTTGGCTATAGTCACCCAATTGTGCAATAGAATACCAGCATTTATTCTTTCTTTCTAATTGTTACTTTGTACTCATTTACCAACCTCTCCACCCCTCCCCTTATACTCTCCAGTCTCTGGTAACCACTGTTCTATTCACTACCTCCATGAGATCAACTTTTATAGATTCTGAATATGAGCCAGAATATGTGATGTCTGTCTTTGTGTCTGCATTATTTTATTTAATAATATCCTCCAGGTTCATTCATGTTGTCACAAATGACAAGATTTCATTCTTTTTATGGCTGAATAGTATTCCATTGTACATTTATACCACATTTTCTTTGTCTATTCATCTGTTGTTGGACCCTTAGGTTATTTCCATATTTCGGCTGTTGCAAATAGAGCTGCAGTCAACATGGGAGTGAAGATATCTCTTCAACATACTGATTTTATTTCCTTTGAATATAAATTCAGTAGTGAAATTGATGGATTATGTGATAGTTCTATTTTTAATTTTTTGTTTTCCATAATGGTTGCATTAATTTACATTTCCACCAACAGTATAAAAAGTTCCATTTTCTCCATATCCTCTCCTGCAATTGTTATCTTTTGTCTTTTTGATGACAGCCATTCTAACTGGAATGAGATGATATTGTGGTTTAGATTTGCATTTACCTGATGATTAGCGATGTTGAGCATTTTTATGTACCAATTGGACATTTGTATGTCTCTTTTGAGAACTGTTTATTCAGGTCTTTCTCCCATTTTTTAAATCAGATTAATTGGTTTTTTGCTATTGATTTGAGTTCCTATATATTCTAGGTATTGATCCCTTGTCAGATGTATAGTTTGCAAATATCTTCTTCTATTCTGTAGGTTGTCTCCTCACTCCGCTAGTTGTTTCTTTTGCTTTGCACAAACTTTTTAGTTTGATGGAATACCATTTGTCTATTTTTGCTTTTATTATCTGTGCTTCTGCATGTGGATTTCCAATTTTCTCAGCATTGCTTTTTGAAGAGACTGCCTTTTTCCCAGTGTGTGTTCACAGTACTTAGTGAAAATCAGTCAGCTATAGATCTGTGGATTTATTTCTGGGCTCTCTATTCTGTTCCATTGGTCTATGTGCCGATTTTTATGTCAATACCACACTGTTTTGGTTACTATAGCTTTTTAGTATAGTATATTTTGAAATCAGATCAGGTAATGTGATGCCTCCGCCCTTTTTTTTTTTTTTTCCTCGAGATTGCTTTGACTATTTGGGGTTTTTTGTGCTTCCATACATGGAGTTTGGACATGTTGTCCCTCCAAAACTCATGTTGAAATCGGATTCCCAATATGGCAGTGTTGGGAGCTGTTTGGGTCATGGGGATGGATCTCTCATGAATAAATTTATACCTTCCTTGGGAGGACAGTAGTGAGTGAGTTCTTGCTCTGTTAGTTTCTATGAGAGCTGGTTGTTAATAGGAATCTGACACTGTCCCTCCATCTCTCTCTCTTGCTTCTTCTTACCATGTGATCTTGTACCCACCAGCTGCCTACCATTTTTGACATGAGTAGAAACAGACCAAGGCCCATGCCAGATGCAGCTGTCCCAGAATTGTGAGCCAAATAAATCTTGTTATATATAAATTACAGTCTTAGGTATTCTGTTATAGCAACACAAAAACAGACTAATACACATGTATTTATAAAGTTTTTGAAGTTCATCCTGTTAGTGATTTGCAGTTTTTTACTATTGTGGTCAGAAAAAATACTTGATATCATCTCTATTTTCTTAAATTTCTTAAGACTTGTTGTGTTGCTTAACTTATGATCTTTCCTAGAGAATGTTCCATGTGCAGTTGAGAAAATGCATATTGCACAGTTGTTGAATGGAATGTTCTGTAAATGACTGTTAGGTCCATTTGGTCTACAGTGCAGTGTAACTACAATGTTTTTTGGTTGATTGCTATGGTTTGAATGTGGTTTGTCCCTGCCAAAACTCATGTTGGAATTTAATTACTAATGTAATGATGTTGGGAGGTGTGTCCTTTAAGGGTGATTAGGTCAGTGATATGGTTGATGTCTTTCTCACAAGTCCGGGTCAGTTCTTGCAAACTGAATTGGTTTTTGTAGAACTGGGGTAGTTCTTGCAAGAGCAGGTTGTTATAAAGCAAGGTAGCCTCATGTATTGGGTCTTCCTCTTTCACATGTCTGTTTCCCCTTCTGCTCCTGTACCATGTTGTGACACAGCACAAGTTTCTCATGAGAAGCTAAGCAGATACTGGAGTCATGGTTCTTGGACTTCCCAGCCTCCAGAAATGACTGCCAAATAAGCCTTTTTTCTTTATAAATTACCCAGTCTCAGATACTCTGTTATGGAAATAGAAAATGGACAAATAAAATTGGTACTGAGGAGTGGTTGTTGTTACACACATACGTGAAAATGTGGAAGCAGCTTTGGAAATGTGTAATGGGTAGTGGCTAGGTGAATTTGGTGGTTCAAGCTACAAAAAACCCTATGTTGCCATGAACAGAGCATTAAGGGTAATTCTGACAAGGGCTCAGAAGATGAGAAAACTAGGGAATGTCTGGAACTTCTTAGAGACTGGTTAAGTGGTTGTGATGAGAATGCGGATAAAAATATGGACAGTAAATGCCATTCTGATGAGCTCTCATATGAAAATGAGGAATATCCGACTAGGAACTGGAAAGAGCTGTGAGAGAAAAGGAAAGCAGAGCAGACAGATTTGGAAACTTTGCAGCCTGCACATGTGGTAAAGAAAGAAAGATCATTTTCAGGAGACAAAACCAAGGCTTTGGCATGGAGACCATTTGGTAAGAAGATTAATATGGCTAAAAGAGAGCCATATAACAACTATCAAGACAATGGACAAAAAGGCCTATAAAGCAACTTAGAAATCTTTGGCGATTCCCCTCCTATCAGTCAGAACGGTTTTGGGGGATGAGCCCAGGGCACTCACCATCTGGTCACTACCCAGGGCCGCCTTTGGATTCTGTTTCTTGAATTCCATTGCAGCACTCCTGGCCTCTCCAGCTGTGGATCAGTCAGCCCCAGGTGTGGCTTAACAGATTGCTCTAGCCATCCTCCAACCACCACTCCACCAGATGTAAGCAATAAACCTGATGTCATTCACATGATGCTAATGCTGCAAGCAAGCAGAATGCAAAAGCTATGGAGGTGTGGCTTCCTCCATCCAAGATTTCAAAGGATTTTGCAGAAAACTTGAAAGCCCACACAGAAACCTACTGCAGTGTTGGAATCACAGAGATCCTTCACTAGAGCAATGCACAGTGGAAATGTGGGTTAGGGACTACCACCACAACCCCAGAATGGTAGATCCACCAGCAGCCTACAAGGCCTGCCTGGGAAAGACACAGGCACCAGCATGCAACCCCAACCTGAGAGAGCACCCACATGGTCTGCATCCAGCAAAGATATGGGAGTGGGGCTTCTGAAGCCTTGTGAACTGACCCCCCACCCCAGCATGTCCAGGAAGTTACACATGAAATGAAAACTATTCCGGAGCTTTAAGATTTAATGTAAGCCCTATTGGGTTTCAGACTTGCTTTCAGCCAGTTGTTTTTCTTTTCCCCAATCTCTCCCTTTTGAAATGAGAATGTTTACCCTATGACTGCCCCACCATTGTATCTTGGAAGTAATAACTTTTGATTTTACTGGCTTACAGTTGAAAAGAATTTGCCTTGAGACTCATATGAGACTTTGGTCTTGGGACTTCTCATTGATGCTATGGGATAAGGCTTTGGGACTTTGGGGATGGAATGATTGTATTTTGTGTGAGTTTTGGTGGCCAGATCAGAATAAAATGGCTTAGATATAGTTTTCCTCTGCCAAAATGCATATTGAAATTTCATTGCCAATGCAATGATGTTGGGAGGTAAGGTCCTTAAGTCATCATTAGGTCAATAAAATGAATTAATATCTTTCTCATGAGACTGGGTATGTTCTTACAAGACTGGATTAGTTCACAGGGGATTGGATTAGTTATTGGAAGAGCAGGTTGTTATAAAGCAAGGTGGCCTCTCACATTTTACTTCCTCTTTGCACACACCTACTTCTGCTTTTGCTTCTCTGTCATGATGTTAAAAAGCAAAAAAGCCCTTACCAGAAGCTCAGCAGATGATGGCACCATGCATCTTGGACCTCCCAGACTTCAGAATCATAAGCCAAATAAACCTCTTTTCTTTATAAATTACCCAGTCTCAGGTATTCTGTTATATAAATAAAAAGCAACAAAAACATTAGGTTTTTGTTTGAATGATCTGTTCATTGCTCAAATCAAGACAGTTGAAGTCTCCTACAATTACTGTATTGCAGTCTATTTCTCCCTTTAGATCTAATATTTGCTTTATATATTCAGGCACCCTGGTGTTGGGTGCAGATATACTTTCAATTTTTGTAACCTATTGCTAAATAGTTCCCATTATCATTACATAATGACCTTCTTTGTCTCTTTATACAGTTTTTGACTTAAAGTCTATTTTATCTGATATAATTATATCTGCTCCTTTTTGCTTTTGATCTCCATTAATACGAAATATCTTTTTATAATTCTTTCACTTCCAGTCTATTTATGTCCTTACAGGTGAAGAGAATCTCTTGTAGGCAGCATATAGTTAGGTCTTTTTTGTTTTGTATTGTTTTTAATCTACTTAGCCACTCCATACCTTTTAATTGAAGAATTTAATCTACTTACATTTGAAGTTATTATTGATAGGTAAGAACTTACTCTTGCAATTTTGTTAGTATTTTTCTGGTTATTTTATAAATCCTTTGTTTCTTTCTTCTCTATTGTTAACCTTTGTGATTTGGTGGATTTCTGTGGTGCTAAGCTTTGATTTTTTTTCTCTTTCTCATATGTGTATCTGGTGAAAATTTTTTCTTTGTGATCACCATGGGATTAACATAAAGAATCATGTAGTTATAACAGACTGTTTTAAGCTGATAACAACTTAACTTTGGTCACATAAAAATACTCTAGACTTTTACCCTGCTGTTCACAGTTTGTATTTTTATTTCCTTTATTTACATCATTATATATTGTTTGTTCCTATAGCTATAGTTACTTTTGACCATTTTGACTTTTAGCCTCTACACTAGAGGTTTGAAATATTTAAATAGCATCATTACAGTACTGGACTACTCTATGTTTGAATATAAAATTACTTCTACTAGTGAGACTTATGCATTCATGTTTTCATTTCCAGTTGTAAAAGTCCTTTAGGCATTCTCCTTAAGGCCAATTTAGTGGTAGTGAATTCCCTCAGCTTTTGCTTCTCTGGTAAAGACTTTATTTCTCCTTCATTTTAAAGGACAGCTTTGCTGGGTAGAGTGTTCTTAATTGGCAGTTTTTCTTTTAGCACTTTGAATATATCATTCCATTTCTTCCTGGACTGTAAGATTTCTATTGAGAAATATGCTGTTAGTCTTTGGGGAAGTTCCTTATATGTTACTTGATGCTTTTCTCTTGGTGCTTTCAGAATTCTCTTTTTGACTTTTGACAGTTTGATTAAAATGTGCCTAAGAGGGAACATTTTGGGGTTGAATCTATTTAGAATCTTTTGAACTTCCTGTACCTGGATGCCCATATCTTTCCCAAGACTTGGAAAGTTTTCAGCTATTATTTTGTTAAATATGTTTTCTGCATCTTTTTCCATTTATTCTTCTATTGGAACTCCCATAATGTGAATATGTTTGCTTAATCATGTCCCATAATTCCCAGAAACTTTACTCACTCTTTTCTTATTCTTATTCATTTTTTTCCCTTCTCTCTGACTGGGTCATTTCAAAAGAACTGTCTTTATGTTGAGAAATTCTTTCTTCTTCTTTATCTAGTTTGTTTTTGAAGCTCTCAATTGCATTTTTATTTTAATTTATTGAATTATTCAGCTCAAAGCTTTCTGTTTCTTTCTTTTTATGATATCCATCTCTTTGCTAAATTTCTCATTTAGATCATGGATTTTTTTCCTGATTTTATTGAGCTATTTATTTGTATTCCCTTGTATCTCACTTAATTTCCTTAAGATCATTACTTTGAATTTGTTTCTGGGCATTTCACAAATTTCCTTTCCTTCAGGATCTGCTACTGGAAGAATCATTGTGTTCCTTTGGAGGCATCACGATTTCTTGATTTATCATGTTTTTTGTGCACCTATGTTGATATCTGTGCATCTGGTGGAATAGTTACCTCTTTATGAAATAGCTGTCCATAGGAAAAACTTTTCCCTGCAGATGAGTCCTAGGGTGTTGGTTGGGTAGGGTGAGTTGGCTCTGGTCCAGGAAAGATGTGTAGTGTAGTCTTGTTAAGTTTCCTTAGGTGTTATCCATGTCAGCAATGTTTGCATGTGCTCGTGGTGGCAATGATGCAGCTCTGCTGGGGTCATGGCACTGAGGGTGTACACATGTCATATCCACTGACTTGGGGATGATCCACCAAACTGGTTCTCAGTCAGGGGCTGTGCACAAGACAATCCATCCAATTTAAGGGAAGGCTCACTGAGGTGGGGCCACTGTTCTTGTCCTTGGGCCCGGGGTGTGAGTGTGTGGTGGTACAGCAGGCTCCAAGTTGAGTTCCCTGCTGTGCAGAGCCCAAGTCTCCTAATTAAAGTGCAAATATTATCTTTTTAATAAAACACCTTCACAGAAATATCTAGAATAATGTTTGACCAAATATCTGGATACTATAGTGTAGCCAAGTTGACACATTAAATCAGCCATTACAGGTTTTCACAAACTGGAAACAACTTGTTGGCTGAGCTATGTTCACATTTGGAGGCTCTTAGCAGCTTGTAATGTTATTTTAGGTCCTTGGATGAAACCAATTTTCTGTCATTTGAGAAGTTATGTCCCCATTTTCTTATTGTCTATTGTCCATGAGGGTAAGTGGGGTAGGGGTGTCTCAGCTCCAAGAAGATGCTTTTGGGACATTTCCACATACCTTGCCTATATCTTCATGCCAGCAATGGTGTATCAAACCTTTCTCATGCTTTTAATTCCCTTGACTTGATCTTTTGAGACCAGATAGAGAAATTTCTTCTTTTAAAGGACACCTGTAATCATGTGATTAGGTAATTCCTACCTGGTTAACCTCCATTTCTTAACTCAACCTCTGTTACATAACATAACCAAATCATGGATTAAATAGCCAACAAATTCCCAGGGACAATGCAGGGAATATGTACTTGGGGAAAGAAATCTTCAAAGTCATTTTAATTATGCTTACCAGAGGAACATTCATTGAAAGTACATCTTTTAATCTTTCTTTTACTAGGCAACATAATCTTAGTTCATTTTGAGGAGATGCCAGAAAACCATATAAATTGTAATTGGAACAAAAAAGAGAAAATTTCCATTTTTATATCTTCACCCAAATCCTCATTAAAAGAGCTCAAGAAGTATTTCAAACTTTGTTCAAGGTGCATTTGAGAAATTACTAGGTAGATCGCTTTTCTATGTATATATTTCTATTCATAGCAACCCAAGTTCTTTGAGAAAACTCTACTTCAAGATACAATTCACCTTTCCATTACTCATTGTTGATGTTTGAATCAGTTAATTGTACTACATCTGAGGGAAATATAAAGTTCATGTCTTCCAACCTCATCATTTTTCTGATGACGAGCCTGGCCCCAGGGGAGTTAAGAGACTTTCCACAGGTCACCCAGAAAATTGGTTAGAAGGAGTGCTAAGTCTAGTTTCTGACTCCTGGCCAATTCCTTGCCCCACTCCATTCTGAGGTTGTCAGACTACTTCTTCTAGAGAAGTGAATTGAACCATCCCTTCTAATAGCTTCCTTCTATTATATTCCTCCACATTTCCCTGGCAGGATACTATAGAGAAAAAGAAGGAAGGCGTATTGTTGTAGAATGAAGAGGCATCTGTCAATTATTGCTAGGCTGGCTTAAGCAGCTTCCGTAGTGACTAATGGAAAGCATTTTGAGAGGAACTTCTTCTGTTTCTGGAGGACAAAATCTCTACCTGGAACCAAAGAAAAAGGTTGAACTTGACTACAGTCTAGTGCCCAGGAAAGGAGTTAGGATGAAAAATAAGGAAAGGAGGAGGACGGCCACCAGAATAGAGTCAAATGGTCTTTGTAGCTCCTTCCAAAAATCTAAGGCCAGAACTTGAGTTGAGGGGGAATAGTAGAGCATGATAGTATCTTGACATATTTAGCTCTTTATATTTACAGTAAAATATTCTCGAAAAGACCAAAAATATTTATTCTTGTAGAAAGACTTTGGAATAATGAATCCAAGTAAAAGAAAATTTTTTTATTATATTACTGTTTCTAAAAACATGAGACATAATATTAAAGATGACTTTTGATTGCAAAGTTCTGCTGACCTTATCTAAAATACAGACAAATACATAGTTTATTGGATCCAGTATGATAATTTTGTTATCAAGCTGACATGCACAGATGATGATGATACTACTAATAAAAACTAATACATATTGAGCATTTGCTTCTTATACCAGGCATAATCTAAAGTCCTTTTGTTGGATAATCAATTTAATCCTCAGAATTTGGAGAAATGTAGACGCTGCACAGAGAAGTTAATAATTTACCCAAGACATGCATCTAGCAAGCAGTAAAACTGTAGAGCTGTGCTCAGAGTACTTCACAGCCATTCCAAATGGGGGAGGCATCCTAGGAAAACATCCCAGAAGAGGAGATGCAAAGTAGAAGATAAAGTACAACTTGATGTTATCTTGGTTCAGAAAGGGTAGACAAGATTCCAGGCAGAAAAAAGTAATGTGCAAGTATATTAAAACAACAAAACAACATAGGTTACATGCTTATAGAGCTGCATACAAATTTGATTGACTATAATCTGGGTAGGTTGTGAAAAGCATCTCCTGAAGAGGAGGCTGGAGAGCTAGAAAAGTTACAGATAGTTTTCAGGTCCGTAAAAGAGCTTGGAATATATTGTGGCCAGAGAAAGAAAGAACCTAATGCAGAATCTTAAGCAAGATGCAAAATTCACAAGGTCCAATTTGGCATTTTATAAAACAAAAATTTCCTTAGCAAGAAATTAGATATTTTCTTGCTGACATGTCTTGGCTCCTTGTTTCCTCAGGCAAGTGAGGTCCAGAAGACCTTCCTGCAGTCACAGGCAGCAATAAAGGAATCCATTCTGCAGGCAGACAAAGCCCTCACCGCTGAGAAGGCCTTAGCAGGTACATGGGCAGAACTCAGATCCCATTAGGGTGGGTAGGTTCCTTCAATACCCTCTGAGAGGTCTGACAGGAAGACCTTTCCCAAACAACAAGCTTCCTCTTCTTCTGTGGAAGTATTCAGCAGGACACTATGATGAATCTGAAAATAACAAGGGGACTGTGATTGTACATTAGTTGTATAGGCAGGGCCTTTTCCATTACCTTCTGAAATGTGCTTTTGATGGTGTGAACACTGTCTGAAATCAGAGACTTCACAACCACCCTTAATTTAGTTTTTCTGATCTTAAGACAGCACAGCAAAGGCATGACTGTTGTTTTCTTCTCTCTCTAAAACCTTCATGGGGCAGCAGATCAGGCTAAGAAGGAGACAGCTGAGAAGGAACAAGAGCTGCTACGTCAGAAGCTACAGGAGCAGCAACAGCATATGGAGACTCAAGAAAGAATCTTTAAGGAAAATATAGTCCAACTGAAGAGTATGGAGTGGGAAATAAAAAATCTTCTGAGAGATTGGGAAAGAGTGCTGGAGCACAAACTGAAGGTAATTGTGGCCTGGGCCTTGGTCAGTGCCTGGCAGATAATATTCAGGTACTTCAGAAAAGGATTGCCCCAAATTTTAAGCAAATTCATGACCTCTTAGGAAAACACATAATTAGTTTGATTAATTAAATCCTTAAATCCTTCTGGATTCTGATGAAGCCTGTAAATCCACAATACTCCAGAACCTTTTGTCATGTTAGAATTTGGAGTATACAAATAATAACCCCTAAGATGCTGAGCTGCTACTTATGGTGATTATAGGATGGTCTCAGTATACTCCAACTGAATACTGATTTATTCAATAGTCCTTTGAATTATTTGTACAACTATCAAAGAGACCTGAGATAATTTCATCTAGTGCTGCGAGTATCAGACTTGGCCTGATATGAACTACAGGATACAAGAAGCTCTAAAACTTGCTTCATGTGATCCTATATCTTTGTGAGTTACTCTGTAAGCACAGAAAAAAATTCTTTCTTTGACTCAACCTGGAGCTTGATAGCCAGTGTTCTATAGAGGGTCAGCAGTTTCCATTGTTACGTATGTGAGACCACGCTACCATAAGTAGAACTGATTACTGGGTTCAAACCTACATTCCCTCCCAAGAGGCATTTTACAAGCTAAAACATATTAAGTGGACAGATCTCAGGCCTGATCTAGCCCCAACTTCTCCCCACCCCCAGTGAGATGGTGCTGAGGGAATTGTAGGAAGTTTTCAACCAAGGATATTCCCACTATTTAAGTCCAAAAATATGAAAATATTGGGCAAACTTATCAAAGAGGACTCTAAGGTTATAAAAGTAGACACAAATGTATAGTTGATGAAGTTGTTAAATACAAACCCTTGATTCTCAATAATTAAGGATTCTCAAAGTGGCCTTCTTTTTTATAGCTCCAAGAAGAACTGCTTAATGAAGTTTTTCAAAAGATATGTGAGGAGTTGCATGCAGAGATCCATCAACTAAAAAAAGAGATTGAAACAACTAAAAGACATAGGTGGTTATTGACTTCAAAAATCATTGATGTGGCTGGCAATGTGTTGATTGCGGAGTTACCTGGTGCTGCTAAGCTATTTGGTGTTGGGTTGAAAGTAATCAGCTCATTAATAGAATAGACTATTTCCTGTTATGAATATTATAAAAATGAGGATTCTTTTGTTTTCATAGAGTATAATTTTTGAAATATGTGTGTCATACTATTTTTATTCAGCTAAAGTTCAAAAATAAAAAAATGTTTACTAAAAATATTAGTACAATTTATTAACATTTTGGTTAATTTATTTTTCAATAGTATATACATATGTATTAAAAGTCTATTCAGGATGAGAGGATATGGAAAGATTTTACCACAGAATTTAGTTGCTTTTATTTTAATTGACACAAAATAATTGTACATGTTTATGACATACATAGTGATATTTCCGTACATTTATGCAATGTGTAATGATCAAATCAAAGTAATTTTCATAACCGTCACCTCAAATATTTAGCATTTTTTTGCGTTGGGACATTCAAAATCCTCTCATCAAGTTATTTGAAAATATACAAGAAATTATTGTTAATTATAGTCATGTAAAAATGCTATAGAACACTAGATCCTATTTTTCCTATCTAGATGTAAATTTGTACCACCCCCTACCACCCCTTCCTCTCTACCCTTCCCATTGTCTAGTACTCTGCTCTACTTCTATGAGCTCAACTTTTTAGCTCCCACATATGGGTAAGAATATATGATATTTACCTTTCTGTGCCTGATTTATTTCACTTACCCTATTGTATTCCAGACTCATCCATTTTGCTTTGAATAACAGAATTTTATTTCTAATGACTAAATAGTATTCCATTGTGTATATATACACATTTACTTTATCCATTCATCTGTTGGTAAACAATAGTTTGATTCCATATCTTGGCTATTGGGAATAGTGCTACAATAAACATGGGGTGCAGATATCTTTTTGGTATACTCATTTCCTTTCATTTGGATAAATGGCCAGTAGTAGGATTGCTGGATCATATGGTGGTACTACTTTTAGTTTTTAGTGGAACCTTCATAACATTTTCCATAATGGCTATACTAATTCACTTTTCCATCAACAGTGTATGAGAGTTACCTTTTTAAAAAATTTTTTTTGTATCTTTGCCAGGATTTGTTTCTTTTTGTCTTTTTGATAAGGCACTCAAACTGGCATGAGATGACATTTCATTGTGGTTTTGATTTGCATTTCCCTAATAATTAGTAATGTCAATTATTTTTTATATGTTTTTTTGGCCATTTATTTTTTTTGCTTCTTTTGAGAATTTTCTACTCAGATCATTTGCCCAATTTTTTTTTCTAAAGAAAACAGAATTTACTGCTTACGGTTTCTGAGGCTGGGAAGTCCACAGTCCATGGAACACATCTGGTGAGGGACATGGTGGTGGCGACAGTGATCCATTGGTGTAGTGAATGGAATAATGGTGGTCATGGGTGTGGTTTTGAGGCATTTGCTCAATTTTTAATCAGATTGTTTGTTTTTGCTGTTGAGTTGTTTGAGTTATTTGTATATTAAGAATACTAATCCTTTGTCAGATGAATAGTTTGGAAATATTTTCACCCATTCTGAAGATTGCCTTTTCACTCTGTTGATTGTTTTCTGTGCTGTGCAGAAGCTTTTTAACTTTACATAATACCATTTGTTTATTTGTACTTTTGTTGGCTGTGCTTTGGAAGTCTTATCTATAAAATCTTTGCCCAGACTAAGATCTTCTAGCATTTCCCCTATGATTTTTTCCTAACAGTTTTATCATTTGGGGTCTTAAATTTAAGTCTTAATTCACTTTCAGTTGATTTTTATATATGGTGTGAGATAGCAGTTTCATTCTTCTACGTGAAACTTTTCTGCATTTTCTCTTTCTGAGAAAATGTTTTCTCAGTACCATTTATTGAAAAGGCTACCCTTGCCCAATGTATGTTCTTGGCACCTTTTTCAGAAAGCAATTGACTGTAAATTTGTTGATTTATTTTTGGATTCCCTATTTCATTCTATTGGTCAATGTGTCTGTTTTATATCAGTACCATATTGTTTTGGCTACTATAGCTTTGTAGTATATTTTGAAGTCAGGTTGTGTGATACCTCCAGCTTTGTTTTTTTTGTTTTTTGTTTTTTTGTTTTTTGCTTAGAATTGCTCTGGCTAGTTGGGGTCTTTTGGGGTTCCATATAAACTTTACAATTTTTTTTCTGCTTCTTTGAAAATTGTCATTGGAATTTTGATAAATATTTCATTGACTCTGTAGATTGTTTTGGGTAATATGTCATTTTGACAGCATTAATTGTTCTAATCCATGAACATGGGATATCTTCCTATTTTTGTGTGTGTCTTCTTTAATTTCTTTCATCAGTGTTTTGTAGTTTTCACTATAGAGATCTTTCATCCCCTTAGTTGAATTTATTTCTAAGTATTTTATAAATTTATTCCTAGGTATTAATGTTATATAAATTCCTAGGTATTTTTCATAACTGTTTTAAAGGGGTTGCTTTTTTGATGTTTTTCTCAGCCAGTTCATTATTGGTATTTAAAAATGCTACTAAATATGTTGATTTTGTACTCTGTAACTTTACTAAGTTTGTTTATCAGATCTAAGATTTTTCTTTTTGTGTGTGTGTGTGTGGATTCCTTGGGTTTTTCTGTAAATGAGATCATGTCACCTTCAAATGGAGACAATCTGACTTTCTCTTCCCCAAATTGATGCCCTTTTTTTCTTTTTCTACCCTAATTGTTCTGACTCTGGCTTCTAGTACTGTGTTGAATAATAATAAAGAAACTGGGCATCCTTTTCTTCTTCTAGTTCTTAATGTAAAAGCTTCCAACTTTTCCTAATTTAGTATGATGTTGGCTGTGAATTTGTCATACATGGCTTTCTTTGTGTTAAGGTATATTCTTTCTATACCTAATTTGTTGAGTATTTTTATCATAAACAGATGTTAAATTTTTCAAATGATTTTTCTGCATTTATTGAGATGATCGTAAGTTATTTGTCCCTCATTTTGTTGATGCAATATATCACATTAATTGATTTGAGTATGTTGGATGATCCTTGTATCCCTGGAATAAATCCGATTTGATCATGATGTATAATCTTTTTGATGTTCTGTGGAATTCTGTTTTCTAGTATTTTAGAGAGGACTTTTGCCTCTTTGTACATTAGGGATATTGTACTGTAGTTTCCTTCTTTTTTGTGTGTCTTTGTCTGATTTTGGTATCAGGGTAATACTGGCATCTTAGAATGGGTTTTAAAGAATTCCCTCCTCTAATATTTTTTGAATCATTTGTGAAGAATTGGTGTTAGTTCTTCTTTAACAGGTTGCTAAAATTCACAGTGAAGCTATGCATTCCGGGGCTTTTTTGTTTTTTCTTTTTCTTTTCTTTTTTTTTATTACTCAACATTTTTTTGATTATACATATTCATGGGGTACAAAGCTGACTTTCAGCACCTATGACCAAGATGTAATGATCATATCAATGCTATCGACATACTGCTTACCACAAATTGCAATTATTCCCCATGTCCCCCACCCAATTAATTTCTGACCTCCCTCTCCCTCTGTCCCTCTAACCCCAGCAACAGTAGTTGTGCTCTCTCCCTCTGCAAGTCCAATGTACCACTGTGGTCTTCCTTTCCTTCCTTCTTTCTCTTTCAGCTCTCACTTATGAGCGAATATATGTGGTATTTTTCCCTCTGTGCCCAGCTTGTTTAACTTAGCATAATTCTCTCCAAGCTCATCCATGTTGCTACAAATGGCAGAATTTCATTCTTTTTTATGGCTGAGTAGTATTCTATAGTGTATATATACCACATTTTCATTATCCAGTTATCCATCAGTGGACGTTTAGGTTGGTTCAATATCTTAGTTATTGTAAATACAGCTGTGATGAATAGGGGAGTATCCCTTTGATACGATGATTTCCATTCCTTTGAGTATATACCTAGAAGTAGGATTGCTGCATCATATGATAGATCTATCTGTGGTTATTTGAGAAACCTCCATACTGTTTTTCTTTATGGAAGATCTTTTATTACTGATTTAAACTCTTTGCTCAGTATTGGTTTTTATTTCTTGATTTCTATTTCTTCTTGCTTTAATCTTAATAGGTTATATGTGTTCAGCAACTTACTGATCCTCCTCTAAGTTTTATAATTTTGTGGTGTATAGTTGCTCATGATAGTCTCTAATGATGCTCTGTATTTCTGACATATCAGTTGTAATGTCTCTTTTTAGTTTCTAATTTTATTTATTTGGGTCTTATCTCTTGTTCTTAGTCTAACTAATTGTTTGTTGATTTTATCTTATCAAAAATCAATTTTTTGTTTTATTGTTCTTGTAATATATTTAAGTCTCTATTTTGTTAAGTTCTGCTTTATCTTTATTATTTCTTTCTCTGCACTAATTTTGGGTTTGTTTTTGCGTTTTTAGTTACTTGAGGTAAAACATTATGTTGTTTATTTGAAATCTTTCCAATTTTCAGTGCAGGCATTCATTACTATATAAACCTTCCTCTTAGTAGTGCTGTTTCTGTATTTCATAGGTTTGGTATGTTGTATTTCTATTTTCATTTGTTTCAATAAATTTTTGGATTTCCTCATTAATTTTTTCAATGACCTATTCATCACTCAGGAGCATGTTGTTTAATTTCCATGTATTTGTACAGTTTCACAGTTCCTCTTGTTATTGTTTTTTAAATTTTTATTCTGTTGTGGTCTGAAAAGACACTCGATAATTCAATTTAAAAAAAAATTTTTGTGACTTGCTTTGTGGCCTAACATATGATTTATCATGGAGAATGTTTCAGGAGCTGATGAGAAGAACACATATTCTGCTTTAGTTTCCATTTTATACTGCCATCCCAAGTCTTTGTGCCTCAGAGGATCTTCACCACCTCTTTGCTGTATTCCAGTGTTCTCCCCCAGACACTCTATTTAACATGTGGTTATGTACTCGTTGTTCGATTCTTTTTTAAAGAGGAGGCAAGTACTGAGTGCCTCTAGTCAGCCTTCTTGATGACATCTCTCTAGCCTCTTTGTAAAATAAAAGTGTTTTAAATAAAATTGTTAGAACCATGGATTTATAGTCAACATATTCTAGTCAAATCATTAAATTATTTTTGTTCCATTCTCATACCATGGGTACATTCTAAGAGCACAATGTAGTGAACACTTTAAAATTAGTACAGCCATTATAGAAAACCGTATGGGGATTTCTCAAACAGCTAGAGATAGAACTATTATCTGAACTAGCAATTCCACTACTGGGTATATACCCAAAGGAATGGAAATCATCATGTCAAAGGAATACCTGCACTCCTATGTTCATTGCAGCTGTATTTACAATAGCTAAGATATGGAACCAACCTAAGTGTCCATCAGTTGATAACTGGATAAGGAAACTACACACGTGTGTGTGCGCGCACACACACACACACACACATAAATTAATCTGCCTAAAAAAAATGAAATTCTGCCATTCACAGCAACATGGATGAGCTTCGAGAAAATTATGTTAAGTGAAATAAGCCAGGCACAGAAAGAGAAATACCACATGTCCTCACTCATAAGTGGGAGTTAAGAAGGAAGGAAGGAAGGAAGGAAGGAGGGAAGGAAGGAAGAAGAGAGAGAGAGAGAGAAAAAGAAAGAAAGAAAGAAAGAAAGAAAGAAAGAAAGAAAGAAAGAAAGAAAGAAAGAAAGAAAGAAAGAAAGAAAGAAAGAAAGAAAGAAAGAAAGAAAGATCACAATAATTCATTGAACTTTCAGAGGGAGAAAACAGAATTATGATTACTAGAGGTGGGAAAGAGGAAGCAAGAGGGGAATTAGGGAGAAATTGGGTAATGGACACAAAGAATAATTATGTTTTGTAATGATGAACATGCTAATAATATTGATTTGATCATTACATATTGCACACAAATACTGATAGTCAACTGTACCCCATAAATACCTATGAAATACCATAATCATGAAAAATAAAATAAAAGTGGAAAAAATGTTGGAATCAGACCAAAACAGTGGAGTAGAAGCAAAATGGCTTCATTCTCCTTCACAGAAAACTAGAGACAGCTATCCAGTGGTAACACTATCAATGGGAATATCCCAGAACTCAAAACTGAGGCTGTGATAATCCTTGGGACCACAGAGAAGTGAAAGAACATAAGCAGATGATAAGAGAAGCAGACCTTTCCAACTACAGTGCTCCCTTGCCCTCAAGCTGTCAGGCATTACACAGGAAAGTTCCCCAGATTCACAGTTTTTACAATGGATAAACTGAATTAAGGTTGACATCCAGCTTTTCCACCATTGTGGGTTCCTTTTCTAGAAAATTGTTTCTACATTAAGCCATGTGGAGCTGATGAGTACCTGTAGGAAGAACATTCCTGAGGGCAGCTATTGACAGAGTGGAGGTGGGGCTAGCAAAGGCCAGCCATCAAAGGAGATGCCATATCAGAGATGCTGTTCAGCAGTACCACTCCGAAGGAGGTGCTCCACAGGTTCCTGGACACAACCCCCTAGCCAGCCCTCCCACACAGCTAGTCCCCTTTAGGACCAACCCCCCAATCTGGGAAGAACAGTGCTTTGATCTCTGTGGTTAGAGATGTGGCAAACCTGGCCTTAGGATGCCTCTAGTGCCAAAAAGGAGGCAACAGTTTCCTGCTAAGGGAAGTCAATAATCAATCTTTATAGTAACTTCAGACAGACTTAAGCTAGAAAAACCACACTAAGCCAGACAGTGGAGTCCAGATTAAACAAATAATCCTTCAATGTATAGACAAACATACATCCATAAGAAAGAAGAGCAAACAGGGAACCATAACCTCACCAAATGGACCAAACAAGAAGCTAGAGACTGGACCTAATAAGATGATAGTGTGTGAACCCTCAGATCAAGAATTCAAGATAGTACTTTGAAGAGACTCAGGGAGCTCCAAAATAACACAAAAAGTCAATTAAGAAATTTATCAGAGAAATTTTACAAAGGGATTGAAGTAATAAAAATGTTGGAATGATCCTCTATTGGAATTTTATCCTTATACAATGTTTGTGCATCGATATGGATTTGGTCAGGAAAACAGAGCAACCACCATGCATTACAGAATGAATGTATTTTATGTGAAAAGTGTGTGAATATAGGTCTAACATAAATGATGTAGGGGAGCTGGGTGTGACTATGTCTAAAGTGGAGACTTGGTGGGATAAACAGAGTCACTAAGCACTTCAGCCTAAAGCACTAGTGCATGTAGAAAAGTAGGAATCTGTGGGGAAGTTAAAAAACCTGTGCCCATCTGACTGCCAGTGTTGACTGGAAAGGTCTGCTGAACAGTTGCATCTGAGCACTACTTTGAACGAAGCTACAACTTTTCAAGAATAACAGCACTGGCCCTGCTTTTGACTTCCAAATAGCCTTTGAAGCTTGCAGGCAGACTATATAAAGTCTATTACAACTATTACAACTCAATAATAAAAAATCAACCCAGTGAAAGCATGGACAAAGGATCTGAACAGAAATTTTGCCAAAGGAAAATATACACGTGGTCATCACGTACATGAAAATGCTCAACATTAGGGAAAAGTAAACCAAAAATACAGTGCAATACCACATTTGACTCTTGAGATGTTTTCCAGTTTAAACCTCCAGAACAAGGTTGAGGTAATTTTTTTTACATCAACCCATTTATAAGTTACTGAACTGTTCTTTAGAAGGGTCAGAGCAATCTGATTCTCTAAAGGGATGCCCCTGAAATAAGAATTGTCAGGAATCTGGTGCTGCACCCCAGGGAGTGTCGGTGGTCATCGTCTGTGATGTAAGAAGACTAAGTCTTATATCGTGAAAGGATGGAGGAATGGAGGAGGACACCTTAAGCTGAACCTGCATGGAGAAGGGGCACAGTGGACCTGTCAGGGACTCTCAGAAAGTGACAGGAGAGAAACTTTTAACTTTTGCAAATGAATAAATATTTAATACTAGCTGCCCAGTTTCCAGACCTTACTGGAGGCTCTTTCTTCTTCTAAATACCCATTCCACTAGTTAAAATCCTCTATAATTTCAAGTTTTTTTTATGTTTCATGTTCTAAAAACACTACCACTGAACACAGGATGTACCTTTTCTCTAGTGATATAACCTTCATTCTGGCTTGCTGGCAAAGTGACATATTTATTACAGCTAACTACCAAGCAAGAGCCATTGCCTTACATTTTATGTAGATCTGAATTTCTAGTCCTCTATCCCATGTTTTTTGATGCCCAATAACATCCTGGGTGTTTTTAGGTTAGGTTGTTTTATGTCACAGTACCTACTTTCTCTAATTCTAGAATTCCCCAAGCCTGTGAATTTTGTCCCTAAAAGACCATCGTCCCTTTGTACACAAATTTTTCTCAGCTGAAGATTTGCTTTCAACAGCTTTTTAAATGGAAACTGCTTCAAGTTTGTGCTTCTCCGGAAGGGCTGGTACATCATCAGATTGTTTTTCACCAAGCTTTGTCTACGGAGCAGGATGCTAAACCGAGCCTCTTCCTGTTTGAGAATTTCCACTAGATCTCAAAGTTGAGTACTGGTGCCAAGTAAATACAGTTTCTAAGACAATGTGCTATGCCCTTATTTTGGAATTAATAGAACACAGACACAAAAATTCATTTTAATTAAATTAAGCCTTTGTTTTGTTTTGTTTTTTACTTATTTTTTTATTTTTATTTTTTTAATTGAGGCATAACTGATTATACCTATTTTGGGGGTACAGTGTTGATTATCAGTATTTGTGAACAATATGTGATGATCAAATAAATATTATTAGCATGCTCATTATTATGAATTGTAATTATTAAATTAAGCCTTATTAACTTCTGTAAGTTTAAGAAACCATCTTAACCATTATCTTTTACCAATATTATACTCTTGTGGCTTACACTATTATCTATTGTAAATTAGAATGCATTATTTGGAATAAAATATATAATCTACTTTATTCTTCTTGATAACATATCTGGAGTCAACATTTCTGAAGAGCCTTTTGTGAAAGTTGAGTTTTATAAATGATTTAATGTATTTCCAAAGGTAAAAATTAATGTGAGCAACATACCAATATTCATCAAAATGTTGTCAGGATATACCAGAATAGAACTGTTTAATTGAAAATGTATTTTAAAACCTTGGCCCATACTAAACATAATTTCCTAGGACCTTGTATACTTTATCAAAGTGTGCTATGGCATCTAGAAGGCAAATAGACTATAAATTTAAATTTCGAAAGATGTTTTTCCTTATAGCAATTATAAACCATAGAAGCTGGAAGAAAGACTTCAAATTGATTTTTTCTTTGATTGCTAAATAATAATATTAAATATTACTGATATTTTAAATAATGTATATTTTATTTCAATATATGAAATGTAAACAAAGTTTAAAAATACATAAAAGACTAAATACAAATAGTGAGTAATAAAAACAATTTTTAAAATGTTGCTTTATAGCCAAAAAGTACAAACTGGCTTTAAATTCCTCATCTCTAGACTCATATCTTTATAGTCTCATGCAAAAACAAAAGAGATAGTGAGAAGGTATTAATCAAGTTGGCTGATGTAGGACTGTCTTTACAGGGCATAGGTCAAATGCCTAGCACTCCTCCCACAAAATCTCTCTTTTTCAAGACATACATGGCCACTATGGTTAGTCCCAGTCTAAGTTTGGAAGCTGTTGTGTTCAATTTCACCACTTAAAAATATCCATCTCTGATACTGTTGCACATACTTTTAAATTATAACTTTAAATTCCATATTTTGTATTTTTCTGTTTTACCAGGTGGCCCCCCCATCTGAATTCACTCTAGTATAAGCCAAAGCAAACAAACAACCAAAAAACCTGGAAGGCAATGGGACAAAAGAATAGTGAATCTCTGGAGTAGAAAATTAAGGGTTTTCTACACACAAACACACACATATATTTCTATTATTAATGGGGGGGAAAAAGAACTCTGTTGATAATAAGAGTACTCCATAAAAAGGGGGAGAGAAAAGAAATGAAATGGCAAAGTAAAAAAAATTTAAATAAATAAATCCCTCTTTCCTGACAAAAGTATTCCTAAGAAAGAGGCAGTTGAAGTGTTCTCAAACTACCATGACTTTGCTTACATTCACACCTGGTTCTCAAGATTCATTGTGCTGAGCAAAGAAGCCTAAACCAGCTACAAAAATGTCATCAACACTACTTTGGCAAGTCCTAGCTGGGCAGAGACAAGCCCCTGTTTCCATAGCCCCGTGTGGATTAACTGCATACTTCTCACCTTGCCTCAACCAAACACTCCGGTCCCTTGCATTCTCCCTCGCATGTGGAATCTAAAAGAGTTGATCTCATAGAAGTAGAGAGTAGAGTAGTAGTCACCAGAGGCTGGGGAGGGGAGGGGAGAGGAAGGACGGGGAGAGGTTGGTCCACAGGACAAAGTTACAGTTAGATGGGAAGAATAAGTTGCAGTGTTCTATTACATGGTAGGGTGACTACAGATAATAATAACATACTGTATATTTCAAGATAGATAGAAAAGAGAATCTTGAATGTTATCACCACAAAGAAATGAATGTCTGAGGTGATGGATATGCTAACTACCCTGATTTGATTATTATACAATGTATACATGTACTGAAACATCACACTGTACCCCATAAGCATATACACCATGTACAATTACTGTTATTCTGTGGTGCACACCCCAAGTGAATAACTACAGACACTCACTGTTAAAGTCAGGAATTAGGGATTTTACTTCTCCGCTGGCTGGCTGTCTCCCCAGAAAGCCTGGTCAGAGAACAGACCCCAGCCTCATTAGGGAAGGGTTTATAAAATCAAAAACTGCATCCTCTTTGGCATGCAGGTTGTTCTGCAAGAGCAAGCGAGCCGGTTTACAGAAGCCAAAATAAGCAGGTTAAGCCATTTTTTATTGGCTACTCTACCTGTCTTCAGGCAGAGTTTCCCAAATCAGGGGTCTTCTAACAAATGGTTAACTAGGTTACTGTGGCTGTGAGTTAAACCTAGGTAAAGAAACTTTTGGGGTAAGGGTCTTCATCACACCTGGGTGTAAGGGCAAGAAGTGTGGTTACTTGAAGAGGAGTCTGCTTTAGAGAGCAACTCTGTTTTTCATCTACACAGGAAAGAGCTGGCAGTCTGTGGTTTTCTTGCTAACATAGGAACAGGCTTGTGACCACAGAGCTACAGAGTGCAGAAATGCATTTAGCTGTTTTCACACCTGGGACAAAGATGGAGTCAGTCATGTCAGCTTGCAACACTATGTGCCAATTAAAAAAAAAACAACAAAAAACTTAGTCAAACCCTCAACAGTTGACAACACAAAAAGTGCATGCCATTTTTATTTAGGTTCTGCCATGCTGATTGCAACATCCAGCTTGCTTTTCAGCTTCTAAAAATAACAATGTTTTCTCAAGAAGCCAGATGTAGAAGGAGAGTGTAAAGGAAACAGCCAGAGATTAAAAATAAGATGGAGCTTAGCTGAGAGAAGCTTTTGAGGAATAGGAGAAAATAGAGTAGCCCTCTATAAGGACTGATAGCTGCTTCCATTTTGGATTTTTCTTTATGTTGTTCAAGATTGGCTCCTCTGAGGACCTTGCATTAGGAGGGGATTTCACCAGAGAAGCGCTTCTCAGAAGACTGGAAAGGCCATTTCTAGCAACAGCTGGAAGATAATGTACGGCTTCTAAAAACAAGTCTGCTGGTACCTGCAAGGGATAGCTGTGCTCAGGGGCTGATACATGTTTTACCTCATCAAGTCTGTACGTTCTGGAGCAATTGGTGGGTCATTTCAGGAGTGCAAGACAGACAGCATGCTTCTTGTGTGTTCAGGTACATACAGCAAGAAGGGAGTGTTCGCATCTCTTACCCCCAGAGTCACCAACAGAGTCACAAGTCTTAAAGGAAGAACAAAAAGAACATGAACCCGCAATGTTCAACCTACGTTCTGAGACACCACATGTGCACAAACATACCGGACATACTGGAATCAAACAATTCCCATTGTCCCCAAGAGGAAAAGGGCAGAGAACCAAAATAGAAGACAGCATTAAGAAGCTAAGAGAGCGTGTCGTCTCAAAAATAATCCCCACAAACAAAATCTTTGTTTTCAAGTAGAATCAAAGATTTATAGATAGATGATAGATAATGGACGATAAATAGGTAGTGCACATATAGATATATAGCAAAAACCTAACTGATCATGTAAAGTAGCCATTTATTTTTGAAATTTGATCTAAATTTAAAAAGTAAGATATCTGATAGAGTGCCAGTGTTCAGGGAATGCATAGGTAGGGAGGGGAAGAGGATGCACGGCAGCAAAGAATTAAGCTGAAATTTAATAGCAAAAGCAGCTTAGAAATGAGAATCTTCACAAATACAGCACAATTGTGGCTTATAAAAGTGAGAGTCTTATGTTTTTAAAAGTTTCAGAAAGGCAACGCCATCTGGCAGTCATTTTCTCATTTTAGCCTTATGAAGTCGCATATTTCCTGTGTGTACATATTACACCATTTTCTGTTTCTTTATAACCCAGCAAGGGTAAGAGAGCCTGTTCCCCACCGAGCACAGCAGTCATGGTCATGAAACGGTTGTTGAGACAGGCACTTGAAAGGATGAAGACCATAAGTCTGATGGAAACAATAGGCTTGACAGTTATAAGGAAGAAAAGGGACACTGGTTATTAGTGGCGACACACTAATTTGGCAGGGAGTGTTGGGAAATTTTTTTTATTAGTATACATTTATTATTATACAATGTAATCAATTTTCATGACCCTTTATCAACTCCTCCCTTAAATCATTTTCCTCGAGCTGCTTAGGATACATTTTATAAAATTTACCAGACTATAAATATTTTCATCATTTCCCATTTGGGCTGACACAGAAAATTTAGAGAATGCTATGTATTTACAAAGTTTCATTTAGACAAGGGGAATGAATTTTTGAGATCTATTGAACAGAACGGGATTAGTTAAAAATAATGTACTGTATATTTCAAAATTGCTAAAACAATAGATTTTAGATATTCTTGTTACAAAAAATGACAAGTATGTCAGGTGATGGATATGTTAATTAGCTTATATAATCATTCCACAATGAATACATATATCAAAACCTCATACTGTGCCCCATAAATATATATATAATCATTATTTGTCAATTAAAATTAAAATTTTAATAAAAATTAATGTGATTGGTAGTATTATATCATGTATCGAAGGAAATGGGCGTACTTGAAATTTTCAATTAGATATTTATTTTCTGATATTGTATTACATGTAACACTTGGATTGAAATACGTCATTTTAGGTATCTATTTTTGATAGTGCTATAAAAAGGGGGTCTCTAACGATGAAGTGTTTGTACTTAGTTTTCCCATGTTATTGTCAAAGAGCCAATTTCACACAAACATATTGTAAAAATGTAATTAATACTCCACGTCTTTTTAGTCCACTCAGAACATTCTGCGCAGAGAAAAACAGCCAATGAATCAAAGCCCATAAAGATTCCATGACACAACTCTTGTCTAGATCCACTCAGAAGGCAGCAGACACAGCAAAAGGAGTAAATTAACCAAACAATCTAGTTCTGTAGCACAAAATAATGGCATGTCTTAAATTCACATATTCTGCTGTTTTTTCAGAAAATTATTGCTCATACTCAAATTCAAATATGAAAGGAAGTACCCTAATAGGAGAAAAAACTAGAAACTGAAAGAAAATGTTTGTAGCATTGTCAGCTTTTTATAATTTGTTGTTTGTTATCATTTCTTTATTTTAAATCTTTACTTCTGGATTTTTATCTTTGTATTTATTTATTTAAGGCGAACCCCTCAAAATATATAAACTCCAGGTCCCCCAAATTCTGCATCTATCCTAAAGAAAAAAAATTTGGAAAAATACGACTTAAAATAATAGTGATTATTTCTGAACTATACAATTAGGGATTTTATATATACACAAGTACACACACGTATATGCATTTTTATCATTGATGAAAAAGTACTTAATGTTAACAAGAAAATTCAAAAAAGAAAAAAAGTGAGAAAAGAAATGAGTAAGTAAAAACGAAACAGCAAAACGAAAACCTCTTTCCTTACAAAGTACCCCTGACAGACAGGCTACCGAAATACTCTGTCTGCCTCTGCTTTGCTTCGATTCCTGCCTGCCAAGGACACCTAAGCCAACCGGGAAGGAGGGACACGCCCGGGGTTCCGAGGCCACGTGTGGAGGGACCGCGGACTGCCCACGGGTCTCGCCACTCGCTCACGTCTCCGGCCTCGGTTAAAAAAGATGAAAACCAGTTCCAATACAAAATAAACAAAAAATAAACAGGTGAAAACCCACAAACGTTAAATCCACAAAAAAAGAGTGTGTCCTTTCAATTTCGGTTCTCCCCTACCCATAGCAGAATGGCTGTAATATCCGGTTTGCTTTTGAGCATCTGAAAAGAACCGTGGGTGCCCGCGGAGCCAGACGCAGGACAGCGCGAGGGGTGAGCGGGGGCCGCTGACAACGTGTCCCCGGACGCGGCGGCCGCGCCAGGTAAGCTCGCTCCCGAACTTGGGCTTCCGTGCACGTTTCCCTTAAGGAACAGCAACAACAAATTCCCAAGCGCACACTCCACACTGCCGAGTGGGTAAAAGCAGCGGGAGGACGCAGCGGGTGGCCCGACGGTGTGTGTCCTCAGAGCGTTTGGATCCGAGCTGCTCAGTGTCTCCGTTTGGAACACAGGCAGCTGCGAGGCGACAGTGCACGCACCATGTCACCAGGATGCGCTGCTCCTCCTCATGCCTCCAGCTCAGGGCTGTGGCAGGTCGTTCGGAAAGAGCCCTAGATAGCGAGGTAGAGGAACGCATCCTACCCTCATGTTCAGAAAGAGGAACCTCAGGCCGTTTTTGGAGGCAAGGACCGAACCCCGACCCCTTGGCAGAAGCGCTGCAGTGTGGTCGCTACCTCTCTGCCTCTCTCCTCTTTCCCACTTCCTCAGAAATTTCCTGACTACCCCTGCCGGGTCTTGGAGACACAGAGAGAAAAGATTGTTCTTGACTTACATTTTTTTTTTTTCTTTTCTTTTTGTTTTTTAAATTAACTTCTAAAATTTGGACTATTGATTATTTTTGTAGTAATCACATTTTCTATTCTGAAGATACTACGAAACTGTATTTTATGGAATAAGTCAACTACACTCTTCCTAATCTGCTATTAATCAACTGTTAAAAATAACTATATGGTCTAACTACATGGCTTGTCTTGCACTGTTTTTAAAAGCCTGGACCACACACATATGGTAATCTTCCATACTTGTTAAAAGTATGGGTTTGGGGGCACTTTTAACCATCACTCCAGATGCCTCTTATGGACAGTAACTTTTGGAATCTGTTGAACATCTACTTCCATATAATACAACGATCTCATTCCACTTGTTTATTTTGGAGTTAAAAGTGCCTCGGCCTGGATACCTCAGTTCTGCACTGCATTAAAAAGTTTTTTTTTAAAAAAAAAAATCATTTTGTAAGCTCAGCTATTCTTCCCCAAAGCTTTCTGAAATATTAACACTAGGAAAAGAACTCTGCATTTCCTCCTGCTTATACCACAGCATTAAAAGGCTGTTTTACGTACGATCTCTGCTCACAACTACCTCTAGGATAGAAAAGAAATCGTACAGAGGAGGTCTGTTAAGAACCAAATTGATGTTTATTCTCACAAAAGGTATTTGTTATTATAGTATTTCCCGGTAACTTTCAGTCTACAAAACCTATTGAAACAGAATTCATTGCTTCAATATTTCATGGTTCTTTGTAGAAACAGTACATTGACAATGGAAAATTAAAAGTAATTTATTGAGTTGCTTTTGCTATTGACTTGTACAGTAATAAATTAAGCAGGTATATTGTTTTACCCATAATATGGGTATGAAAATTGAGGCTTACAGAGCTAGGCTCCTTTTTCAGTCTCACAGACAGTTTGTGATTTGACTCCCAGGGTTGGAACTTGATTTACTTGACCTGCCCTTCTCTCTCCATGCCTGTTTTTACTCCTGGAAGAGAATTGTCACTGTTTCTGTCCAAAGCCAATTCTTTTATTTTTTTGACTATGCCAAAGTCTTTTGGGGGGTGGGGGGAATTACTATATTTATCATTAACAATGTAATTACTTTTTGTGGCCTTTTACCAATTTCTTGCTAAACCTCCCTTCCCCTCCTTTACCACCTCTGGTGGCCTCAGTTCTGTTCTCTCCTTTTGAAAGTTCAACGAATTATTGTGATTGTTGTATCTCTCTTTCTTTTTTTGTATTTTTGTGTTCTTTGTTTGTTTTTTTAGCACCCCCTTATGAGTGAAGACATGTGGTGTTTCTTTTTCTGTGCCTGGCTTATCTAACTTAACATAATTTTCTCTAAGTTCATCCACATTGCTACAAATGGCAGAATAACATTCCTTTTATGGCAGAGTAGTATTCCGTTGTGTGTGTGTATATATATATATACCACATTTTCCTTATCCAGTTGTTTGTCAACAGATACTTAGGTTGGTTCTGTATCTTGGCTATTGTAAATAGAGCTGTGATAAACATGGGACTACAGGTATCCCTTTGACCTGGTGATTTCCATTCTTTGGGGTATATACCCAGCAGTGGCATTGCTGGATCATATGGCAGTTTTATCTGTAGTTGTTTGAGAAATCTCCATGCCATTTTCCATAACAGCTGCACTAATTTACAGTTCCACCAACAGTGTAGGAGGGTTCCTTTTTCTCTCCATCCTCACCAGAATTTGTTAGCCTCTGTCTTTTTGATTATGGCCAGTCTAACTGGTGTGAGATGATATATCAGTGTGGTTTTGATTTGCATTTCCCTGATGCTGAGTGATGTTTAGCATTTTTTCATGTGTCTGTTGGCAATTTATTTATCTCCTTTTGAGAAATGCCTATTCGGCTCCTTTGCCCATTTTTTAATTGCATTACTTGTTTTTTTACTGTTAAGTTATTTGAGTTCCTTGTATATTCTGGAAACTAGATCTGTACCTCTAGCCATATATCAAAATCAACTCAAAATGGATTAAAGACATATATAAGACCTGAAACTATAAAACTACTAAAAGGAAATATAGGGAAAACACTTCATGAAGTAGGACTGGGCAAATACTTTATGAATAAGACCCCATAAGCACAGGCAACAAAAGAAAAAAATAAATGGGATTATATCAAACTAAAAAGCTTCTTCACAGCAAAAGAAACAGTTAACAGAGCAAAAAGACAACCTACAGAATGGGAGAAAATACTCGCAAACTATGCATCCACCAAAGCCAATTCTTTACCTTCATTTGAATTTACACCCTCCTTGCCTCTTTAGATACTTATTTTTAAAGCCATACTTATTTAGCATTTATTAATTGACTTTAAACACGATTTTAAGTAGTTAATTTTAAGTGTTTTGTATATACTGTGAGACAGTTTCTTTTCCTACTGACTGTGTATTTTAGTTTCTATAACAATCCCCATTTCAGAGATGAAAAAAACTGTGGCATAAAGAGATTAAATGTCTTTCTAGTAGTCACCCAGCTAGAAATGTATGGATCCAGTATTTGAACCCAGGCATTGGTGTTCCAAACAAATTGTATGATGCTGTCTTTCTTTAATTCATCAATCGTGTCTCTCTTTCCAGGATCTCTCTTTCTCTCTCTCTTCCTTATTCTTGATCTAATGTTAGTTTTACTCTAGGTATTCCCATCTACTATCAAAACCTTTAACAAACCCCTTATATGTGCCTGAAAATCCATGGATATTTTCCATGTAATTAATAATTTTTGTTTCTCGTGAGAAACAAATGGATGTTTTCTATTCTCACAAAATGTGGAGACCAAATATAATGCTGAAAATTTACATAAGAATGCGTTTGTATTCAGAAATTATGCTTGACTGCAATTTGATATTTTATTTAGTGTCTCAAATCATCTAAAAGAGTTATAATTGTATATTGACATTTGAAATGCTCTAGATGATACAGAACTGTACTTCACAGACTCACTTATAATGGCAGAGGAGTGGCAGAGCATACCTCCCTCTTTTGAAGCAGCTGCTCACTTGTGTCCCTCTCATTTGTGGACAGAGCCTTGTGGGGACATCTTTCTACATGAGAACTCCTACCTGGGGGTTTCTGGATTTCCCGAATGACTCTTCAAAGTAACCCCACCAGAGACAGAGGGCTGGATGACTGCAGAACATGTAAATCTTGCTTAGCATTGTTTCAGGGAGAATAATAGACAGGCAAAAATCTTTGACGGCTTGTTTCTTGGTGTCATAAAATATCCCTCTAGTTGAGATAAAAAAAAAAAAAAAAAAACAAAGTAAGTCTTTGTCCAGATGTGAGACTCTGTCAGACTGGGCAGACCCTCAAACACTCTCACTACTGGCTATCTTCTCTGTCAGCCTGTAGACAGGAAGTGTCTTTTATTTGCAGTTAAATAAATTAAATCTGGACTCGTATCTTTCTCTAGACACTGTACAGCTCTTTTTTTTTTTTTTTGCATGTTGAGAGAGAGCCACATTCTTTATCTCTCTTCCTTCTTTCACCATCACCCCTCCATCCAATGTGCACCCTGCTCTCACCATTTGCTAAATCTGTCCTCATCAAGGTCTCTGATCACCTTCACTTTCTCAGAATACCCTATGTATAAATTCAACCCCCAATACTCCCTATCCCTACTGCTATCCCCATTTCCTGAACTTTTTAATTCATTGCTTATTTTTCTCTGGAGCACTTACTATCATCTCTCTCTCTCTCTCTCTCACACACACACACACACACACATGTCTTTTCTTATTTGTTTTGTTTATTATCTGTTGCTCCACTCCCCCCTCCCCCTCTGCCCACTAGAATAGAGCATCATGAGGCGAGAATTTGTATCCACCTTGTTCATTGCTGGATACTGATTACTTAGCACAGTGGCACATGGTAGCACATGGTAGATAGTCAATACATATTTGTTGAATTGATGGGGTACCATATTGCCCTGGAACTCCTAGAAACTCTTCTGACCACTTTTCCCATCATCTTCATGTTCCATTCTGCCTCTCTACTTACCCACAAAACGTTAGTATTCTCAGACCTCCATCATCAGCCCTTTGCTTTTCTTGTTCTAGTTGTTTTATGCATCACCTAGGCAAAGTTCGTTTTGGTTTTGTTTAAAGATCAATAAGATAATGAACATAAGGCATATGTACCAGGCCTTGACACACTAAGCTACATACTTTTCCACTAGAAATATATAAAACATAGGAAATTGAAAATATATTCCACAAACAGATTTGTATAATGGTGATTTATACATGCATTAAAGGTGACTCCAAGATACTGTATTATACTGAGCAGATTTTCTGGGTTTGCAGGTTACCATGGCATCTGAACCCATCATGATGGCTCCCATTTGTCTAGTGGAAAACCAGGAGGAGCAGCTGATGACCAATCCAAAGGCATTAGAGATCCTTGAGAATATTTCTCAGCCTGTGGTAGTGGTGGCCATTGCAGGGCTGTGTCGGACAGGAAAATCTTACCTGATGAATCGCCTGGCAGGACAGAATCTTGGTGAGTATTGTCCTGGAGCAGGGCCATTTGCTTGGAACCATTGCTAATGCAGCCTGATCACACTTCCTGTAAGGTCATCTTAAGAAAGAGCCTAGTCTCTCCCATTGAAGAACACTTCTAATTCTCACCACCAAATTTACAACCTCGACCTCTATCTGTCCGTGAAATCTCATTCTTTTATCCAGCAAAGAATGCTGTCCTAATCCTATCAAAATATCATTCTACTTGTCCTCTGGATCCCATCCATGCTCACTGCTCAGGAGATGAGATCCTGCCATTATTCCCTTTCTTTCTCTTGCATTACTTTTGTGAAACTACAGGGTTATTCCCAGTAGCATAAAATTTAGTTTAGTGGGCCCTCTTTTAAAAAATAAAGAAAAAAAAGAAAGGAAGAAAGAAGGAAGGAAGGATCCCTTAATTCCCAAATCTCAGAGAAGCTAAGATACACTTTTTTACTTTGCTTTATTGCAATAGTTTAATAAATTATACTTTCTTCTCTTTCTCTATTTAATATTTTCTAACATGAGAAGTACAACACATACAGAAGAGTCCACAATACATGGACAATAAAGATAATAAATATACAGTGACCATCTGTGTAACCACTGCCAGGTCAAGAAATACAACATCACCAACTTCCAAAAGCCCAACCAACACCTCTTCCACCTTCACTGCAAAGTTTTGATTTCATTGCACTTCTATTTGCTTTTACAAGTGTTTTTTATGGTCTACACATTTCTTGAAAAAACAGTTAGTTTAGCTTACTTTTAAAGTTGTTGTGATAGGAATTATATGTATTCTTTTGTACATTGTTTGTTTTTATCACAAGAAGTTTATAAGAATCATCCACTTTCTTGTATATCTGTAATTTATTTATTTTCACTACCTTATAGTATGCCATTGAATAAAGATACCACAGTTTGTTCATTTATTGTTAATGAACATTGATATTTTTTCCAGATTTTACTTTTTATGAACTTAACTAATCATAAAACATTTGGTATTTATATCCTGGTGGACATGTACTCAAACTTCCCTTTTGTGATATACCTGGAAGTAGAATTGCTAGGTCACACTGTGTGTGTGTGCTTTCAGACTTTCTATAAAGTATCAAGTAGATTTAAAAATTTTTGAGCAATGTACAGAGTTATTAGCAGCAATTAAGATGTCTCTACATCCTTTCTACCACTTGGTAATGAGACATGTTAGCTTGTGCTAATCTGGAGACTGTGTCATATGCCTAACTATAAACAAGCTTGAGCACCTTTCATGTATTTCCTATTTTGCAGAATAATTTTTTACTGGGCTGTATCTTATGGTTTTTATTGATTTTATAAAGAGTCTCCCCATTAATTAATATGTATCCATTAATCTGAAATGTCTTATTTCCCTGCTGACTCAGCACCACTACAGGTTAAACTGCAGACCAATAAATTCTAAGACTATCTCTGTTTCTCTGTCTGTCTTTCCATTCTCACTCTGTGCTTCCTCCTTCTCTTTCTCTCCCTCTCTTTTTGCTTTCCAATCTCCCATTGGCTTAAAACCAAAATATTTTGCCTTTATCTTTTAAGCAAATTCTTCACCATCAATCAGGGAAGGACAATTTTCTTTCCTGGACAAAATGAATTTTTGGTTTTATTTGAGAGATTAAAGCGATTTTAAAAATGAGAGATAAATATTAGAGTGTTTTGACAACATCATTATTTTTTTCTTTTTTAATTTTGATTTATCAATATACAATATGGTTGATTTTGATGTCCCTTTATCAATTCCTCCTTTTCCTCCCTCCCTCTCCCCCATCCCCCCATCAATATCATATCTGTTCACTTGTCTTAACAAAATCAAAGAATTGTTGTGATTGTTGTGTCTTCTTTCCCTACCCCAACCTGATCGTTTGTTTATTTACTTGTTTATTTATTTTTAGCTCCCAGAAATAAGTGAGAACATGTGGTGTTTCTCTTTCTGTGCCTGGCTGACTTCACTTAATATGATTTTCTCTAAGCCCATCCATGTTGCTGTGAATTGCAGTATTTCACTTTTTTTATAGAAGAGTAGAATTCCGTTGTGTACATATACCACATTTTCCTTATCCACTCATCCGATGATGGGCGTTTAAGCTGGTTCCAACTCTTGGCTATTGTAAACAGCATTACAATAAACATGGGATTATGGGTATCCCTTCGACATGATGATTTCCATTCCTCTGGGTATATTCCCAGCAGTGGAATAGCTGGGTCATATGGTAGATCTATCTTTAGTTGTTTGAGGAACCTCCATACCATTTTCCATAAAGGCTGCACCATTTTGAAGTCCCACCAACAGTGTAGGAGGGTTCCTTTTTCTCCACATCCTTGCCAGCATTTGTCATTCTCAATCTTTTGGATATTAGCCATCCTAAATGGAGTGAAATGGTATCTCAAAGTGGTTTTGATTTGCATTTCCCAAATACTGAGTGATGATGAGCATTTTTCATGTGTCTGTTGGCCATTTGTATATCTTCCTTTGAGAAATGCCTATTCAGCTCTTTTGCCCATTTTTTAAATTGGGTTACATTTTTTTTTTTCTTTTTTTGGCTGTTAAGTTGTTTGAGTTACTTGTATATTCTGGTTATTAATCTTTTGTCAGATGTATATTTAGCAAATATTTTCTCCCATTCTGTTGGATGTCTTTTTGCTCTGTTAATTGTTTCTTTTGCTGTGCAGAAGCTTTTTAGTTTGTTATAATCCCATTTGTTTATTTTTCCTTTGGTTGCCTGTGCTTTTGGGGTCATATTCATAAATCTGTACCCAATCCTACTTCCTGGAGTGTTTTCCCTATTTTTTTTACGGAATTTTATTGTTTCAGGATGTATATTTAATTCTTTAATCCATTTTGAGTTGATTTTGGCATATGGTGAGAGGTGCGGGTATAGATTCATTCTCCTACATATGAATGTCCAATTTTCCCAGCACCCTTTGCTGAAGAGACAGTCTCTTCCCCAGTGTGTGGACTTGGACCCTTTGTCAAAGATCAGTTGGCTATAGGTGTATGGTTTGACTTCTGGGGTCTGTTTTTATGCCAGTACCATGCTGTTTTGGTTACTATGGCTTTGTAGTATAGTTTAAAGTTAGGTAGTGTTATGTCTCCAGCTTTATTATTTTTTTTGGCTCAGAATTGCTTTGGCTATTTGTGGATTTTTGTTCTTCCATATGAATGTTAGGAATGTTTTCTCCAATTCTGAGAAAAATGTCATTGGAATTTTCACGGGGACTGTGTTGAATCTGTAGATCACTTTGGGTAGTATGGACATTTTCAAAATGTTAATTCTTCCAATCCAAGATCATGGGATATCTTTCCATCTTCTTGTGTCCTCTTTAATTTCTCTCAACAGTGATTGGTAGCTCTCATCATAGAGATTTTTCACATCCTTGGTTAAATTTATTCCTAGGTATTTTATTTTTTTGGTGGCTATTGTAAATGGGCTAGCTTACTTGATTTCTTTTTCTGCCAGTTCATTGTTAGAGTATAGAAATTCTACTGATTTTGTGTGTTGATTTTAAATCCTGCAACTTTGCTGAAATCATTTATTAGCTAAGAGGTTTTTGTAGAGTCTTTAGGCTGCTCTCTATATAGGATCATGTCATCTGCAAACAGGGACAGTTTGACCTCATCTTTTCCAATCTGGATGCCATTTATTACCTTCCCTTCCCTGATTGCTCTGGCTAATACTTCCAACACTTTGTTGAATACAAGTGGCAAGAGTAGTCATCCTTGTCTTGTTCCCGTTCTTAAGGGAAAGGTTTTCAATTTTTCTCCATTCAAGATAATATTGGCAGTGGGTTTGTCATATATGGCTTTAATTGTGTTGGAATACTTTCCTTCTATACCCGATTTATAGAGAGTCTTTATCATGAACGAATGTTGAATTATGTCAAATGCTTTTTCAGCATCTATAGAGATGACTGTACGGTTTTTTGTTTGATTTTATTGATGCAGTGTATCACATTTATTGATTTGCTTATGTTGAACCAACCTTACATCCTTACACTTGAACATGGTATATAATTTTTTGTATGCGTTGCTGTATTTATTAGCTAGTATTTTATTGAGGATTTTTGCATCTATATTCATCAACGATGTTGGCCTGTAGTTTTCTTTATTTTGTTGTATCCTTGTCTGGTTTTGGTATCAGGGTGATGTTTGCCTCATAGAATGAGTTTAGGAGAGCAGCCTCTATTTCAATTTTTTTGGGATAGTTTGTAGAAAATTGGTATTAATTCTTCTTTAAAGGTTTGGTAGAATTCTGCAGTAAAGCCATCTGGTCCTGGGCTTTTCTTTGTTGGGAGACTGCTGATAACTTCAATCTCTTTGATTGTTATGAGTCTGTTTCGATTTTCTGTGTCTTCTTGGCTCAGTTTTGGTAGTTTGTATGTGTCCAAAAATTTATCCAATTCTTCCAGATTTTCAAGTTTGTTGGCATATAGTTGTTTATAGTAGTCTCTAATGATTCTTTGTATTTCTGAAGTATTGGTTTTCATATAACCATTTTAATTTTTAATTTTTATTTGTGTCTTCTTCTTTTTTTAGTTAGTCTTGCTAATGATTTGCCAATTTCGTTTTACTTTTCAAAAAACCAGTTAGGTTTCTATTTCATTTAGTTCTGCTCTGATCTTAATTATTTCTTTCTGTCTACTAACTTTGGGTTTGGATTGTTCTTGTTTTTCTAATTCTTTACGGTTGAGTGATAGGTTGTTTACTTGCCATCTTTCCATTCTTCTGAGGTAAGCATTTAGTGCAATAAATTTCCCCCTTAGTACTGCTTTTGTAGTATCCCACAGGTTTTGATATGATGTGTCATTATTTTCATTAGTTTCAATAAATTGTTTGATTTCTTGTTTAATATCTTCTTGGACCCATATGTCATTAAGTAGAGTGAACAACGTCATTTTTCTATTCAAGAGGATGCCAATTAGAAAATGAGGCAATTTTCCACTGTTCTGCTGGCAAAATTCCCTGGTCTCAGAATGTTTCAAACATCTAAGTTGTGACTGTACCACCCTCCCATATCAGGGAAACAGCAGAAAAAAAAAGAGACTTGATCCCAGTCAAAGTCCACCAGCAGTGCCAGATCACTGTGCTCTCTCTTTGGCAGTGATTTGTTTTCTGTTTTTTAACCTGTGATTACTGAGAGTGTGACCAACTGTTACACCTTGCTTTTCTCAGTAGGGGCACTGAAAGTTGGGTTCACTCTATACTGATCAGCTGGCAATCAAGTAGTATGACAGGAGTGCCAACCAATTCATGTCTTTATATCCTCTCCTTGAAGAAAGCACAGAGCAAGGAGACTGGATGGCTACAGCCATGCTGAATCTTGTTCCCCTAGGTAATATACCACACCTGTTTCTATTCTCACTTGAAGGAATCATTAGCATATGGCAGATCAAATTACTGGACTGTTGGACAAAATATACATCCATAGTTTCCTGGGCATAGCCCTCAAGTCCTCTCCCCACTATGGAATTACTCCTTTGGGAAAAAAAAAAAAAAACTTGGAAGACTCACAATAATTTTCTGATTTCTCTGTTATATCCCCCTTCCTGAGGTAATAATGTAGACTCATCATTTGCTTGGAAATGAGAAAGGAAAGAAGGATATACAGAGAGAAAAGGGAGGAGAAAATGCAACCAAAGTCAGTCCAGGTCCCACAGGACATGGATGTTCCACCCGAGGGGTAACTGAGAGTGTTTAATGGACAGACTACTTACAAGGGCTTAGAGAGGGTAAAGAGAACCAATAAGATATGAAAATTTACCCCAAGAGTGGCAATAGCAATCACAGAGAAGCCATTATCAACCCTAAACTCAAACAGGCAAACAGAGGATGCATACCAGAGCATGTCAAGGACCAGAGCTATTGATGGTGCTTCATGAAAGAAGCTGTGATCTCAGGAAGAGCAATAGCCATTGAGACACCATGGGCCAGCAGGATGAGAGAGGGGTAATACATGCTGCTTTCCATTCACCTGCTGGTCTTCCCACTATGTGAACTCTACCAGAAGTTGTAGGACAAGGAATCTCTGCGATATGGGCCAGACAGTCAGCCTCCTGGAGCACTGACCAGGATGCAGAGAGTAAAAAGTGGATTCAGTAGGAGAAAATGTGAGGGGAACAATGAAAACTGATATCTCAAAATCTTATCCACCGTGCTGGAAATTATAGCCCTTCTTCAGCAATATATTGAACCTTGGAAGACTCATTACCTCCTCCCTCTTTCCTCACTCTCCTATCTATGTACTCTCCAAAATTTATCCATTACCTTCATTCTCTTGTCTACTATTTCCACCCTAGTTGACCACAACATTATAACCAACTGTTGACCTGTGCAGGGGTCAGTGTAGGCCACATAGCATCAGGCCAGAGTTAGGAGCCCTGTGTTGAAGTGCAGTAGGAGTGCCAAAGAGTTACAGTTTCTGAGTTTCAGTTTCTTCATTTACAAAATTAGTGACTGGTCTAATGGATCACTGAGTTCATCTTACCTCTGTAATTGCAGAAGCCTTCTAACTACTCCAGCATCTCAATTCCTAATCACTCCTCTATTCTAACACCACACTAATGTTTCTAAGTATATTTTGGTTTTATTACTATCCATCTCAAAAACTTAAGTAATTTTTGTTGTCAAAAAGTTGGGTCTCATTACCAAGGCATTCACAGCCCTACATTATAAATTCTACAACTATGTTTAAAGGCTCAGTCCTCATTCCTCCATTACTGGAAGCCTGTTTCAGCAGAACTGGACCAGAGTAGCAACTCAAGGTGTCTTTCCCATGTCAGTGTCTTCTCCATTTAGGTGGCCTTCTCTTAACCTAGCCCCAAATAAGGAAAAAGAGGCATTACATGAAGATGAATAGAAAAATGGAATTCTCATCTTAGCCTTCTTTCTAATTCTGCTATGAATGCATGCTTTTCATTTCTTCTTGATTGCCAGATACAAATACAGCTTAATAGAGTTCACCTTGATTCTGTAATGTGACACAGTTTGAGCCTTCAAAGGAGTGAGGTGAATAAGGGACACAACATGTTTTTTAAGGATGTCATTAATATGTTTAAAGTTTGGACTGGTTGACCTTGAGGAAATGAAAGCAAACCCTCTCCTTGCCAGGCACTTACATTCTTACAAGTTTATTCATTGTCGTCTGGGCTGTCTGAACGCTGCTGTCACAATATGTTGTTTCTCCTCTTCCCTTGCAGGCTTCCCTCTGGGATCCACAGTGAGGTCTGAAACCAAGGGCATCTGGATGTGGTGTGTGCCTCACCCCTCCAAGCCCAACCACACTCTGGTCCTTCTGGACACTGAGGGCCTTGGTGATGTAAAAAAGGTAAGGGAGAGAGTCACTGAATAATCTTCTTTGCTCTTGCCTTTTAATTCACCATCTTAATTCGACTTCTATGCATATGCTTTCAAATTGCAAATGCAAATTATAGATAGTGGAGTTAAATTCTCTTACCTCGACCTTCCTTAAGAGCACAAATATTTTGGTGTTTTAGGACATGGTTTTTATCTTATATTTAACAATGTACTTAATGACACAATTTAATACTTTTTGAGCAGGAGAATTGAACACAGAGGGTAGATGGGGAGACAAGTACATAGTATAATCAGTAAAGGGTGCCAAGGACACAACCCAGTAGTGTGGGTTAGAGGAAGTTTCCTAAGGAATCGATATCTGAACTGTGACCCATCAAGTCAATGGCAGCCACCAGTTAAAGTCTGTGGATTGAAGACGTTGGATGTTAGAGTCTAGAAAATAGGGTTTTAGTGAAGTGATCTATTTAAATAATCTCCAGAAGAGCTTCATGTACTCAAGGAACATTCATAATGTTTTTAGTTCCAGTTTCTGTCTTTAGAGATTAATTCTTTACTGAATTTTAAAAAGCATTATCTTGCCCAATAGAAAGCATTATAAAGAGGATAATTTTATGTATTGTCTTTATGGTATTAGGTGCATTCATTTGTTTCTTTATTTTGTCTTAGTCGGAATCTACATGGAATGAAGTAGCAGTAAATTGTTAGCTTCCATTATAGCCCAGAAAAATAACAAAATATTTAAAAATTAAAAATTAAATTTTTAAAAATTTTTAAAAAATTTTAAAAGCTTTAAAGTCTTCAATGTAAAATGAAGTATAAAATGTAGATGAAAGAGAAACTAAAACAATCCTTCTTAGGCCTCAAAACTTTACCTTGACATATATTTAAATCCAACATGTTTTTTCCTTCTTTGTACCAGAATCTTTCCCAACTAGGACAAAAACTACCATCTCGTTACCCTTCCAGTACCATCAGAATAATTCCCAGTTAATTAAATATACTCCAATTATGTCCCCTTAACACCTCTCACTCTTGATGGTGAAGTAAATTATATTTTGGCCCAAACTTGCTTCTTTTTATCTAATTGCATTTGTACAAAACACCAAAGCATACCAAATTATAGCAGCAGAGCTTCTTGCTGAATTTAGAACATGTGGTTTGATTTGAGAAGTATCTAATCCTATTTGCATATCCTCAAGGCCCTTCACATCTGAATCTCCTTCCCAGCCTTGCTTTCCGCACCCACATATCTGTACACTGCCCCAAATGAAATAACTCTGTAATATCTTTACATGACTGTGCTTTTAACAATTCTGAGTGAGCTTGTGTTGGTACTTTTACTTACATGCTCCCTTCATTGCTACATGTCCACATTCTAACAACTCTTGAAACCCAGCTCTGTTTACTCACTGTCCTGATTTCACAGTCAGAGACAGTCTCGTCTTGCTCTTAATTCTTAGGGTACTTGTTTTCATTTGTTGGACTTACCCCTTTTTTTTTTACATTATAGATTTAGGTTCCACTCCTGGCAAAAATTATTAATTTGGTTGCAGTTGTGTGTTTACTTAGTTTACTGCTTGTCCAGAAAGTCATCTTCTTGAGGGCAGAGACTGTCATACGGAACTTTGCATCCACGTGACCATATGCAACTGTCTTGCATCGAGTATATGCCCAGTGAATAGGTATTGAATGTAACAAATAGCATTGTGTGTCTAATGTTGACCATGATAGACAAGATTTGCTAAAGAAATAATCACCTGCTCTTTAGTGTGCATTCACTAATGACTACTATGTTCTAGTCATTGTCTTAATGAAAATATTAAGTGAGTGAATGAAAAGTGGTCTCCTTAATTCTCTTACTCTAACATGCTTTCTAGAATGACCCTAAGAATGACTCGTGGATCTTTGCCCTGGCCGTGCTCCTGAGCAGCACCTTTGTCTACAACAGCATGAGCACCATCAACCACCAGGCCCTGGAGCAGCTGCAGTATCCTTCCAGGAGCTGAACTACCAAGATTTATTGAGTTTATAGTTATGGCAACTGAGACTGTTTTGTCTCTTCTATGACTTAATTGTCATGGTTGGGAAGGGAACACAGGGCACAAGAAAATGGTTATAACATTTGTTTCTAAGTGACTTCTACGTTGCAGTGTAGAGCACTTCTCCTTCCTTAGCTAAGTTCCCAGCTACGTGACTGAACTAACAGAGCTCATTAGGGCAAAATCCTCCTCAACACCTGGTGAAGTAGAGGACTCCACCAACTTTGTGAGTTTCTTTCCAGACTTTATTTGGACTGTTCGGGATTTCACCCTGGAGCTGAAGATAGACGAGCAACCAATCACAGAGGATGAGTACCTGGAGGATGCTTTGAAGCTGATTCCAGGTATCAGAGCATGGCCCGGGTGGTGGAAGGTTCAGAGTGGATGCAATCACCTGAGGGCTGTTATTCAGCACTTGACTTCCATTTTTTATTTGACACTGGATTAAGATACATTCTAGTAGTGAGTAGTAAATGTGAATGGTGATTGGTGATTGGTTTTCACAGTTTATTACTTCCAAAGCTCTAACAGTTGGAGTAAGACAACAGAAAATTTAAGAATCTGTATTAGACCAAATGATTTTAGACCAATTGATACTGTGAAAAGAAATTTCTGGTTACAATCAGCGCTATAACTTCCAAAGGCCCATGTACTTAACTTTCTTATTACATGCTTCTCCTGTTCCATGCTGACAAAAGTAGCTCATTAGTTTGGAGACTGCTAAAAAAAGAATCACAAAGAAAGATCTAATTGTTTTATTGTGGTAAAATATACATAACATAGAATATACTATTTAAACTATTTGTAAGTGTACATTTCTGTGTCTATAAATACATTCAATAGATGTGCAACCATCACCAACATCCAACCACAGAACTTTTTCACCTCCCCGAATTGAAACTCTGTACCCATTAAAGAATAACTCCCCATTTCCTCCTACCTGCAGCCCCTGACAACCACCAGTTTACTTTCTGTCTCTGTGAATTTGATCACTCTAGGTATCTCATGTGAGTGCAATCATATATTTGTGTTTTTGTGACTGGCATATTATCATAATGTCCTCAAGCTTCATCCATGTTGCAGCACGTGTTAGAGTTTCCTTCCTTAAAAGATCTAATTTTTAAAAGATTTCATGCAGGGCCGAGCCCGTGGCGCACTCGGTAGAGTGCTGCGCTGGGAGCGCGGCGCCGCTCCCGCCGCGGGTTCGGATCCTATATAGGAATGACCAGTGCACTCACTGGCTGAGTGCCGGTCACAAAAAAAAAAAAAAAAAACGACAAAAAAAAAAAAAAAAGATTTCATGCAAAATATTTTACTAGTGCCTGAATAGTTATATATTTCAAAGAAAGGATATTTATAAAATATACGCTTAGTGTATAGAAAGAAACTGACATATCCTTTCAGTAAGACTTTCAAATCATTCATTATGCCTTGCTCACGATTTCACTCTTTTTATTCTTATAGTCTTAAACTTTACGTTACCATTTGAATATTATAAATTTACTACACGGATTTTATTTATCAGAGTGGATAAATATTGGCATCTGGAAGCAACATCTATTTTTATTTATTCACTCATTTATTCATTTCTTAATAAAACATTTATTGAACATCTGATATATGCCCCAGAATTACTCTGTAAGGAACTATCAGTTCTGATATATATATAAGCAATGAGGTCTCTAAGTTACATTTAGGTCAACCTTACTCTTTGCAGTTTTACTCTAAAAAATTTGTTAAATATATTTATGGTGTGTGTATATTTTGGATCTGAATTTTGAAAGTTTTTCTTTACTGATCTGGGTATCATTTCTCCTTCTGCTGACATTTTTATGACCAACATCTTTACCCTTCTTCCTGGCATTCCCATATTTTAGGGCCCACATTTCATTTCTGACATGGAGAAGTAGGATCATGAAAGCACCTCTGATCATTTTCTCATTAGTCATTCATTCAATGAACATTTAATAAATATTTAGTCCACCAAATTCCATGCCAGTGCTGAGGAATCCAACAATAAATTTCTTCACATGGCATGGATGCCTCTCTTCCCTCTGCAAAAGTACTTCCAGCCTTTGTGATTGGCACAAGGTTGATTTGCAATAAAGTAGCACATGTTAGGATTAAAGAGAATTTGTAGACACAGGAGCTGCATTGATGCAAAGATCTCTGGGAATGAAAACCCTCAGCCCGGTTGCCTGAATACTGCCCTTTTAATTATTGCTATTTCTCTACTTATGCAGGCAAGAATCCTAAAATCCAAGATTCCAACATGCCTAGAGAGTGCATCAGGCATTTCTTTCCAAATCGGAAGTGCTTTGTCTTTGACTGGCCAACAAGTGACAAAAATCTCTTATCCCATATGGATGATATATCAGAAGACCAGCTGGATAGTAATTTCCAGGAGCAATCAAAAAATTTCTGTTCCTATATCTTTACCAATGCAAAGACCAAGACCCTGAGAGAAGGAATCATTGTCACAGGGAACCGTGAGTCACCTTTGCCCCAAAGCATATTTCTGTGCTCAGTGTGAGTGGTAAAGCTTTGATTATACTGTGGGTCTGTTACTAATTTTGCTTTGCATTTGTGTGAATGTTGTGAGGCAATTATTTATGTCATAAAATAGAGAAATATATTTCTTAAAGTGTCCCTATATGAGGGTATGCTGAGACCTAATATGTCTAATATATATCTAATATATCTCAAGAACTTAATAAAATGACACAATTCAATTAAAGATAGAAAATCCACATTGTAAGGAGAAGTCCTATGGGATGAGTTCTTGTCAGGGAGGGTACAGCTGATTCTGTGAATTTACCTGAGTCAGACAATAAACAGGAGACCTTGAGTTTCTGCAAGCTCACGGGAAGTTTGAGAAACAAAAGTACATAGAATGTTATGTACAGGGCAGGCTTCATAGGCATGTGATTTATACAGTTTTGTGCTGTGATGAGATGAGCCCATGCTGGGTTTAGTGCACTCTGTCACTGCATGGTTTTGAATTCTTGATGATTTTTTAAACTAGAAATCCCACATATTCATTTTATACTGGGTCACAAATTCTGTAGCCCGTCATATTTATGTTCATTATTTTGCCTGTCTTCTATTTATTTTTATTTTCTCTGAATGGGGAAGTATTTTTACAGGGTACCCATGAGCACATTAGTTGTAATCAGTAAGTTAAATTATAATGTGAAGAATTGGTGAAAAATAAAAAAGAGAGAGAATAGGAAAAACAATAATGTTGTGAGAAAAGAGTAGATTTCTAAAAGAACAAAATAAAATAAATATTCATTGAAAATAGAGTTTTTGTGATTTTAGTGTGCTGCCACATTTACATAAAAACTATAAACCAGTGCCTGAGAATTTTATATTTATCCCAAAATGTCCTGGTTTTTTCAGGGCTTCAGATTCTGGTGGTGACCTATGTAGATGTCATCAAGAAGGGAGAGATACCTTGTTTGGAGAACGCAGTGACAACTCTGGCTCAGCGTGAGAACTTAATGGCAAAGAAGAAGGCAGCCGACCACTACAGTGAGCAGATGGCCCGGCACTTGAAGATGCCCCCAGACACACTCCAGGAGCTGGTGGACGTGCACACGGCCTGTGAGAAGGAAGCCCTTTCAGTCTTCATGGAGCTCTCCTTCAAGGATGAAAATCGGGAATTCCAGAAGAATCTTATGGTACTGTGTCTTAGTATTTATTCTTCCTAAATCCTGCTCTTCTGAAATGATCCTTAGAACTACCTTTTCTACCCTATCACTCATCTAATACAATGGTAAAAAAGAACCTGGATACCTGTGAGTGACAAGACTCCACAGGGCTAAAGTTCATCCTTTTACTAAAAGGTGGGCACTTTGTTACTTATCTGTGCCTTCATAAAAATTACCATTGAATTTAGCAACTTAAAATAACAAACATAAACGAGTATATTTTTAAAATTTTATTTTATTTTATTTTACCTCTCAAAATACATTGTACTTGATTTTCATGTCCCTTTACCTATTCCTCTCCAATACTCCCCTCCCCCCACACGTCGTATCTGTGCACTTGACTTAAATAGTTCAAGGAATTTTTGTGGTTATTCTGTCTCCCCACCCCCACACTTTATTTGTTTGTGTGTGAATTTATTTATTTATTTTTAGCTCCCACAAATAAGTGAGAACATGTAGCATTTCTCTTTCTGTGCCTGACTTGTTTCACTTAATATAATTTTCTCTATGTCCATCCATGTTGTTGTGAATGGTAGTATTTCATTCTTTTTTAAAGCAGAGTAGAATTTCATGGTGCAGATGTACCACAGTTTCCTTACCCACTCATCAGATGATGGACATTTGTGCTAGTTCTAGCTCTTGGCTATCATATATAGAGTTGCAATAAATACTGGAGTACAGGTATCCCTTTGGCATGATGATTTCCATTCCTCTGGGTATATTCCCAGCAGTGGAATTGCTGGGTCATATGGTAGATCTATCTGCAATTGTTTGAGCAACCTCCATATCATTTTCCATAAAGGCTGCACCATTTTGCAGCCCCACCAACAGTGGATGAGAGTTCCTTTTTCTCTGCAACCACTCCAGCACTTATCATTCTCAGTCTTTTATATGTTAGCCATCCTAACTGGAGTGAGATGCTATCTCAAAGTGGTTTTGATTTGCATTTCCCAGATGTTGAGTGAAATTGAGCATTTTTCATGTGTCTTTTGGCCACTTGTATATCTTCCTTTAAGAAATACCTGTTCAGCTCCTTTGCCCATTTTTAAATTGGATTATTCGGTTTTTTGTTGTAAAGTTGTTTGAGTTCCTTATATATTCTGGATATTAATCCTTTGTCAGATGTATATTTTGCAAATATTTTCTCCCACTCTGTTGGTTGCTTTTTTACTCTGTTGATTGTTTCTTTTGCTGTGCAGAAGCTTTTTAGTTAGATATAATCCTATTTGTTTATTTTACCTTTAGTTGCCTGTGCTTTTGGGGTCCTATTCATGAATTCTGTAACCACTGCTACCTCCTGGATTGTTCCCCTTATGTTTTAAGGAGTTTTATTGCTTCAGGATGTATATTTAATTCTTTAATCCATTTTGAGTTGATTTTGGTACATGGTGAAAGATACGGGTCTAGTTTCATTCTCCTACATGTAAGTATCCAGTTTTCCCAGCACCACTTGTTGAGAAGGCAGTCTCTTTCCCAGTATGTAGCTTTGCTGCCTTTGTCAGCAAAGATCAGATGGCTGTAGGTGTGTGGGTTTATTTCTGGGTTCTCTACTCTACTCCATTGGTCTGTGTGTCTATTTTTATGCCGGTGCCATGCTGTTTTGGTTACTGTAGCATTGTAATATAGTTTAAAGTCAGGTAGTGTTATGCCTCCAGCTTTATTTTTTTTGCTCAGGATTGCTTTGGCTATGCGTGGTCTTATGTTGTTCCATATAAATGTCTGGATAGCTTTTTCCATCTCAGAGAAAAATGTCACTGGAATTTTGATGGGGATTGTGTCAAATCTGTAGATCACTTTGGGTAATATGGACATTTTCACAATCTTAATTCTTCCAATCCAAGAGCATGGGATATCTTTCCATCTTCTGGTGTCCTCTTTAATTTCTCTCAACAGTGGTAATAATTAAGATCAGAGCAGAACTAAATGAAATAGAAATAAGAAAAACAATGCAAAAGATCAATGAAACAAAAAGTTGGTTTTTTAAAAAGATTAATAAAATTGACAAACCTTTAGCAAGACTGAGAAAATTAGAGAGAAGACCCAAATAACAAAAATTAGAAATGAAAACAGTGATATTACAAGTGACACCTTAGAAACCAGGAATCATTAGAGACTACTGTAAATATCCATATGCCAACAAATTTGAAAATCTGGAGGAAATGGAAAAATTTCTGGATGCATACAAATTACCAAAACTGAGCCAAGAAGATATAGAATATCTGAACAGACCAATAACAATAAAAGAGATAGAAGCTGTTATCAGAAGACTCCCATCAAAGAAAAGCCCAGGCCCGGATGGGTTCACTGCCTAGTTCTACCAAATCTTCAAACAGGAATTGATACCAAATCTCTGCAAAATGTTCCAAAAGACTGAAACAGAGGCCATTCTCCCAAACTCATTGTATGAGGCAAACATCACCCTGATACCAAAACCAGACAAAGATGCATCAAAAATAGGAAACTACAGGCCAATATCCTTGATGAATATAGATGCAAAAATCCTCAATAAAATACTAACAAACAGAATACAGCAACACATACAGAAAATTATACACCATGATCAAGTGGGATTCATCCCAGGCATGCCAGGTTGGTTCAACATATGCAAATCAATAAATGTGATACACCACATTAATAAAAGCAAAGGCAAAAACCACATGATCATCTCTATTGATGCTGAAAAAGCATATGACAAAATTCAACATCCTTTCATTATAAAGATTCTCTACAAGTTAAACATAGACAGAAAGTATTTCAAAATAATTAAAGTCATATATGATAAGCCCACTGCCAATATCATCCTGAATGGGGAAAAGTTGAAAGCTTTTCTCTTAGAAACAGGAACTAGACAAGGATGCCCACTCTCACCTCTCCTATTCAACATAGTGATGGAAGTACTAGCCAGAGCAATCAGAGAAGAGAAGGAAATAAAGGGCATCCGGATTGGAAAGGATGAAGTCAAGCTGTCCCTTTTTGAAGATGATATGATCCTATATATTGAACCAGCCTAAAGCTTCTATTAAAAAACTCCTAGAGTTGATAAATGATTTAAGCAAAGTTGCAGGATACAAAATCAACACACAAAAATCAATAGCATTTCTGTACTCCACCAGTGAACGTGCAGAAAAAGAAATCAAGAAAGCTAGCCCATTTGCAATAGCCACCAAAAAATAAAATATTTAGAAATAAAGCTGACCAAACAAAAGAGTATAAGCTCATCATTCTGTAAGTTAGAAGTCGGACACCAGGTGGCTTGGTGCTGTGCTCAGGCTTATCATCAAGGTGTCAGCCGGAATAAATTCTTATTTACGGTTTCTGAAGAGCCTCCAAGCTCATTGAAGTTGTTGGCTCAATTCAGTTATAGGAATCACGATCCCTTCCTTTTTTTTTTTTTTCTAGCTATCAGACAGGGGGTGCTTTTAACTCCTAGAGTTGTTTTTTTTTCCCCCATATGTCTCCACATTCTCTTTTCCATCTTCAAGCCAGCATTGAATCTTTCTCATGTTTAAATGTCTTTGATTTCCTCTTCTGCCACTGGAAAAAACTCCCTGCTTTTAAAGATCTCACATGATTATCTAAGGCTGCTCTATTCCCAAACCCTTACCCACTCTGGCCATTATCTCTATTTTCTAAAGTCCATTTGTGCCATATAACATAACCTAACCACTGGAATAAAATTCATTAAATTCACAGTCCCAGGAACTATACAATTGTGTGCATCAGGGAAAGAAAATTTTAAAGGACCTCTGAATTCTGTTTGCCATAGGCACTTTCACTTGAAGTTACTCTTTTGATCTGTCTCTGACCAGTCTACAAGTGAAAATCTGTTAGTTCACCTTGAATAATTGCCAAAAAGTCAGCTGGATTGTAATTTTCTAGAAAAGGGGTAATTTCCATTCCTATATCTTCACACACTCAAATCCTTATTTAAAATAATTCATGAAGGGCCGACCTCCTGGCGCACTCGGTAGAGTGCGGCGCTGGGAGCCCAGCGACGCTCCCGCCACGGGTTCGGATCCAATATAGGAATGGCCGGTGCACTCACTGGCTGAGTGCCGGTCACGAAAAAGGCAAAAAAAAAAAAAAAAAAAAAAAAGATAAAATAATTCATGAAGAGTTCCAAATTCTATTCAGAGTGCACTTAAATCAGTACTGTGAAGTTGATTTATTATGTATATATTTTCATCTATAGAACCCACACTTTCTTAGCAAACTCTACTTCAAGTCATAATTGAATTTTTCACTGCTCATTGTTGATGGATAGACCACAGTTAATTGTCATTGCTAAGTGACCTATAGAGTTTATGTCTTCCAACCCCATCTTTTACAGATATTGAGCTTAAGCCCAAGGAAGTTAAGGGTCTTCCTATAGGTCACACAGAAAATTGGTCATAACTTAGACTATAGCAACTCTTCTGACTCCTGGTCCTTTCCATATCCCAGTTCACTCTGAAGCCATCCGACTGCTTCTTCCAAGAAGATCACAGTTGGATCTTCCCTTCTAATAGCATCTTCTTTTCCATTTCTACACATTTTTCCTGGCAGGATACCATAGAAAAAAAGAAGGAGGAATTCTTTCTGCAAAATGAAGAGGCATCTGTAAAATATTGCCAGGATGAGCTTAAGAAGCTTTCAGAGCCCCTAATGGAAAGCATTTCAGAAGGAACCTTCTCTGTACCTGGAGGGTACAAACTGTACCTAGAAGCAAAGAAAAAGGTTGTACTTGACTATGAACTAGTTCCCCATAAAGGATTTAAGGTGAGGAATAAGGGGGAAAGGGGTGGCCAACAGAATACGATCAGATGGTCTTTGTTGTTCCTTCTGAAAATCTAAGACCGCAGCACCTTTTGTGGAGAGAAAGCAGAACACAGTGCTATCTTGACATTTTTAGCTTTTATATCCACAATTACTTAAACACTCTTAAGTAAACCAGAGATATTTTGTCTCAAAGAGGATTTAGAATGAGGAATTCAGGTGAAACAAACCTTTTCCTTCATGTATCAGACATGTGATAATATGTGTGCTAAGCCCAGGGAATATAAATATAATACACAACTTTGTTCTCTAGATGCTGGTGATCTTTCCAGAGATGCAGACAAATAGTCAACTGAATATGGTGTGAAAAGTGTTATCATACTGGTATGCTAAGATAGTGATGATGATTATGATGGTGATGATAACGGTGGTAGGGGTAGTGGTCATTAAGACACACTGAACACTCACTATATACCAGACATGGTCTTAGGTGCTGTTATTGGATTATCAATTTAATCCTCAGAGTAATATTATTAGGTACTACTGCTATCTATATTATACAGTGAGAAATGTGATGAACAAAGAAGTTAAAAATTTGCTTAAGGTCATGTAGCTAACAAGCGTAGAGCTGACAGGGCAGCTCAGAATACTTAGAGGCTATTCAAAGCTTAGATGGCAGCTTAGGTAAGGTTCTTGGAAGGTAGTTCCAAGAGGTATAAGATGAAGTATCAATAGGTTTTAGCTTTTTTAAAAAAGGCTAGAAGAGCTTTAAGGCAAAGCAAAAGAACATGAGGTACATATAAACAATGTATATTATGTGTTAATAGAACTACAGGTAAGTCTGGTTGACTGTAACTTGCAGTGGGTTGTGGGAGGCATCAGTGGGAAAAGAGACTGGAGAGCTAGGAAGGAGGTTACAATCAGTGTTTCCGTGTCCCATCAATAGGCTTGGAACACAAAATCTCCGGGGTCAGATTTGAGGTTTTATTGAACAATAATTTCCCCAGTAAGAGACTAAATCTTTGTCACCTGACATATCTTTCTTCCTTGTTGGTTTCTCAGGCAAATGAGGTCCTCCAGCACTTCCTGCTGTCTCAGACAGCAATAGAGAAATCCATCCTGCAGTCAGACAAAGCCCTCACCGAAGGAGAGAAGGCCATAGCAGGTACTGGGAAAGGGCTCAGCCCACAGCAAGTGGGTAAGTTCCTGCAATATCCTCTGAGAGGTCTGGCAGGAAGACCTTCCTGCAACAAGGAGCTTCCTCTCCTTCTGTGAAAAGTACACTCTGCTTAATCTGAAAATACAAACGGAGTTTTGGTTGTACGTAAGCCAGTCAGGGCTTTTCCCACCACATTATGAAATCAGCCCTTGATGAAGTGGCCATCAGGTGAATTCAGAGATTTCCCAGTCTCTCAAAGTCAGTTTGGTCTCTGAGCTTAGAAAGCTCAGTTCTGACCTGTTATTTTCTTCCCTTTAAAAATTTTCACGGGAGCAGTGGAGCGGGCCAAAAAGGAGGAAGCTGAGACGAAACAGGAGCAGCTAAGAAAAAAAGAGGAGAAGGAAATGCAAAAGATGGAAATGCAACAGAGAAGCTACGAGGAAAACATAGCCCAGCTGAAGGAGAAGATGGAGAGGGATATAGAGAACCACAGGGTAATTCTGAAAAGGATTCTGGATCATTACATGAGGGTAAGTCTGGCCTGAGCCTGGGCAGTGCCTGACAGACAATTCCCTGGTTTCTCTGGAAGAGGACAAAATGTTAAAGTCCTGATCCGAGAGGGAAACAGGAATGGTACATGATTCACTAAATACTTCATGTCCATCTGGATCCTGCTGAAGCCCTTAAATTCACAATATTCCAGCACCTTCTGTAGTCTTAGATTTTGGAGTGTAGAAATAAGGTCCCCAGGGTAACTGGGCTGCTGTTTGTGGTGGTAATAGAGTGGTCTCATGGGACCCAATTGAACAAGGCCTTAGTCCTCTGGTCCTATAGTCCTTACAATTCTTGGTATAGCCATCAAAGAGATCTGAAATAGATCCATCTGGTCTTAAAGGTATTAGATTAAGTCTGATATGAAATGAAGAATACTGAAAACTCTCAAACTTGCTATATTTGTTTCCAGATCTGCCTGAATAACCTGGGGTTACTATAAAGCACAGAGGAAAATTCTTTTCAACCTGGAGGTTATTAGTATTCTATACAAGGTCAGCAATTAACACATTTTGTTAGTTGTGTATACCATGCTACCTCAAGTGGAATTGAGAGTTAATTACAATAATTAACTACATTAGTATAACTAATAAATACATGGGGAAAGTTCTCAGGCATGGCCTAGCCCAGCACTTCCCTACCCCCTTGAGATGATACTGAGGAAAACTTAGGAAGGTATAAATCATGGATACTCTTACTTGAGGTCCAAATGCATGGGCACATTGGACAACCCCCAAAGAGCAATCTACTGTGGTAGAGAAATAGACACACATGCTTAGCTCTAGTTGTTAAATACAGAATCCTGATTTGATAATTGGGGATTTTCAAAAGTGGACTCTTTCCCTTTTACAGGTCCAAGAAGAACTGCTTAAGGAAGGATTTAGAAAGAAATCTGAGGAGCTGAATAGAGAGATAAATCAACTAAAAAAAGAGATTGAAACATCTAAAAAATATGAGTCATTCTTGATTTCAAAAGCGATTGATGTAGCTGGGAATGTGTTAATTATTGCACTACCTGAAGTTTTTAAGCTAGTTCGTGAAGGGAAGAAAATTCTCAACTAAAAAATTAAATAGGTTTAAATTTCTTGTTAAGAATATTATTAAATGAGGCTTCTTTTGTTTGAATAATATAATACTGTATTCATTTTTGAAATACATATGTTATGATACTTTTACACAGCAAATGTTTAAAAATAAAAAAGTGATTACCAAAAAATATCAACCCACGGCATAAAAAAGACAAAATTACTTTTGATTAAAATAAATTAAAGAAACAGGAAACAGCAAGTTAAAAAATATAATGGAAGAAAAGACCAAATTTGTCCTATAATCAAAACAAATAAAATACTTCTGAAAATAATTGGAAAGAAGTTAATAAAGTTCACATAAAAATATGTTTAAAATGTCACTGGAAAACATAAAAATTTATAACGATCAAAATAAATATATGAATCCTTGATTTCAGTGTACCTATTTATTTATTTATTTATTTATGGCAATGAATTATTTAATATGACACCAAAAGCACAAACAACAAAATAAAAAAGTAGAAAAATGGTACTTCATTGAAAGCAAAAACTTTTGGGCATCAAAAGACATTATCAAGAAAGTTAAAAGACAATTCACAGAATGTGAAAAGTACCTGCAAACCATATATCTGACAAGAATCTAGGATCCAGAATACACAAAAGAACACTTACAACTCAACTACAAAAAAACAAACAACCCAACTAAAGAACTGGCAAAAGATTTGAGCAGGTATTTGAGTAAACATTAGAAGATATACTAATGGCCAACAAGCACACAACATCATTACTTATTAGGGACATGCAAAGCAAAAACATAATGACAATGTACATATTTAATGTGATTTCAATAAATATGTCAAACTTTTTTGGGGAAGTAGAAAAACTTACTTTAGAGTATATATTGAAAAACTACAAGCAAAAACATCCAATGCAATTTTGTAAAGAGAGGACTATTGAGAGGTGGGTTATCTGTAACTGTATATTAAAACACCCCAACAATTAGCACAGTGGTACTGACACCTGAATATTCAAACATCAATAAAACAGACTTAAAAGTTTCATTAGTTTAGAAATCAAAGTAATTATTAGTTTTATTAGTATAAAATTTGACAAAAATTCATACAGAAATTTAGTATGTGATAAATTTGATACTTTATATTAGCAAAGGAATATGGAATATTCAGTAAATAGAAGTTTACTGTATTAGCCATCTGGAAAAAAATAAACTTGGAGGCTTCCTTATATTGTGTACCAACAATTAATTTCAGATACAGCAAAGATTTAAATACAAAAATTAAACTGTAAAAGTAGGTAATATTCAAAAGACTTTAAAAATACAATTCAGGGGCCAGCCCCTTGGCTCACTCGGGAGAGTGCAGCGCTGATAGCGCTGAGACCGCAGGTTCGGATCCTATATAGGGATGGCCGGTGCACTCACTGGCTGAGCGTGATGCAGACGACACTGTGCCGAGGTTGCGATCCCCTAGCGGTAAAAAAAAAAAAAAAAAAAAAAAGTATTCAAACAGAGAGTCCCTTTTCAGCATGATATAAAAGGAAGACATAAGAATAGAAATTATTCATTTTAAAATATAAGCAAAGCAAAAAAGACAATTGGCAATATGAAGAAGACATTTGCAATTTGTATCACAGATAATGAGAATATTTACTTAATTATCGGAACCTTTATAAATCAATGGGAAAAAGAACGACTATTTTTTAAATGGGCGGAACTATAAGAAGAAAATACAGGTGATTAACTTTACTAATCAAAAGAGCTGTACAAAGTGAAACTGTGAGGTATCTGTTTCACTTCTATGACTTGCAAGGCACCACACACCTGCCAGGATACTAGGATGGCAAGAGTATGCAGAAACAAGGAGTCTATTCACAAGAACAGGGCGATAGAGAGCACACGAGATATGCATCTTAATCTGTTTTCATTATGGCCTTTCAACCAGGCCCTTGAATTTCTAGTCTCTAATTTCTTTCCAAATATTAAGTCACCTGGGAAGTCAATTGGAATGCTCTCTGAATTCCAGTCCATTTCCTTGTACTTTTCTATAGCCTGCCATTTCTACAATCCTTTATCCATTTCCTTATACTTTTTCTATAGCTTCTCTCACTGGTGCTATATTATCACCTCTTTGGCTGAACTTGATTATCCATCACAGAATTTATTTCTTAAGAAAATGCTTCAGTGACAGGTAGTAAGGTAAGGCAAAAACTCACTAGAAATAAATAATAATAAAGCAGGCTCCTTTCAAAGATATTGGAAATAACTTAAGGAAGAAGGAAGGCTGACAAGCCTGTGTCAGGAGATCTCCTGTGGTCTTCTCAGTGTTCACGTGGGCAGCAGCAGCTGTGCTAATGTAACAACAGGTAGCAAGATGGGCTCCTGCCCCAGGGCCGTGTTGCTAAGGTAAGTGGAGCACTACGCCATCAGATAAGGCAGCCTGCTGCAGTTGGTGCCTGCTGTAGGAGGTTAGCCACAAACTTACCACAGACATCCTGGAGGGACTTTCCACCTGCACGCATGCGTACACTAGACTTCATCTGTTCTCAACTCAACCTTTGCTTCATTTTAATACTAAAAATCACACCCCTAGGCGGAGACTTAAGATACTCTTGAAACATGCTAGGTATGAAGCAGCAAGAAGCCAGAGTGCACAGGCGTCACCAAGATACCACCCCATACATGTGATGACATCAACCAGAGGTGGTGCCCGGCTTCAAGCCTCACGCAAAAGGCCCTAGCAAGCTTCCCTCGAGGAGCCAGCTTGGAACTCTCCTCCTTGCTGTCTCCCTTCCTAGCTCTAGCTGAAAGCCCCAGGAGAGCCTTGCTCAGGCGCTATTGCACCTCTGGAGTGATTTCAGTCCTCCCGGGGGCCAAGACCTCCGATCTGGTAACACTTCCACACCCTTCACTGTGTCCACCTTGGGGGTGAGCCTTTGCTTTACAGACTGTAACCTCCCCAGGATGCAGATAGTTTGTTTCAATGTTCTTGCCTCCATATTATATTCAATGTACACATGTATGGCAGAATTTAATATGGGAATTTTTTCATTGTAACAAAAAAGCTGGTGCCAAATTAGTGAGGATTGGGTGTTTAGGTTTCTTGATTTCTAACCACCAGGAGCTATTGATGTTACCAAAATAAGCCAACATCTTCCATAGGGCCACTTGTTTTCCTCAACAGAAGTGAATACAAAGAACCAAGTCAAAGCAGTGAAGAAACCCGGTGGCTGTCAGATAACAGTGTCAAACAGAATTCAAAGAGGATCAGAAGTCTCAGGGAGCCCCATCAATGCAATCAGAGTTTAAACTCAACAGGATTCTAGGTCAGCTCCCCATCCCTGGGAGATAGGTTGTCTTGAAGAACTCAGAGCTATAATCCTACAAGAACATGGGGAAATTAAGTGAGTTCCCTGAAGAAGAATTTTGAAACAAGGGTGAAGGCTGAGGCAAAATTTAAAGACCTCGGGCTAACAATGGAAACATAGAGTGAAGATCAGTATTACCTCCCAATGTTAGCTGTGACAGGGTTAGCCCAGGTGTGGATAGGTCCTGAGAACCTGGTTCCGGCCCATGACCCAGCCTGGTAAATTAGAGACAGATTGTGGGCGACCGAGTAGGTAATTAGATTAATGCGAAACAAACAAACAAGGCTTTCTGAAATAGAATCACTGGGATCACATTTTCCAACTAACACACTGTATTTAAGTGTAGCAGGTGAGTTCTGAAAATTTGTGGGTGCTGTTTTGGTCACAAAGATTGGTGTCAAAACCAGCCAGTGTACTGAAACATCCCATGATGGTTATGTTATTGTTACCAGATCCAGATTCTTGGCCCCCAGGAGGACTGATATCACTCCAGAGGCGCAATAGCGCCTGAGCAAGGCTCTCCTGGGGCTTTCAGCTAGAGCTAGGAAGGGAGACAGCAAGGAGGAGAGTTCCAAGCTGGCTCCTCGAGGGAAGCTTGCTGGGGCCTTTTGCGTGAGGCTTGAAGCCGGGCACCACCTCTGGTTGATGTCATCACATGTACGGGGTGGTATCTTGATGACGCCTGCGCACTCTGGCTTCATGCTTCTTCATACATCGCATGTTTCATTAGCATCTTAAGTCTCCACCTAGGGGTGTGATTTTTAGTATTAAAATGAAGCAAAAGTTTACTTGAGGACAGATGAAGTCTAGTGTACGCATGCGTGCAGGTGGAAAGTCCCTCCAGGATGTCTGTGGTAAGTTTGTGGCTAACCTCCTACAGCAGGCACCAACTGCAACAGGCTACCTTATCTGATGCAGTAAATCGACAGTGTCCTGGGACAACAGCCCTTCTTATTGCCTGTCACAGAAGATTCGCTGGCCTTGCGGTAAGATTAAGCGGGTAATCCTCTGCAGCGGGTAGAAAGAAGCGGGGCGGCAGGTGCAATCCCTGGAACACTACACAGCTGGCATGAGCTACTGAGCCTGCCATGTCTTATGTCCTGTTTATACAAAGGCATAGGATCCTCTTCACTTCACCTGATCCATCTCATACTTTAAACCTCACTGACATTATTTCTACCAGCCTTTATGCCATTTAATAAACCCTTTGTTGTTAATTCAGAGAACAATGTTTCCTGTGCTAAATCGCCAACTCTTAAAGTGATTATTGTAGGTTAGGGCAATTCACATGCTCCTTTATTACTTCATGGGAATACACTGAGGTCAGCATCTAAACACACACAGCACACTATTTTTAAATGTTTTAAAGTAAATTGCCACATGAACAAAATAACTTGCCACAGTTCTAATCTGCTATTATCATAAAGTTTGGTCTCCTTTATTTAATCACCAGTATAAAATACCTTTATTGGCCTCTGCAACTATAATAAATCCCCCTGATTTCTGTCTAAACCAGTACGGTCCCTCACTGTAAGAGCCTTTCCTATCTGAACTACCTTTACATAATTAACTCAAATGTACCAATTAAACCCTCAAGCATGACAAACTTTTGTATATAATTGTTGGTTCTTAAACACTTATCTAAAAATAATGATCAATTGAAAACCATTAACCCAATACACAGAAGTAAATCATATTTTTTTTATTTTATTTTGATCAACAAATCATAATTGTATACATTTATAGGGTAGAATGTGTTTTGATATATGTATACAACGTGGCGTGATTAAATAAAGCTGATTAACATATTCATCACCTTGCTTACCTATAATTTTTTATGGCAGATGTTTGAAATTTACTCTTAGTTATTTTGAAATATATAATACATTATTTTTTACTATCATCACCCTGCTGTGCAGTAGATCTCAAAACCTATTCCTCCTATCTAAAATTTTGTATCCTTTGATCAACAACGCCCCATTCTCTCCTTCTCCACCTCTCTTCCCCCAAACCACTGATAACCATCATTCTACTCTCTACTTCTATGAGTTCAACTTAGATTCCACATATAAGTGAGATGATGTGGTATTTGTCTTTCTGTGCCTGCCTTATTGCACTTAGCATAATGTTCTCCATATTCATCCATGTTGATGCAAATGACAGGACTTCCCCTCTTCTTAAGGATGAATAATATGTACATTCCCATCAACAATGTGCAAGGGTTCCCTTTTCTCTGCATCTTCTTCAAGACTTGTTGTCTTTCATTGTTTTGATGAGAGCAATTCTAACAGATGTGAGGTGATATCTCATTGTGGTTTTAATTTGCATTGTCTCATGATTAGTGATGCTGATCATATTTTCATGTATCTATTGGCCATGTGTATGTCTTGTTTTGGGAAATGTGTGTTCAGGTCCTTTGCCCATTTTTTAATCAGATTATTTATTTTCTTGCTATGGTTGTTCAGTTCCTTATGAATTTCGGATTTTAACTCCTTATTCGGTGTATAGTTAGCAAATATTTTCTCCCATTCTGTAGGTTTTCTCTTCATTATGTTTATTGTTTCCTCTGCTATGCAGAAACTTTTTAGTTTGATGTAATACTTTTGTCTATTTTTGCTTCTGTTGCCTGTGCTTTTGAGGTCTTTTCTGAGAAATCATTGCACAGACCAATGTGATGGAGGTTTTGTCCTATATTTTCGTGTAGTGGTTTCATAGTTTCATGTCTTCTATTAAGTTTTCAATTCATTTTTATTTGATTTTTATATATTGTGAGGATGACAGTCTAATTTCATTCTTCTCCATGTGGATATCCAATTTTCCCAGCACCATTTATTAAAGAGATTGTCCTTTCTCTAATGAGTGTTCTTGGCACCTTTGTCAAAACTCAGTTGGCTATAAAAGCCAGGATTCATTGCTGGGCTCTCTATTCTGTTCCATTGGTCTGTGTGTTTGTTTCAATGCCAGTACCATGCTGTTTTGGTTACTATATCTTTGTAGTGTATTTTGAAGTCAGGTAGTGTGATGCCTCCAGCTTTATTCTTTTTACTTGGGCTTGTTATGGCTATTTGAAGTATTTTGTGGTTCTATACAAATTTTAGAGTTTTTTTAATTTTTTTCTGTTTCTGTGAAGAACATTATTAGTATCTTGACAGGTATTGCATTGAACCTGTAGATAGCTTTGGGTAGTATGAATATTTTAGCAATATTAATTTTCCCAGTCTGTAAACAAGGGATATCTTTCCATTTACCTATGTCTTATTCACCTTCTTTCACCAATCCTTTATAGTTTTCAGTGCAGAGATCTCTCACCTCCTTGTTAAGTTTATTCCTTAGAAATTTTTTGGGGGGAGGGGGAGTATCTATTGTAAATGGGATTATTTTCTTATTGTTTTCTTAGGTAGTTTTCTATTAGTGTATAGAAATGCCACTGATTTTTGTACGTTGGGTTAGTATCCTGAAGCTTTACTGAACTTATTTTTCATTTCTAACAGTTTTTTGGTGGACTCCTTAGGGTTTTCTATATGTAAGATCATGTGGTCTGCAAACAGAAACAATTTAACATTTTCCTTTCCAGTTTGGAGGACTTGTGTTTCTTTCTCTTGCCTAGTTGATCCAGCTAGGACATCCAGTACAATGTTGTACAGTAGTAGTGAAAGTGGACATCCTTATCTTGTTCCATATCTTAGAAGAAAAGCTCTTCCCCTTTTGGTATAATCTTGTCTGTAGGTTTGTCATATATTCTTTATTCGGTTGAGCTGCATTCTTTCTGCCTAATATGTTGAGTTTTGATCACAAAGGGATATTTAATTTTGTCAAATGTTTATTCCACAGCTATTGAATTGGTCATATTGTTTTTGTCCCTTATTTTGTGAATGTGATTTGCATATGTAATTGTTGATTTGCATAACTTGAGCCATCCTTTCATCTCTGGAATGACTCCCACTCGTTCATGGTGAGTGATCTTTTTAATATGCTGTTGAATTTGGTTTACTAGTATTTTATTGAGGATTTTTGCATTAATGTTTTTCAGGGATATTGGCCTCTAGTGTTCTCTTTTTTTGTTTTGTCCTTGTCTGTTTTTGGTATCAGGGTAATGCTGGCCTCATAGAATGAGTTTAGAAGTTGCTGCTCTTCAATTTTCTGGAAGAATTTGAGAAGAATTCTTATTAATTCTTCTTTAAATGCTTTGTAGAATTCAGCAGTGAAGCCATTAAGTCCTGGGCTTTTGTTTGATGGAAGACTTTTTTTTTTACTGATTCAGTCTCTTTACTCATTATCTGTTCAGATTTTTCTATTTCTTCATAATTCAACCTTGGTAGGTTATATTTGTCTAGGGAGTTTATTTCTTCAAGGTTATTCAATTTGCTAGTGTGTAATTGCTCATAAGAGTCTCTTATGATCCTTTGTATTTCTGTGGTAACAGTTGTAATGTATCCTTTTTATCTCTGACTTTATTAATTTGAGTTTTCTCTCATTTTTTCTTAGTCTCACTAAAGGTTTGCCTAAATTATTTTTGTCTTTTAAAAAAACAACTCTTCATTTTATCGACCTTTTGTACTAATTTCTAGTTTCTATTTTATTTCTGCTCTGACCTTTATTATTTTCTTCCTTCTACTTATTTTGGGTTCAAATTGTTCTTGCTTTTCTAGTTCCTTGAGGAGCAATGTTAGGTTGTTCACGTGGAACTTTCTTCTTTTTGGATGTAGAAATTTTTTGCTATGAATTTTCCTCTTAGAACTGCTTTTTCTGTATTCCATAGGTTTTGTTATATTGTTTTCCATTTTAACTTGTCTCAAGAAACTTTTTAATGTTCCTTTTAATTTCTTCATTGATCCATTGGCTGTTCATAAACACATTGTTTATTTCCAAGTGTTTGTAAATTTTCTAATTTCCTTCCATTATTGATTTTTTTTATGCCATTGTGTTACTTACCCAGAAGTGGGATTGATAAATCATATGATAATTCAGTTTTTAATTGTTTGAGAAATTGACATACTGTTTTACACAGCAACCATAGCATTATACATTCCTGCCAACAGTGTGCAAGGGTACCAATTTCTTCACATTTAAGCCAATGCTTGATATTTTTTGAGTTTGTTTGCCTGTTTAGTTTTTTTTATGATAGCCATCCTAATGAGTGTGAGCTGGTATCTCATGCGGTTTTGATTTCATTTGCCTAATGATTAGTGATGTTGAACATGTTTTCATGTGCTTATTGAACATTTGTATTTCTCCTTTGGAGAAATGTCTGTTCACATGTTTGCCATTGTTAAATTAGACTGTTGGTATTTTCTTTGAGATTAACATGAAGATTACATAAAAATCCTAAAGTTATAACAATGTATTTTAAACTGACAGCAATTTAGTAACTTTCAGCAATGGAGATTAACAAGAATCTGCTTACATACATATTAACCATCTCAAACTAAATATGATAAGCAATGAATGGAGGTCAAACTAACTAACTAATTTTACAGATTGGATCTTGGAAATAAGGGTGAAGATGCTTTTTGCAATTGGCCTCACTTGCAACACACAAATCCATTCCTGGGAATGGGATCAGGACAAGCAGAGGAACAACCAATAATCCAAGACTGTACCTACAGTTAGTGCCTATGGTCACCATCAGTGATGTGATCTAAAGCAAATTATACTCATTTAGGGTTCAAGGAGGGAGAAAAGGCACAGTCAGATGAAACTGCACTTGAAGGATCTGGATCAGGAGGAAAATCAGAGTCCCTCAGAGTGTGGCATATAAGAGATTGTTGTCTTTTTCAAATTCACAAATATGTAAAGTGCTAGAAAGATGTTAGTTCAGCTTTTCTGGAGTTAGGTTAAACTCATAGGGCATGAAAAAACATTATTTTAATTCAGTCAACCTAACACTTATTAACCTCTATAAATTTAGTAAAACATTATGATTATAATTCTCTCTTACCAATATACCCTTCTGTAATAAAACTTATTGAACATCAAACTTAAAAATCACACTTCCTACTGATATTATAAACACAGGATCAGAAGGAAGTCTCACAATTTATTTTTTCCCTTACATTGTTTCAGTTTTTGGCTCACATCTTTTTTTTTTTTTAATAATAAACACTTTTATTGTGATTATATTCCAGGCAGCACCGTTCTAAGGGTTTCACATATATTAGCTATTTTAATTATTTTAGAAAGACAATACCCAGTCACTCCTCTCCTGAAGCTAGAGAAACAAACATGAAACAAACAAATTCCTTCAGCACTATAACTGGTCGGAACTATAATTGAGTGATTTAGGCAAAATTCCACAGAAGAGGTCAGATTTACACTAACTCTTGATAGATTGGAAAAATTCACAGGCTGACAAGGGCCAAGACATACCGCCTTTCAGGCAAATAGAACAGCAGGTAATTAGCATGGAGGCACACAAGAAAGCATGGCACATTGAGGGGTATCCAGTAGTTGGGTCACATTTTTTCATGATCAGTGAAGAAAAAATAAGAATGGATAGTTTGATTAGGGAAATGCTGTCATTACTCTGACTTGGGTCATGTGCTCATCCATTCTCCCAAATCAAAATATGTTCTTAGGAATCCTGGGGACACTGTGATTATCCCAGTTTGGGATTGCTCACCACTTGCATCATCACAGTGGCCATGGAAGCAAGGTCAAGATAAAAGATAGCAGCCCCTATCCTGAACATAGATTTTTAAAAGGGGGAGGTCAGTTTACCAATTGAATGGTGGGGAGGGGTGGCATACACATGGCCAATAAATAAACTATATGAAGCTAATCGGTTATTCCAATTTGAGTTCATTTTTTCCTCTAATAATAAAACAATCAATTACTATGTGCCCAGTACTTAAATATTAATTCATTAATTCTCATTAAAATGCTATGAGATTGATGCTATTATTCCTGTTTTACAAATAAAAAAAACTAAAACAGAAAGAAATCTGGTAAAATGCTTGAGGTCACAGTAACAGAAAGCAGGGATGCAATTTGATAACTAGAACCTGGGCTCCAAACCTGTTAGGATGTATTCTACATTATTACTCTACAGTCAATGTCTCCCACTGAGTAGTCTATGATTCTGTTTACAAATTGTAGCAGAGTCCTGGTTCCCCCATATCTATTCTGCCTTACTTTCTAACTTCATGGCCATTCATACAAAGACTATATTTCCTATAATACAGCCAGGCTTGGCCAGGTTCTTTCACCTTCATAAATGGAATATCACCAAACATATGATTTGCCATATGAATTTGCAATGTAAAACATCAAACAAATATTCCACCACTCTCTTTTTTCTTCTCAAGGTCTGGGAATAATCTCTGTGTAATGCAAAGCTGCTCTACAAGACTGGCATGTGATAATCAGTAGAAAACCACTTTAATCTTTTATAAAGGAATTATAGAATAAAATAAAACGTACTGTAGAAAGTTTATTCCAAGTAATTTTTTTGCAGCAGGAAAGGTAGTGAGAGAAAGAGAACTACATTTACCTCTGTATTCTGTGTTTCACTACCTTGGAAACATTTTTTAGCCTCCCCTCCCCCCCCCACCCCCCCCCCACCCCCCCCCGCTGCATTTACTTTTCTACTAAGGAGGAATAAACATCATTAACCTAAATGTTTTTGGAAGGACTGTTAAAATCATGTATTGGAAACATCTGGACCAGGTGTCCAGATGTCCACGTATCCAACAAAATTCAGCAGTTATCCTTAATTCAGAAGGCATTAAAGAATCTTTACAAAATTTCTCAGCCTGTGGTGATGACAACCATTGTAAGCATAAATCATACAGGAAAATCTGAACTGATGGATCGGCTGGTAAAATAGAACCCTGGTGAATGTGTCCTCATGAACCCATTGTTAACTCAGACTGATCGCTCCTCCTCCAGAGTCACACTAAAAGCCAATACAACTCCTCCTAATAAAGTAAATTTCTGTTCCCATTCTCTTCCTCCTCTTCCCCTGCAAACAAATATCCACCCCAATAGTCCTTCTCACCTGCTCAGAACTCATGTCCTGCAATCATTCCCTTTACCTTTTCTGTATCATCAGTTTCATGCTCCCTATTATATCATTTTCATGAACATGTATTTGAAGTGAGTTTTGATTCATGTTGTTTTTATCTACTCTGCCAATTTCTGTCTTTTAATTGGTGGATTTAGGCTACTCCCATAGTTCTTAATTACACATTTTATTTTTAATTTATTTTTAAATAGACTTCATGTTTTAGAGAAGTTTTAAGTTCAGAGCGAAATTGAGTGGAAGGTACAAATATTTCCCATGTATCCCCTTGTCCCCACACATGCATAGCCTACCCCATTATCAACATCCCCCACGGAAGTGGTACATTTGTCATAGCTGATGGGCCTACACTGACAATTCATTATCACCCAATGTCCATAGTTTACATTAGAGTTCACTCTTGGTGTTGCATATGCTATGGATTTTGACTAATGCATAATGACATGTATTCATCATTTCACCCCTCTGAAAATCCTCTGTGTTCTGTCTGTTTATTCCTCCCTTCTCCCTAACTTCTGGAAACCACTGATCTTTTTACTGTAGCCATAGTATACCTTTTCCAGAATGTCATATAGTATGTAGACTTTTCAGATTGGTTTCTTTCACCTAGTAATGTATACTTAAGTTTCCTCCACATCTTTTCATGGCTTTATAGCCCATTTCTTTTTAGTGCTGAACAACATTTCATTGGCTGAATGTATCACAGTTTATTGATTCATTCATTCTCCTACCGAAGATCATCTTGGTTGCTTCCAAATTTTGGTAATAAAGCTGCTATTAACATCCATGTACAAGTTTTTGTGTGGACATAAGTTTTCAGCTCCTTTGGTTAAATACCGAGTAGTGGCAATTGCTGGATCATATGATAAGAGTATGTTTAGTTTTGTGAGAAACTGACAAAGTGTCTTCCAAAGTGGCTGTACCATTTTAGATTCACATCATCAATGAATGAGAGTTTCTGTTGCCCACATCCTTGCCAGTATTTGGTGTTGTCCGTCTTCTGGATTTGGGCCATTTTAGTAGATGTGTAGTGCTATTTCATTGTTTTCATTTGCAGATATGATGTGATGTATCTTTTCATATGTTTATTTACCATATATATATCTTCTTTAGTGAGATGCCTGTGTAAGTCTTTGGCTCATTTTTAAATCAGGTTGTTGCTTTCTTATTGTTGAGTTTTAAGAGTTCTTTTTATATTTCAGACACCAGTCTTATGTAAGATATGTCTTTTGCAAATGTTTTCTCCCGGTCTGTGGCTTGCCTTGTCAATATCTTGACAGTGTCTTTTGTTGAACAGAAAATTTTGATTTCAATAAAGTTCAACTTATCCATTCTTTCTTTCATAGATAGTACATTTTATCTAAAAAGTTGATACCAAACCCAAGATCATCAGATTTTCTCCTGTGTTATCTTCTAAGCATTTTATATTTTTGCATTTTATATTTAGATCTAGCATCCATTTTGAGTTCATTTTTGTGAAGAGTGTGAGGACTGTGTCTAGATTCTTTTTTTATTTTTTGCATGTGGACATCTAGTTGTTCCACCACCATTTCGTGAAAAGACTATCTTTACTACACAGTATTGCCTTTGCTCCTTTGTGGTAAGTTATGATTAGTTGACTATATGTGGGTCTATTTCTGGGCTCTGTTCCATTGAACCATTTGTCTATTCTTTCACCAATACTACATTGTCTCGATTACTGAAGCTTTATAACTTGTCTTGAATTCAGGTACTGTCAGTTTCCAACTTTGTTCTTTCCCTTCAATATTGTATTAGTTATTCTAGGTCTTTTGCTGGTCTATATTAACTGTAGAATCAGTTTATCAATATCCACAAAATAACTTACTAGGACTGTGATTGGGGTTGTGTGGAATCTATAGACTAAATTGGGAAAAACTGACATCTTCACAGTATTGAATCTTCCTTCCATGTTCATGGACTATCTCTCCATTTGTTTAATTATTTAAATGATTCATGAGAGTTTTATAGTTTTCCTCATATAGATCTTGTACATGTTTTGTTAGATTTATACCTAAATATTTCACTTTTTTGAATGCTGATTTATGTAGAATTGTGTTTTTAATTTCACATTCCACTTGTTCATTGCTGGTATATAGAAAAGTGGTTTACTTTTGTTTGTTAACCTTGTATCCTATCCTGCACCTTTGCTATGATTGCTTATTAGTTCCAGGAGATTTGGGATTTTTTTTTAGTAAATTCTACATAAACAATTTTGTCATAAACAATTATGTCATCTGTGAACAAAGACAATTTTATTTTTCTTTCCAATTTGCATACCTTTTTTTCCCCTTTTCTTGTCTCATTGCATTAGCTAGAACTTCCAGTATGATGTTAAGAATTGGCAGTAGGTGACATCCTTGCCTTGTTTCTGATCTTAGGAGATCTTGTTCTTTTATTTTAGCATGTGAAAAATATTGTATCATATTCTTCTGGTGTCCATGGTTTCTGATGAGAAATTCACGGTGTTTCAAATTATTTTTTCCCTGTCTATAAGGCGCTATTTCTATTTTCTAGATTTTTTTCTTTGTGGTTAGTTTTTAGATGTTTGACTCTGGTGATAATTTTAAAAATTTATTCTGCTTTGGGATTGCTCAGCTCTAATATATAGATTTTGCCTTATGCCAAATTTGAGAATATTTTTAATAGTTTTTCAGTTTTACGCACTTCTCCTTTCTTTTCACAGTTATGATTGCATGAATGCTACAACACTTGTTATATTCCTACAGATCTCTAAGGTCCTGTTTATTTTATTTTTTCCAGTCTATTTTCTCTCTGTCTTTCAGATCATGTAACTTCTAATTCTGCCATCAAGCTCACAGATTATTTCCTGTCTCTTCCATTCTGCTGTTGATTCCATCTGTTTAGTGTCTAATTTGAATTCTTGTATGTTTAATTATAAAATTTCCATTTAGTTCTTGTTATATCCTCTCTGTTTTTGGTGATGCTATATTTCTTTGTTGAGACTTTCAGTTTTTAATTTATTTTCACTTTTCATTTGTTTCCGGCATTTTTGTGGTTGCTCATGAAAAAATTTTTACAATGGCTGCTTTAAAATCCTTTTTGGGTAATTCTCACATCTTTGTTATCTTGGTGTTGGCATCATTTTTCATCTTTTTTCATTTAAGTTGAGATTTTCTTGGTATTTGATATAACCAGTGACGTTCTATTGAAACCTAGACATTTTAAGTATTATAAAACTCTAGATTTTGTTTAAAACTTCTGTTTTAAGTAAGTTTCTCTGACAAAGCAAGGAGAAAGCACAGTCTCGTTTCTGCCAGGTAGAGGTGAAATTATAGATTCTTCATTTAGCCTTTGTTGATCTCCCCAGGAGGAGAGGCTCCTCCTTCCTGCTGGGCTCCTGGTGGGAGTTTCTGTTTGCATGCTAACAGCATCCTGACTGAGAAGAGCACTGAGTACCTCCTTACTGCTTGCCAGCTGGCTTCCCCTGACACTCAGTGGGTGGTATCCTCATCACAGCTGGGCAATGGTGAATGTTCTGCCTCTCCACTAGGCTTCCACTGATACTACCCCAGTAAAGAGGGTGAGGGGTATCTCATAATCATGCAATGAGAATAAAAATCTCAATTCCCTACTTGACCTTTTCTGACACCACTCCAGCAGTGGGTTGGAGAGCCTCTTTATAGCCTGGTAAGGGTGAAAATCTGGGCTCCCTACTTGGCCTTTCATTGCAGGGAAGGGTTAGCCTACAGATTTATCTGTTTTCCTGGACCGAGGTAGAGCTTTTTCACTTTTCTTTTCTTTTCTGGCTAAATTTTATTTTCCTTGCTAGGGTACCATTTCCTGTTCTTTGGCTAGAGAAAATACGCTTTTATTGGGGCTGGTTGATTCTGCACCTGTTAGTGTTTCTGGGTTGTCAACTTTTCCAGCACAAATTCTGGGATATATTAGGCAAAATTAAAAGCCAGGGCACTCACTACTATGTCATTCCCTGTGTCCCAAATACCCTGCTAGTCTGCCATCTACTTTTCATCTTTAAGGGTCTTCTAATGTTTGTTTTATATATGATGTTCAGGGTTCCCAGTTGGTTTTAGTGGGAGGAATAGGAAAAAGTACTTCCACACTATCCTTCCAGAAGCAGAAGTTTACTCATCAACATATAAATATTATCTATTATTTCTAATTTAAGGCAAAATAAGGTGGGGGGAAAAAGAAAAGAAAATGATATAAAAAGAAAACCTCTTTTGAACACATATCTCAGTCAATTATAATACAATATTTTGCTCCTTTTCAAAGCAATATTTTGCGAAATTACACCCCCTCTCTGTCTTTTCAAAATTGTAAAATATGACACATACGGAAGAGTACATACAACATAAAATGTACAATATACAATATAAATAGAATTTTTAAATGAACACCTCAATAACCACCCAGGTACAGAAATCAAGCATTCCTAATATCCTAAAAGTGCTTGTTATAACTTCTGACAAACCTGCTAGGGCCAGCCATTATGATAACTTCCACAATTAACTTCTAGGACTTTTTCATATGCATATGCCTCCTTTCTACATTAGGTTAAACAGCGTTTAACAAACAGTCTCTTTTTTCTTTCTTGATGTTGATCATTTGCCTTCTACTTTATATTTGCTGACACTTTTACCACTTCAAGTGCTTTTCTTTCTTTTGTGTAGATCCAAATTTCACTCTGATACTATTTCTTTACTTAAATACCTTTAACATTTTTAGTAAAAGTCTGCTGGCAATAAATTCTGTCTTCTTTGCTTTGAAAACTATTCATTTGTTAAATATTTTTGCTGAATAAAGAATTCTGGATTGGTATCTTTTATTCACTGCTTTAGATATGTTTTTATGCTTTATCTAACTTGCATGGTTTCTAGTAAGATATGTGTTTACATTCTTATTTTTGTTCCACTAAATGTAATGTTCCTTTTTTTTCTCTTGTCTTTAAGGCTTTCTCTTTACATGCTGTTTTCATTACTTGGCCTATGGTGTTCACACGTGTGTTTGCCTTTGTATTTATTCTGCTTGGGTTTTTCTGGACTTCTGAATCTGTAGTTTGTTGTCTTTCACTAATTTTAGAGAGTTCTTGGCTATTTTCTCTTTTCTTTTCATTTCTTCTTTTGTTGTTCCAATTACATGTAAGAGTATATTAAACATTTTGGTATTTACCTGTAGGATATTCTGATCTGTTGGCTGCTCAATTATCATTTATTTCCAATCTTTAGATCTCTTTGTGTTTCAGTTTGGTTAACTTCTATTGGCCTGTTTCAAGATGTCCAATTCTTTCTTCCACTAAGTACATATTCAGTCTTTTGTTAAGCCCATTAAAAGAACTTTTCATCAATGATATTGAGCTTTGCACTTACAGCATTTCCGTTTGACTCTATTAATAGGACCTAGTACTCTATGGAAAATCCACATTTTTTATGTGTTATTAACCTTTCCACTAGATCCTTTACCATAATCATAATGATTTTAAAGCCCTTATCTGATTGTTCCAACGTTTGGTCTATCTCTAGTTCTGTTTCTGTTGCTTGTTTTGTCCCCTTACAATAGGTAGTTTTTACTTGATTTTCTGTGTGTGTCAATTTTTTATTGAATACCAGGCATTATTAAAAAAAAAAAAAACTAGTTGAGACTGAAACAATATTTTTGCTTGGAAATGGGCTTACCTCTTTTTTTTGGAAAGGATGTTTGTGGGAGGCATTTATTCAACATAGCTGTAGTTCAACTACATTTCTGTTTTGTTGCACCACAGTTATCTTCAATGAATTACAAGCTTCGAATTGCTCCAGTGGAGCTCTGCCACTACATCAATATTAGTGGAAGGCCTGAAATGCCTGAAGTCTTTTTATCAGTATTCCTGTTCAACATCAGCTTTTAGCAGATCCTGCATACTTCTGTCACATGCAGAAGAGAACACTTTCTTTCCCTGTGTTGCCCTATCCTGGTGATATTATTACTTGTTACTCGGTGCACAGCTCATGATGAAGGCATGGGTATTTCTCTGTTTTCCAGGCACTCCTGCTGCATCCTCAAAACTTAGAAGCCTGTCACATCTCAAGGTCTATCTCATGTCTCCTTCCCTGCACCTAATATTTTTCTGTGAGCACCTGATGGAAGCTGTATTAGTCGATTTCTATTACCTGTAACAAAATATCTGGAACTGGGTGATTTATAAAGAAAACAAAACTTATTGCTTACAGTTTCAGAGGCTAGGAAATCCAGAGTCCAGAAAAAATATTTGGTGAAGGCCTTAGTGTTGGCAACAGTGACCCGGGGGCTTCACATGGCAGAAAGTGGCAGAGCAGAGAGAGACTAATGTGTCATGTGCTCTCCTTTTAAAGCCCTCAGAACCACTCCCCTGACCACTATTATTAATTCTTTCACCATGGCATGGTCCTACAATCTAATCACCTCTTCAAGGCCCTACCTTTTAATTACCATGATAGGACTTCCCACCCTCAGCAGTTAACAGTGGGGCTTAAGCTTCAGTGAGGTTGGGGGTGGCATCCAATCTATACCAGAAGCTAATAGGAAAATTGCTTAGGAGTATGTTTGTCAGGAGCTCACAGAAAGTCCCGTTTTTATAACTGAAAGTTTGTACCCTTTGACCAACATCTCTTTATGGAAAACAATATGGAAGTTCCCCCCCAAATTAAAAACAGAACTACCCTGTGTTTTCAATTTTAATTCTTCTCTGATACATGGGTTTAATGTGATAAGTTTTATAAGAAGTAATTTAGCAGTATCCTACAAGTTTGATATGGGGTATTATCAGTATTTTTCAGGTTAAAATGTTTTGCATATTTCATTATGAAGTCTTTTTAGACCCATAGGTTATTTAGAAGTAAAATTTTTGACTTACACACATATGGAGATTTTTATTTATCTTTTTATTATTGTTTTCTAACAGTGCATTATGGAAAGTCAGGACACTGCTTGACTGAAATCATCTAAGACTAAAATATATAGTTTATTTTTATAATTATTCATATTTTGGCTTATTTGGGGGTTATGTAATAAGTTACATAAACTTTAACAACATTATATCTTCCAGGAAACTGGAATTTTCATCATTTTCTACGTCATTCAATACATAGACATGCTGTTGTTCTTTATATATATATTTTTTTTTCCCTTTTTTTTTTTTTCCTTTTGATGGCTGGCTGGTATGGGGATATGAACCCTTGATCTTTAATATATTTATTCTTTCTTTTTAAATTATTTATTATAAGCATGTTATTATTACAAATCATGGTTTTTCTTTATGCCCTTTACCCAGCCTATCACTCCCCAAACCCCACCCCCTGCCTCCCTCCCATCTCAGGTATCCTTAGATTTATTTTTCCCTTCTGAAAATTCAATGTATTGTTTTGGTCTTTTCTTTCTTTCTTTCTTTCTTCCTTTCTTTCTTAGCATCCAGTTATGATTGAGAACAAGCAGTATTTCGCTTTCCTTGTCTGGCATATTTCACTTAACATAATTTTCTCCAGACTCATCCATGTTGCTGCAAATGGCAGAATTCCATTCTTTTTTATGGCTGAGTAGTATTCCTTTGTGTATATATACCGCATTTTCCTTATCCAGTCATCTGTCGATGGACACTTAGGTTGGTTCCATATTTTGGCTATTGTAAATAGAGCTGTGGTGAATATGGGAGTGCAGAAATCCCTTCGACATGATGATTTCTATTCCTCTGGATATATGTCCAGTAGTGGGACTGCTGGATCATATGGTAGTTCTATTTGTAGTTGTTTGAGGAACCTCCAAATTGTTTTCCATAATGGCTGTACTAATTTACAGTCCCACCAACATGTAGAAGAGTTCCCCTTTCCCTGCATCGTCACCAGCATTTGTGTCCTTGGTCTTTTTAATAACAGCCAATCTAACTGGGGTGAGATGATATCTCAATGTGGTTTTGATTTGCTTTTCTCTGATGACTAGTGATGTTGAGCATTTTTTCATATATCAGTAGGCCTTTTGTATGTCTTCCTTTGAAAAGCATCTATTCATCTCCTTTGCCCATTTTTTAACTGGATTATTTGTTTTTTTACTGTATAGTTGTTTGAGTTCTTTATATATTGTAGATATTAATCTCTTGTCATATGTATAGTTTGCAAATATTTTCTCCCATTCTGTAGGTTGTCTTTCTGCTCTGTCGATTGTTTCTTTTGCTGTGCAGAAGCTTTTTAATTTGATACAGTCCCATTTGTTTATTTTTTCTTTTGTCCCTTGTGCTTTAGGGGTCTTATTCATAAAGTCTCTGCCTGTCCTACTTCCTGGAGCTTTACCTCCTATGTTTTCCCTTAGTAATTTTATGGTTTGGGGTCTTATATGTCAGTCTTTAATCAACGTTAAGTTGATTTTGGCATATGGCAAGAGGTACAGGTCCAGTTTCATTATTCTATACAGAAGTCCAATTTTCCCAGCACCATTTAGTGAAGAGGCAGCCTTTTCCCCAATGTATGTTCTTGTTGTCTTTGTCAAAGATCAGTTGGCTGTAAGCATGTGGGTTGGTTCCTTGGTTTTGTATTCTGTTCCATTGGTCCAAGTGTCTGTTTTTGTGCTAGTACCATGCTGTTTTGGTTACAACAGCTTTGTAATATAATTTGAAGTCAGGTAGTGATATGACTCCAGTTTTATTTTTATTTTTATTTTTTTGCTCAGGATAGCTTTGGCTGTTCAGGGTTTTATGTAGTTGCAGATAAATGTTAGGATTGCTTTTTCTATTTCTGTGAAGAATGACATTGGTATTTTGATGGGGATTGCATTGAATCTGTTGATTGCTGTGGGCAGAATAGACATTTTCATGATGTTAATTTTTCCCATCCAAGAGCATGGTGTGTCTTTCCCTCTTTTTGTGTACTCTTTAATTTCTCTCAGTAGTGATTTGTAATTCTCATTGTAGTGATCTTTCACCTCCTTCGTTAAATTGATTCCCAGGTATTTTATATTTTGGGTGACTATTGTAAATGGACTCTCTTTCTTGACTTCTTTTTCTGCTAGTTCATTAGTGGAATATAAGAATGCTATTGATTTGGTGGTGTTAATTTTTTATCCTGCAATATTACTGAAATTGTTGATCAGCTCTAAGAGTTTTTTAGTAGAGTCTATAGGTTTTTCTATATTAAGCTCATGTCATCTGCAAACAGGGATAGATTGACTTTGTCCTTTCCAACCTGGATGACCTTTATTTCTTTCCCTTGCCTCATTGCTCTGGCTAGTAATTCCAATACTATGTTAAAATAGGAGTGGTGAGAGGGGCATCCTTGTCTTGTTCTTGTTCTTAAAGGAAAAGCTTCCAACCTTTCCTCATTTAGGATGATATTGGTTTGTCATAAATGGCTTTTATTGTGTTGGGATACTTTCCTTCTACACCTAATTTGCTGAGTCTTTCTCATGAAGAGATTTTGTATTTTGTCAAAAGCTTTTTCTGCAACTATTGAGATAATCATGTGGTTTTTGTCCTTGATTTTGTTGATGTGGTGTATCACATTTATTGATTTTCATATGTTGAACCATCTTTGTATCCCTGAGATGAATCCCAATTGATCATGGTGTATAATTTTTTTGATGTATTGGTGTATTCTGATTGTAAATATTGTGTTGAAGATTTTTGCATCTATGTTCATCAATGATATTGGCCTGTAATTTTCTTTTTGTTGTTGTTGTATCTTTGTCTGGTTTTAGTATCAGGGTGATTCTGGCCTCATAGAATGAGTTGGGAGAATGGCTTCTGTTTCCATTTTTTGGAAAGTTTGAAGACAAATGGTACTAATTCTTCTTTAAAGGTTTGATAAAATTCAGCTGTAAAACCATCTGGTCCTGGACTTTTCTTTTTTGGAAGGTTGCTGATTACTGCTTCAATCTCTTTATTTTTTATTAGTCTGCTTAGGTTTTCTGTTTCTTCTTGGTTCAGGCTTGGAAGTTTGTATTTGTCCAAAATTTATCCATTTCCTCCAGATTTTCATATTTATTGGTGTATAGTTGTTTATAATAGTCTCTGATGATTCTTCGTCTTTCTGTGGTGTTGGTTGTAGTGTCTCCCTTTTCATTTCTGATTTTCATTATTTGGCTCTTCTCTCTCTCTTTTTTTTTCTTTTTTCTTTTGTTAACCTAGCTAATGGTTTGTCTATTTTATCTTCTAAAAAAACCAACTTTTCGTTTCATTGACCTTTTATATTGTTTTCTGGGTCTCTATTTCATTTAGTTCTACACTGATCTTAATCATTTCTTTTCATCTATAGTTTTAGGATTGGATTGTTATTGTCTTCCTAGCTCTTTCAGGATAGTGTTTGGTTATTTATTTGAATGCTTTCCTTCCTTTGATGTAAGTGTTTATTGCAATAAACTTCCCTCTTAGTACTGCTTTTACAGTATCCCACAGGTTTTGGTATGATGTATGTTTGTTTCATTAGTTTCAAAAAAATTTTTTTGATTTTCTGTTTAATTTCTCCTTGGACCCATAGGTCATTGAGGAGTCTGTTGTTTAGTTTACATGCACTTGTATAGTTTCCAGAGGTTCACTTGTTATTGATTTCCACTTGTAATCCATTGTGATCTGAAAAGATACTTGAAATTATTTCAATTTTTTTCAAATTTGCTGAGACTTGATTTGTGACCTAACATGTGGTCTATCCTGGAGAATGTTCCATGTGCTGATGAGAAGAATGTGTATTCTGTAGTTGTTGGATGAAATGTTCTGTAGATGTCTGACAGGTCCAATTGGTCTAAGGTAAGTTTAAGTCATGTGTTTCTTTGTTGATTTGTTGCCTGGAAAATTTGTCAATGCTGAGAGGGGGGTGTTCAGATCACCCACTATTATTGTATTAGGGTCTATCTCTTTCTTTAGGTCTAATGGTGTTTGCTTTACATATCTGGGTGCTCCAGTGTTGCATGCATACATATTTATGATTGTTATGTCTTCTAACTAGATAGATCCCTTTAGCATTATATAATGGCATTTTTTGTCTTTTCTTATGGTTTTTGGTTTGAAGTCTCTTTTATGCTATATAAAAATAGCTACTCATGCCCATTTTTGGTTTCCATTTGCATGGTATATTTTTTTCCATCCCTTCACGTTTAGTCTGTGTGTGTCTTTATAATTGTGGTGGGTCTCTTGAAGACAGCCCATAGTTGGGTCTAGTTTTTTAATCTGATCAGTCTGTGTCTTTTGAATAGGGAGTTTAATCCACTTACATTTAGGGTTGTTATTGACAGATATTGCTTTACTTCCGACATTATATTGCTTTTAGTTTAGGTGTTTTAAATATAATTTGTCCCTTTCTCCCCCTTTTATTTTTCATCTTCAATACTAGTTAGATTTTTAAGGTGACATGATATAGCTTCTTTCTCATTATGTTTGCATTTTGGTTTTAATGGTGGGTTTTGCTCTTTCTTGTAAATCCATGATAGTGATTATCTTTTTTTAGATTCTGGATGCAGGACTCCTTTGAGCATTTCTTGCAGGGCTGGTTGTGTGGTAGTGAGCTCCCACAATTTTTGATTGTCTGGGAAATATACTATTTCTCCCTCATTTCTGAAGGATAATCTTGCTAGATATAGAATTCTTGGCTGGCAATTTTTATCTTTTCGTATTTCGAATATATCATCCCATTTTGTTTTCTGGCTTATAAAGTTTCAGCTGAGAAGTCAGCTATTAGTCTAATGGGGGCTCCCTTATAGTTGACTTCACAGTTTTCTCTTGCTGCTTTTGAATTCTCTCTTTGTCTGTGAGTTTTGCCAGTTTGACTACAATATGTCTAGGAAAGGATCTTTGTGGATTGAATCTATTTGGGGATCTTTGGGCTTCTTGTACCTGAAGGTCTGCATCTCTCTTTATACCTGGGAAATTCTCTGTTATTATTTCCTTGAATAGGTTTTCAATGCCTTTTTCTTTCTTTTTCCCTTCTGGAATACCCATGATTCAGATGTTTGTGGATTTTGAGGTTGTCTACTAGCTCTTTCAGGTTTTCTTCATTTTTTAAAATTCTTTCTTCCTGCCTGAGTTATTTTTGGTCTGCCTGAGTTATTTCAAAAAGGCCATCTCTGAAGTCTGAAATTCTTCTGCTTGTTCTAGCCTGCTGCTCAAGCTTTCATTGCATTAATCTTTGATTTCTAGGAGTTCTGTTACATTCTTTTTTGAGGTATTAATCTCTTTGTAAATTTCCTCCGTCATGTCTGGGTTATTTTTTCTTATTTCTCTAATTGATTCTTCTCTTATCTCTTTGAGTTTTCTTAAGATCAGCTCTCAGAACTCTTTTTCACATATCTCATGGGTTTCTTGCTCTATGGGGTCTGTTACTTGAGAATTACTATATTCCTTTGGTATTGTCATATCTTCTTGTTTATTTGTAGTTCTAATGTTTTTTCATTCATGTTTGGTAGGACACTAGTTTCTTCTATTACTTTGGAGTGGGCTATGAGGGGAAAGACTTCCTCTTCTATTTGTAGGCTCCACTTTGACTCTTCTTGTATCCATGCAATTGAGTATGTGGTGGGCTGCCGAGGCTCCTGACCAGTCACTGGGTGTGCCTTTTCCTGAGCTTGGGGCAGGTGCAGGCTGGCAGCTGAAGTCAGGGGCCAGGTCACAGGAGAGAGCTGCACTCATCTGGGGTGCCCACTCAGTCAGACAGTGCCTTCTCTGTGGCTTGGGGTGGGCGTGAGCCAGTGCCAGAAGTCACAGCCTGGGTCGCGGGAGCATAATATATTTTTTCATATGCTACTATATATTATACAGCACACAGATACAACACACACCCCCTAAGATATTTTTGTTTAGTATTCCTCTTATTATGTTGCAACAATTCTACCTCTTCTTGATATTCAGAGTCAATTATGCTGGTCAATTACCAGCATGTTGACACCATTCAGTGCTTGCTGACCTACTGGCACAAGAGGCACAATGAGCTATAGCTTTCATTTTAATGGTGCCTAGTGTGTCTCCTGGGGGAAAAAAACCTCACTTTAGGATCCGAGACCTCTAAACCAACAACCTAGAATTCCAGATATGAGAAGCATGAACTCCCCAAGGAAGATATTGTGTGTGATGGTGAGACTACTCATCCTCCACCCCTAGTTCTTCAAACTCATGTATGTGTTGGGTACACAGCACCACATAATGGCTATAGGTTAAAGGTGTGTACTCATCAGTGTACAGACACTTAAAACTTCAAGAATTGTGTTAGATCCTGCTTCTTCTACTACAGTAGCTCTTATGAACAGCACATGCCCCACTCTTCCCTACCTCATCCTCTCCAAAATATTGAAATGTGTAAGCTTTGATTATGTGAACTTTCTGATAGCCAAGAAATGGTAAAATAAAATATTAAGGCATGAAAACATTTTCCTCTTTATAAATGAAACCTAAGGAGACTTTAGATTGAGTACAGTCCTGAAACCCAACCATGAATTTTAAAAATTCCTCAACTTAAAATGACCCATCTCTGACAAGTGGTGGAAATGTGTAAAGGGAGTGCTTTCTGATGTATGGTCTAGCAAAATATACTTATGTATATGTCTTCAGTACACCACACTAGATGTTATGGGCTACAGAGGGACTATGCCAGCTGATTTCTATTAAAGTGTTTTCCAGATTGGATCCCTGAAAGAAAGTTGAGGTTCTTTTTCCTATTGAGCTCATTTGCAAGTCACTGGACCTGTTCCCTAGGGGAGCCAGAGAAATCTTAGTCTGTGATGGGGCCTTCTGAAAGAAGAACAGGCATGAGTCTGGAGCTATACCCCAGGGAGTGCCTATAGTCTCCATCAGTGATATGGCACAAGGCTAAGTCTTACCTCATTTAATGGTGAATGAGTGGAGGAGGCACCATGGGCTAAACCTATGTGGAAGAGTCTTCTATCAGAAAATGATGTGCAAAACACTTTTGTAAACTCATTAATATGTTATATTAGCATTTCACTGTCCAGGTTTTATTGGATACTCTTTCTTCCCTTAAATATCTATCCTGCATGTAAAAATTCCTGTAGTTTTAGTTCTCCCTGTAAATCCCATGTTTCAGTTACTCTAAGACTGAATTGAAGTGTGATTTCTCTCTAATGATACAACTTTCATTTCAGCTTGCAAGCAAGGTGACATGTTTATCATAGCCAAACATGCAAGCACGTCCCATTGTCTTACGTTTTATGTAGATCTGAATGCCTATTTCTTTTAGTCCGTTTTGTGTTGCTGTAACAGAATTGCCTGAGACTGGGTAATTTATAAAGAAGAGAGGTTTGTTTGGCTTACGATTCTGGGACAGCTGCATCTGGTATGGACCTCAGACTGCTTCTACTCATGGTGGAAAGGGGCAGGGAGCCAGCAGGTACAAGCAGATCGCATGGCAAGAGGAAGCAAGAAAGGAAGCGAGAGAGAGAGAGAGAGAGAGAGAGAGAGAGAGGAGGTGCCAGAGTCCTTTAAACAATCAGGTCTTGTGGGAACTAATAGAGTGAGAACTCACTCACTACCCCTTCTTCCCCAGGGAGAGCATTAATACATTACTGAGGGATCCGCCCCCATGACTCAATCAGTTTCCAACACTGCCACATTGGAGATCAAATTTCCACATGAGTTTTGGAGGGGAAACCACATCCAAACTCCATCATTCCGCCCCTGGTCCCCCAAAACTCATGTTCCTCTCACATACAAAATACAATCATTCTATCCCAACAGTCCCAAACTTAAAAGTTTGTTCCAGCATCAACTTAAAAGTCCAAAGTCCAAAGTCTCCTCTGAGACCAAAAGCAGAAGTCCTTCCAGCTGTGAACCTCTAAAAGTCAAAACCAAATCTATCTACTGCCAAGATACAATGGTGGAACAGGTATTGGGTACACATTCCCATTCCAAAAGGGAGGAATAGGCCAGAAGAAAGGACAAACAGGCCCCAAACAAGTCCAAAACCCAGCAGGGCAGGCATTAAATCTCAAGGCTGGCAAATCAAGTACCTTAATTCCATGTTCGACTGCTTCTGCACACTGGTGTGGGGTTGGGTCCCCAAGTCCTTGGGCAGCTCTGCTCCTATGGCTTTCCTGGTCTCAGGCCACACTTCACTTCTCCCACTCTGGTAGCTCTACAGGTCTGGGGTCTCCGTGGCAGTCCTGCTCTCATGGCTCCACTAGGCATGGCACTCTTGGGGTTTCTCTGCTGCAACTCTGATCCCACATTTCTGCTCAGCATTGCTCTAGGGAAGGCTGTCTGCAGTGACTCCACCCCTGCAACAGATCTCTTCCTGGGCCCCCAGACTTTTCCATACATACTTTGAAATCTGGGTGGAGGCTCCCAATCCTTCCAAGCTCTGGCATTCTGTGAACCTGCAGACCTAACACCACGTGGATGCTGCCAAGACTTCTGGCTTGTATTTTCTAAAGCTGCAGGCCCAGCCACACCTGGGGCCAATTTAGCCACAGACAGAGCAGCCAAAGCAGCTGGGTTGCTGGTGCTGGAAGCAGCTTCTCAAGGTGGCCCTGGGCAGCAAGCCCATGGAGGGTGCCTCGGGCCTGTTCCACAAGACCATTCTGTCTCCCTAGGCCTTTGGGCCTGAAATGGAAGGGTTGGCCCCAGAGGCTTCTGCAATGCCTTCAGGGCCTTTTTCTCCTTCTCTTGATAATCCCTTTCCTTTGAACTAATCTTCCTAGCTAATGGTCGCTGGGCTGCACCATTGCATGCTCTCTGCTTTTCTACCACATGGCCATGCTGAAAATTTTCCAAATCTTTATGCTCTGCTCCCTTTTTAAATTCTGGCTTCACATCATGCCTTTTCTGCCATAACTAAGCATAGGCTGTTAGAAATAACCATGCAGCATCCTTACTGCTTTGCTGCTTGGAAATTTCTTCTGCCAGATACTCTGGTTCACAACTCTTAAGTCCACCTTTCACAAAGTCCAAGAGCATGGACACAATGCAGCCAAATTCCTTGCTATGGTGTAGCAAGGGTGATCTTTGCCCCAATTCATGATAAGTTCCTCATTTCTATTTGAGACCTCATCATCCACATGGTCTTTACTGTCCGCATATCTATCAGCATTCTGCTCACCACCACATAAGTCTCTAAGGCATTCCAAACTTTTCCTCGTCTTTCTGTCTTCTTCTAAGTCCTCCAAACTCCCCCAACCTTTGCCCATTACCCAGTACCAAAGCTACATCCACATTTCCAAGTATCTGTATAGCAACACCCCACTCCTGGTACCAATTATCTGTTTTGTGCTGCTATAACAGAATACCTGAGACTGGGCGACTTATAAAGGAAAGAGGTTTATTTGGTTTACAATTCTGGGAGAGCCAGCATCTGGCATGTGCCTCAGGCTGCTTCTCCTCATGGCAGAAAGTGGTAGGCTGCGAGTGGGTACAAACAGATCATGTGGCAAGAGGAAGCAAGAGAGAGAAGCAAGAGATGCCAAGATCCTATAAAAAATAAGCTCTTGCGGGAACTAATAGAGTGAGAACTCACTCATTAATCCCTCCTCCCCCAGGGAGAGCATTAATCCATTCATGAGGGATCCATCCCCCATAACTCAATCAGTTTCCAACACTGTCGCATTGGGGATCAAATTTCCACATGAGTTTTAGAGGGGACAACACATCCAAACTCCATCACTCTTCTTTCATTTTGTCTATTTCTATGACCAGAAAATCCAAGGTGATTTTAGTTTGGTGTTCTTTTTACAGTTATGTTACAGTAGCTAATTCCTTCTATTCTAGAATTCCCTGCTCCTGTGAATTCTGCCCTTAAAGGACCACTTATTTTTCAGCTGAAAAATTGCACTCACCACATTTCTGAACTAAAACTGCTTCAAATTTGTGCTTACCCGGAAGGGTTGGTACATCCGAGACTTTGTGTTCTTTCATCAAGCTTTTTGTAGCAGGATGCTGAAATGAGACTCTTCCTGTCCGAGAATTTCCACCAGGCCTGAAAGCTGAGTACATTAAGTGCCAGATAAACACAATTCCTAAAACAACATGCTATGCTATTATCTTTGGAGTGAAATTAACTAAACATGAAAAAAACTTTACTTCTGTTAAATAAAGCCTCAATAACCTTCATCAGTTTAGAAAACCAATTTAACAATTCTTCCTTTACCAATATTATACTCCTGTTACTTAGACTTTATTAAAGTATGCTGTATTATACTTTTTTTACTTAGAATACAATTTTTAAAAATATTTTTTCTTACAGCAACTATAAACAAGAGAAATTGAAAGAAAGATTCTATTTTTTTTTCATTGCTTAATGTTTACAAAAACATATTGCTGTAAGAAACATTATAGTGTGAATAGGTTTGAAGGGAGGGGAATGTTGGAAAGTATCACTGTGCTACTGAAGGATTTATACAGCACATTCATGATATAAAATAAATGATGTTGAGCAATAAAAGACAACTGCTTTTATTTATATCATTTATTTTATATTATGCATTTTCAATATAAGGTCGTCAATAGCGTCCTAAAACATCCCAACATCCAACATCCCCCTGCCCTGAACCTTATTCACAATGTGGTGTTGTAATAGACTTTTCACTTCTAAATATTGTAAGATTTTATTGTACAAGATGCTCTCATGACAACCCAGCCAGAGATTATATTTGTCTAGCTGCTCTTAAAACTGGCAGTGGCCATGTGACTAGGTTGTGTCACATGAGAATTTAAGCAGAAGTGTATGCATGTCACTTGAAACTATGGGCCATAGAATTTTGAGCTTGACTTGACCAGTCTCTCTTTTTCCTCCTATTGTCTGGATCACAGATGTGGCAGCAGTCAGGCTTTGACCTTGCAGATGAATACAATGCCTTAGTGAGTATAGAACAATATGGAAGGAAACTGCTTTCCTGAATGATCCTCTGGAGCGATGTTTCCACATAAGCCTAGAGTAGTAGGACTGTAACATGTCTTCTAAGATGTAGCTGCAGCATCCAAAGTGATCTCTATTTCCAGTGTCCCTACTTTGTTCTCTCTCTCCTCCTGACATTAGAGTGATGGAATTGAAGTACTGTTCTGAGTGTGCTTAATAAACCTTCAAAGACTTTATTTGCCTCTGAAATAAATTCCACTATCTGTACCCAACTGATCTTTCAATCTCATCCTTAATGTCTCCGGCTGATCTTAGCATTTACTCCTTATAATTGTGTGTTTGTGTGTGTGTATACACACTGATTCCCTTCCTTTGCTCTAAAATGTGTTTCCTTTTATCTCTTTGCTGAAATCTGAGTCATTCTTCAAGATCTATTAGAAATGGCATTTCTTCTGTGAAACCATCTAAAATCCTTCTCAATATAATTAATTTTTGCTTTTATAGTAAACCAGACACTTTATTTATAACATTATTTTAACACACATCACTTCTTGCTTAATGGTATGTCTGTCCAATTTAAGATACAGATTTTTCGAGAGTAAGAACTTTTCTTTATTCATCTTTAAAAATCCAGTAGCAATGCAAATGCTGGTTTTGAAGGCCTTTGAGGTATAATAATGACAAATAGGGAACATGTAAAGCAATTAGTTTTGACTTCAGAGTTTAATTGGGCTGATAACAAAGTTACAAATTTGAAAATTTCTTAACATTAAACTATTCTTGAAAAGGTTTGGAGATGTATAAGGGACAATTTCAAAAGTGAAGATTAACAACAATCTGCTTATATAGACATTCACTGTCTTGAACCAAATGTCACAAGCAATGGAGGGAGGCCAAACTAGCTAAATGTTGTTTTAATTTACAAATTGGATCTTGGGGACAATAGTGAAGATGCTTTTTCCAATTAGTCTCATTGCAAGATACAAAATCTGTTCCTAGTAGAAAGGGGTCAGGGCAAGCCTGAGGAATTGCCAAGACACTAGGGAGGTACACATTGCTACTGCCTGGGGCCACCATCAGATATGTGGTATAGAACAAATTACACTCAGAGGTGAAAGAGAGAAAAAGTCACAATCGGCTGAATCTTCTCTAAGGGAAATAAATAGTACATCAGGGATTCTTAGAGGGTGGCATTAGTCACCCTTCTGTATTTTCCACATTCAAAATATGTGATGTTAGTATCCAGAGCCCAGTTCACAGAGTAAGTTTCTCTCCTAATATTCATTCTACAAATATAAAAATCTCCTGAATTCTAATTTCCATCCTGCTCCCTAAGCCAATTGCATACTCAATGCTAAACTAAGGGCAGCCATTCCCTCTAGAGGCTCAGCCCCCACTCCAATTGTGAACAACGTGATATAGAAAACTCACCAAGTTAGTCTATTGCCTCACATATTGGGTAATGCTAATTTCCTTTACATTTTAAAAAATTTTACTTGACCAATAAAATTGTATAAATTTATGATACAAATCACAATGTTTTGAAATATGTATATATTGAGGAATGGTTAAATTGAGCTAATTAATATATGTGTTACCTCACATAGTTATCATTTTTGTAGAGAGAACATTTAAAATCTACTCTCAGCCTTTTTTAAGAATACAATATATTGTTAACTACAGTCACCATGTTGTATAATAAATCTCTTTAATTTATTCCTATCTAACTGAAATTTTTATATCCCTTGACCAACATATCCCCGTCCCCTAGTCTCTGGTAACTACCATTCTACTCTCTACCTCTATGAGATCAAGATTCTTAGATTCCTCCTGACTGAAATCATGTGGGATTCAACTTTCTATGCCTGGTTTATTTCGTTTAACATGATGTTCTCCAAATTCATCTAAGATATTGCAAATGACAGGATTTCTTTCTCTTTTATGGTCCTTTTCATTTTTTTCTATAGTTTTTCAGGCTCAGCAATATCCAAAGTATTTATCTTATTGTCTTTAGTTTCATGTCACAGTAGATACTGTCTCTTGTTCCTCTTCAAGTATTGTGTATGCCTATTAATCTTGACTCTAAGAGCATTTCTTCTTCTATCTCAAGATTTATATCAGCTGAAGAATTCCATATTGATGATCTAAAATTGCTGAAAGCCTATTTCCAGAAATCCAATGAGGATTATAAAACCATAAGTTTTGTACTCCTTTTCCTTATGTTTCATGCAAAAAGAAACCAAAAGAAGTAGAAGTGACTATATTTCTGTCACACAGTGTGACTTTAAGTCAAAAACTAGCTCTAGAGAAAAAGATGGTCTTTACATAAGAATAAAAGAGTTAATTCAATAAGAAGATATAATTGTAAACAAACATCTACTCAACATCAGAGCACCTAAGTATATAAATCAAATATTGACAGATCTGAAAGGAGAAATTGACAGCAATACAAAAATAGTAGGAGACTTCAAAACCCCACTTTAATAATAAGACATCTGGGCACAAAATTAATAAAGAAACAGTGAACTTAAACAATACTATAACCAAATGGCCCTGTCAACATATACAGAACTTTTCACCCAACAGCAGAAGAAAGCACATACTTCTCAAGTGCACACTGAACATTCTCCAGAACATATCTCTTATTAGGTCACAAAACAAATATTAACACATTTTAAAAGACTGAAATCATAGCAAGTATATTTTCAGACCACAATGTAATGAAAATAGCAAAATACACAAATTCACGAATACATGGAAACTAAGTAACACACTCGAACAATCACTTTTCCAAAAAAAAAGAAAGAGAATTTAAAAAAAACCTCTAGATAAAAGAAAATAAAAACACAAATTAGCAAAACTTATGAGATGCAGCAAAAGAAGTTCTAAGAGGGAAGTTTATGGAAAGACACAACTATAAGAAAAAGAAGAAAGTCTACAGCCATATCAGCCTGAATGTGACTGATGTCTGATCAATCTCCTCTGATTGCAGAAACTAAGAAGGGTCAGGTCTGGTTAGTACTCAAATGGGAGACTGCCTGGGAATACCGGGTGCTATATCTTTTGAAGATAAGAAATGAGAAGAAACTTGTGAAATAACCTAACTTTATACCTCATGGAACTAGAAAAAGAAAAATAAATAAACATAAAGTTAGCAGACAGTTGGAAATAATAAAGATCAAAGTAGAAGTAAATCAAATAAAAACAGAAAAGCTATAGAAAAAAATGAACCAAACTATGAATTGTTTTTTTGAAAAAATAAACAAAATTGACAAACCCTTAGCTAAAGTAGTTAAAAAGAAAGTGAGAAGTCTCAAATAAAATCAGAAATAAAAGAGTAGAAATTACAATGGATACCTCAGAAATAAAAAAGATCATAAAGGACTATCATGAACAATTATATTCTTTATTTTATTTTATTTTTTTTTTGGTGGCTGGCTGGTACTGAGGTCCAAACACGTGACCTTGGTTTTGTCAGCACCATGCTCTACCAACTGAGCTAACTGGCCAAGCCATGAACAATCATATTCTAACAAATTGAATAACCAATAAGAAGTGGATAAATTTCTAGAAATGTACAACTTACCAAGACTGAATTGAAGACAAATAGAAAGCCTGAGAATATTAATAAGAAGAGTCTGAAGTAGTAGTAAAAAGCCTCCTGATAAAGAAAACCCCAGGACCAGAGGATTTTATGAGCAAATTCTTCCAAACATTCAAAAAATGAATACCAATATTTCTCAAACATTTCCAAAAATAGAAATATTGAATGTACTGCCAAACTCATTTTATGAGGCTATCATCACCTGATACCAAAGCCAGAAAAGGACACCTCAAGAAAAGAAAAGTCCAGGACAATGTCACTAATATATATACATTTAAAAATCTTCAATAAAATCACTGCAAACTCACTTTCGCAACACACCAAAAGATCGTGCAACAAATGGGGTTTATCCCTGGGCTGCAAATTTGATTTATCATAGCAAATCAATCATTGTACTACACCACATTAACAGAGTGAAAGATAAAACCACATGATTATCTCAACAGATGCAGAAAAAATATTTGACAAAGTTTTACATCTATTCATGAAACAAAATAAACCTTTCTGTTTTTCAGTGTTTTTTAAAATTTATTTTTATTTTTATTTTATTTTATTTTGTCAATATACAATGTGGTTGATTATTGTGGCCCGTTACTGAAACCTCCCTCCCTTCTCCCTCTCCCCCCTCCCTCCTCCCTCTCCCCCCTCCTCCCTTTCCCCCTCCCTCCCAACAATCTCTTTTCTGTTTGCTTGTCGTATCAACTTCAAGGAATTGTAATTATTGTGTTTTCTTCCCTCCCCCCCACAGGTTGTTTGTGTATTTATTTATTTATTCTTTAGCTCCCATAAATAAGTGAGAACGTGATATTTCTCTTTCTGTGCCTGACTCGTTTCACTTAATATAATTCTCTCTGTGTCCATCCATGTTGTTACAAATGGCAGTATTTCATTCTTTTTTATAGCAGAGTAGTATTCCATTGTGTAGATATACCACATTTTCCATATACACTCATCTGATGATGGACATTTGGGCTGGTTCCAGCTCTTAGCTATTTTAAAGAGTGCTGCAATGAACATTGGGGAACAGGTATACCTTCGACTTGATGATTTCCATTCCTCTGGGTATATTCCCAGCAGTGGGATAGCTGGGTCATATGATAGATCTATCTGTAATTGTTTGAGGAAATTCCATGCCATTTTCCACAGAGGCTGCACCATTTTTGCAGTCCCACTAACAATGTATGAGAGTTCCTTTTTCTCTGCAACCTTGCCAGCATCTATCATTCATGGTCTTTTGGATATTAGCCATCCTAACTGGGGTGAGATGGTATCTCAGTGTGGTTTTGATTTGCATTTCCCGAATGCTGAGTGATGTTGAGCATTTTTTCATGTGTCTGTTGGCCATTCACATATTTTCCTTTGAGAAATGCCTGTTTAGCTCTTTTGCCCATTTTTTAATTGGGTTACTTGTTTTTTTTTGTAAAGTTGTTTGAGTTACTTGTATATTCTGGATATTAATCCTTTGTCAGATGTATATTTTGCAGATATTTTCTCCCACTCTGAGGGTTGTCTTTTAACTCTGTTAATTGTTTCTTTTGCTGTGCAGAAGCTTTTTAGTTTGATATAATCCCATTTGTTTATTATTCCTTTGGTTGCCTGTGCTTTTGGGGTTATATTCATGAAGTCTGTGCCAGTCCAACTTCCTGAAGTGTTTCTCCTATGTTTTCTTTCAGTAGTTTTATTGTTTCAGGGTGTATATTTAATTCTTTAATTCATTTTGAGTTGATTTTGGTATACGGTAAGAGGTATGGGTCTAGTTTCATTCTCCTGCATATTGATATCCAGTTATCCCAGCACCATTTGCTGAAGAGGCAGTCTCTTCCCCAGTGTATAGGCTTGGTGCCTTTGTCAAAGATCAGATAGCAGTAAGTGTGTGGGTTGATTTCTGGATTCTCTATTCTATTCCATTGATCAGTGTGTCTGTTTTTATACCAGTACCATACTGTTTTGGTTATTATAGCTTTGTAGTATAGTTTAAAGTCAGGTAGTGTTATGCCTCCAGCTTTATTTATTTATTTATTTATTGCTCTGAATTGCTTTGGCTATGCGTAGTCTTCTGTTAGTCCATAGAAATGTCTGTATAGTTTTTTCCATTTCTGAGAAAAATGTCATTGGAATTTTAATGGGGATTGCATTGAATTTGTATATCACTTTGGGTAGTATGGACATTTTCACAATGTTGATTCTTCCAATCCAAGATCATGGGATATCTTTCCATCTTCTTGTGTCCTCTTTAATATCTCTCAGCAGTGGTTTGTAGTTCTCATTATAGAGATTTCTCACATCCTTGGTGAACTCAATTCCTAAGTATTTTATTTTTTGGTGGCTATTGTAAATGGGCAAGCTTTCTTGATTTCCCTTTCTGCATGTTCACTATTGGAGAATAGAAATGCTACTGATTTTTTTGTGTTGATTTTGTATCCTGCTACTTGGCTGAAATCATTTATCAACCCCAAGAGTTTTATTGTGGAGGTTACAGGCTCTTCAATATATAGGACCATGTCATCTGCAAAGAGGGACAGTTTTATTTCATCTTTTCCAATCAGGATGCCCTCTATTTCCTTCTCTTCTCTGATTGCTCTGGCTAGTACTTCCAACACTCTGTTGAATAGGAGTGGTGAGAGTGGGCATCCTCATCTAGTTCCTGTTCTTAAAGGAAAAGCTTTCAGCTTTTCCCCATTCATGATGATATTGGCAGTGGGTTTATCATATATGGCTTTAATTATGTTGAGATAGTTTCCATCTATACCTAACTTATAGAGAGTCTTTATCATGAACGAGTGTTGAATTTTTCAAATGCTTTTTCAGCATCTATAGAAATGATCATGTGGTCCTTGTGTTTGATTTTATTGATATGGTGTATCACATTTATTGATTTGCATATGTTGAACCAACTTTGCATTGCTGGGATGAATCCCATTTGATCATGGTGTATAATTTTGCATATGTGTTGCTATATTCTGTTAGCTATTATTTTATTGAGGGTTTTGCATCTATATTCATCTAGGATATTGGCCTGTAGTTTTCTTTTTTAGTAGTATCTTCACCTGGTTTTGGTATCAGAGTGATGTTTGCTTCATAGAATTTAAAAAAATAAACCTTTCAACAAAATAGAAATTTCCTCAATGCAATGAATGTCATTTTTGAAGCACCCGCAACTAACCTCACAATAAGTGGGATATAACTGAAAGCTTTTCCTCTAAGATTTCATACAAGGCAGGGATGCTGGCTCTCGCTACTTCTGTTCAACATAATACTGGAAGAACTAGCAAGGGCAATCGGGCAATCAGACCAAAAAAAAAAATATCAGAAAACAAGAAGTAAAATGTTCCCTGTTTGCAGATTGTATGATCTTATATGTAGAAAGCCCTAAAGATGCTACTAAAAAAAAAGACTGTTAGAACTAATAAATGAATTCAGCAAAGTCGCAGAATACAAAATCAAATTATAATAGAAGAAAATGGAAAAACTCCTTGGTATTGGCTTGCCAATGATTTTTTTGTATATGATAGCAGAAGCTCAGGCAACAAAAGCAAAAATAAAAAATGGGACTATGTCAAACTAAAAAACTTCTGCACAGCAAAGAACACAATGACAAAATTAAAAGACAGCCTATAGAACAGGAGAAATTATTTGGTTATAAAAATATATTCACACAAAATAAAAATATAAAACAAAAAATATATTCACAGAATTCAATAGCAAAATAAATAAGTAAATAGTAAAATAACTCAACTGAAAAATGGGCAAAGAATTTGAATAGACATTTTCCAAAAAAGACATACAAATGACCAACAGGTACGTGAAAAGGTGCTCATCATCACTAATTGTCAGGCAAATGCAAATCAAAACCACAATGAGATATCGCTTGTTAGGATGGCTATTATCAAAAAGATAGGAAGTACAAAGTATTGGCAAAGCGGTGGAAAGAAGAGAACCCTTGGATACCAACCCTTGTTGTTATGAATGGAAATTAGTACCATTATGGAAAACAGTATAAAGTTTTCTCCAAAAATTAAAAATAGAATAACCATATGATTCATCAATCCCTCTTCTGGGTATATACCCAAGGGAAATAAAATCAGTGCCTCAAAGAAATATCTATGTTGCCATGTTAATTGCAGCATTATTTACAGTAACCAATATATGGAAATAACCTAAGCACCCATGGGTGCATAAAATGGATAAAGAAGTTTATATATATGAGTATATATAATGTATGTGTATATATCTTTATATATGCATATATACACTAGTGTGTGTGTATATATCTATGAATATCATTAAGCCTTTAAAACAAGGAGATTCTGCCATTTGCAACAACATGAATAAACTGGAAGGACATTATGCTAAGTGAAATAACCCAGACACAGAAAGAAAAATATTGCATAATGTCACTTAGATGTAGAATATAAAAAATATTTGAGCTGATGGATATATTAAGCACCCAGGTATGATCATTGCGCACAGTATGAATGTACCCAAATATCCTATTGTACTCCTTAAATATACACAATTACCATGGCTCAATTAAGAAAAATAAATTTAAAAAAGAGAAAAACAAGAGAAAGAGATTAGAATAATGGTTATCATGGGCAGGGAAAGGGAATAGGGAGAGGAAGCCAGGGAAAAGTTGGTAGATCAGTACAAAGTTACAGTGTTACAATTGGACAGGAAGAATAAGTCTGGTGCTCTAGGGTGACAATAGCTAATAATATTTATGTTTCTAGGTCGTCAGAAAAGAGGATCATGAATGTTATAATCACAAAGAAATGATAAACGTTTAGGTGATAGAGATGCTAAATATTCTGATTAGATCATTATGCAATATATGAGTGCATTAAAACAACAAACTGTACTTCATAAACAGGTACAACTAAACAAATAAAGATATAACAGTAAATTGATTAGCAATATTAAAAAAAGAAGTCAAATATGTAAAAGCAGAGAGTAGAATGGAGATGTTGGTCAAAGGGTACAAAATTGCAGCTATGTAAGATGCGCAAGTCTAGAGATCTCATCTACAGCATAATGACTATAGTTAATAATACTACTGTATTGTGTACTGTAAATTTGCCAAGAAAGTAGATTTCAGGTGCTCTCACCACACACACACAAGAGTAACTAAGTGAGGAGATGGCTATGTTAATTTGCTTGACTGTCGTAATCATTTCACTATGTATTTATATATCAAAATATTACCGTACACCTTAAATATATAAAATTTTTATTTAAAAAGATATGCTTCCCATAAAAATGTGATTGATAGCATTACTTTACCTATGAACGGAAAAAGGGTATTTAAAATTTTAGTATCAAATTTTGTTTTCTGATATTTTATTCTATTTAACAGTTTTGTTTGTCATATTAGTGCTATAAATATTTTGACAATGCTATAAAATGTGTATAAAAAATAAATCTATAACATCTAACTGTGGGTACATTGCTTTCACTTTATTGTCAAAGAGCAAATTGTAGAGAAAAATAGTGGTGAACATGGAATTGACACCCTTAGTGTCTTTTTGAAACACACTCAGAACATCTGAGCAGAGAAAAACAGCCATGAAACAACGCCCACGAGTGTTCCCCTAAAACAGCTCCTACCTATATCCATCCAGAAGGCAACAGATGTAGTAAAAAGAGTGATCTGATTACACACTTTTTCTGTCGCTCAAAATAATGGAATGCAACTTTAAAGAGAATAAAGTTGCCCTTGATTACACCTCAAATTATTTGCTAGAATCATTGCTTATACTGAAATTCAAATATGATAAAAAAAAAAAATACCCTTACAGAAATAAAAAAAAAGAAAACAAAGAGAAAATGTTCATAGTATATGTCAGCTTTTTAAAATATGATATTTGTTATGACTTCTTTGCTCATTTAAATCAATATTCACTTTTGAATTTGTATTTTTCTATCCTTTTATTTAAAGAGGACTCCAAATTATATAAGCTTCAAGCCACCCAAAATCTGCCTACTCCCTAGAATAAATAGAGGGGAAAAAACAACTGAAAGAATTAGAACAAATTAATAGTGAATATTTCTGGATGATAATATTAAAGGTTTTACATCATATATTTATACAATATATATTTTATTTTGAAAACCGTACTTATATTGCTATCAAGAGAACTTCTTAAAAAGTGGGTGTGGGGGAGAACTGAGCAGATAAAAAATCATAAAATGAAAAAGACCATCCTGTTCCCTAACAAAGACCCCTGAGCTGACAGGCCAGTTGAGACGTGCCCCGCCTATCATTGCTTCGCTTTCTTTAACTCCTTCTACCCCGTATTTTCTTCGAGGCCAAACAAACGTGAGTCCCACAGCCCGGTGTGAAAGGACCTCATGGACTTTCCCGCTGTCTCATACCACAAACTCCGGTCTCCGGCCCCCGTCCGTTTTTTTTTTTTTTTTTTTTTAAAGGTGAAAACCCAGAACAGTTAAATTCATAAATAGCGCGCGTCCTTTCGCTTTCAGTTCTCCTCATCCTGGACCCATAGCAGAATGGCTGTAATATCCGGTTTGCTTTTGAGCTTCTGAAGAGAACGGTGGGTTCCCGCCGAGCCAGACGCAGGACAGCGCGAGGGGTGAGCGAGGGCCGCTGACAACCTGTCCCCAGCCGCGGCGGCCGCGCCAGGTAAGCTCGCTCCCGAACTTGGGCTTCCGTGCACGTTTTCCGTAACTAATTGACAACAAAGTCCCGAGCGCGCGCTCCACACCGGCGGGTGGGCGAAGGCAGCGGGAGGAAAGCGCGCTGGCCCGATGGTGTGTGGCCCGCGGAGAGCTTTGCCCCGGGCAACTCAGCGTCTCGGTTTGGTTGGTCCAGAAGCGGCCACGAGGCGACAGTGCACGCACCGTGTCACCAGGATGCGCTACTGCTCCTCCGGCATCCAGAGGCGAGTATCCTTTACTCGTCTGGGGGAAAGAGGGGCTGAAGGCCTTTCTTGGTGTGAAGGACCAAACTTTGGCCCCATAGCAGAGGCGCTGGGTGGGGTCCCTTCCTCCAGCCTCCCTCCTCCCTTCCTTCCTCAGGCATTTCCTGACTGCCCCCTTCCCGGCAGTGGGGAAACGAAAAAGATGACCCTTACCTTACAGACAAACTCCTAAAAGACTGCCTCTTGCTTATTTTTGTGTTATCCATATTTAATATTCCCTAGATACAACAAAGGTGTATTATTTGGGATAATTCAAATTCACTCACACTAATCAACTGTTACAAATTACCTTAAAGTGGAAGCAGCGGATTTGTCAACCGTGCGCTGTTTCTAGACGTGCTACAGGCACAAAGTACATCAGTTACCTAAGATACTTGTTGAAAATACAGAATTGGGGGCATTTTTAGCCATCCCTCCAGATGACTCTTAGGGACAGTAACTTTTAGAAATTATTAATGGTCTAATCCCATCTAATAGAACTTTCTCAGTCTTATTTAATTTGGATTTAAAAGCGTCTTGGCTTGGACATCCAGTCTTACTTTGAAGTAAGTGGAGAAAAAAACTTTATAAAGCTCATTTATTCCTTCCCAAAACGTTTAAAAATATTAAAATAGTAAATCAAAGAAAAGAACTCTGCAATGTCTTCTGCTTCTAACACAGCAGTAAAAAATTCGTGTTTTACTCCATAATTTCTGCTCCTTAACACCTACAGAAAAAGAAGAGATAATACAGAGGAAGTCTGTTAAACAAATTGATGTTTATTTTTTAATTAATTTAGCATTTCTTGGTAATTTACACTTTATAGGATGTATTGACATGTGTTAACTCATTGTTTCACATGCTCATTATAAAAACAGTAATTAATATTGGAAAATTAAAAGTAATGTATTGAAAGCCTATTTATTATTAGCATTTATTGAATCAAGAAGGAATTATTGTTTTACTCATAACATTGATAAGAAAATGGAGGCTTACAAAGTTGTTTCTCTTTCAGTTTCTCACAGGTAGTAAGTTATTCGAACCCTGCAGCCTGACATCAGAATCTGCTGTGACATCCCAGGAACTCTCTGGGTTCCTCTTGCCTGACTCACCTTCCATAGATCCCTCCCTCTCAGCCCTTCCTGCTGCTCCTCTCCTGCCTTCTCTTCCTCCTCATGGGATGCACCCTCTCTTGTTTGCCAGGTCCTTGTCTCCTTCACACTCCATATAAATTTTGGAATTGTTATTTAATTTTTCTAAAGACCCAGTGAAGTAGTTACCTTAATAATCCCATTTTGCTGAAGACACTAGTAAGAAAGAACACGAGGCACAAAGAGATGAAGTATCTTTCCAGTAGTCACACAACTAGAAAAGAGTGGATCCAGTATTTGAACACAGACAGTTAGGCTCTAAACATAGTACACTTCACTTTAGTTCATCAGTCATCCCTTTCTTTCCAGGATCTTCAGTCCTGTCTGTCTCTATCTCTCTCTGTTGGTCTGTCTCTTTCTTCCTTAACTCATTGTCACTCTTCTTGCCGCTCTAATTGTATCTCTGCTGAAGATTTCCCCTTCTATTACCAATGCCTTAAGGCAGTTTTATGAACTGAAAATTCATGGATATTGCCATGCAAATTAATAATTTTTGTGTCTCATAGGAAATAAATGGGCAAAGTTGTCTATTATCATGAAGTGTAGAGACAAAATATAATGTGATAAGCTTAGAGGAGGAAGCATGCTTTATCTAGAAATTATGACTGGTCATGTTCAATATTTTATTTGTGTCTCAAATGAGGTAAGAGGGTTGTTTTTGCATATCATCAGGTAGTCTGTTCCAAATGATGCAGGATTGTGCTTAGGTATTACACAGACTTACCAGTAATGACATTGGAGTGGTGAGCACGACTCCTTCCTGTGAAGCAGGTACTCAGTTGTGCCCAGAGAGCTCAGCTTTTACTTGTGGGCAGACCCTAGTGTGAGACTTCTCTCTACTCGGGCTCCAGGACTGCTGAAGGACAGTTCAGAGTAACCCCATCTCAGGCAGAAGGATGGAAGCAGTGTAAAAACACACAAATGTTGCTTAGCATTGTCTCAGAAAGAATAAAGCATTGTCTTTTGATGTCATGAAACACTCTGCCCTCCCCCCGGCCCCCACTGAAATGAAAAGTGGAGCCTTGTCCAGAGGTGGAACTCTTTCAGATCTGGGCAGACTCTAAAACACGCTCACTACTGGCTCTATTCTCTCTTGGCCTATAAACAAGAAATGTCCTTTTCTTCCACTTACATAAATTAAATCCTGGACCCATGTCTGTCTCTAGGCACCGTGAGCTATTTCTTTTCCATTTTGAGAAATAGCTATATTCTTTATTGCTCTTCCTTCTCTTATGGTCACTTTGCTGTCCAGTCAGTCTCCTGCTCCACCACTTTACTATTTTCATCAAGGTCACTGATGGCTTTCATTTTGTCACTTTCTCAAATGGCCTTTGTTGACTACCTTATGTATAAATTCAACCACAAACACTCCATATCCCATTCCCTGCCTATTTTATGCCTTACTAATTTTTTTCTCCAGAGCAGTCACCATCATCTAACATTATATATAATCATGGATGTGGATATATATGTGAACATTAGCAGAGGTAAACTGACTCAGAGAGGGTCACACACACACACGTACACAGACTACATTATACAAATTGTTTTATTATCTGTTTTCCCCACTAGAACGGAGATCCATGAGGCAGAAAATTATATCTGTTTTACTCACTGCTAGATACTGACTATCTAGAACAGTGCTCAGCATATGACAAGTTCTCTCTCTATCTCTCTCTACACACACACACACACACACACACACACACACACACACACACACACACACACACAGAATGTTGACAAACTTCACAAGATGTTTGGTCCTTATCTTACATGAACTCTCCATGTATTTAGTACTGTTGCTCACTTCCTCTTTCTTGATACCCAATCCACCCCGCTTTCTGAGACACATATTCTTCTGGAACTCATTATTTTCTGCATCTACTTGAAAGGTAATGTCAAGACATCCCTGATGTTTTGATGCATATACTACAGTCTCTCATATCTGATTTTACAGGTAGACCTATCTCCTGAGCTTCGCATCAATTCAAGTTAGCAAATATTTTTTTAGTGTCCAGGATGTGCTGAGAATTGGGTTCACATTGTTAAACAAGATGGAGATAGCCCCTGACCCCATTGGATATACTGTCAGGAGATACAAATGAGCATGATAAACTGTGGGTTAAATGCTACACTAGCAGGAAATACTTACATTCAGGTCTGCATAATTCTATTTGAGTGTCCAATGAGTATACCACAATTAACCATGTCCAAAAAAATTGAAAACCCACTGAAATCATATGTCTATTTCTATTTTTCTTACTTTTTGTCATTTACTCAGCTACCCAAGCTAAAAACCTTGGAGTCATTTTAGATACCTCCCTCTCACTTAAATCTTTCAAGTCATTGCATCTGCTATTTCTTCTGTCTTCTAGCTCTATCCTGTCATCAACTTTACTAACTTGCCTCTTTTAGAAACTTTTCTTGACTCATTGTTATTTCAGTCTGTATTAGATTTATCCTTCTTTTTACCTGGACACCATCCTGTATCAGTCTTCTTTAATCCCAGTGTAATAATACAACACTTGATTTTTACCTGGGTACATGGCACTCTACTAGAGAGCCTAAAGCTCAGTCTCCTAGCAGATAGGCTGCCTATGAGATGCAATTCTAGTCAGTGGAATCTGAGCAGAAGTGATTATGCATGATCAATCATCTAGATGTCCTTTAAAGGAGAGGACCTAGGTTCTTCTCTCCTTTCTTCTTCTGCTGGATGGAAGGTACATGTGATGGTGAGTCATCTTGGACCATGAGGTGGCATGTCAAAGGATAGCTAAGCAAGAAATAGAAGGACCCAGTGCCCCTGGTGACTTCGTGAAGCAGAACCAAGGATGCTTTACCTTGTGATCTTATGAGAAAGGGCAATAAACTTTCAGCTCTTTAAGCAACAGTTTTCTAGGGGTTTTCTCTTACTCACAGATGAATCAAATCCTAGTTGATACAGATTCTCAAGCACTTTGAAGGTTGGGACTCTATTTTATTAATTTTTATATCCTCAGCATTGAGTATGGCATCAGGCTCATCAAACATATAATGAGTTAAAAATTAAGGTAATAAACTTAAAATTATGTTTTTCACAAAATGTAAGATGAACTGAAGTCTCCTATGATGCACATACCCTGTAAACAGGCAAATTGGACTGGAAGTATCTTGGTAGTTGGATAACCTTGCAGGAATACCAGTAACCATTCAGATCACAATATGTATTTTAATGACTATATATGATTAGAGCCCTTATAGTTTCTCTATCAAGAAACTTATATATTTTTCAAAAATGTTTATTTGAGGAAATTAATTCTGACAGGTAAGTTTTTGTAGTATGTCACCTCTCCCCCAGGGTGACAGAGATGCAAAAAGGATTACTCAAAGCCCATTTCTTCGCAGCAGTGAGAAGCCCTGAAGGGGTTAATTTCCATGGACCCTCAAGAGAGAGGCATTCCTTGGAAAATTAACCACGAACTGGGGTTTTCTCTCAGGATTTATTCTCCAGGCCAAAAAATTACAGAAAAGGAACATAGGTGGTTACAAAAAGAACAGTGAGATAATTGTTATGGCAACAGTCATTAGGTTTAATTGCACCAAGGGCATCTGTCCTTGGAGCCAGCAATTCTGCTGTTACAATTCTTATCTACAACAGAGACTTTAGCCTGGGGAAAGTTTCCTGTCTTTTGCAAGCTTAACATTTCTATGTGTAATTTTAAAAGGTTGGGTTATAACTGAAACTACAGAGCTTTGGAAACTAGGCCCTGTGAAACACATTTGCTTTATAAATGTTAGTATACTCCACAATAGTAGGTAATACAATGAGACACTCAGATCACTGTTCAACTCCAGCTTCTGCCACTGACTAACTATAAAACCTCTACCAATCTTTTAGTTTATATTTGTACTGCTGTTACTTCATCTAGTAAGAAAGGATAAAATTCCTTAATTTTTAGAGTTCTTTTAAGGATCAATAAGTTAATATACTTAATGGATCTTTACCAAGACTTTTTATGCAGAGGGATTAATTAACTAGAATATTATTTTTAGAGAAATGAATCATTGGAGACAAGCAAGACTGTATCTGTCGTCATCAGCATTATCAGAGATAATGCATGATGAATGAAAAGGTCTGTGATCTGCCAATGCAAGGCTTTATACTTTTACCTTAGAAATGTACAAAAAGTAGGAAGTGGATATACATGTTCCACAAGCACGGCACTGATATGCACGTTCCTTGAATAACCTTGAGAGGTGACTTAGGGATCTTGTATTCCACTGAAAGATTCTTCTGGGTTTGCAGGCTACCATCACATCTGAACCCACCACAATGGCCCCCATTTGTCTAGTGGAAAATGAAGAGAAGCAGTTGATGGTGAATCCAGAAGCAATAAAGATACTTGACAAGATTTCTCAGCCTGTGGTGGTGGTAGCCATTGCAGGGCTGTATCGTACAGGAAAATCCTACCTCATGAACCGCCTGGCGGGACAGAACCATGGTGAGTGTAGTCTTGGGGTGGGGCCATTTGCTTGGAACCAGTGATAACACAGGCTGATCATACCTATCTAGGGTCATCTTAAAAAAGGGCATGACTCCTCCCAATGAAGAAAACTTCTAATTCTCACCACCAAATGTATGACCTCAACCCCATATGTCCATAAAATCTAACTCTTTTCCCCAGGAACAAAGAACCATTCTTCTTATCAAATGATCTAGCCCACTTCTCCCTTGTATCCCATCTACTCTCTTCTGCTCAGGAGCTCAGCTCCTGCCATTATCTTTCTTTCTTTCTCCTATATCACTTTTGCCAAAACTATAGTGTCATTCCAAGAAGCTTCAAATGTAGTTTAACATGTCTTGTTTTTTTCAACTGGAAGAAAAGAATGAAAAAGAGGAAAGATCCCTATTTATCCCCTATCTCAATGGAGCTACTATCTCATTATTTTGTTCCATTTCACAGCAGATTTCATAAGTTTTACCCCCTTCTTTCAATATTTTTAACCTTTCAATGTGTAAACCATAACACATACAGAGGAGTACATAAAACGCAAAATACAATAAAATAAATAAAGTGAACACCTGTGTAATAATAGGCCAGGTCAAAAAATAAAACTGTACCAACACTCAAAAGCCCAAATCACACCATCTCACATCCTCAGTAGTCTTCACCAACGTTTTAATTTCCGGATACTCCCTTCCTTGCTTTTTAAAAATGGTTTTACAAGATATGAATTAATTTTAATAGATAGTTTTGTTTGACCTGCTTCATAAATTTTGTATAAATGCAATTAAATTGTAAATATTCTTTGTTATCTTGTTTCTTTTCTTCAACAAAAAGTTTGTAAAACTCATCCACTTTTTAGAATGTAGCTGTAATTTATTTCACTACATTATAGTATTCCATTATATGAAGATACCACATTTTATTTATCTATTTATTACTGAAGAACATTTGTGTTATTTCCACTTTTTTGCCTTTTATGAACAAGGTTTTCATACATATTCTTGTAATGTTATCCTGATGCACATGTGCATAAAATTCCCTGGTATAAAAGATCCTGAAGTGAAATTGCTAGGTCATACATAGAATGTGTGTCTTCAGGATTTCCTGATAATACCAAATGGCCTTTTTAATATTTAATATTTTGTGCAATTTTCATGCTTTTTAAGAGGAATTAAGAATTCATACATAGTTATAAAAATTTTTAATTTTTTTCTGTTGTGGTGACTGTTTAATTGTATGCCATGTGCCTCACTGTAAATAAGGTTGACCACCCTTTGACATATTACTTGCCATTTGTATTTCCTATTTTGTTAAATGGCTGTTCAAGTCTTTTTTTTTTTCCAGTTGGATTGTCTCATTTACTTCTTATTGATTTTTAGGCAAATCTGCCTGTAGTTCCATTAGCCCTTTCCATCTATGCACACCATACAGCCTTTTTTTTTTTTTTTTCTGAATTTCTTACTTCCACTCTGGCTCAGCTCCTTTAGGGGTTGAACATCAGTCCATTAGGTTTTAAGGATCGCCACACATCCATGTTGCCTTATCTTCCTTTGCAGGCTTCCCTCTGGGCTCCACAGTGAGGTCTGCAACCAAGGGCATCTGGATGTGGTGTCTGCCCCACCCCTGGAAGCCCAACCACACCCTGATCCTTCTGGACACTGAGGGCCTGGGCGATGTGGAAAAGGTAAGCAGAGAGTCACCGAAGAATATTTTTTGCTCTTGATTCTGTACCTACCTTTTAATTCCCTACCTCAATTCATATTCTGTTACCTTTTTCTACAAACTGTAAATCCAATCATTAATAATGAGGCTACAATCTTTTTTGCCTTCAACTTACTTCCTCAGAAGGAAGTAAGGAAACTCAAATATTTTGGTATATCAGTGCAAGATCTTATTTTTAACATCTGAGTAAATGATACAATTTGATACTTATTGAACAGCTGAATTCCAGGATTCTGTACTAAGTACCATAGATACAGCAATAAACAGGGCAAATGCCCAGAGCCTAGTTGGGGAAACAAAAAGTATGCAGTGTGATCAGGGTGCTGTGGATGCACAGAAGTAGACAGCTAACCTAGTCATATGGCTGAAAAAAAGCTTCATAAAAGAAATCATATATGAACTATAAACCATGAGGTTAATGGCAGTGCTACACTAAAAACATTCATAAAAATTTTTTGTTCAAGTGTCTGGTTTTGGAGATTACCTCTTCTCTGTCTTTTATAAAAGCATAGCCTTAACTTACTGAAAATATTTTAAATGGAATAATTTTAGATATTTTGTCTTTATCTAATTAGGTGCAAGGAATCATTTCTCCTTATTTTGTATTACTCTGAGTCTGAATTCAAAATGGCAGCAGTAGATATTTGGCTTTCATAACGGCCCCAAATAAAAAGATTTTAAAATTCTGTGCTCAACTTTAAAGTTCTCAGTAATAACTCAGTATAAAGCCAAAATGGCACTATTTATGTTGAAATTGATTGCTGGTTTTTAAAAATCTAAAGGGATTTTCCCCAAAATGTGAAAAAACTTTCCCATCTTCCAGATCAAGTTTGGTAAGCATAGAATACAGATACTGCATTTGTACAAGGGAGCAAAACTGATTGCAGTAGAACCATTCATTAACCCTAGAATCGTGGTGCATTAGTCCATTACTGTTGCTTATAACAGAAGTAGCTGAAACTGGGTAATTTGTAAACAAATCATATTTATTGCTTACAGTTTCAGAGGCTAGGAAGTCCAAAATCCAGGGAACACATCTGGTGAGAGCCTTGTTGGGTAGTGACTCTTCACAGCAAATCAAGTTGTCATGTGGCAAATGACAGAAGCAGAGAGCTGACTCCTCCCTCCTCCTTTTAAAGCCCTCAGAATTATGCCCATGACCACTGTTAAACCATCAACTTTTTAATCCATTTACTTGGGCATGGTCCTCACAACCTAATCACCTCTTCAAGGCCCCACCTTTTAATTAACACAGTAGTATTTCCCATCCTCTTAACACTGTCATAATGGGGGTTAAGTTTCTAATACATGGACTTTGGGGGCATTTCTCCCCTAGCCCCCAAAGTTCATGTCCTTCTCAGGTAAATACATTCATTCCATCCCCAAAGTCTTAACCTGTTTCAATTCAAAAGTCCAAAGTCTTAAGGTCCCATCTGTGAAATCAAAACAAGTTATCTATTTACAAGGTACAATAGTGGGACAAACTTAGGGTACATATTTCCATTCCAAAAGGGAGAAATAGGCCAAAAGAAAGGGGTAACGTGTCCTAAACAAGTTCGAAATTCAGCAGGGTAGGCATCGAATCTTAAAGCTGAAGAATCATGTACCCTGACTCTGACATTCTCTGCATACTGGTGTGAGGGATTGGGTTCCCAAGTCCTTTGGCAGCTCTGCTGCTATGGCTTTCCTAGTCTCAGTCCATGCTTCAGCTCTCCCAGGCTGGCGGTCTACTGTTGGCTCTACAATTCTGGTGTTATTTGCTAGTGGCTAAGTCTATTCACCTGGCCACCAAAGACCTTTATGTCTTGCCCTAATTCTCATTCCAAACTTCATGCACCACATGCGTACATCTACATGCTGCTTTAGTCAAATGGAAATAACTCTGTAATACCTTTGTAGAACTTGCACTTTCAAAATATTTCTGCCTTGGCAGTGTTGGTCCTTCCATCTGAGTGATCCCTTCACATCTGCAAGTCCACATTCTATCAACTCTTTACTTTTTATTTTATTTTTTAGTTGACATGTAGTAATGGTACATATTTATGGGGTACGTGGTAATACTTTGATATGTGTATAAACTATATGATGATCAAATCAGACTAATTAGCATATCCATCACCATAAACACTCATCATTTCTCTATCATGAGAACATTTGAATTTCTCTCTTCTAAGCTGTTTGAAAATATACAATATATTGTTGGTAATTATAGGTACCTAACACTACTATATAAATAATACTATATAAAATATTACTTTATAAATGTTGGTATATAAAATATTTACTATATAAAGTTTTACCATATTAATATTGCTATATAAAATATTTACTACTATAAAATATTAGAACTTATTCCTCTTATCTAGCTGTAGTTCTGTATCCATTAACCAACCTCTTCCCATCCCTCCTTCCCCCTACCCTTCCCAGCCTCTATCAACTCCTTAAAGCTCAGAAGTTTTTAAAATTTGTTTATGTAATTTTTAATTGACAAATAGAAATTGTATATATTTGTTGTGTACAACATGATGTTGTGAAATATGTGTATATAGTGGAATGACTTAAATGAGCTAACTCACATATGCATTACTGCACATTTTTATCAATTTTTGTGGTGTGAACACTTAATAGTTATTAACTATACTCACCTTGTTGTACAATAGATCTCATTTCTTTTATCTAACTGAATTTTTGTACACTTTGACCAACATCTCTACAACCCCTCTCACTCCAAGCCTCTGGTAGTCACCATTCTACTTTCTACTTCTATGATGAACTCTTTTAGATTCCACCTGTAAATGAGATCATCCAATATTTGTCTTTCTGTGCCTGGTTTATTTTTGCTTAACCAAATGTCCTCTGGTTTCATTCATGTCATCAAAAAGTGACAAGATTTTCTTTTTTTTTCCAAGTCTGAATAATATTCCATTACATATACACACCACATTTTCTTATTCTGTTTATCTCTTGATAGTCATTTAGGTTGATTCTATGTCCTGCCAATTGTGAATAATGCTGCAATAAACATGGCTGTGCAGATATCTCTTCAATATATCGATTTCAATTATTTTGGAAGTACACACGAAGAGGAATTGCTGAATCATATAGTAATTCTATTTTTAGTTTTTTGAGGAACCTTCATATTGTTTTTCAAAATAGCTCTACTAATTTACATTCCCAACAATGGGGTGAAAGGGTTCCCTTTTCTTCACACCCTTGCCAACACTTGTTATATTTCATCTTTTTGATAGTAGCCCTTCTAAACAGGTGTGAAGTGACTCCTCATCATTGTTTGGTTTTAGTTTGCATTTCTCTGATGTTTAGAGATAGTAAACATTTTTTAACATACCTTTTAGCCATTTGCATGTCTTCTTTTCAGAAATGTCCTTTGCCAGTTTTAATCAGTTTGTTTTCTTGATTTTGAGTTGTTCCTTATGAACTTTGGATATCATATGTATAGTTTGCAAATATTTGCTCCCATTTTGTGGGTTGTTTCTTCACTGTGTTTATTGTTTCTTTTGCTGTGCAGAAGTTTGCAGTTTGATGTAAGCCCATTTGTCTATTTTTGATTTTGTTGCCTGTGCTTTTGAGGTTTTATCTAAAAAATCATTGCCCAGACCAGTGTCATAGAGCTTTTGCCCTATATTTTCTTCTAGTAGTTTCATATTTTCATGTCTTAAATTTAAGATTTCAATCCATTTTGAGTTGTTTTTTGTATATGGTGAGAGAAAAGGGTCTAATTTCATTCGTTTGCATGGGAATATACAATTTTCCTATCATCATTTATTTAAGAGACTGTTTTTTCCTCCAGTTTGTGTTCTTGGCACCTTCACTGAAAATCAGTTGGCTATAAAAGTCTGGATTCATTTCTGGGCTTTCTATTCTGTTCCATTGGTCTATGTGTCTGTTTTTAGGCCAGTACCATACTTTTTTGGTTACTATAGCTTTGCAGTATATCTTGAAGCCAGGTATATGATTCCTCAAGCTTTCTTCTTTTTTGCTCAAGATTGCTTTGATATTTTTGGTCTTTAGTGGTTCCATACAAATTTGGGGATTATTTTTTCTATTTCTGTCCAAAAAAAAAAAGGCATTCATATTTTGATAGGGATTGCATTAAGCCTGTGGATCATTCTGTGCGGTGTGGACATTTTAACACCATTAATTCTTCCAATCCATGACAGCAGAATATTGTTCTCCTTATTGGTGTCATCTTCGATTTATTTTGTTAATATTTTATAGTTTTCACTGTAGAGGTTGCTCACCTTCTTGGTTAAATTGACTTCCTATTAACTGCTATTATAAATAGGATTGTTTTCTTGATTTTGTTCAGCGAGTTGATGGTTAGTGTTATAGTAATGTTTCTGATGTTTAAGTTGATTTTGTATCCTAAAACTTTACTGAATTCCTTTATCAGTTCTAACATTTTGGGTGGAGTCTTTAGGGTTTTCTAGATCTTTATGTAAGATCATGTAGTCTGCAAATAGGGACATTTAAAATTTTCCTTTCCTGGGGAATAATGGCGGTTTGTGGTAATAGGCATACTGATAGTACTGATCTGATCATCACATCTTGGACGCAGGTGGTACCAGTCAGCTTTGTACCCTGCAAATATGCATAATCAATAAAAAAATAAATAAAATTTAAAAATTAATTTTCTTTGCCAATTTGGATGCCTTTTATTTCTTTTTCTTACCTGATTGCTCTGGCTAGGACTTCCAATACTATCCTAAATAAAATTGGCAAGAGTGGACATCCTTGTCTTATTCTAGATCTTAGAGGAAAAGCTATCAATTTTTCTTCATTGAGTATGATGTCAACTGTCTGTCACATATGACTTTTCTTGTGTTGAGGTATACTCTTTCTGTGTCTAATTTGTTGAAAGCTTTTATCATAAAAATATTTTGACTTTTGTCAAATGTTTTTTCTGCATCTATTAAAATTCTGATATGGTTTTAGTCCTTCATTCTCTTAATGTTATGGATCATATTTGTTGATCTGCATATGTTGAACCACCCTTGCATTCCTGTGATGAATCACACTTGGTTATGGTGAATGACCTTTCTAATATACTGTGGAATTTAGTTTGCTAGTATTTTCGTGAGGGTTCTTCATTTATGTTCCTCAGGGATAATGCTCTGTGCTTTTTGTTGTTGTACCTTTGCCTACTTTTGGTATCAGGGTAATGCTGGCCTTGTAAAATGAGTGTGAAAGAATTTGAGAAGGATTTGTATCAGTTCTTTAATTTGTTGGGAGAGTTTGAGATGAATTATATTAGGTGTTATTTAAATGTTTGGTAGAATTTAGCAGAGAAGCCATCAGGTCCTGGGCTTTTCTTTGATGGGAGACTTTTTTTTACTGATTCAAACTCCTCGCTCATTATTGGTTTCTTCAGATTTTCTATTTCTTCATAATTCAATTTTAATAGGTTGTATGTATCAAGGAATTTACCTGTTTTTTCTAGGTTATCGCATTTGTTGGTATACAATTGGTCAAAATAGTCTCTTGTGATCCTCTATATTTCTGTGGTATCACTCTTAATGTCTTATCTTTCATTTATTAATTTATTTGAGTCTTCTTTTTTAGATAGTTTAGCTAAAAGTTTGCCAACTTTTTATCTCTAAAAAAACTCACTTCATTGATTTTTTCTAATGTTTTTCAAGTCTCTATTTCATTTATCTCTGCTGTTTTTCATTATTTCCTTCCTTCTAATAATTTTTTGCTTAGTTTTTTCTTGTAGTTTTTTATCTTTTTTAATTTGAGGTACAATGTTAGGTTTTTTGTTTGAGATATTTCTTCTTTTTTGATGTAGGTGTTTGTTGCTGCAAACTTTCCTTTTAGAACTGCTTTTGATGTGTTCTGTTTGTCTTTGCATGTTGTGTTTCCATTTTCATGTGTCTCAAGAAATTTTTAAATTTCCCTTTTAATACCTTCATGGATCCATTGATTGTTAAGAAGCACATTTTTAATTTCTATATATTTTTTAATTTTCCTGTTTTCCTTCTATTATTGATTTCTAGTTTAATACCATTGTGGTTGAAAAAGATAATTGATATGATTTTAATCTTCTTAAATTTGTAAGAATTTGTTTTGGGCCTAACATATAATCTATTTTGGAGAATGTTTCCTGTGTATTTTGCAGCTGTTGAATGGAATTTTTGTAAATTTCTGTTAGTACCATTTGATCTAAAGTGTAGTTTTAAGTCTAATATTTCCTTAGAATTTTTGAATTTTTGTCTGGATAACCTATCAATTGTTGAATGTGGTATATTCAGATCCACTACAATTATTGTATTATAGTCTATCTCTCCCTTCAGATCTATTAATATTTGCTTAATATATATAGGTGCTCTGATGGTGGGTGCATATATATGTACAATTGTTATATCCTCTTAATGAATTGACCACTTTATTAAACTCTACTTTGTCTTAGATAAGTATGCCTACTCCTATTCTCTTTTGTTTTCCATTTGCATGGAATATCTTTCTCCATCTTTTCACTTTTAGTCTATGTGTGGCCTTAAAGATGAAAAGAGTCTCTTGTAGACACCATAGATTTGGGTCTTGTTTTTATATTTATTCATACACTCTATGTCTTTTAATAGGAGTATTTAGTTTATTCTAATTCAAGAAAATCATTGATGGATAAAAATTTCCTACAGCCATTTTGTTCATTGTTTTTTTTTTTAGTTTTATTTTATTTTGTCAATATACAATGTGGTTGATTACTGTAGCCCATTAACAAAACCTCCCTCCCTCCTCCCTCTCCCCCTCCTTCCCACAAAGCTCCTTTCTGTTTGCTTGTGGTATCAACTTCAAGGAATTGTAATGATTCTGTCTTCTTCCCTCCCCCCCACAGGTTGTTTGTTTATTTATTTATTTACTTTTAGATTCCACAAATAAGTGAGAACATGTGATATTTTTCTTTATGTGCCTGACTAATTTCATTTAATATAATTCTCTCTAGATCTCTCCATATTGTTGCAAATGGCAGTATCTCATTCTTTGTTATAGCGGAGTAGTATTCCATTGTGTAGATATACCACATTTTCTGTATCCACTCATCTGATGATGGACATTTGGGCTGGTTCCAACTCTTAGTTATTGTAAATAGTGCTGCAATGAATATTGGACAACAGGTATATCTTCGACTTGATGATTTCCATTCCTCTGGGTATATTCCCAGCAGTGGGATAGCTGGGTCATATGGTAGATCTATCTGCAATTGTTGGAGGAACCTCCATACCATTTTCCATAGAGGCTACACCATTTTGCAGTCCCACCAACAATGTATGAGAGATCCTTTTTCTCTGCAACCTCACCAGGATTTATCTTTCACAGTCTTTTGGATATTAGCCATCCTAACTGGGGTGAGATGGTATCTCAGTGTGGTTTTGATTTGCATTTCCCAAATGCTGAGTGATGTAGAGCATTTTTTCATATGTCTTTTGGCCATTCGTATATCTTCCTTTGAGAAATGCCTATTTAGCTCTTTTGCCAATTGGGTTACTTGATTTTTCTTGTAAAATTGTTTCAGTTCCTTGTATATGCTGGATATTAATCCTTTGTCAGATGTATATTTTGCAAATATTTTCTCCCACTCTGTTGGTTGTCTTTTAACTCTGTTATTTGTTTCTTTTGCTGTGCAGAAGGTTTTTAGTTTGATATAATCCCATTTGTCTATTTTTCCTTTGGTTGCCCATGCTTTTAGGGACATATCCAGGAAGTCTGTGCCCAGTCCTGCTTCCTGAAGTGTTTGTACTATGTTTTCATTGAGTAGTTTTATAGTTTCAGGATGTATATTTAATTCTTTAATTCATTTTGCATTGATTTTGGTATATTGTGAGAGGTATAGGTCTGGTTTCATTCTCCTGCATGTGGATATCCAGTTATCCCAGCACCATTTGCTGAAGAGGCAGTCTCTTTCCCAGTGGATAGGCTTGGTGCCTTTGTCAATGATCAGATGACTGTAGATGTGTGGGTTGATTTCTGGATTCTCTATTCTATTTCATTGATCGCTGTGTCTGCTTTTAGGCCAGCACCATGCTGTTTTGGTTATTATAGCTTTGTAGTATAGTTTAAAGTCAGGTAGTGTTATGCCTCCAGCTTTATTTATTTGGTGATAATTGCTTTGGCTATGTGTGATCTTTTGTTATTCCATATTAATGTCTGAATAGGTTTTTCCATTTCTGAGAAAAATGTCATTGGAATTTTGATGGGGATTGCATTGAATATGTATATCACTTTGGGTAATACAGACATTTTCACAATGTTGATTTTTCCAATCAAAGAGCATGGCATATCTTTCCATCTTCTTGTGTTCTCTTTAATTTCACTAAGCAGTAGATTGCAGTTCTCATTATAGAGATTTTTTACATCCTTGGTTAACTCAATTCCTAAGTATTTTATTTTTCTGGTGGCTATTGTAAATTGGAAGGCTCTTCATTTCCCTTTCTGCATGTTCAGTATTGGAGAATAGAAATGCTACTGATTTTTGTGTGTTGATTTTGTATCCTGCTACTTGGCTGAAATCATTTATCAGCTCCAAGAGTTTTTTGTAGAGGCTTTAGGCTGTTCGATGTATAGGATCATGTCATCTGCAAACAGGGACAGTTTGATTTCCTCTTTTCCAATCTGGATGCCATTTATGTCTTTCTCTTCTCTGATTGCTCTGGCTAGTACTTCCATCACTATGTTGAATAGGAGTAGTGAGAGTGGGCATCCTTGTCTAGTTCCTGTTCTTAAAGGAAAAGCTTTCAGCTTTTCCCCATTCATGATGATATTGGCAGTGGGTTTATCATATATGGCTTTAATTATGTTGAGATAGTTTCCATCTATACCTAACTTATAGACAGTCTTTATCACGAATGAGTGTTGAATTTTATCAAATGCTTTTTCAGCATGTATAGAGATGATCATATGGTCCTTGTGTTTGATTTTATTGATATGGTGTATCACATTTATTGATTTGTATATGTTGAACCAACCTTGCATCGCTGGGATGAATCCCACTTGATCATGGTGTATAATTTTGTATATGTTTTGGTGTATTCTGTTAGCTATTATTTTATTGAGGATTTTTGCATCTATCATCAAGGATACTGGCCTGTAGTTTTCTTTTTTAGTTGTATCTTTACCTGGTTTTGGTATCAGAGTGATGTTTAATTCATAGAATGAGTTTGGGAGAATTGCCTCTGTTTCAATCTTTTAGAACAGTTTGTAGAGAATTGGTGTCAATTCCTGTTTAAACGTTTGGTAAAATTCTGCTTTGAATCCATCTGGTCCTGGGCTTTTCTTTGTTGGCTGCCTTCTGATAACAGCTTCAGTCTCTTTTATTGTTATTGGTCTGTTCAGATTTTCTACATCTTCTTGGCTCAGTTTTGGTAGTTTGTGTGTGTCCAGAAGTTCATCCATTTCCTCCAGATTTTCAAATTTGGTGGCATATAGTTTTTTACAAGTAGTCTCGAATGATTCCTTCCATTTCAGATGTATGAGATGTAATATCACCTTTTTCATTTCTAATTTTTGTTTTTGTATCATCTCTCTTCTTGTCTTAGTTAGTTGTGCTAATGATCTGTAGATTTTATTTATCTTTTCAAAAAACAAACTGTTTGATTCATTGATCTTTTGTATCATTTTTTGGATTTCAAATTCATTAAGTTCTTCTCTGATCTTAATGATTTCTTTCCATCTGCTAAGTTTGGATTTGGGATTATTCTTGTTTTTCTAGTTCTTTAAGGTGAAGTGTTAGGTTGTTCACTTGCCATCTTTCTATTCTTCTGACATAAGCATTTAATGTGATAAATTTCCGCCTTAGCATTGCTTTTGCAGTATCCCACAGGTTTTTGTATAAGGTATCATTATTTTCATTAGTTTCAATAAATTTTTTGATTTCCTCTGTGATTTCTTCTTGGACCCATATGTCATTAAGTAGAATGCTGTTTAATTTCCATGTGTTTGTATAGTTTCCAGTATTTCATCTGTTATTGATTTCTAATTTTAATCCATTTTGGTCTGAAAAAATACATGGGATAAATCCAAGTTTTTTGAATTTATTGAGACTTGATCTGTGACCTAACATGTGATCTATCCTGGAGAATGATCCATGTGCTGATGAGAAGAATGAATATTCTGAGGATGTTGGATGGAATGTTCTGTAGATATCTGCCAAGTCCAATTGGTCTAGTATGTTGTTTAGATCTTGTGTCTCTCTGCTGATTCTTTGCCTAGATGATCTGTCCAATATTGACTGTGGGGTTTTCAGGTCACCTGATATTATGGTATTAGTGTCTATTTCCTTCTTTAGGTCTAATAGAGTTTGTTTTATAAATCTGGCTGCTCCAACATTGGGTGTGTATATATTTATGATTGTTATGTCTTCTTGATGGAGCAATCCTTTTATCAGTATGTAGTGGCCCTCATTATCTCTTTTTATGGTTTTTAGTTTAAAGTCTATTTTATCAGATAAAAGAATAGCTACCCCAGCTCGTTTTTCATTTCTGTTTGCATGGTAAATCTTTTTCCATCCTTTCACTCTTAGTCTATATGAGTCTTTATGGGTGAGGTGGGTTTCTTGAAGGCAGCATACAGTTGGGTCCTCCTTTTTAATCCAGTCAGCCAGTCTGTGTCTTTTGATTGGGGAATTTAATCCTTTTATATTGAGAGTTCTTATTGAAAAGTGTTGATATACTCCTAGCATCTTATTGATTTTTGTTTGGATGTCTTAGGTGTCTTTTGTTCCTTTCTTTCTGATTTACTGTTTGTTTTCTGTATTTGTTGGTTCTTTGGGTTGTAGATAGCCTTTTTTGTTTGTTTTCTCTTCATGGATGCCATTTTTATTATACTAGTGGGATTTTATTTTTCTTGGGTTTTTATGGCAGCGGAAGTTATTTTTCAGGTACCAAACCCAGTACTCTCTTGAGAATTTCCTGTAAGGGTGGTTGTGTGGTAGTGAACTCCCGCAGTTTTTGTTTGTCTGAGAAATATACTATTTGCCCTTCATTTCAGAAGGATAGCCTTGTGGGGTAGAGTATTCTCGGCTGGCAATCTCTGTCTTTTAGTATTTTGAATATATCATCCCATTCTTTTCTGGCTTTTAGGGTTTGTGATGAAAAGTCTGATGTTAGTCTGATTGGGACTTCCTTATAGGTGATTTGATGCTTCTCTTTTGCAGCTTTTAAAATTCTCTCTTCATCTTTGAGTTTTGCCAATTTGATTATAGCATGTGCTGGAGAGGACCTTTTTGAGTTGAATACGTTTGGGGATCTATGAGCTCCCTGAATCTGAAGATCTGTGATTTTTCCTATACCTGGGAAGTTTTCTGCCACTATTTTGTTGAATATGTTTTCAATGCAATCTCCTTTTTCCTTCTCTTCTGGAATACCCATGACTCAAATATTTGAGCGCTTAAGGTTATCTGATATCTCCCTTAGATTTTCTTCAATGTTTTTAATTCTTTTTTCTTTTTCATTTGTCTACCTGTGTTATTTCAAACAGCCCATCTTCAGGGTCAGAAGTTCTCTCTTCTGCTTCTGCTAGACTGCTGGTTAAACTCTCTGTTGTGTTTTTTATTTGGTTGAATGAATTCTTCAGCTTGGCAAGCTCTGCTACATTCTTTTTCAGGGCATTGATTTCCTTGTACACTTCTTCTTTCAGGTCCTGTATACTTTTCCTCATTCCATCATGTTGTCTAGCTGAGTTTTCTTGTATCTCATTCAGTTTCCTAAGAATTATCATTTGAAATTTCTTGTCAGATATTTCAAGGGCTTCTTGTTCTATAGGATCTAGATCTTGGGAGTTATTACCCTTTGGTGGTGTACTTTCTCGATTTTTCATATTTCTTGTATCTTTTCTTTGATGTTTAGTCATTGTGGCAGGGGATTTCCCAGTTCACTGGTTTGACACTATTGTCTGGCTAGGATGCTGCTGGGGCTGCCAATTTTGTATGGCTACCTCAGTGTCTGCTTGGTTGCCCACTAGTGCCTCAGGTGTGTGATTGCCTAGGACCTTGGGCCTCTCAGGGGAGGTGCCTCTCTGATCAGCATGCACTCGGCTGGGCTGGGGATGGAGTCAGGCAGTGGTGGCAGGGTCTAGCTGCTGGGTTGTGTGCTGGCACCGCAGAGCGTGTAGTCTCCAAGGATCATGGGCCTCTCTGGCTGGGCACCTCTCTGATCAGCGCACACTTGGTCAGGGCTCGGCATGGAGTCAGGCAGTGGTGGCGAGGCCTACCTGCTCGGTCACACGCTGGCACCACAGGGCATGTGGTCCCCAGAGATCTTGGCACTTCTCTGATCTGCACACACTCAGTGGGGCTGGAGATGGAGTCAGGTGGCAGCGAAGAGGCCTACCTGCTGAGTTGTGCGCTGGCACCACAGGGCGCATAGTCTCCGAGGATCTTCGACCTCTGTGGCTGGGCACCTCCCTGATTGGCACGTACTTGGCAGGGCTTGGAATGGAGTCGAGTGGTGGCAGCGAGGCCTACCTGCTTGGGTCACCTTGTTCATTGTTTTATGATTGTTTTCTAGCTCCTTTGTACCATTTTTTAACTCTTACTGTCTTTCTTTGTAATTAGACAATTTTTACTATTGGTATGTGTTAATCCCTTACTTACTACCTATTGTGCATCTAATCTAGGTTTTTGCTTTTTGATTGCCATGATCTTATGTAAAACATCATAACAGTCTATTTTAAGCTAATAACTTATTTTTTATTTCATAAAAAAACCTCCACACTTTTAGTCCCTCCAACACGCATTTTATTTTTGACGTTACAATTTATACCTTTTTATACTGTGAATTTTAAGTAATTATTGTAGCTATTATTACTTTAATAGTTTTGTCTTTTAACTTTTATACTAAATATATGAGTGATGAACCATCATTACAATGTTATAGTATTAGAATATTCTAAATTATTTTAAAAAGTGAATTTTATAATTTCTTTGTAATTCTTTATAATTTTTCTTTCAGCCTGAAGAACTTCTTTTAGCATTTTTTTTAACATGGGTCTGGTGTTCATGAATCCCTCAGTTTTGTTTGTTTGGAAAAGTCTTTCTATATCCTTCATTCCTGATGAACATCTTTCCTGGGTACAGTATTTTTCATTGGCAGTTTTTCTTCTTTTTTTTTTCCCCCTTCAGCACTTTAAATATATTATCTCATTCTCTTCCTGCCTATTATGTTTCTGCTGAGAAGCTTGCTGTTAGCCTTATTGGAACTTCTTGATATGTGATTTGCTTCTTTTCTTTTGTTGTTTTCAGGATCCTCTCATTGTTTTTGATTTTTAACAGTGTGATTTTAAAGACATACCTTGGTATTTTCCTAACTAGATGCTTTGTGTCCATTAACCAATTTCTCAGTAACCTCCTTCCCCCTCCCTCTTCCCTGCCTATAGTAACCATAGTTCTGTTCTCTCCTTCTGAAACCTTAATGTATTATTGATTGTTCTTTCTTTCTTTTGTTTTTTTCTTATTTTTTTGCTCCCACTTATGAGTGAGGACGTGCAGTATTTCTCTTTCTGCATCTGCCTTCTTTCACTTAATATAATTTTTTCTAAGCTCATTTATGCTGCTGCAAATGGCAGAATTTCCATTTTTTATGGCTTAGTAGTATTCCATTGTGTATATGTACCACATTTTCCTTCTCCAGTTTTCCATTAATGGACATTTAAGTTGTTTCCATATCTTTCCATTCCTTAAACAGAGCTAAAATCAACATGCGAGTGTGTGTATCCCTTCTATATGATGATTTCTGTTCCTTTGGGTACATACCAGTAGTGAGATTACTGGATCATATGGTAGTTGTATCTATAAGTGTTTGAAAAACCTCAGTACTGTTTTCCATAATGGCTGTACTAATTTACAGTACCACAACAGTGTACAAGGGCTCTCTTTTCTCCACATCCTTATCAGCATTTTTTATTCTCTGTCTTTATGATAATAGCCAGTGTAACTGGGGTGAGATGATATATTAATGTAGTTTTGATTTGCATTTCTCTGATGATTAGTGTTGCTGAGCATTTTTCAAGTACCTGTTGGCCATTTGCATGTCTTCTTTTGAGACTGTGTGTGTGTCTATTCAACTCCTTCACCCATTTTTTAAATTAGTTTACTCATTTTTTTTTACTGTTAAGTTGTTTGAGTTCCTTGTATATTCTGGATAATAATTCCTTCCATTCTGTAGGTTGTCTTTTCACTCTATTGATTGTTTCTATTGCTGAGCAGAAGCTTTTAGTTTGATATAATCTCATTTGTTTATTTTTTTCTTTTGTTTCCTGTTTCTAAGATCTTATACGTAAAGTCTTTGCTCAATCCTACATCCTGAATTTTACACTTTCAGGTCTTATATTTAAGTGTTTGACCATTTTGAGTTGATTTTGGTATATGGAGAGAAGTACGGGACTAGTTTCATTCTTCTACATATGGATATCCAGTTTTCTCAGCACCATTTATTGAAGAAGCTACTCTTTCTCCAATGTATGTCTTGGACCTTTATTGAAGATCAGTTTGCTGTAAGTATATGGATTGATTTCTGGGCTCTCTGTTCCGTTCCATTGGTCCATGTGTCTGTTTTTATACCAGTGCCTTGCTTTTTTGGTTACTATAGCTTTGTGGTGTAATTTGATGTCAGGTACTGTAATGCCTCCAGCCTTATTTTTTTGTATTTTATTTCCTCAGGATTTCCAGGATATTTTGTTTTTCCATCTGAGTGTTAGGATTTTTTTTTCTATTTCCGTGAAAAATGTCATTGTTACTTTAATGGAAATTTCATTGAATCTATATCACTTTGGGTAGAATGGACATTTTCACACCATTAATTCTTTCTATTCATGAACATGGAATGTCTTTCCATCTTTTTGTATCCTCTTTAATTATTTTCATCAGTGTTTTGTAATTCTCATTGTAGAGATCTTTTACCTCTTTGGTTAGATTGATTCCTAGGTATTTTATTTTTTTTGGTAGCTATTGTAAATGAGCTTATTTTCTTGATTTCTTCTTTGACTCATTTATTGTTGGTGTATCAAAACACTACTGATTTTTACATATTGATTTTGTATCCTGCAACTTTACTGTATTTGTTTATCAGCTCTAATAGTTTTTTGATGGAGTCTTTAGTTTTTTCTATAGGTAGGATCATATCAACTGCAAACAAGGACTGTTTGAATTTTTCTTTTTCAATTTAGATGCCCTTTATTTCTTTCTCTTGCCTGATTGCTCTGGCTAGTACTTCCAATTCTGTATTAAAGAGGGGCAGTTAGAGTGGGCATCCTTGTCCTGTTCCTGTTCTTAAAGGAAAAGCTTGCAGCTTTTCCCCATTCAGGATGATGTTGGCAGTTAATTTGTCATATATAGCTTTTATTGTGTTGAGATACTTTCCTTCTATACCTAGCTTGTTGAGAGTATTTATCATGAAGTGATGTTGAATTTTGTCAAATTCTTTTTCTTCATCTGTTGAGATGATCATATGGGTTTTTCCTTGATTTTGTTGATGAGGTGTATCACATTTATTGACTTGCATATGTTGAAACATCCTTGCATCCTTGCAATCCTATCTGATCATGGCTTATAATTGTTTTGATGAGCTGTTGGATTTGGTTTGTTAATATTTTGTTGAGGGGGCTGGCCAGTTTGCTCAGTTGGTTAGAGTGTGGTGCTGATAACACTGAGATTCTGTACTGGCCATCTGCTGAAAAGCATATAGAGAGAGATATTTTGTTGTGAATTTTCGCATCTATGTTCATCAAGGATATTGGCGTGTTGTTTTCTTTTTGTGTTATTTCTTTGTCTGATTTTGGTATCAGAGTGATGTTGGCCTCATAGAATGAGTTTGGGAAAATGGCCTCTGTTTTGATTTTTGGTAACAGTTTGAAAAGGATTGGTATTAATTAGTCTTTAAACATTTGACAGAATTCAGCAGTGAAGCCAGTCTGATCCTGGGCTTTTCTTTTTTGGGAGACTGCTGATTACCAGTTCAGTCTCATTGCTCATTATTAGTCTGTTTGGCCTGGGGCTGATCCTGCTGCTGGGGCAGGCCAGAAATTGAGTCTATCAAGCAGGCTACCTGGAGTCTGCCTAGAGCCTGGGGGTGTGGGATCCCCTTTGGCATCAGGGTGGGCTTAGAGGCTTAATCTGCATGTAGCAACCTGGAATCTGAGTCCATATGGGCTTTCACTGGACAGGCCTGGAGCATGTTTCCATAGGGGCTGGGCTGGAGGGTAGGTCTGCAGATGCTAACCTGATAACTGGGGCTGCAGAGGCCAGCCTGGTGCTGGGCAGGCCTGAAGCCTGGGACCATCGGGGCAGCCCACTGTGTAGAGTGGTCCAGAGTCTGAGGCTGCTGGGGTCATACTGGCTGTGTGATAGGAGAAGAGACTGAGTCCTCTGGGAAGGCCTGAATCCTGCTTGGATTAGGGCTGGCCTAAAGGCTTAGTCCACAGGTACCAACCTGGAGTCTGGAGCTGTGGAGGCCTGCCAAGCACTGGGTTTTACTGTGGGGGGATGTTGAGGTTCAAAGCAAAGTTTGGTGTTCACTTCCCTCATTTCTCCCAGGCAGTGGGTATCTCTCTTCATGCTTTGCTGCCTCAGGTTGGGTGAGGGGTGATGCAGGTAATGTAAAACTGTCCCTCCAACCCTTTTTAATATGTCTTCTCTTATTTCTGTGCTACCTTCAAGTGCTGTAATCTATCACCTGGTTTCCTTAGCTCTTGTGAATGTATTTTCTTGTATGGATAGATTTCCAAATTGATGTTTCTGTGGGGGAATGAGCACTAGAGAGCCCTATTCTACCATCTTGCTGGTATCAGTCCTCAATCAGCCCAATAATTTTATAGCTATGGTCATTGTATCCCTGTCAGACATATAGTCATTTCTTGCCCTGAAGTCACTCAATACATGTTCCCATTTACTGAAATTTTATATTCACATTTGGTTCCTCTCTTGACAGGCATTATAGTCTCAGTTATATTTGTATGTTGACCCTTTTATCTGCTCCTTTATAAAGTCATCTTGAGGGCAGAGACTCTCATATGGAACTTTTTTGCATCCATGCAACCAAATACAATGTCTGGCATTTTACAGGTGTCCAAAGAATAGTTGTTGAATTTATTTGAATAGCATTTTTGTTGTTAATATAGATAATATTAAGAAAAATTTCCTAAAAGAATAATTGCTCATTATTACTATGCACCTACAATATTTTAGCCACTGTATTAAATGTTTTACATATATTTACAGTGTCAAGTCACTTCTTTTAATAGCTAATGGAACTGAGGTCCCAGGAGGGGTCATTGTTGATATCAAAAACAAGGTTGAATTTAGGATTGTCTTTAAACTTGAGTTCTTTGCTCTACTATTCAGAAATATAAAGTAATGAAATAGTGAATGAACAGTAGAATAAAGGAATGAAGAGTAGCCTCCTAAGTCCCTTGCTCTAATGTACTTTCTAGGGTGACCCTAAGAATGACTCGTGGATCTTTGCCCTGGCTGTGCTTCTGAGCAGCACCTTTGTCTACAACAGCATGAGCACCATCAACCACCAGGCTCTGGAGCAGCTGCAGTATCCTTCCAGAAACCAAATTATCATGTTTCATTGAGTTAACAGGAATGGCAAAAGAGGTTGTTTGTTCTTTCCTGTGAGAGTTGTCATGACTAAAAAAAAAAGAAACATAAAACAAAAGTTAACATTTACAAAATTTATTTCCATGTAGATCTGAAAATTATGGTGTAGACAGCATTTCTCCTTCCTTAGCTAAGTTCCCAGCTATGTGACTGAACTGACAGAGCTAATCAGGGCAAAATCCTCCTCGACACCTGGTGAAGTAGAGGACTCTTTCAAGTTTGTAAGTTTCTTCCCAGACTTTGTTTGGACTGTACGGGACTTCTTGCTGGAGCTGGTGATAGATGGACACAGCATCACGGAAGATGAGTACCTGGAAGATGCCTTGAAGCTGATTCCAGGTATCAGAGCATAGCCCGGGTGGGGGAAATTTTGGTAGTATATAAAATCACCTGAACACTGACATTCAGCACTTGACATAAATGTTTATTTGAGATTGGATTGAGGTCCATGCTAAAGGTAATTGGTGACTGGTTTTTATTATTTTAGAAAGTCCAGTGACTGGAATTTAAGCTCACTTAAAGAAATTTAGGACTCAGTATCATACCAAACGATTTTAGACCAGTAAGTACCATGATAAACAATTTCCAGGTTATAATTAGTACTGTAACTTCCTAAGGCCCACTTGCTTTGGTTCTTTGTTAAGGGCTCCTCTTGTTCTACCCATATATTGAGTAAAATAGGTTATCAGATTGAAAGTTGCTAAATGAAATCACAATGAAACCAAATGACCTTATTTTAAAAATATATTTCACACAGAGTATTTTAGTAGTTTCTGGAGATAACATCCTTCAGATTATGAATATTTATTCACCAAAAAGTTCAAAAAAAAATTGATGTATCTTTCCAGTAAGGTTATCAATCCTTCCTTTTTACCTTTCTCCTATCATTATCCTCTCCATTCTACAGCCTTAGACAATGTTATAATTTTAATCCTATAATAAATTTATTACATATATTTAGCAGAGTGGATAATGGGTGGAACCTACAAGGAATATTCACTTGTATTTATTCATTCATTTATTCATTCTTTCAGTATACATTTATTGAACACCTGATATGTGCCACAAAACCACTCTATAAGGCACTATCAAGTCAGATGTACTCTGATATAGAGAAGTGATTCTCAAATTATGTTTAGATTAAGCTTACTCTTTTGAGGTTTCAGCTGGAGAAACCTCTAAATATATTTATATTATGTATGGTTTCGGCTCATATTTATAACAGTTTTTCATTTCTGAACTGGGTATCATGTGTCCTTCTGATGTTTTCCCCACCAAAATGCTATCCTTTTTTCTGGCATTACTTTATTTTAAGGCCCATATTTTATTTCTAACATGGAAACAATAAGATCAGAAAAATACCTCTGATCATGTTTTATTAGTCAATTATTTAATAAATATTTGTTAAATATATAATCTATGGGAATCCATACAAGTGCCTAGGAAACCTAGCATAAGTTTCTTCACTTAGGATGTTCCTTTTCCTCTCCAGAAGTACTTCTTTGGCTCTTGGCTCTGTTCAGAAATGGATTTCTCTTGCTTTTGGTAAATTGACACAAGGTTGGTTTGCAATGAGGTAATATATGATTGGATTAAAGGAGATTTGCAGGCACAGTAGCTACAATGATGCAAGGATCTCTGGGGAAAAAGTTATCAGCCCCCTTGCCTAAAGGTTATTCCTTCAATGATTGTTCTTTCCCTACATCTGCAGGCAAGAATCCCAAAATCCAGAATTCCAATGTGCCTAGAGAGTGCATCAGGCATTTCTTTCCAAATCGGAAATGCTTTGTCTTTGACCGGCCAACAAATGACAAACATCTCTTATTACATATGGAGACTGTGTCAGAAGACCAGCTGGATAGTAATTTCCAACGGCAGTTAGAAAATTTCTGTTCCTATATCTTCACCAATGCAAAAACCAAGACCCTGAGAGAGGGAATCATTGTCACTGGAAACCGTGAGTCACCTTTGCCCCAAATCATGTTGCTGTATTTAGTGTGAGTGATGAAGCTTTGATCATACTCTAGTTTGGTCAGTAATTTTGTTTGCATATTTATGTAAGTATGGAGAAGCAAATGTTCATTCCAAAAATAAGAAAACATGTTTTGTAATTAAAATGTCCCTATATGAGGGTTTGCTGAGATCTAATATAGCTCAAGAACCTAATCCACTAATTATAACAAGACAAAATGAAGTTAAAGAGAGAATGTCTGCATATTAAAGAGAAGTATTATGGGATAAGTGCTGGTCAGAAGGATCTAGAAGATAGTTTGTAAATTTGTTTCAGTCAGAAAATTACAGCAGGTCATGAATCCAAACATGCTCACTTAGAGTTCAAGAAACAAATTTCAATATAATCTATAAACAGGGCTGAATTCATGGACATGCAACATGTGCAGTCTCACAGTGCCCTGTGCTTAGAATGTTCCATATTTGATTAGTGCTTGTGTCACTGTCTCAAAACTTTTGATTTTTTTTTTTACAAGGGACCTTACATTTTCATTTGAAATTGGGGCTCACTAATCTATAGTTGGTCTCATGTATTAAATTTACTTCACCTGTCTAATCTGCTTCTGATTTTTATTAAATGGGAAAGTATTTTTCCAAAAATCACTGATCACATTGGTGGTGGTCAGTAATTTAAATTGTAGGGTATGAATTGAAGGACCAAAAAATAATGAATATGAAAAAAATAAAGTTATTTGAAGAAGATGGTATAATAAAAAAAGAATAGAAAAGAAAACTTTTGCTAAGTAGGTTTTTTGGTGATTTTCAGAATGTTGATACCTAAATCCTGTAAAACAGTAAGTGATAACTTGATATTTATCTATAAATACTTGGCTTATTCAGGGCTGGGTATACTTGTGGAGACCTACGTGGATGCCATCAACAGTGGATCAGTACCTTGTTTGGAGAACGCAGTGACAACTCTGGCCCAGCGTGAGAACGCAGTGGCCGTGCAGAAGGCAGCCGACCACTACAGTGAGCAGATGGCCCAGCGCATGAGGTTTCCCACAGACACGCTCCAGGAGCTGCTGGACGTGCACGCGGCCTGTGAGAGGGAGGCCATTTCAGTCTTCATGGAGTGCTCCTTCAAAGATGACAGACAAGAATTCCAGAAGAAGCTCATGGTACCTGTTTTAGTACTTATCCTTCCTGATTTCTGCCCTTCTGGAATGATGCTTTAGCTGTCTTTTGACCCTATTGCTCATCTTCTTACCATTGTAGAAGGAACTTGGATTCTTATGAATGAAGGGACTCTCTATAGGGCCATAGCTCATCCCTTTATTAAAAAATGAACATTTTATTAATTTTATATTGATGCATTAAAAAGCACCATTAATTTAGCAGTTTAAAACAATAAACATGAATAAACTCACCAATCTGTAGGTGAGAATTATGGCATGGGGTGGCTCAGAGTAACCCAAAGCTAAAAACAAGGGGTCAACTGGATTGAATTCTTATCTACAAGCCTCTGGGGAGCCTCCAGCTCATAAAGTTTGTTGTCATTTGCAGGATCCATCCCTTTAGATTATAATATGCAATTTCAAGAAAATTTGTTCTTTTCTATGTTTTCACACACTTAAATCCTCATTGGAAGAATTTTTTGAAGAGTTCCAAAATCTGTTCAGAGTACACTTGAGTCATTACTGTTTGGTTGATTTTCTATGTATACGTTTCTATCCTGAGCAACCCAACTTCTCTGAGGAAACTCTACTTCCAGCCACAATTCAACTTCTATTGCTCATTGTTGATGGTTGGATCACTGCTAATCAGACTGCTATAAAAGAAAACGTGGAGTTCATGTCTTTCAACCACATCTCTTATAGATATTAAACTGGCCCAAGGTCATTAAGAAACTTTCCAGAGGTCACACACAGAACTGGTTATAACTGAGACTAAAACAAGTCTTCTGACTCCTGGTCCTTTCCATGTCCCAGTCCATTCAGGGGCCATCATACTGCTTCTTCCAAGAGGCTCACAGTGAGACTTTCCCTTTTAACTTTTTTCTATTCTATTTTCCTACATTTCCCTGTCAGGAGACCATAGAGAAAAAGAAGGAAGATTTCTCACTGCAGAATGAAGAGGCATCTGTCAAATATTGCCAGGCTGAGCTTAAGTGGCTTTCAGAGCCCCTGATGGAGGACCTTTCAAGGGGAACTTTCTCTGTTCCTGGAGGGCACAGTCTCTACTTAGAAGCAAAGAAGAAGGTTGAACATGACTATGAGCTAGTGCCTGGGAAAGGAGTTAAGGTGAGGAATAGGGGTCGGGGTAGTTAGCAAAGTAGAGTCAGAGAGTCTTTTTGCCCCTTCTGAAAATCTTAGAGTACAGCACCATTTGTAGGGAGAAAATAAAGCATGGTGTTATCTCAATACTTTTAGCTTTTTGTATCCACAATTAGTTAGATATTCCTAAAGAGACCAGAAATATTTCTTACCAAAGAAAGGATATAGAATATAGAATTTCAGATTAAAGAGAATATTTTTTTTAAATTTATGAAACCATGTCATTGTTTTTGAGCTAAGTACAAAGGATACACAGATTAAAGAAACAAACTTTATTCTCAAGATGTTGATGACATCACCTGAGATACAAACAAATAAGAGTCAAGTGGATATGGTATGAAAAGGGTTATCATCCTGGCATGAACAGGAAGTAAAAATAGTGATAAGAATTATGATGATGATAATAATAATAATAATGAGTATGATATAATGGCTCACATATTGAACACTCCCTTCCTGTATCGTGCATATATAGTAAGTAACCTATAGTTAAGTACATTTATGAAATTATCAACTTAATTCTCAGAATAATATAAATTAGGTACTACTATTATCCACGTTGTACAATTGAGAATGTGATGCACAGAGAAGTTAATAACTTGCCCAAAGTCACACAGCCAGCAAGTAAGAGAGCCAGTAGGGTAGCTCAGAGTACTTGGCAGCCATTCCAAACTAGGAAGGCAGCTTAGAAAAGCTTCCTGGCAGAGGAGATAGGAGGTACGAGATGAAACATGGATAGATGCTATCCTGATTAAGAGCAGGTAGATGCACATCCTAGCAGGGGGAAAAAAAAGAAAAATGTTCAAATATTTGAAAACAGGGTGTACATGATTGTAGATACACGTAATTCTGTTTGGCTATAATCTGGGGTAGGTAGTAAAAAGCTTCATTGAGAGAAAAGAATGGAGAGTAAGGAATGAGTCTGCAATGGAGGGTTTTCAAGTCTCATAAAAGAGCTCAGAATTTATAGTGTGGCCACAAAGGAAAGGAAGCATGGAGGATATTAAGCAAGATGCAGAATTTACAGGGTCATAGTTGTGGTTTTATGGAACAATAGTTTCACCAGCAAGAAACAAGATTTTTGCGGCCTGAACCCTGTTTGCTCCTTCTTGATTCCTCAGGCAAATGAGATTCTCCAGAGCTTCTTGCAGTCACAGGCAGCAATAGAGAAATCCATCCTGCATTTAGACAAATCCCTCACCGCTGGAGAGAAAGCCATAGCAGGTACAGTGGCAGGGCTCAGTTTACAGCAGAGTGGGTAGTTTCCTGCTGTGTCTTCAGACAGATCTGAGAGGAAGATCTTCCTGAAACAAAGAGCTTCCTCTCCTGTGGAGAAGGGGAATTGTGGTTGTATGTCAGCCAGACAGTTGGGATCTTTCTCATCACATTCTAAAATGTGTTGGAGATGGTGTGGCAACCAAGTGATTTCAGAGATTTCCCAACCACCTTTTCAAAGACAATTTGGTCTCTGCTCAGGCAGAGCTCAGGAGGGCAGGACACAGACCTGACTTGTTTTCCTCCCTCTCTAAAACCTTTGTGGAACAGCTGAGCGGGCCAAGAAGGAGGCAGCTGAGAAGGAGCAGGAGCTGCTAAGACAGAAACAGAAGGAGCAGCAGCAAATGATGGAGGCTCGAGAGAGAAGCTACCAGGAAAATCTCTCACGACTGAAGGAGAAGATGGAGAAGGAAAGGGAAAACCTTCTGAGAGAGCAGAAAAGGATGCTGGAGCACAAGCTGAAGGTGAGTCTGGACGGGGCTGGGCAGTGCCTGACAGATAGTGCCCTGGTTCCTTGGGAAGGGATGGACTAAAGTTAACCAAAGATATGATCACAGAAGAATACACAAAAGGCATGATTCACTAAAACCTCAAGCCATCTGGATCCTGCTGAACCCCTTAAATTCATAAGATGCTAGCACCTTTGTAATGTTAGACTTTGGGGTATACAAACAATATTCCCCAGGACACTCGACTACTATTTGTGATGATTATGGCATCTCGTTATGCCCCAATTGAATAGGGCCTTAATTCACTCGTCCTTAGGATTCTTGTTGCAACTATAATAGAGACCTGACATAGATGTATCTGGTCTTGAAAGTACACATTAGGTCTTATATGAAATACAGGATGCTGAAAGCTCTGAAACTTGCTGTACAGTCACACACAGCATAGAAATGATTCAGGCAACAAAGGACTGTGTATAATGTGGTAGTCCCATAAGATTATAATGGAGCTGAAAAACGCATGGGAATATTGGACAAACTCATCAAAGAGAATTCTAAGGTGGTAGAGAAGTAGACATGTGCTTAGCTGCCGAAGTGGTTAAATACAAAACCCTGACTTAATAATTGAGATAAAAATAAAAGTGGACTCTTTTCCTTTTACAGGTTCAAAAAGAACTGCTTAATGAAGGATTTAAAATGAAATCTGAAGAATTGCATACACAGATATATCTACTAACGAAAGAGATTGAAAAAACTGAAAAATGTGAACACTCATTAGGTTCTTGGATCTTTGATGAAATTGACTATTTGTTAGTTGGCAAAATGCAAAGTCCTGGTAAGCCACTTGGTGTAGGGATGAAAATTCTAAATTTACAAATAAAATGGAGTCTTAATTCCTGTTACAAATGTATTAAACAAGGCTGATTTTGTTATGCAGTGGCTCATTTTTTAAAGTATGTGTTATGTTAGTGTTATCTAACAAAAGTTTAAAAATAAAAAGTGATTAGCAAAGGATATCAGGGCCTGACATACAGAAGACAAATTTAGTTTAAGTCACATTTTGAAAAATGGAAAACAAATGTTAGAAGATGTAATGGAAGAAAACGACAAATTTGAAATAGCATCAAAACAAATGAAATACTGTGGCATAAAATGATCAGGCCTGAATATTGTTTCCTTCCCTTTCTAAGACCTTGGTGGAACAGCTAAGCAGTCCAAGAAGGAGGCAGCTGAGAAGGAGCAGGAGCTGCTAAGACAGAAACAGAAGGGGCAGCAGCAAATGATGGAGACTCAAGAGAGAAGCTTCCAGGAGAACATGGCCCAACTGAAGGAGAAGATGGAACAAGAAAGAGAAAACCTTCTGAGAGGGCAGGAAAGGATGCTGGAGCACAAGCTGAAGGTGAGTCTGGACAGGGCTGGGCAGTGCCTGATGGACAGTTCCTCAGGAAGGGAATGGCAAAATTTTAACTAATGTTGTGTTTCCTGAGGGAAACACAAAAGACATATAACTTACTGAATGCCTCAAATCATCTTCTTCCTGCTGAGGCTCTTATATTTACAGTGTTCTAGAACTTTCTGTGAATGTTAGACTTTGGAGCATAAAAATAGCATCCCCCAGGGCCCTGGGCTTCTATTTATGGTGATTATTAGGTGGCTTCCTAATGACTCAAATAGGATCTTAGTCCTGTGGTATTTAGGATTCTGGTACAACCATCAAAGGCACTTCAAATAGATCTACTTAATCTTGAAACTGTTAGATTAGGCCTGATATGGAATACAAGATACTGAAACCTCTAAAATTTGCTATATTTGTTTCTAGATCTGAGTGTGTCATTCTGTAGAGCACAGAGGATATTCTTTCCATGGCCCAACATGCAGCTTGATAACTAGTTTTCTATACAGGGTCAGCAGTTCCCATTATTTGTTAGATGGGCATGGTCACACTACCTCAAGTAAAACTGAGAGTTAATTAGGACCAAACTTACGTTCCCTTCCAAAGGCCTTCCTTAGGACTGGTACACATGCCCAGGTAAGATCCCAGGCCTGACCTAGCCCCAGCCTCTCTGCTCCCTTAGTGAGATGGTGCTCAGCAAAACTTAGAAAGCTATAAACCATGGATACTCTTATTATTCAGGTCCAAACATATGGAAATATTGAAGAACCATATCAAAGATCATGATGGTGTTAGAGAAATAGACAGTTGTGCCTAGCTGGGCTGCTGGGCGTAAAATACAAAATGCTGACTCTTGATAATTGAGGATTTTCAAAAGTGGACTCCTTCCCTCTTATAGGTCCAAGCAGAGCTGCTTGATAAAGGATTTAAAATTCTGAGAGTGCAAATACAATTGGCTCAGAATTACTTTCAGTAAGTTATAAAATGAGGCTTCTTTTGTTGTGGAATATTAGTTTCATTTAACAAAAGTTTAAAACTAAAAAGTGATTACCTGAATATATCAGGGTGTTCCATGGAAAAGACAAATTTAATATTGATTAAAGCAATTTAAAGAAATGAGAAACAACAAGTTATAAAATATAGTGAAAGAAAAGACAAAATTTGCAATAGCTTCAAAACCAATAAAATACTGCAGAATAAAATTATCATGAAGTACATAAAATTCATATGAATAAAATTTTTAAATGCTGTGTAAGACAAAAATTTATAAAAATAGACAAAAATGTCAAAACTACTTAATAGTTCTGTTTAATTTAATTTTAATATTTAATTTATTTAATATTAAACTTACTGTGATTCACATCAATATGTCAAGCATAATATTTTAGGAAGTGGACAAATTTTAAAGTATTTTAAAATTTACATGGAAAAGCCACAAACAAAATTATCCAATTCTATTCTGACAAAAAGATAAAAGAGAGGGAACTAGTTTTGACCACACTTAACACATCCTAACAATTAGCACCATGGTACCAAGGTATACCTGTTCCCCAATGTTCATCGCAGCACTCTTTGCAATAGCCAAGAGTTGGAACCAGTTCAAATGGCCATCATCTGATGAGTGTATATGGAAAATGTGGTATATCTACACAATGGAATACTACTCTGCTATGAAAAAGAATGAAATACTGCCATTTGCAATGACATGGATGGACCTAGAGAGAATTATATTAAGTGAAACGAGTCAGGCACAGAAAGAGAAATATCACATGTTCTCACTTACTTGTGGAAGCTAAAAAAAAAAAAAGTAAATAAATACACAAACAACCTGGGGAGGGGTGGGAAGAAGACACAACAATTACAATTCCTTGAAGTTGATACAACAAGCAAACAGAAAGGAGATTGTTGGGAGGGAGGGGGTAGAGGGAGGAGGGATGGAGGTTTCGGTAATGGGCTACAATAATCAACCACATTGTATATTGACAAAATAAAATAAAAGTAAAAAAAAAAAAAAACACCTAAACACAGAAGAAGGCAGTAGCCAAGGAAATAGGGACAAAACAGTTGTGAGATATACAGAAAACAAATTAGAAAATGGCAAAATTAGACCTTCTCTGTCAGTAATTACTTTAAATGTAAATGATTTAAATTCCCCAATTGAGATGCATAGATTGGAAGAAAGATAAAAAAAATTATTCAACTATATGATGTCTATGGATGACTCAGTTTAAATCTAAGGACACACATAGATTAGAAGTGAAAGGATGGAAAAAGAGGGCTGGGGTGACCAATATCAGACAAAATAGACATTAAGTCAAAAACTGTTATGAGAAAAAAAAAAGACATTACATTATGATAAAAGGATCAATTCACCAAGGATTATAAACAAGTATGTACTAAAAATTAGCATTCCAAAATATATGGAGCAAACATTGGCAGAATTGAAAGGAGAAATAGCTCTATAATAAGAGTATTGGACTTCAATACTCACTTTCAGTAATTGATAGAATAACTATCAGAAGATCAGTTAGGAAAAAGAAAACTTAAAACACACTTCAAACTAATTGAACCTAACATACATATACCAAACTCTCTGTGCAAAAACAGAATACACATTTTTCTCAAGTGCACATAACAATTCTCCATAATAGACTACAAATTAGTACAGAAAGCATGTCTTACTACATTTAGAAATATTAAAATCATACAAATATCTTCTTCAATAACAATGGAATGAAACTAGAAATTAACAGCAAAAGGAAAACTGGAAATACACAAATATATGGAAATAAAACAATACACTCTTAAACAACCAATGGGTCAAAGAAGAAATAAAAAGGGAAATTAGAACATATCTGAGACAAATGAAAATGAAAACACAATATACCAAAACTTATGGGATGCAGCTAAATCAATGCTATGAAGAAAATTTATAGCTATAAATGCTAATATTTAAAAAGAAGAAAGATCTCAAATCAACAATCCAACTTTATACCATAAGGAATAGAAGAAGAACAAACTGGATCCAAAGTTAGCAGAAGGAAGGTAATAAAGATTAGGGCAGAGATAAATTAAATAGAATATAGAGAAACAATAGAGAAAATTAACAAAACCAAGAGTTGTTATTAGAAAAGATTAGCAAAATTGACAAACCTTTAGCTAGACTGGCTAAGAAAAAAGAGAGAGGACTCTAATTAATAAGTACCTAAAAATAAGTGGTGACTTTACTACTGATTTTACAAAATTAAAAAGGTACTATAAAGAATTGTACTCCAACATTGAACAACCTAGGTGAAATTAACAAATTCTAGAAACACAAAACCTACCAAGACTGAATCATGAAGAAATAGAAAATCAAATGGACTTAAAACTAGTAAGGATATTATATAAGTAATCACAGACATCTCAGCAAAGAAAAGCCCTGGGCCAGATGGCTTCAGTGTTGAATTCTATCAAATATTTAAAGAATTAATGCTAATCCCTCTCAAACTCTTCCAAAATCTGAAGAGAAAGGAACACTGCAAATTCATTCTGTGAGTCCAGCATTACCCTGATACCAAAGCTAGACAAAGATAATACAAGAAAAGAAAACTACAGACCAATATCCCTTATGAACATTGATGCAAAAATCCTCAATAAATACTATTAAACATAATTCAGCAGCATATTTAGAAGATTATAAAACATGACCAAGTGATATACAAGAATGGTTCAAGGTATGAATATCACCAAGGTAATACACAACATTAATAGAATAAAGGGTAAAAAGCACATTATTATCTTAATCAATACATAAAAGTATTTGACAAAATTTGATACCTTTCATGTTAAAAACACTCAATAAACTAGGAATAAAAAGAAACTACATCAACATAATAAAGTCAATATATGAAAATCCCACAGCTAATATTATACTCAACACTAAAAAGACTAAAGCTTTTCTTCTAAGATCAGGAACAAGACAAGGATGCTTACTCTTGCCACTTCAATTCAAAATGCTATAGGAGGTTCTAGCCAGAAAAATTAGCAAGAAAAATAAATAAAAGTCATCCAAATTGAAGGGAAGAAGTGAAATTACCAGTGTTTGGAGATGACATGACCTTACATGTAGAAAATCCCAAAGTTTACACACACACACACACACACACACACACACACACACACACACACACACACACACACACACACACACACCCCTACCTGTTGAAACTAGTAAACTAATTTAGCAAGATTGCAGGATACAAAATCAGCATGCAAAAATCAATTGTACTTTTATACATTAACAATGAACAATCAGAAAAGAATGTTAAGGAAACAATTACATTTCTAATTACATTAAAAAGAATAAAATTCCTTGGAATAAACCTAACCTAGGAGGTGAAGAACATATACACTGAAAACTATAAAACATTGCTTAAAGAAATTAAAGAAGACACAAATAAATGGAAGGACATTCTGTGTGTATGGACTGAAAGACTTAATGTTGTTAAGATGTCAATACTACCCAAAGAGATCTATAGAGTCAATGAATTTTCTACAAAAATCCCAATGACATTTTTTGTGTAATTAGGAAAACCCATGTATCTAAAAATCCATATAAATCTCAAAGGACACCTAATAGCCAAAACAATCTTGAAAAAGAAGAACAAAGTTGGAGGACTCACACTTCCTGATTTCAAAACTTACTACAAAGCTACAGTAATCAAAACACTGTGGTACTGGCACAAAGACAGACATATAAACCAATAGGATAAAATGAAGAGCCCAGAAATAAACCCTCACATGTCAAATGATTTGCAATGAATCTTCCAAAACTATTCAGTAGGGGAAAGCACACTCTATTCAACAAATGATGCTGAGGAAATTGGATATCCACATGCAAAAGAATGAAGTTGGACCCTTACCCTACACCATTTACAAAAATTAACTCAAAATGGATCATATACCTAAATGTAAGACCTAAAATTATAAAAGTCTTAGAAGAAAACATATATGAAAAGCTTAATGATATTCGATTTGGCCATTATTTATTTGATGTGCCATCAAAAGCATAAAATACAGATAAATTTGACTTCATCAAAATTAAAATTTTTTGTGCATGAAAGGACACTATCAACAGAGTAAAATTGCAAATAACATCTGATAAGGAATTAATATTGGGAATATATATTCTTAAAACCTAAAAAAATAAAATAAAAATTGATAAAGGGCTTGAATAGGCATTTTTTCAAAAAGATATAAAAGTGGCCAATATGCACATGAAAAGATAATCACCATCTTTAGTCATAAGCGAAAAGCAAATCAAAATCAAAAAACCAAAATGAGCTAGCACATCACACCTGTGGGGATGGCTATAATCAAAAATGGAAAATAACAAATGTTGCTTAGCCTTGCAATAGCTGGAGTACCTGTTAGTCTGTTTAATTTCTATTTTTACACTCAAAATAGGCTGGAAGAAAGGTGGGATGACATTTGTAAATAGAATTTGAAAGCATCATTGCCTGGCTTTACTTTAGGATATTTTTGGTCCTCTAGATGAAGCAATGAAGCATTTATTCCAAACCAGGGGAGTAGCTTCTTTTTATTGAGAAGACATAAGAATCTAAGAAAAAGTAACTTTGGAAACCCAGGAGGGCTAACCAATATTTATCTGTTAGTTCTGAGAAGCTGCTGATGTGCCTCCTCGAAACACCAGTGTAACCAAGCATAACTGCACACAGATGTGGTTTACTGTATACATACCACTCATTCTTTTATTCAATTAACATGTATAGGGAGCCTCTTATACCAAGCCGTTCTAGGTGCTCCTTGAAGAAAGTGCATTCAGCTTACGTTTGAATTATAATTTTAATTATCCAGATCATCAGGATAACCCACAATTACAACTGGACTTGTGATGTTACAAAGGACGTAAACCCAATGTTGGTTGCTTAAACAAAAATGGAATTTTATCAATTTAGGTTTCAAACTGGTTTCAAGGACAGATGGACCCAGGAATTTGAACAATGTCTTCCTCTTTTTCTCTGTCGGTTGTTACCCTGACCTCCACTTCCCTTCATTCTTCCTTCATATCTACTCCGCTGATTTGCTTTCTCCATGATGGCTTCATTCTCCAGCAAGCCCAGCCTGTATGGAACCACAGCACCAATAGTGTCAAAATTAGATCGCTCAGTCTAAAAGGACATGGATTATTTTTCCGAGTATTTTCTGCTACCCTCCTGAAAAGGACTCTTTCTAGAAACTTCCATGATTGCCTACCCTGCACCATGTGCCTGCCTTTGTGACAAGGAGACTTGACCACCAGTCCCACCTGACCCAAGAAGAGCAGAAGACCCAAGAAGAGGAAAAGGATGCTGGAAGATAAACAGGAACAAATGCTTACAGGCATTTTCTGTTGCTAACTCTGTGTTCTCTGGGTTGTAAGGCTTATGTGTTTTATTTATTATCAATCTCCTCCAACTAGAGTAGAGCTCCATGAGGCAGAAACTTGCAATTATTTTGTTCACTGCTGGACATTGAGTACCAGTACCTGCCAGGTACTCAGTACATATTTCTTGACTTAATAAATATTATGAACCTGAGGATATGTTTGCTCCCTCTCTTATGTAATCTCTATGTATTGGTACTGTTGGTCATATCCTCATCTTGATACACTCCTAGAATTCTGAGACATGTTCTTCTGGAACACCTACAACCTTCTCTGATCACTCTTTTTCAGTCTCCCTTATGTCCCATATTGCCTATTGTTATACCCAAAGTGTTAGTTTCCTCAAGGCTCCATTGTGTGTCCCTTGCTCTTATCTATCCATTATGTTATGAATCCACGGAACACAGAGATAGAAGGTGCAGTTTCAATGCATATACTACAGTCTCATATATAACTTTCCAACTTTCTTCTGAGCTTCATATCAATTTGAAATAGCAGATGTTTATTTGGTGCCTGGCATGTGCTGAGAATTGGGTTAATAGTAGTGAGCAAGATAGACCTTGCTCCTGTCCCACATAACTGACCCTCAAGAAAAACAAATGAGTGAGATAAACTGTGGGATAAATGCTTTACTACTTTGAGTGATTTATATTCAGATTCACACAATTCCAGACAAATGTTCTATAAGTATTCCTGAAATTAAACATGTCCAAAGAAATTTACCATCTCCTAAAATCATATACCTGTGTCTGTTTTTGTTATTTTGGGGTAATATTTACTCAGTTACCCAAGCTTTGAGTCATCCTAAATGCTTCTTTCTCATTTTAATCTTCTAACTCATTCAATATGTTGTTTCTTCTCACTTTTGACTCCCTCTCACACCATCTTTACTGACATTCTGCTGCTTATCCCTCAATGCCTTTTTTTAGAATCTTTTCTTACTTCATTTTTCCTTCAATTTATATTTGACCACCTTTCTTTTTACTCCAACACGATCCTGTTTTTATATGTATCTATTGTGGCACTCTTCATACTCAGGCTACAACGCAATGATATACAGTATTGTCTATTCCAATATACTATAAAATCTTGAAACACTTATGGTTACTTTGACAGACTGCTATTTACCTTCCAGTATCTGTTCTCTCTTTCTCCCATTGTAATAAAACACCCAATTTTTGCCCAGGCACTAGGAAGACTAAACGTCAAAGATTTCTTGGCAGATAGGCTGGCCATGGAATGTAATTCATGCAAATGGAATCTGAGCCAAAGTAATTTGTGCACGATACTTCACCCAGGATATGTCTTTAAAGGAACAGGACCTAGATTCTTCTCTCCTCTGTTCATCTACTGAGTGGAAACACATGTGATGGTGACCCATCTTAGAACATGAGATGGCATTAAAAAAAAAAAAAGGCTAAGTAGAAAATAGAAGCACCAGTAGACCCTATGGTGAAACAGATCCATGTACTCTTTACCTTTGAACTCTTACAGCAAAGGAAAATGAATTCTCAGGGCCTTAAGTAATGATTTTCTGGGGCTTTACTATTATTCAAAAATGAACCAAATCCTGGCTGATACATATTCCATGGCAGTTTGAAGTTGGGATTCTATATTCATTTTATATTCCCAGCACTGGATGGCATCAGACTCATCAAATACATAATGAATACATAATATCGCTAAATAAGACTGAATGTTATGGGTTGATAAGGCTTTCAAAAAAAAAAAATGAGCTGAAGTTCCTCACTAGGAGACACACACACTAAATAGACTGGTCAGTCTGGAAACATCTTGGTGGTTTACAAGATGACACTACAGAAATAACAGTATCCATCTAGTCACACTGTATATTACAAAGACTCATGTGATTAGGCCATAGAGAGTCCTTGCAGTTTTTCTATCAACAAACTTATCATATAAAAAAAATGTTTATCTGAGGAAGTTGATTTTGACAGTTAAGTTTTTGTAACAGATAAGTATAGCAAGACAGATGACTCTTTAATTCCTACTTCTCTCGTGGACTGACTATAAAATCTCTAACAAATCATTCACTAAATCTAAGTGATCTAAATCAGCTTTGGATGAGTCTCTGTATGATCCCTCCTGGGGTAAAATTTCTTTGGAACTAGAAAAAAAGTTATCTGCTTCCAAAATACAGTGATGGGATAGGTATATGAAAGATATTTGCACTCCAAAAGAGAAAAATTAGAAAAAATAAAGGGAAGCCCCAGAAAAATAAAGCAACATGTTACCAACAGGAACCAGATATGCATGTGCCTTGAATAATCATAATTTAAGATGAATTGGATGTAGTATTCTACTGCGAGGTTTTTTGGTTTGGCAGGCCACCGTGGCATCTGAAGACATGAGGGCCCCCATATGTCTGGTGGAAAACAAGAACATGCAGCTGTCAGTGAATCAGCAAGCTTTGCAAATTCTCGAGAAGATTTCTCAGCCTGTAGTGGTGGTGGCCATTGTAGGGCTGTACCATACAGGAAAATCCTACTTGATGAATCGCCTGATAAGACAGAACCGAGGTGAGTGTTGTCCTGGGGCCGGGGCTGTGTGCTTGATCCTGCTGTAGCTCATCTTCTTTCTCCTCCAGGGTCACGTGAGAATCCAACTTCTCTCAGACAAAACTTCTAATTCTTAACACCAACTTATCTACCTTACTGTAATCCGCTCCTTATTCTTGTTTTACTCCTGTTAAGGAAAATCTCTCCTATTGATGCTGAGAATCCCACCCTCTTTTACTTTTATTTGTCATCTTAAAAATCCCCCCAACTCCACATTCCACTGTGGCTACCACCCGATGTTTTATTATCAATTTGTAAAACAAAATTATAGTGTTTTGATTTCCTTTTTCCACTTCTTGCCTCTTTATGTTTGCTTTCAATACACTCCTCTTGGAATTTGAACCTCACCATTTTTTTCAAACTATTTTTGGCATACAAAATAGGACCGTCTTGATGTAATGAAGAAAGCACAATTTTGTTTCCTGGGTACTCACAATCCTACCAGTCTGACTTGTAGTCCCCAGGCAGCCTGGTCTACCTGCTGTCAATGTATGTTGCTGTTTCCTCTTCCCTTCAGGCTTCCCTCTGGGCTCCACGGTGCAGTCTGAAACCAAGGGCATCTGGATGTGGTGTGTGCCTCACCCCTGCAAGCCCAACCACACCCTGGTCCTTCTGGACACTGACAGCCTGGACGATGTGGAAAAGGTAAGGCAGAGAGTCACACAGAGATCCCTTTTACTCTTGATTCCTCTTTATTTCTTAACAGTTATTTGTAAGTTAACTTATGGGATCTATTCTTGACATCTAGAAATTCAACTATAGAGAATGAGGTGAGCATTGATCTTTTTGAACCTCACTTCTAGGTAAAATCACACATTGTGGTACATTAGGTAAAAATCTTTATTTCCTGGCACTGTGGAGAATGATTTGATTCAATTTAATAAGTAATTTTGAGCAACTAAGTTCCAGGCCTCTGGATTTGAAACTATAGATTATCAGTGAACAAAGCAAAGGCCTTGCCTTCAAAGAGCCTTCAGTCCCATTCAGAAGACCACGTGTATACAGTCAAACTTAAGTACAGTGTTGTTGGTGTTTTGATATTTAAAACAAGGTGGGCTTCCTTGAAAGCAGACCGAATAGAGATTAACATGCAGGGCAGTTGTTAGGGTGAGCTCTTGGGCAGAACACCTGAGGAATGTGGGGGAAAGAAGGAAAAAAAGACAGAGGCCTACAATTGCAGGCCTCTGTCAATTTCATGGTGGAGCTCTGTGATGAGAGTGACCCTTTCAAGCAATCCCAAATTGGAACAATGACCAATAATCGGAAGGCAGTCCCAGAAGCCCTTCTCATTAAGAGAAATGAGACCTGAGGGCTGTGTTCCATCACCTCTCACCACAGTGAGGGAATAAATCCTTCAGTCTGAAAGTGGATGCAAGCAGCACATCACTATTGCCACCACGTACAGGAATGTATAGGGTGCCTTGGCAGGAAAGAGAAGCAGCAACCCCTTCCAACAGAACAAGGAAGGGCTTCTTCTGGCCCACCTTCTGAGCTACCAGGTGAAGGGTGCATTCCAGTTAAGGGAGTTAGGTTTACATTTCTCATGGTGAAGCTCATCTAAACTACTCACAGAGCGTTCTGGAAGGCTTTGAAACACCTCTGTGGTTGGTTCTGTGGGCTGGTTCTATGAAACTATGCATTGTTCCTACAACAGACATTTTAAGATGGATTTCTTATATTTTGGCTTTATAATAATAGGTTGAATAAATAGTATTCCTGTCTTTTTTTTGTTGCCTTAATTTGAGATTTATTTGGGAATAGTATGTACTTTTTATTTCTACCTAAAAAGTAGTTAGATATTCAGTTTCCTTTGTAAACTATATATCAAATAAAGTTATAGTGTCAATATTTAAGGAGTTCATTGTTTATCACAGGTTCCACTAATTACTATTCTAGTTGGTTTCTTATTAAAAACTGGAATATGAGAGGAAAAAGTAATGAATAAAGTATTTTCTCCCCTAAACTCCCATATATAATCTTCTAGGCATAGATTCTAGTTTTGCATTTACTCAAAGGCTCAGTGCTAAATTTTCACATGTTTTACACAAGAAATAATTTCTGGATTATGCTATAATTTATACATACAAATTAGCCTGGCCTTTAAAGCTATCATTCACCACAAGAGCTCACTATCCAGCCTTCTAACCTCTGCTCCAGCAAACTAAATAACTCTATGCTTATTGCAAAGGACTCCTGAAGTATAACATCTCTGATTGTGCTTCTGCTGGTCTTTCTACTTGCATGATACCGTCAGTCCTTCAAGTCCACATTGTACCAATTCTTTAACACCAGCTCAAGGTTACCAGGAATTCTTCACATCATATATTTGTTCTCCAACTGTAATAGCTTATGTTCTTCTTTGACAGACTTATTTTTAATTTAATGTATGGCTATAGTTTGCACTACTTATGTCCATTACTAAGATGTAAGCTCTTCACAGATAGTGACAAATTTGTTGAATTCATTTTAAAAATTTGTCATCATTTTGAAATAGTCATCTTGAGAGTAACAAGAACCATGTGAAACATTTAGTAGGTGCCTGTATTTGTTGAAATTAATTGAATATAATTTGAGTGCTCAGTTAATTTGCATGCCAAGCATAGTATATTTTATATAGCCCATGATCAACAAACACTTCAACAAGTTCGTGGAAAAAATGAATAAAAGATAATGTGAATCTTTCCATGAACTTTTTGAAGACCCCTCGAATGTGTTGAGTGAATAAGTGCTAACAACTAATATAGAGCATCTAATTGTACATCAGATACTGCATTAGTTTTTCTATATATGTTATCTTATTTCATCTTATTGGGCAAAAAGGAGACACTAAGAAAAAAGTATGATTAGCATCCTTTTATAGATGAGGAAATGAGATTGCAAGAAATGTCAGTGTAATAGTTGAAATGACTAAGAGAATGAATATCTTAAAAAGTTCCTAAAGAATAAACTTCCAAGCCTTTTCCTCTAATGTGTTTCTAGAGTAATCCTAAGAATGACTTGTGGATCTCTGTCCTGGTCATGCTGCTGAGCAGCACCTTCATCTACAACAGTATGGGCACCATCAACAATCATGCCTTGGAGAAGCTACTGTATCCTTTTAAGGACCAAACTACCATGCTTCATTGAGGAATTTATGGGAATGAAGATCCTATCAGATTTAACTTCCCTGAGGCTGAGTTGCCATTGGTGGTGCAGATGGGGCAGAGAGAAAAAAAAGTGTTTCAATAATGTTTTTAAAGGAAATGTGGGAATTGTTGGTAGGGGGTTCATATCACCTTTCTTTGTTGCAGTCATCTACCAACCTCTCAGTAAAGACACTCTTCATTTGTTAAAGATTTCAGCTCCTAGTGTTTTTTAGAGACTAAAAACCAATAGATACTCATGTAACACTCTGCTCTCTCAGTTCCATCACCTCCTCATATCTTCATTATCTTTCACCCTCCTGCATTACCTACTTTAGGTCATAATCAGCAACTTCACCATTTCCATGAACATAGTTTCCAATATTGCACTGAATTAGCTTTCATCAAGTCAGCTTCACAGTCCTTTATCTAATGGGCAGTTCTCATCTTATTTGACCTCTTACAGCATTTCATAAAGTTGATTTCTTCTTCCTTTCTGTAACAGTTGTTACTTTTGGTGTCTAGATTTCATAGTTTTCTAATTATCCGCCTTCCTCATTGGTGCATCTTTTCAGTTTACTTTGCCACATCTTCATTTTCTTCTTGGTCTCTAAATAGCCCTTTAGTTATAGTGCCTCTTCTCTTTTTTCTCTCCCGTCATTCCCTAGGTGATCTCATCCATCCTCAAGGCTCTCAGTAGCACCTATATGTCAATCACTATTAAATTTGTATCTCCAATCACAGCCAAATTCAAACTTTCATATCTAACTGCAGATGCAACATCTCCATTTAGATGTGTAAGAGACATCCTGAATTCAAAATATACAAAATAAAATTCTTTATTTTTCTGTCCAAAACTATTCCTTCCCCAGTCTTTCCTATCATGGTAGATTCCCACATCGTTCACAAAGATGCTCAGATCAAAAATCTAGGAATTATCCTGGATTATTTCTTCCATCATATCCTAGAAACTATTAGTAAGCAAATCCTTTCAGTTCCCAACAGATATTTCCCCAGACTGACCAATTCTCATCACCTGCTCCACTACCTAACTGTTCTCTTTGTTTGAACCCTTGACCCTCACAGATGCGATACCAGCCAGTATGATCCTTTTTTAAAATATATGTTCTCTCTTCACCCAAAACCCACCAAAGTTTTCCCATTAAATTTAGATTAAATTTCAAACTTCTCACTTTGGTTTGTGGAGCTTATATGTCCCAACCCCTATTTCTTTTGGGACTTCTACCCTACCACACTGGACTACTTGATATATGTTGGACACTTAGTAATTTTCCATCTAATGGTTTACAGGTGCTTTGGCCTCTGTCTGAAATTTTCCTCTAATGATTTGTACATGGACAGCTGCCTTAATTCATTCAAATCACATCTAATACAACCTCGAGAGAATTTACCTGGACAATTACACAAACCACCCCACATGCAGACATACACAGCTGTTTTCCAACATTTTGCTTAGTTTATTTTTCTCCAAGACAATTGTTACCAATATCTGAGATTTTATTTTATTTTTGTTTACTTATTTGTTGTCTGCCTCTATCACTAGAATGTAAATCTATGATGGTAGCATTGTCTCTTTCTTTGCAATATGCTCAGTCTTTGGGACAGTGCATGTTTCATAGTAGATGCTCAATAAATGGTTGTAAATAAATACATTCTGTAAGTGAATGTCTGTGAATGAATAAATGAGCTAATAAAAAGAAAAAATATTTTAGGTAAGCACTGGGAAAAAATACAGCATTAAAAGTAGCATTTCTCCAGTTTTCTTAATTTAGCATCTCAGCTATGTGACAGAGATGACAGATAGAATAAGAGCAAACTCCTCACCTGATCATAGTGAGGTAGAAGACTCAGCTGACTTCGTGAGCTTCTTTCCAGCATTTGTGTGGACTCTGAGAGATTTTCCCCGGGAACCGGAAGCAAATGGACAACCTATCAATGCTGATGAGTACCTAGAGCTTTCGCTGAAGCTAAAACAAGGTTACTGGGCCTGATCATTGGTTGGATTACACATAGAAAGACAACAATATTAGAATAACCTTTCCTGAGTAGGTGCTGAATATTATAATTTTGTCACTGTGCTTACCTACCTGTTCTGTTAGAGGAAATGAAAACATTGCTTGGATAAATAATTTGGACCCAATTTTAAATTGCATTACCTACCTCTTCTTGGAGAAAGACTTTTCTTTCTCTACCCCTTTAATTCTTTTATTCCTCATTCATCAATAGTTAATTTTCTCCTTACATAAACTTTGTGAAAATTATGAACTTGAAGGGTCATATATTTGAGGTAATTCGTTTGAAGCTGTACAATCTCTAATCTCATTCCTGCAGGTACAGATCAAAAAAGTAAAAACTTTAATGAGCCTCAGTTGTGCATCCGAAAGTTCTTCCCAGAGAGGAAGTGCTTCATCTTCGACCGGCCCGCTCCAAGGAAGTACCTTGTCCACCTGGAGCAGCTAAAGGAGGAAGATCTGAACCCTGAATTCATCAAACAAACTGAAGAATTCTATTCCTACATCCTCAGCCACTCCAATGCCAAGACCCTCCCAGGTGGCATCACAGTCAATGGGCCTCGTGAGTCACACTCTCCCCTCTTCTTACCTGAACTTCCCTTCTGCCTATTGTAGAGGATAAAAGAAGAAGGTACAAAAGTCACTTCCAACAAATACATAGTCCAATAATGCCAAGGAAAACACAACACAAACATCACATTATGAACTTTAAATGAGAACTAAAACTATTTCTAGTATCATTATATTTATAAAAGCAAGGAGGGAAAAATGAACTAGAATTCAATTGTGCTATAAAAACCTTCTCCACAAACTTCTCAGCTCCCAATTTATGAAATAGCCTTCCAGGAGATATACACAGAGCAACAAAGTCAGAAAAAAAGCAAATACCATATGTAAGTAAGACTTTGCCACTGATTGTAGCAAAATTCTCTTGTTTGTTGATTCAAGAATATTTAGAGAGTTCCTGCAATGTACCAACCACTGGGTCTAATGATGGATAAAGTAACTGTGATTTCTATTCCTATTCCAGCATAATGGAAGCAAAAGATATTTTTTAAAAGTAAAAATATACATAATGATAAATAGTGATTGACACAATAAATGAAAATAGTAGGCCGCTATAAGAGAGTAAGGGATCTATTCAGGTGGGATGTAATTTAGATTGGGAAATAGAGAGTATTTTCTGTGAAAGCGACATGTAAGATGAGAACTTAAAAATGGGTAGGAGTTAGCCAGAAGAACAGGGAGGACCAGCTTTACAGACAGAAGTAATGTGATGTGAGGCAGAAAAGAACATTGCAACTTGAAGACAATAGAAGAAGGTGTTTGGAACAAGAATAGAAGGAGCAGGAGTGGTGTCAGGATTGGAGAAGTGTGCAGGGGTCAGGTCTTGAAAGGCCTGGCAGGTGACTTTAAGGAGATTAGAGTTTGTTCTAAGCTCTGTGGGAGGGTCTTGAAGGATTTTTGGCAGTGAGAGAAACTTATCCAATTTATATCTATAACTATCTTTCTGAGCATTTTGTAGATAATGTGTTGGAGTGCTGTAAGGGAGAGAATGACAAGAAGGATGCTATTTGCAATGGTTTAGCAGTAAATGCGGATTGTGTTAGGCTAAGATTATGGCAGCAGAGATGGTCAAAATGGATAAGATCCAAGCATATCAAATCCAAAAAGCTTCACGATGGAGGGAACATGCATGTACGGAGGGATTAAGAACAAGGATGTGTGAAGCTTGTCTCCAGAGTTTTGAGCTTAGCAAATGCTCAAATGGATGTGTTATTTACTGAGATGGTAATATCTGCAGAAGGAATAGTGTTTCAGAGTATACGAAGTTGTCTACATTTGGGCTTTTTAATATTGAGTTTATTAAGAGATATCATACAGGCATTTAAATATACAAATCCAAAGCTTAAAAATAATGGCAAAGCAAAAAATAAAATTCATAAGCTCTCTATAGAGAAGGTACTTCAAACCATACAAAGAGAAGAGAAAGTCCAGTATTGAGCCACGAAGAACACTTACTTGTGAGTTTTCCTGGGTGTGAGACTTTCAGTGCTACAACCAGCGAAGCCCTGGGAGAACCCAGATGACTCGTTCTCCCTACATGTAGCTCTGATGAGAAGATACCTAGGAAGACCCATTCATCTAAGCCAGACACAGAATTAGTGGCCTGCACCTCTGGAGGGAAAAAAAGGCTAAGTTTTCTCCTTGGCCTTTTTCATAAATTAGGAGTGAAGAGAGAGAACAAAGGAGAGAAGGAAATAAAGGGAGAAGAGGGAGAGAGATATATAAGAAGAGTAAGAAAGACCTAGACCTAATATCTCAGCCCCTGCAATGTCCTTATCCTGATCCATTCATTCTAACACATTCATTTTGGGTGAAGGAAAGAAGAGGAAAGAGAAAGTTTAATCTCCTCTGGATCTACAAGTTAAGAAATTATTCAATCACTCTTCTTCCTCAGAAAATCCTTAAAACTATTCTTTGTGACACTCACTTGAAAAGCCTGCAGAATATTCTGTCCATCAACTGATGGCCACTGTTTTTTATAAAAATTTTCTTTTGTAGGTCTGAAGTGCCTGGTGCTGACCTACATCAATGCCATCAGCAGTGGGGAGCTGCCCTGCATGGAGAACGCAGTCCTGTCCTTGGCCCAGATAGAGAACTCGGTTGCAGTGCAAAAGGCCATTGCCCACTATGACCAGCAAATGAGCCAGAAGGTGCAGCTGCCCACAGAAACCTTCCAGGAGCTTCTGGAACTGCACAGGGCCAGTGAGAGAGAGGCCATTGAAGTCTTCATGAAGAACTCTTTCAAGGATGTTGACCAGAAGTTCCAGAAAAAATTGAAGGTATATTTCATGCTCTAGGTCATGAGAAGCAGAAAAATATGGGCTTTGTGGGGGAAAGAATAATTCTTCCTAGACTCCAAAACAGTTGAAGTCCACTATGTGTTTATGTTTGTAATCATTGTTAAAAGATTAGAATATGCCTAGACTTAGACCTACAAAAAATGACACCATAACTAGCCAAGTTTTTCACAAAAAAATCTAGTTTTATTAATTTCTCCCTCTGGATACCATATTTTAAGCACATAAGTAAATTGTGCAACTTCATTTATAAACAACAATTTTTTCTTTTAAAATTAAAAAATATACACATTATTTTCATGTTCCCTGCTAATAATCTGTGGGGATTAAATTATCTTTAAATAACCCTAATAATTTGTTGTTTTTCTGTAAGCCAATGATAAAACATTCAGAAAACAAGAAAGAGAAACCAATCACATGTGCACACACACGTTCTTCAAAGCTATACTATTTATATGCTCCAGCTCCATCATTCACAATTCGAACAATGAACAAGACATTTGAAAAATAGGAGACGTGTACAAAACCATACCCTTTACATCAACCTCTTTAACTCAAATTTTATTTGAGAATGTTTTTAGAGTCTGCCTTATTTTAAGTTAAGGAGGGATTGTTGCATGACAAATGGCCACTTGACAAGCAACAGTCCTTCCCCTGGCTAGCAAGGCAGGATTTTACAAATGATACATTGATGCTTTCAGAGGTTCTGTTGAAATCAGTCAATATCAGCAGACAGTTGGCATGTTTCCAACCTAAGGAAGAAAAAAAGCTTAATAGTTAAGTGTCTTGAGTGATTTAATGTAGAAAAATGTGCTATTCTATTAAACTTTCTAAATACTGAAAATACCTATGGTACAATCTTCATTACTTTTAGTAGCCCTATATTGGAAAAATATGCAAAAATATTCTCATGTTAAAGAATATACTTACTCCTTAATGAGCATGTCTAAAAAACTCACCAAGCTTAATTAATTCTTTATAACACCTCATATAATCCTGGCGAGAAATCTATGGGATAGGTATTGTTCCTCCTAGTAAACAGACAAGGAATTCTCAGTTCACAAAGGTTGAGGGTCACAAAGCCACAATGTAGTAGATCCAGCAACTCAGGCCCACCTGACTCTGATGTTTGTAATCTGAACTATTCCTGAAATTAGAGACTTGGAAAGATCAAAGTTTCACATAAAATAGTGTCTATGCTCTGAGAATCATTCTCTAAAGCAGGAAAACTAGCAGAAAGGACCTTCAGGAAATCAAACAGAGAAGTCGATAAATTTCTGCACCAAGCCTTCCTGGGGGTATTCTACGATCTTACAGTAAGGTGAGGAGTGTGGCCCTATTTCAATGCCACAGTCTCTGCAGGAGAAGCATTCCCAGTGGTCTATGTGTGGGCAGCATCCTCCTCCTTGTGGGTTTACTGTACAACCGTGCTATTTGGTCACTTCACAGGCTCAACTGAAAGAAAAACAAGATGACTTTTGTAAGCAGAATGTGAAAGCATCATCAGATCATTGCATGGCTTTACTTCAGGATATTTTTGGTCCCCTAGAAGAAGATGTGAAGAGGGGTTTATTTTCTAAACCAGGAGGTTACCATCTCTTTATTCAGAGGAAACAGGAGCTGGAGAAGAAGTACCACCAGGCACCCAGAAAAGGGATCCAGGTAAAGTATATGGTGGGGACCATTTCTGGGGACTTTCTGAGGAGATTCTCTTAAACCCCACTGGGCACAAGGAAAATGGCACTGTGATTGGTGTGTAGTGCCCCTGCCTTTTATTCATACATTTGCTTATTCATTCAATAAAAGAGCCTCCCATGAGACGGATAGCAGGGTCCTCCTTGGAAGCATAAATGGTGCCCTTAAAAAATGTTTGTCGAATTCAGTCATTGATTTATTCACCTGATCATTCAACATTGGCTGAAATACATGTATACCAGGCATGTGTCAAGTTGATGGGGATAGAGCAATTAAAAGAAAAGAAAAAAAAGACCAAGTTCTCTCAAAGCACATACAGGCAATAAACAAATTATAGCTGTCAAAAATAATAGTTACTCTATAGGGTTCCCGGAATGAATTAATGGTTCCTTAAATGAATTCCTTTATAATGTTCCTTAAATAAATTAAGCTTTTAACCCAGTTCCTGGAATGCAGTAAGCACTATGCAAGTGTGCTTACATATATTGGCTGAAATACAAGTGTGCTTACATAGTGCTTACTGCATTCCAGGAACTGGGATAAGAGCTTAATTCATTTAATCCTCACAAAAACCCTATAAAGTGTGTATTATATCCCCATTTCATAAAAAGGAAGGTTGAGGGATAGAGAAGTACAAGGACCCACCTAGTATCACACAGGTAATGATTGGTACTGCCTCAATGTTAAATCCAGGTAGTAAAATCTGTGCTCTTAGCAATTCTTCCATGCTGCAATACTCAGGTTAGATCAGTTTGCATGAGGATTGGCTATACATTCTTTAAAATGAAAAACAGCAGTGGCTTAACAAAGACAAAAGTTGTTTTCCTTTCTTGTATACGAGAAGTCAGGCAGAGGGAACCCAGTGCAGCTGTGATGACCCCACATTCATCTCTGTCCCAGGCCCTTCCCTTGTTCTGCTCCAGCACCTCAGCATGTGGTCTCCCTCTTCAAGGTCAATTTATGCTCTAAGATGACTGTTAGAGTTTCATCCTTTAGTTTCACATTGTAAGTAGAAAAAAAGAGGGAAAAACAGAAGATTATAAAAGGGCTGTGAGTCAATTCCCTTCAAAAGATTTCTATGAAGTACCATATAACACTTCCGGTTGCATGTTATTGGACAATTTAATCATGTGGGCACCCCAGCTACAAAAGATGTTGAATAGAAAATACAGTATTTTATCATGATCTGCCATGTGCCCAGCTGGGGGAAAAAATCATTGTTCTATTGCAAAGTACAAAGGGAGAATAGAGCTTACGATGACTCTAACAGTCACTGCCACAGTAACAAAAATTATTCTGTGATGGGTTCTGGTTATATTCTGACGCTAAAGCCAACACAATTAGCTGATGGTTGTATATGAGATGTATAAGAGAAAAGAGATATCAGTGATACAGTTCGATGAACAGAGTAAGTAATTACTAAAATTGATGTAACTGGTAAGTAACAGGTTTGAGAGGAGATTCAGAGCTGGGTTTTATACCTATTAAATTTAAAATGCTATTTGAGTTATAGAGTGACTTGTTACATGGGCAGTTAAATTAAACTTAATTGTCAGGTGAATTACAGAGTTTTACTTTAATTCATAGGCTCTATTTCCTAGATCTAACATCCTCTGTATAACTAGGCAGAAGAGATGCTGAATAAATACTTCAAGTCCAAGGAGGATGTGGCTGATTCACTTCTGCAGACTGATCAGTCACTCACAGAAAAGGAAAGAGAGATTGAAGGTGAGAACAACTGAGAACACTCTAGAGAGATGGAAAGCCCTGGAAATGTTAGCCCACAATACTGGTCCGCCTGGAATCATTATTGTGGGGAAAGAATAGCAAGTATCATTTCTACTTCTGTGGTAGTTTTTTCTTATCTGGTATGTATGGTCATCTGTCTACTGTGTCTATCCAGTGCAAAAATGATCGCTAGAAATTTTCTCAACTACATAAGAATAAGACAAAAAGGGTTGAAGACAAAAGCAACATGTACAATTTAATCTTCATATTTCCCTGCTTATTTTTCTTCCTCAGTGGAGTGTATAAAGGCTGAATCTGCAGAAGCTGTAAACAAAATTTTGAAGGAAATCCAAAAGAAGAATGAGCAGATGATGGAACAGAAAGAAAGGAGTTATCGGGAACATGTGAAACAATTGATTGAGAAGATGGAGCAGGACAGGGCCCTGTTAAAGGCAGAGCAAGAAAGGACCCTCACTCTCAAACTTCAGGTATTCAATTGTCATCTCAATTTTCTCTTCCAGTGCCCCAAATAAAGAAGAAAGTGTAAGAGTGAGAACCTAATGCCCCCGAAAAGGAATGTTCTAGTGCAGACACTCTACTACCCTTTGCATTCCCTTACTGTTTTACTTCCGGCCACCTCTGGTTACCAAAGACTGGTTACTTTGGGGATAATCCCATGGAATTCTTCATTATTATATCACTATTAAACAGTAGTTATTGCTTGTTAGGCACTGCACACTGTTTTAGAGGCATTCTGTGATCAAATCCTCATCTATTGGCACAGGAATTATTATTTATTTTCTCATTTGCTAAATGGGGAAATTGTAGTTTCATGAGACATAAGTAATTTTCTGCATCAGACTGCACAGTAAAATATCTGGCCTACCTTTCCTACTGAGTGAAATTCACAGCGATGCTGTTTCTGCCATACCTGGTATGACTTTATCTCTGGAAACACCCTAATGAGTAGGAAGACTCCCTAACCATCTATTCACTTAAGCACACTGGTTAAATGTCCATGTTGCCAGAACCTTCCTGTTCTCCAGGCTCTACTCATCAATGTTGAGTCCAGAAGTGTATCATGGGCCACTGCAGGCCATGATCTCATCAACTTAATTTGTTTCCTCTGCCACCAAAATTTTTCAGACTTGTCCTAAATTCACTGATCGAACATCTTCCTGCCCTGATTCTGAATCATGTAATAACCTTCTTGTTGGATTTCACCCATCATTCATACCTTCCTTGTATTCTTCGGGTTTCTCCAGAGAGACAAAACAAATTGGATATGTATATAAATATATGAGAGGGGATTTATTAGGGGAATTGGCTCACACAGTTGTGAAGGCTGAGGAGTCCCACGATAAGTCATCTGAAAACTGGATGCTGATGGCATGGCTCAGTACAAGTCTGAAGGCTCAGAACCAGAGAAGCCAGTGGTGCCATTGGTGTAAGTCCTGGACTTAAGTTCTGATGTCCATGGACAGGAGAGCAGAGTGTATCTCTGTGGAGAGAGTGATTCTCACCTTTTCCTTTGTTTTTATGCTCTCTGGGCCCCCAACAAATTAGATGGTTACTGCCGATATTGAGAGTGGATCTCTACCACCTAGTCCACTCAGGTTCACATGCTAATATCTTCTGGAAACACCGTCATGGACACACCTAAAAAGATAACTTTACCTGGTTTCTAGATATTCCTTAATCTAATCAAGTTGACACCTAGAGTTAACATTCCTAGATATATATTTGAGAGTCCACACTTACGTAGACCAGAGATGAAGCAAAAAAAAAAAAAAAAAAAAAGGTGGTTTTTCCAAAAAGACTGTGTTCCATGTGGATGAATGGACCCAAGAATAGAATTCTGGGTCACCAATTTTCTAGAAACTAAGATGATGGTATTTCTGAAGGGTAAAGAAAGCCCATAAAAATTATGGTGAGGAATAGAAGATTCAGGAAAGGGTGATATAATGGAAGTCGTGGGAAGAATGGATTTCAAGAACAAGTGCCAAAACCTCTTGAGGGATTAATGTAAATACCAAAAGGGTAACTAATTTAGCAAATATGAGAAATATGTTAATCTTTATTAGTTTAGTTTAGGCTCCACTTTCTCTTTCAGGAACAAGAACGACTTCTCAAGGAGGGATTCCAGAATGAGAGCAGGGCACTTCATAAAGAGATCCACGATATAATAAGAAGCACCTCATCAGAACCGTCATGTAACATACTCTAAGAATCCAAAGGACATAATTTTCCTATTCAGCGCCTTCTCCCCAAAGAATAAGTTGAATGAGCAACTTCAGAATGTCAAACACCTCTCACTCAACTAAACTCAACTTGGGGGAAGGGGAGGGTGGTTGTGGGACAATTGAGTGGGGACACGGGGTACAAAAGCAATTTCTGGTAATTTGTATCTCACGAATATTCATAATAATAAAAAATAAAAAAGATAATAGTATGAAAAAATAAAAATAAATAAAAAATAAAAATCTCCCTCTCAAATTTGATTCAAAGTTTCTCCCCTTGATTCTGCCTCCTTCTTGGACCCCACTCATTCACATAGCCTAGGCCCTGATTCAGCCTTACAGGCATGCAATGAAGACGTATAGCTTTTTTTTTTTTTTTTTTTTTTTTTTTTTGTCTTTTTCATGACCGGCACTCAGCCAGTGAGTGCACCAGCCAGTCCTATATAGGATCCGAACCCGCGGCGGGAGTGTCGCTGCGCTCCCAGTGCTGCACTCTCCCGAGTGCGCTTTTTTTTTTTTTTCCGTTTTCTAGCTCTACCTCTCCTAGAGCACACTAGCTCATGTTTGTCTTCAAGTTATGACCATGGGATGTAGGGAATGAGAGAAAGAAAACTGTTTTACAGGATGCATTACTGATCTGGTGTCAGTGCCCTGTAGGTACGGCTTTGGACCTTTTCCTTAAAGATGATTTGAGTTCTTTGTGGATCCCCTGCAAGAACCTCCCACTAGCACTTTCTTATTGTGGTCCACTTCTGATTCCTTTCCTCAAACTCCTTCTTCTAATGATTCACTCATCTAATATATTCTTTGTTTTAAGAACACTGTGCATTGATGTGTAGACAACTTCAGCAGGATTTTCTTCAAGATGACTCAAGGCAAAGAGTGGCATCACTAAGATGGCAGAGTAGACAACACCCAGCTTCACTGCCCAACACAAGAAATCAGCTAGCAACTATTAAAGCATAAAACTGGCATTCTGAAATCACCAGAACTCAGGGGAGGAAGTAGAGAGGACTTTTGAGCCCACAAATGTGTGAAAAGTCATGGCAGGTGGGTGAAAGAATCACTTTAAACAGTTGCAGCTGCTACTCCAAGCTGGCATGGCACAATGCACAGAGAAGCTTCCTGGAGTCTGCAAAGCTGATGCAGAGCTGTTCTTGTGAAGGTACTTGAAACATGCAGAGGAGAAATGTGCTGTGACCACTGGGAACAAAGATCACTTCAAAATGCCCCATCCCATCTCTCAAGCCAGCATAGCTGTTTATGAAGTTCCCCTGTACCTGGATAGGTGGGAAGGGGCCAGAATTGGAGGAAGGAAAGGATCACTTCAGAGCACTCTATCCACCCCCTCCCTAGCCAGCACAGCAACATACACAGAGAAGGCCACTGGACCTACAGTCTCAGAGGTAAGAGAAGAGAGTAAGAGGTGGATGTTCAATCTTCCCAGTGGTCTGTGAGTCTTCATGGGGGACTCATTGAGGGCCTGCCCCACAGCAAACATTTGGCATGTCAGGAGGAGGGGGACGCCTTGAGTTGTGGTATTGGCGGGGTGCACTAAAATCTGATACTGGCAGCTGACCTGCATCCCAACCAGCACGGGCACCACACAGTAGAGATGGGTTGGTGCCACAGTGTTTTGGTAGACACAATCCGAGGGTAATACTCATTCCCAGGCCAGATTTTCCACATAGTCTAGTTGCTCCTGTGGAGAGTTATCATGACCCAGAAGTGACTGAAAGGCCAACAATTAAATTTGCACAAGTAAGTCTTCCTCAGGTTGTGAAACATTGTCAAGGCAGCAATTTGGCTTAGCCACAACATTCAACTTTTGGCCTCCACAATAAGTCTTCTCCAACCTGGGAAATAATGGCAAGACAACAAGTTTGTTCTGGTGCAGTGTTTAAGTAGTTGCAGTTGCTATAACTATGCCACAGAATGGAAATTAACTTCAGGATAGAGATAAAGATTTGACACTAAGCAATAAAGGTCCAATGCCACCAAAGAACACCCAAAAAAGCTGGTAAAGACAGCCATCTCCTCAAATGCACAGGCATCAACCTAAAAATAGAAAGATCAAGAAAGAACAAAGATATATGACACCACCAAAAGTGCCAGCAATGGACCCAGAAGAATGGCATATTTATAAAATTTCTAACAAAGAATTTAGAATAACCCTCTTAAAATTTTTCAGGGAGTCATGAGAAAATATAGAAAGAAAATTAAATGATATTTGGAAGACAATACAGGAGCAGAACAAAGAACTAGAAAAAGAAATAGAATCAATATTTTAAAAAACAAGTAGAAATTCAAGAAGTAAAGAACATATTATCTGAACTGAAAAACTTGATAGAAAGCTTCAGCAGCAAACTTGATCAGAGGAAAGAATCAGTGAGCTACACAATCAGAGGAACAAAAAAATAAGTGAATAAATAAGAAAAGATAAAATGGGCCTGCAGAAATTATGGGACACCATGAAGTGAAAGAACCTCTGTGTAACTGATGTACCGAAAGAAGACAAGAGAGGAAAAGCCCTGGAAAGCATATTTAAGTGAATAATAGCTGAAAATTACCCAACTATGGAGAAAAATGACAGTGTTAAGGTTCAGGAAGCATAAAGGTAACCAATCAAATTTAAGCTAAGGAGAAATTCCTCAAGGCACATTATCATCAAATTATCAAAAACCAAAGACAAAGAATGAATACTGAAAGCAACAAGGGAAAATAAACACATAACATTCAAAGTAGTCCTAATATGGCTCTCAGTGGATGTCTCAGCAGAAATCCCACAGGACAGAAAGGAGTGGGATGATAAAGTGCTAACAGAAAAAAACTGGCCACCAAGAATTCTGTATCCAACAAAACAAACCTTCAAATATGAAGGAGACTGTTTTAGTCCGTCTGTGTTGTTATAACAGAAATACCTGAGACTGGGTAATTTATAAGGAAAAGAGGTTTATTTGGCTTACGATTCTGGGACAGCTGCATCTGCCACAGGCCTCGGGCTGCATCTACTCATGGCAGAAAGGGGCAGGCAGCTGGCAGGTATGAGCAGATCACGTGGTGAGAGGAAGCAAGAGAGCAGAAGCGCGTGCAAGAGAGAGGAGGTGCCAGTGTCCTATAAACAACAAGCTCTCGTGGGAACTAATAGAGCAAGAACTCACTCATTACTCCCCCACCCCACCCCCAGGAAGAGCATTAATCCATTCATGAGGGATCCACCCCCATGACTCAATCAGTTTCCAACACTGCCACATTGGAGATCAAATTTCCACATGAGTTTTGGAGGGGACAACATATCCAAACTCCATCAGAGACATAAAGTATTTCCTAGAAAAACAAAAGCTAAGGGAATTCATCAACACTAAATCTGCTTTACAAGAATGCTAAAGGGAGTTATTCTATCTGAAAGATGACAATAAAGCATAACAAGAAAATACTTGAAGGTGTAAAACTCACTAGTAAATAAGTACACAGACAAAGTTAGAATGCTATAATGCTGACCCTGCTCCAGGAAGAAGGCAAGATGGCAGATGAGAGGTGACCACCACCACCATCACCACAGCTGGCATCACCTGACCCTGGTGCACTGTGGCTGCTGCCATCTGTCTCTACACAGCAGTCTGTCCCATTCCCTACCAACACCCAGCCCAGGTGCCACCAGCTCCATCTCACCCTGATCCATTTGTTCCTGTTTTACGAGGCAGGAGTAACGAGGAAAGCTGTGAGCAAGCAGAGCCCCATGCACCCAGTGTTGGGAACCACTCATGAAGTTCACACAACTGCATTGACCCAGAGAGGGCCATGTGTGGAGCTGCCAGAAATAGGCGAACAAGTGCAGCTCCTCAACCCAATGTTCCACCACAGAGAAAATTACACTGCCCCTCAGTCATGCACCCAAGGGTGAGATTTATTCTCACAGCCCACACACTGCATTGACCCAGGGAGGGACAAGTGTGGAGCCTCTGGTGAGTACAGAAATTCAAGTACAGAGTATGAAAGGAAATACCTAGCCACCACAACTCCATTTTCCAACCAGAAGAAGAAAGAGCCAAGGAAGAACCTCTGCCTGTAGGACAGGGCAGAGAGAAACCCGGCCCAGGGTCACCCATTTAAGCTGAGGAGCTTCAGTGCACCCAATTGCACCTATCAGGGTCACAGGACACTAGTCAGGGTGCCAGCAAATACATCCAGGTTCACCCAGTTCAGCCAAAGATTGACAGGGCACCTAGGTACTTCTCCCAAGAACTTGCGATCTAGCCTATATCCTCAATGACCCAACAGAGTGTCACTCACTTTAGCAAGGAACCACTGAGTGCCCCAATGCCAAGGCCACAGAGGCACTCACAGGCAACTCTGACATTAAATATGGTTGAAGTAACCACATGGAGACTACACTACCATGTCTACTGAGAACCAAAATTAAAACATCCTGACCTACAGTCAATATAAAACACATCATGGGAAGAAGTATCTCTCCTCAAAAGCCACTCCAGAGTAACAGAAAAAGCAAATGCTCCACCAGATGATGAGACATCAACATAGGGATACTACAAATATGAAAAAAACAAGAAAATATGACACAACCAAAGGAATATAATAATTCTCAAGTACCAGACCCCAAACAGCAGGACACCTTTGAAATGACCAAAAAGGAATTCCAAGCAACAATCTTTAGGAACCTCATTGAAATGCAAGACTTACAGAGATGACACAACAAAATAAGAAAAACAATCCAAGATATGAAGGAGGAAATTTTCAAAGAGATAAATAACTAAAAAAAAGAATATTGCAGAATTCCTGGGACTGAATTCTTTCAAAAAAATAAAAAAATACAATCAAGAGTATAAGCAGCAGGCTACAGCAAGCAAAAGAAACAATTTCTGATCTCAAAGAAAGTCTTTTTGAAATAACCCAGACAGACAAAAAAAAAAATGTTAAAAATGAAACAAATCTATGAGAACTATCACACAACCTTAAGCATGCAAACATCTAAATCATGGGTGTTCCAAAGGAGAGGAGGAAGGAAAAGGCATTGAAAACATATTCAATGAACTAACAGGAGAAAAAAAATTCCTAGGTATTGGGAGAGATATGGACTTCCAGATCCTGGAGGCCCAAAGATCTCCAAACAGATTCAACCCAAGAAGGTCCTCATCAAGAAACATGTAGCGAAGCTGTCAAAAGTCAAAGACAAAGAAAGAATCCAAAAACAGCCAAGTGTCAGGTCACCTATAAGGGAATCCCCATCAGAATAACAGCAGATTTCTCAGCAGAAACTTTGCAAGCAAGAGGAGAACGGGATGATATATTCAAAGCACTAAAAGAAAAAAACTGCCAGCCAGGAATATAATACCCAGCAAGCATATCCTTCAGAAATGAAAGAGAAATAATGTTTTTCCCAGAAAAACAAAAGTTGCTGGAATTTACCACCACACGACTAGCCCTGAAAGAAATCCTAAAGGGAGTCCTGCAACTGGAATCAGAAAAACAATAATTGTCACCATAAATACAATGAGAAAGAACAAAATCCACTGGTAGAGCAGATATGCAAATAAGAAAAAGAAACTGTATCTCAAAAAATCCACAAGCACCAAAGAAAAACAATAAGAGAAAGAAAGGAGCAGAAGATATTTAAAACAGCCATATGAAAATCAATGAAATGCCAGGCATAAAACAATACCTTTTGATAACAACCCTACATATAAATGGACTGAATTCTCCCCTCAAAAGACTTAGAATGGCTAGAGGGATTAAAAACTAGACCCAACTATATGCTGCCTTTAAGAAACTCACTGCACCTGTAAAGACCCACACAGACTAATTATGAAGGGATAGAAAATGATATACCATGGAAATGGAAACAGAAAATGATCAGGAGTAGCCTTTTTTATGTCAGATAAAATATTCTTTAAACCAAAAACTATAAAAAGAGAAAAAGAAGGTCATTATACAATTATAAAGGGCTCTATCCAGCAAGAGGATATAACAATCATAAACATACACATACCCAACATTGGATCGCCCAGATATAAAGCAAACACTATTAGACCTGAAAAGGGACATAGACCCCAATACAATAATAGTTTAGGACTTCATCACCCACCTCTCAACATTGTGCAGATCATCTAGGCAACAAACCAACAGAGAAACACAGAATCTAAACGATACTTTAGACAAATTGATCTTGGCAGACATCCACAGAATATTTCATCAAACAACTACATAATATACATCCTCCACATCAGCACATGGAACATTCTCCAAGGTAGACCTCACGATAGGTGACAAAAGAAGTTCTCAACAAGTTTTATAAAATGTAGATCATTTCAAGTATCTTTTCAGACCACAATGGGTTAAAACTAGAAATCAATAACAAAACATTGCAAATTATACAAATACATGGAAATTAAACAATGTGCTCCTGGACAAAATATGGATCAAAGAAGAAATTAAACAGGAAATTTAAAAATTTCTGGAAATTAATGAAAATAAAGACACATCATACCAAAACCTAATGAGATACTGCAAAAGCAGTACTTAAAGGGAAGTTTATTTTAATAAGTGCTTACATCAAAATGATATAAAGACTGCAAATAAACAACCAAATGTTATACCTCAAAGAACTATAAAACAAGAACAATCCAATCCCAAAATTAGTAGACCGAAAAAATTAAGATCAGAGCAGAACTGAATGAAATAGAGACCAAAACAAAGATGCAAAGAATTGAGGGGCGAAATGTTGGTTTTTGGAGAAGATAAATGAAGTAGACAAACCATTAGCTATACTAAGAAAAGGGGAACATTCAAATAAAAAAATCAGAAATGAAAAAGGAGACATTACAACTAATACCACAGAAATACAAGGAATTATTAGAGACTATTATAAACTCTATGCCAACAAACTTGAAAACCTGGAGAATATGGGTAAATTTCTGGACACATGAACTTAGAAGAAATAAAAAACATATACAGACCAATAATGATCAATGAGATTAAAGCAGTAATCAGCAGTCTCCCAAGAAAGAAAAGCCTAGGACTGGATGGCTTTACCATTCAATTCTGTAAAACCTCTAAAGAAGGAATTAATAGCAATCCTTTTCAAACTATTCCAAAAAATTGAAACACAGGCAATTCTCCCTCACTCATTCTATGAGGCCAGAATCACCCTGATACCAAAATCAGACCAAGATACAACAACCACAAAAAAGACTACAGGCCAATATCCTTGGTGAGCATAAATGCAAAAATTCTCAACATATTAGTAAACAGAATACAGCAGCACATCAAAAAGATACCATGATTAAGTGGGATGCATCCCAAGGATGCAAGGATGTTTCAACATATGCAAGTCAGAAACCATGATATACCATATCAACAAAAGCAAGACAAAAACTATACAATTATCTCAATAAACACAGAAAAGGCATTTGACAAAAATCAACATCTCTTCATGATGAAGAATCTTAGCAAATTAGGTATAGAAGGAAAGTGTCTCAACACTGTAAAGATACATATATGACAAACTCACCATCAATATCATCCTGAATGAGGAAAAGCTGCAAGCTTTTTTTCTTTTTTCTTTTTTTCAAAAGATGACCAGTAAGGGGATCTTAACCCTTGACTTGGTGTTGTCAGCACCACGCTCTCCCAAGTGAGCTAACTGGCCATCCCTATATAGAGATCCGAACCCACGGCCTTGGTGTTATCAGCACCACACTCTCCCAAGTGAGCCACGGGCTGGCCCTGAAAGCTTTTTTTTTTTTTTAAGAACAGGAACAAGTCAAGGATGCCCACTTTCACCACTCCTATTTAATATAGTATTGGAAGTACTAGCCAGAGCAATCAGGCAAGGGAAAGAAATAAAGGGCACCCAGATTGTAAAAGATGAAGTTAAACCATCCCTATTTGCAGATGACATGATACTATATATAGAAAAACCTAAAGACTCTACCAAAAAACTCTCAAAGCCCATAACAAATCAGTAAAGTTGCAGGATACAAAATCAATACACAAAAATCAATAGCACTTTATATTCTAACAATTAACTAGCAGAAAAAGAAATCAAAAAAGCAAGCACATTTACATTAGCTACCAAAAAAAAAAAATACCTAGGAATAAATTTAACCAAGAAGTGAAGATTTCTACAATGAGAACTACAAATCACTGCTATTAAAACTAAAGAAGACACAAAAAGATGGAAAAATATTCCATGTTCATGAATTGGAAGAATTAACATTGTGAAAATGTCCATTCTACCCACAGTGATCTACAGATTCAATGCAATCCTGATCAAAATTCCAATTCTTCACTGAAATAGAGAAAATGCTAATATTCATGTGGAACAACAAAAGACTCCAAATGGCCAAAGCAATCCTGAACAAAAAAATAAAAATAAAAAAGCTGGAGGCATTACACTACCTGACTTCAACATGGCACTGGCATAAAAACAGACACACAGACCAATGGGAGTAAAAAGTTCCTCTCTATCAATAATAACTCTAAGTGTAAATGATAAATGAAATAAATACCCCAATTAAAAGACAGAGTAGCTTCTGGATTATAAAACATGAACAAACACTATGCTGCCTACAAGAAACTTCACCTATGAAGACACACATAGACTGAAAGTAAAAGGATGGAAAGGAATAGTCCATGCAAATAGAAACTAACAAAGAGCAGGAGTAGCTGTACTTAAATCAGATAAAATAAACTTCAAATCAAGAATAGTAAAAAACAATAAAGAAGGTATTAGCCAGCGTTCCACAGGGAGACAGAACCAATAGGATATGGGTATAGATACACAAGAGGAGATTTATTTATTTATTTATTTATTGTCTTTTTTTGTGACCGGCCACACCACGCTCAGCCAGTGAGTGCACCGCACCGGTCATCCCTATATAGGATCCGAACCCGCTGCGGGAGCGCTGCTGCGCTCCCAGCCGCACTCTCCCGAGTGCGCCATGGGGTCGGCCCCAAGAGGAGATTTATAAGGGGAATTGGCTCACATGATTATGAAGGCAGAGAAGTCCCACAGTAGGCTACCTGCAAACTGGATGGCAGTACTGTGGCTCAGTCCAAGTCTAAAAGTGTCAGAACCAGGGAAGCTGGTGGTGTAATTCTCAGTCTGAAGCCAAAGGTGTGAAAACCCAGAGGTACTGCTGGTATAAGTCCTGGAATTCAAAGGCTGAAGAGTCTTGAGTTCTGATAGCCTCTTCCAAATGGAAAAACAACACAAACCAGAAAACCTAGAAGTACGTGATAAAAATGCAATTTTTTTTTCTTTCAACAACTACTGCTCTAGCTCTTCTCTTCTTTTCTCCTATTTTTTTATTTTAATTTTATTTTTATTCTTTTTTGTCAATATACAATGTGGTTGATTATTGTAGCCCATTACCGAAACCTCCCTCCCTCCTCTCTCTCCCCCCTCCCTCCCAGCAAAGTCCTTTCCGTTTGCTTGTCGTATCAACTTCAAGGAATTGTAATTGTTGTGTCTTCTTCCCTCCCCCACAGGTTGTTTGTGTATTTATTTATTTATTTTTAGCTCCCACAAATAAGTGAGAACATGTGATATTTCTCTTTCTGTGCCTGACTCGTTTCACTTAATATAATTCTCTCTAGGTCCATCCATGTCATTGCAAATGGCAGTATTTCATTCTTTTTCACAGCAGAGTAGTATTCCATTGTGTAGATATACCACATTTTCCATATACACTCATCTGATGATGGACATTTGGGCTGGTTCCAACTCTTAGCTATTGTAAAGAGTGCTGCAATGAACATTGGAGAACAGGTATACCTTCAACTTGATGATTTCCATTCCTCTGGGTAAATTCCCAGCAGTGGGATAGCTGGGTCGTATGGTAGATCTATCTGCAATTGTTTGAGGAACCTCCATACCATAGAGGCTGCACCATTTTGCAGTCCCACCAACAATGTATGAGAGTTGCTATTTTAATCTGTATTTCTTTCATAACTTTTCTCATTTTTCTTTCCTGTTGCTGTCTCTCATTATAATCAAAACATATAATGGTATCCATAATATACTTTCAGCCCCACCATAACCATAAGTATTACTATTTGCTTTACATATTTAGGTGCTCTGATGTTGGGGCATATATATTTACAATTGTTATATCTTCTTGATGAATTGAGCCCTTTATTGTTTTATAAAAACCTTCTTTTTCATATAATCATATAATCACTCATATGTATAGTAGTATTAGTAATCCCATTTTTCAGAAGAAGAAACTAAGGAAAGAAGTAATTTAGTATCTTGCTTAGTCACAAAGATAGGATTCAGTCCTTAAACCTAGGTACTCTGGCTCCAAACCATAATAATTAGATCTGCCACTTTTTAATTCTTCAGTCATTCATACTTTTTAGGATCTTCAACACCTTTTTTTAAAGCATGTAATTTAAAAAATGGTTTCCTTCCGATAGGAAACTAATGGGCAATGTTGTCTATTCTTACAAAATGTGAAGAGAAAATACAAGGGGTCTTCAAAAAGTTCATAGAAAGATTTGCATTCACTTTAATTCCATTTTTCCGTGAACTTTTTGAAATACCCTCATATACTCTTTGAAAATTAATGCCAGGAGTCAATGTTTATCCAGAACATATGCTTTGTTGCTGTTGAATATTTCATTTAGTGTTTCAAATTAGGTAAGAAGGTTGTTTTTGCATATCACCATTTAGCCTGTCCCAGACAATACAGGATTGTGCTTGGGTGTTACACAGACTCACAACAACGACACAGGAGCAGTGAGCACAACTCCCTCTAATGAAGCAGATGCTTGGACATGCCCAGGGAGCTCAGCTCTGACTTGTGAGCAGATACTAACATTAGAGCTCCTCCTGCCTGGGCTCCACGACTGCCTGAGAAATGGTTCAAAGTCACCCCATCTTGGGCAGAGGGCTGGAAGCTGCCTGGGAACAGGTGAATGTTGATTAGCAATTGTCTCAGAGAGAATAAGGCAACAGACAAAGGTATTTTTCTCTGTCTCTCGGTGTCATGAAATGCCCCACTCATTGAGATTCAAAGTAGAGCTTTGCCCAGATGTGGGACTCCATCAAATCTGGGCAGACCTTTATATACTTCACTACCGGCTCTCTTCCCAGTCAGCCTATAGTCAGAAAATATCTACCTTCCAGTTAAATAAGTTAATTGCTGCACCCACATTTCTTCAGACACTATAAAGATCTGTTCTGTTCCACTCTGAGAGAGAGCTACGTTCGTTATCTCTATTTCCCTTTCTTGCAATCACCACCACATCTGTCATCTGGTTCCCAGTCCAGTTCTTGTTCCTGGTCCCACAAATTCATTGTTTTCATCAAAGTCACTGAATGACTCTATTTTGTCTCTTTCTCACTGAGGCCTTCCCTGACTGGCCAATAGATAAATTCAATAGCCAGTGCTCCCTAGCCCCATTCCTTGCTTATTTTTCTCCAAAGCACTTACCATCATCTAATACACACACATATATATATATATATATATATATATATATATATATATATATACACTTATATACATAGCAAATATATACATATAGCAAATATATGTATATATGCACACACACACTGTGGGGGAGATTCATAATAAAACGAAAATAATTGATAACAAATTATATTTGTTATTTATTACCAGTCTCCTCAGATTGTAATAGGGCTCCATGAGACAGAAATTTGCCTTATTTTGTTTGCTGCTAGACATTGGTATCAGTACTAGCCAGATACTCAATATATATTTCTTGAATTAATGAATATCAACAAACCTAGAGATATGTTTGCTCCCTCTCATATAATCTCTCTATGTATTAGTACTGTTGGCATATCCTCATTCTTGATACACTCCTCCTAAAATTCTGAGACACACGCTTCTGGAACACCTAGAACTTCCTATGACCACTCTTTCACAGTCTCCCTCATATCCCATTTTACCTGTAGTTACACCCGAAGTGTTAGCAGTCTGGGGTCTCCATTGGGAGTCCCTTGCTTTTCTCTATCCATTGCATTATGAATCAACTGGGCACAGAGACAGAAAGTGCATATGCTACAGTATCTCATATATAACTTTCCAGATAGAACTTTCTTCTGAGTCATCCGTCAATTTAAGATAACAAATGTTTATTTGGTACCGGGGATATGCTAAGAATTGGGTTAAAGGTGGTGAGAAAGATGGACCTTGTTCCTGCCCCCACATAACTGACCCTCAAGAAAAACAAATGAATAAGATAAACTGTGGGATAAATGCTTTACTACTATGAGTGACATATATTCAAGTTTGGACAATTCCAGACAAAATTTCTATGAGTATATCAGAAATTAAACATGTTCAAAAAAATTACTATCCCCTGAAATCATATACCTATGTCTGCTTTTGGAAAATATTCTATTTTTTGGAAAATATTCACTCAGTTACCCAAGCTAAACACCTTTGAGTCATCCTAAATGTTTCTTTCTCATTTTAATCTTCTAAATAACTCAATATGCTGTTTCTTCTCACTTTTAACTCCCTCTCTCACTATCTTTACTGACGTTGTGCTGTTTATCCCTCAAAAACTTTTTTTAAGTATCTTTTTTTATTTCATTTTTCCTTCAATTTATACCTGACCATCTGTCCTTTTACTCCAACACAATCCGTACATATATGTATCTATTGTCACACTCTTCATACTTATGCTGCAAACAATGATATACAGTATTTTCTATTTATTCCAATACACTCAATATAAGATCTTGAGACATTCATAGTTACTTTGGCAGAGACTGCTATTTACCCTCTAGTACCCATTCTCTCTTTCTCCCATTGTAATAAAACACCTGATTTTTGCCCAGGCACTAGAGAGACTAATTGTCTCAGCCTTCTTGGCAGATAGGCTGGCTATGAGACCTAATTTTCACCAATGAAATCTGAGCTGAAGTAATGTGTGCATGATTTTTCATCCAGGATATGTCTATACAGGAAGAGGACCTAGACTCTTCTCTCCTCTATTCATCTACTGAACAGAAATGTATGAGATAGTGACCCATTTTGGACCATAAGGTGGCATGAAAAAAAATGGCTAAGCAGAAATAAAAGGTCTAATTGCCTTTGATGTAAATTGATCCAAATACTCTTCATCTTTGAACTCTTTTGAGAGAGTGAAATAAGCTTTCAATCCTTAAGCAACAGAACAGTTTTCGGGGGCTTTTCTACTGCTTACAAATAAACCAAATCCTAGCTGATACATATTCTAAGGCATTTTCAGGTTGAGATTTTTTACATTATTCATTTTAATATCCCCACCAGTGACCATGGCATCAGGCTCATTAAATATATAATGAATAAGCAAACAATGGCACTAAATAGGACTAGATTTCAGGGACTGATATGCCTTTCACAAAACATAAAATGAGTTCAAGTTCCTCCCTAGGAGACATACACACTGTAAATAGACTATTCGGTCTGAAAACATCTCAGTGGTTTATAAATGACACTGCAGAAATAACAGTATCCTCTAGATCACACTATGTTTTAGACTCTTGTGATTAGGCCATAGAGAACCCTTGCAGTTTCTCTCTCAACAAATCTATCATATAAAAAAAAATGGTTATCTAAAGTAGGTAATTTTGACAGGTAAGTTTTTGTAGCAGATAAGTATAGTGAGGCAGACAGATCATACTTCAAATCCTACTTCTACCATGTACTGACTATAATATCGTTAGCAAATCATTCAGCCTATATCTATAATGCCTTTCTCATCTACTGAGAAGCGAAAAATATTTAACTAACAGGTTTGGTTTTCGGGTTGTTTTTTTTTTTCAGAATCAATAAGATAATGTTCATAAAGTATCTGTCCCAGGCTTTGCCACACAGAGTGATTCATTATCTAGAATATTAGTTTAGAAAAATGAGCCATTGGAAACCACCAATAGTCTGTGTGTCATCATCAGTATCACCAGAGATTTCAATGGCGGGCATGATGAAAGAAGAGCTCTATGACATTCCTATGCTTTTTACTTAGATACATACAAAAATGGGACGTTGATATGCACTTGAATGATAGGTTGAATGGTTGCCTCAAAAAATATATGCCCATATACTAACACCCAGAACTGTGGCTGTAACCAAATTTGGAAAAATTTTTTTGCAGATGTAATTAATTAAAGGATCCCAAAATGAGATTTTCCAGGTGGGTCTTATATCAAATTGCAATTGTCTTTATAAGAAAAAAGCATACGGAGATTTGACACAGAAGAGGAGAAAACCATGTAAATGCTGAGGTAGCAATATGGCATTATTTGAAGGCAAAGAATGCCTGGCATCACCAGAAGCTTAAAGAGGCAAGCAATGATGTCACCCTAGAGCCGTTAGAAAAAGTGCAGCCCGAAATCAAAACCACATTGAGATACCATCTAACCCCAGTTAGGATGGCTAAAATCCAAAAGACTATGAACGATAAATGCTGGCGAGGCTGCGGAGAAAAAGGAACTCTCATACATTGTTGGTGGGACTGCAAAATGGTGCAGCCTCTATGGAAAATGGTATGGAGGTTCCTTAAACAATTGCAAATAGATCTACCATACGACCCAGCCATCCCACTGTTGGGAATATACCCAGAGGAATGGAAATCATCAAGTCGAAGGTATACCTGTTCCCCAATGTTCATCGCAGCACTCTTTACAATAGCCAAGAGTTGGAACCAGCCCAAATGCCCATCATCAGATGAGTGGATACGGAAAATGTGGTACATCTACACAATGGAATACTACTCAGCTATAAAAACGAATGAAATACTGCCATTTGCAACAACATGGATGGACCTCGAGAGAATTATATTAAGTGAAACAAGTCAGGCACAGAAAGAGAAATACCACATGTTCTCACTTATTGGTGGGAGCTAAAAATTAATATATAAATTCACACACACACATACACACATACACACACAAACGGGGGGGGGTAAGAAGATATAACAACCACAATTATTTGAAGTTGATACAACAAACAAACAGAAAGGACATGGTTGGGGGGGAGGGAGAAGGGAGGGAGGTTTTGGTGATGGGGAGCATTAATCAGCTACAATGTATATCGACAAAATAAAATTTAAAAAAAAAAATAATAAAAAAAAAATAAATAAAAAATAAATAAATATTGTTAACTTTAAAAAAAAAAAAAAAAAGAAAAGAAAAAGTGCAGCCCGGCCATTTTATTGATTTTGAATCTCTGCCCTCCAGAACTGTGATAGAATAAATTTCTGCTGTTTTGAGGTATACAGTGTTTGTAATTTCTCATGGCAGCCCCAGAAAACTAAAGCAACATGTTGCAAATAGGAACCTGATATGCACATGCCTTGAATAATCATTATTTAAAATGAGTTTGGATGTAGTATTCTACTGCAAGGCTTTTTGGGTTGGCAGGTCACTGTGGCATCTGAAGACATGAGGTGTCTGGTGGAAAACAAGAACATGCAGCTGTCGGTGAATCAGCAAGCTTTGCAGATTCTCAGGAAGGTTTCTCATCCTGTGGTGGTGGTGGCCATTGTAGGGCTATATCGTACAGGAAAATCCTACTTGATGAACCGCCTGATAAGACAGAACCGAGGTGAGTGTTGTCCTGGGGCAGGAGCCGTGTGCTTGATCTTGCTGGAGCTCAGCTTCTTCCTCCTCCAGGGTCACATGATGAGAGAATCCAACTTCTCTCAGACGAAACTTCTAATTCTTAACACCAATTTATCTACCTTACTGTAATCCGCTCCTTATTCTTGTTTTACTCCTGTTAAGGAAAATCTCTCCTATTGATGCTGAGAATCCCACCCACTTTTACCTTCCCTTACCTGGCTATGGCAATTCTGTCTCCCCTCCCTTGGAAAATACTTACTTTCTCTGTGAAATATTTCCATCAATAAACAAACATGATTTATTATGTGTCACCTAAAAAATTCTTCCTGAAGTCCACATTCCACTGTGGCTACCACCCCATTTTTATTTACCAGTTTCTAACACAAAATTATAGTGTTTTAATTCTCTTTTCCCACTTCTTCCCTTCCCATGTTTTTCTTTAATCCACTCTTCTCAGGCTTTGAACCCCAACATTTTTCTAGTCTAGTTATAATTACCAATGACCTTCTTTTATCCAAATAAGCACATTCTCCTTCATCTCCATCGTGAACCCTTTCTGGGCATGATTCTCATATTAATCTCCCCCTGCTCCTTGAAATAGATGACACAAAATAGAGGACAGTATTAATGAAATAAAGAAATCACCATTTTGTGTCTTGGGGTACTTACAGTCCTACAAGTCTGACTTTATAGCCTCTGGGCACCCTGGTCTACCTGCACTCAATTTATGTTGCCGCCTTCTCTTCTTGCTTTCAGGCTTCTCTCTGGGCTCCACGGTGCAGTCTGAAACCAAGGGCATCTGGATGTGGTGTGTGCCTTGCCCCTCCAAGCCCAGCCAGACCCTGGCCCTTCTGGACACTGAGGGCCTGGGTGATGTGGAAAAGGTAAGACAGAGAGTCACAGACAGATCCCTTTTACTCTTGATTCCTCCTTATTTCTTAATAATCGCTTGTAATTTAACTTATAAGATCTTTTTCTGAAATCTAGAAATCCAATTATAGATTATGAGGTGAACATTGTCTTTTTGAGCCTCACTTCTAGGTAAAATCAGACATTGTAATACTTTAGGTAAAAATTTCTTGGCACTGAGGAGAATGATTTGATTTGATTTAATAAGGAATTTTGAGCAACTGAGTTCCAGGCCTCTGGACATAATTACTGTAGATATTAGCAAATTAAAAGCTTTCCCCTCAAAGAGCCTTCAGTCCCATTCAGGAGACCATGTGCATATAGTCAGACTTTCTACAGTGCTGTTAGTATTTTGATGTTTAAAACAAGGTGGGCTACCTTGAAATCAGACGTAGGGATGGAAATTAGCATGCAGGATATTTATTATGGTGAGCTCTTTAGGCTCAAAACCTGTGAAATGGAGGGGAAAGAAAGCAACCTTTCTCACTAAGAGAACTGAGACCTGAGGACTGTCTTCCATCACCACTTGCAACCGCTGGGGGAATAAATCCTTCAGTTCTGGAAGTGGGTCCAGGCAGCACATCACTGTTCCCACCACATATAGAATGTATAGGGTGCCTTGGCAGGAAAGAGAAGGGTCATCAGCCCCTTCCAACAGAATGAGGGAGGGCTTCTCGCCCACCTCTTGAGCTACCAGGTTAAGTGTGCATTCAAGGACTGGGGTTAAGAGAGTTCACATTATATTTCTTATGGGAAAACTCATAAACTACCCCTAGAGCATTGTGGAAGGCTTTGAAACACCTCTGATTTTGCTGGTTCTATGAAAGCATGTGTTTGTGCTTACAAGAAACATTTTAAGATGAATCTTTGATAATTTAGCTTTATAATAATAGGTTAAATTATTTTGTTTCTTTTTTTTTTTTGCCTTGCTTTGAGACTTATATGGAAATACTATGTACATTTCTAAAAGTATTGATTTCTGTCTAAAAAAAGTGAGTTAGATATTCCTTTTAAAACCATATATCAAACAAAATTACACTCTCAGGATTTAAGGAGTTAATTGTTTATCACAGGTTCCACCAATTAATATCCTAATTGGTTTCTTTTTAAAAATTAGAGTAAGATAAAGTATTTTCTTCACCATATTCCCATACATAGTTACCTAAGAATAGATTCCAGTTTTGCATTTACTCAAGGACTCAGTGTTAAATTTTCACAGGTTTTATAGAAGAAATACTTTCTGGATTATGCTATAATTTATACGCACAAATTAGCCTGGTCTCTGAAACTATCATTTGCCACCAGAGCCCAATATCCAGCCTTCTAACCTCTGCTCCAGCAAACAAAATAACTGTATGCTTATTGCAAAGGACTCCTGAAGTATAACATCTCTGATTGTGCTTCTGCTGGTCTTTCTACTTACATGATACCATCAGTCCTTCAAGTCCACATTGTACCAATTCTTTAACATCCAGCTCAAGGCTATCAGGAATTCTTCACATCATACACTCTTTCTCCAACTTTGATAGCTTATATTTTTCCTTGACAGGCTTATTTTTAATTTAATGCATGGCTATAGGTTGCACTACTTACACCCATTACTAAAATGCAAGCTCTTTACGGATAGTGAGAAATTTGTTGAATTCACTTTACATGTTTGTCATCATTTTAAAGTATTCATCTTGAGATTAAAAAGAAACATGTGAAACATTGAATAGATGCCTCTAAGCACTTTTTGAATTTAATTGAATATAATTTGAGTCCTCAGTTATGGCAAGCATAGTGTGTTTTATATAGCCCATGAACAACAAACATTTCAAGTTAAATAAAAGATAATGCAAATATTTCTATGAACTTTTTGAAGACTCCTCATATGTGTGGAATGAATAAGTGCTAACACCTAATATTGAGCATCTAATTGTATACCAAATACTGTGTGAGGTTTTCTACATATGTTATCTTACTTCATCTTATTGTGCAATGAAAAGACACCTTGAGGAAAGTATGATTAGCATTCTCTTATAGATGAGGAAATGAGGTTGCAAGAAATGTCAACATAATTGTCAGTGCTAAGATGTGCATTGGTGTCTGTTTTCAAAGCCTGTTTCTTTGTATTGCCATCATGTTAGTGGAAATAAAATGAAAGACTGAGGGAATAAGTAGCTGAATAAGTCTCTGAAGAGTAAACTCCCAGCCCCATTGCTCTAATGTGTTTTCTATGGTGATCCTAAGAATGACTCGTGGATCTTTGTACTGGCCATGATTCTGAGCAGCACTTTTGTCTACAACAGCATGAGCATCAACAATAATGATGCCTTGAAGAAGTTACAGTATCCTTCCCAGAACCAAATTACCATGTTTCATTGAGGAATTTATGGTAATAAAGATTATGTCAGATTTTTCTTCTCTATGGCTGAGTTGCCATTGGTAGAGCAGATGTTGCAGAGAGTGAAAGAAAGTGTTACAATAATTCATTATAAGGGAAATGTGAAATTATGGGTAAGGGAGTCCTATTCTTTAGCCAAGTCCTAGTTATGTGACAGCTCACAGAACTAATCAGGATTAAGTCCTCCCCAAGACCTGATAGAGTAGAAGATACCACAGAGTTTGTCAGTTTCTTTCCAGACTTTATCTGGACTGTAGAGGATTTCATCCTGGAGCTGAAGTTAAGTGATCACTGTATCACAGAAGGTGAGTACGTAGAGAACGCCCTGAAACTGATTCCAGGTATCAGAGCATGGTCCGGGTAGAGGATTGTATTGTATACCACTGATCACTGCCCATCATGTCTGGGATAGCATTTGTATTTGAGACTAGATTGAGGTCCATAGAAATGGTAACAGAGAGATGGACTGAAAAATTTAAGACCTGGAATTTAAGCTCACCTAAGAAAAGTAGAACCTAATGTAGAGCAAATATACTCAAAGTTATTTTGTACTTCACACAATTTGTACCCTAAAACCAGATTACCATGGGTGCAAAAACTTTCTAAAGACTAAGCAATTGTGTTCACTATGTCAGTTCCTGATTTTCTTTGCTTAGGAAAACTAGCCATATATTTGTTAGAAATGAAATCTCAGTGAAAAGCTTATCCAATGAAAACATCCATATTTACAAATTGTATCTTATTCTTTTCAAAGAGAGATGCAACTTTCTAATGCCTGTATAGTTACGTTTTCTACAAAAAAAAAAACAAAACAAAACAGATTTTATGTTCCAAATGAAGAAACAGGTATCTTTTCAGTCTATACCTATTCAATGATTCTTATAACTACTTATAACTACTACAATGTTTCTTATATTATAACTTTAAGATAATAAATTATTTTAATGTTTACATGTACAGAGATGTGTAACTGATAAAACCTTGAGAGAAATATCAATTTCCCGTTAGTCATCCTTTAGTTCTTTTTCCATCCATGTTTTCTTTAAACATTTATTGAACAATTGGCTAAGCACAAGCAACATTGTCAACTCAAATATACTTCTCGACCTCAAAGAGTTTATAGAGTAGTGGTAACATCTTCAGATTTTGTTTAAGTTAGTCTTCATAAGTTTTTACTAAAAAATAGCTAACAATGTTCAAATTTATTTTTAGCATCAAAGTAGCTTTCCTTAAATGATCAGGGTGTCATGTGTCCTCTTCCTAATTTTTTCCCCATTATCCTTCCTTGTGGCTCTTCTTCTTTTTCATCCCACAATTCAATTTCTGCATGAGATGGAGTAGATCAGAAATTTACACTTCACCTTTTACTTATTCAGCTATTCACTCAGTAAACATCTAATAAATGACTACTCTATGCACAAGTATAAGAATATCAGCCACAGGATTTTTTTTTATCTGGGACAAGATTTGTCCCCAAATATCTCTACAAAGTTATGTCATTGGTATAATTTTGATTTGCAAAGAGGTATTGAATTGTTTATGTCAAAAGAATTTTATAATCGTAGAAGACAGCAAAGATAGAAAAATATCCCTGGTCATAAAAAGTGTTAGTTCTCTTGCCCCAGAAATATGCCTAGTGTAATTTCTGTTTTTGATCTTCTCAGGACAGAATCCAAAATCCAAATATCCAGTCCCCCAGGGAGTACATCAGGCATTTCTTTCCAAAATTGAAGTGTTTTATCTTTGACCAGCCAACAATTGACAAAGAACTCTTGGCTCCTATTGAGGATATGTCAGAAAACCAACTGGATCCTAAATTCCAGAAGCAAGCAATGAATTTCTGTTCTTACATCTTCACCCATGCAAGGACCAAGACCCTCACAGAGAAAATCATAGTTACGGGAAATCGTGAGTCTTCTTTTCACATTTCTGTGGAGCTTAATACATGTTGAATATATTGTGTAATGTGTATCTCAGCACATGTGTTTAATTCTATATAGGAGTGTAGAATTCTACCTGTGTAGAATATTTTCTTTTTAATTTTTTTAATAAAAAAAAATACTTTTCTAGGTACCCCTGAGTATGTTAGATAGAGGTATATATTTAAGTATTTTTACTGTTGTGACCTGAGAATGAAAAGTCAATAGAAACCATGAGTCTCTTTTGTTCCAAACATGTCTCTTTGTGGTTCAGTTTGTGTGACAAAGCTGTGGTTCTTCTGCCGTTTGTCAGTAATTTTACTTGCTTCTGTATAGGAATATAGAAAAGCAGATATTCATGCCACACATAGAAATGCATGTTTCTTAATTAAAGTCTCCCTATGTGATCATTTGTTGAGGCCTAATACATCTAACAAAATTAATACACTAATGATATTAGCACATATAGTATAAGTGTTTCTCGATAAGGATATATAAGATATTATATGAATTTACAGCCATCAGAACATAAACAGCAGGCCATGAGTCCATGAAACCTCAATTAGTGTTTGAAAAGCAAATTTAAATATAATCTTATGTATAGGGCTGGCTTCATGGACATGTGACCTGTGCAGAAGCTCTGTGCCCATGCAGAGATGGCCCCATGATTGTTTTAATGCTCTGTGTCATTGTCTTGAAATCCTTGATGATTTTTTTTTGCTAGTAGTCCCACATTTTCATTTGGAATTAGGACCCACAAATTATGTAATTTACTTTGCCTGTCTATTTAATAAACTTTTATTTTAATGGGAAAGTGTTTTTCTGGGAAATCCTCGAACATATAGGTAGCAATCAGTAATTTAATTTTGTAATATGAATTTGAGAAACATAAAAGAAAGAGTGAATAGGGAAAACAGGGAGGTCATTACAAAAAAATGAATCCATAAAGGAAGAGAAAAAGGAAGAGCAGGAGGAAGAGAAGGAGGAGGAGGAAGAGCAGGATGAAGAGGTGAAAGAGAAAAAAGACTTCAAGATAAATAAAACTTTTATGATTTTTAGAATGCTGTCCCTTAAAGCTTATAAAAACAATGAGTGGTAACTATTTATCCTCTAAGTATATGCCATTCTGGGCTGGGAACTCTGGTGGAGACCTGTGTGGATGCCATCAACAGTGGATCAGTACCTTGTTTAGAGAACGTGGTGACAACTCTGGCCCAGCATGAGAACGCAGTGGCCGTGCAGAAGGCAGCCGACCACTACAGCAAGCAGATGGCCCAGCGCATGTGGCTCCCCACAGACACGCTGCAGGAGCTGCTGGGTGTGCACGTGGCCTGTGAGAGGGAAGCCCTTGCAGACTTCATGGAGTGCTCCTTCAAGGATGATACAGGGGAGTTCCTGAAGAAGCTCGTGGTACTTTTAGCATTTATCCTTCCTGAGTTCTGTCCTTCTAAATGATGCCTTAAGTCTACCTTTATACTTGTGGCTCATCTCCTTAGCATTGAGGAAGGAACCTGGATTCCTGGGAATGAAGGGGCCGTACGAGCTACAGTTCACCTTTTTTCTAAAAGATTAGCACGTTATTTTCTATTGCTGTGAAACAAATTGCCATGAGTTCAGCAGCTTAAAAGAACACACATTAGTAGCTCACAGTTAGGTCAGAAGTCCATGTCAGGGTATCTGGGTTCTCCACTCAGTGTACCACCAGCTGAGAACAAGGTGTCTCATCTGGAGGCTCTGGGGAAACCCCCTTCATCTTCAAGCTAGCGATGATTATCAAATTCTTCTCCTCTTTCTAATCTCTCTGACTTCTTCTGCCAACAGCTGGAGAAAACTGCCTTAAAAAGCCTATGTAATTAGGTAATGCCCAACAGGGTACTCTCCATTTCTTAAAGTCACCCTGGGCTATGTGACATAATCCAATTACAGGATTAATGTCCATTGTCTTCACAGGCCCAGGGACTATGCAGGGTGTGGACAGCAAGGGAATAGAAAGCTTATTAGACACCTTAATTCTGCTTACCATAGGCACCTTCACTGACAGTTTGTCCATCAGTTTGTCTGGGACCGACCTAAAAATGACAAAAATCACTTAATTTGTATTGAAGAAATCCAGCTGGATTGTACTTAACAAGTACGACAAAAAATTCTGTTCCTATATCCTCACACATTCAAACCCTCATTGAAAGAATTCATGAAAGGTTCAAAACTCTGTACAGAATACACTTAGCTCATTACTGGGAAAGTGATTTTCCTCGTATACATTTTCATCCAGAGCAACCCAAGTTCTCTGAGCAAATTTTACTTCCAGCCAGGACTGAACTTTCTATTGATCGTTAATGGCAGTTGGGTTCCTGTTAATCATGCTATAGCTGAAAGAACCATAGAGTTCGTGTCTTTCAACACCATAATTTACAGATATTGAACCTGACCCCAAGGGAGTTAAGTGACTTTCCAGAGGTCTCACAGAGAATTTATCAGAACAGGAACTAAAGCAAGACTCCTGACTCTTGGTCTATACCACATCGCAGTCCACTCTGAGGCCATCAGACTGTTTCTTCCAAGAGGATCACAGTTGGATCTTCCCTTCTAACAGAGTCTTTCTATTTTATTTCCCTACATTTCCCTGTCAGGACACCATAGAAAAAAAGAAGGAAGATTTTTTGCTGTAGAATGAAGAGGCATCTGTCAAATATTGCCAGACTGAGCTTAAGCAGTTTTCAGAGTCCCTGATGGAAAGTGTTTCAAGAGGAACTTTTTCTGTTCCTGGAGGACACTGTCTCTACTTAGAAGCAAAGAAAAAAGGTTGAACAGGACCATAAGCTAGTACCCAGGAAAGGAGGTAAGGTGAGGAATGGGGGGGTGAAGAGGGGCCCACAGAGTGTAGTCAGGTGGTCTTTGTTGCTCCTTGTGAAAATCTAAGACCATAGCATCATTTGTGGAGAGACCAGAGCATGGTAATACCTCAACATTTTTAGTTTTTATATCCATAATTAATTACACGGTATTAAACAAAGCATAAATATTTTTTCCAAAGAAAGAACTTAGAAAAAGGAATTTAATTGAAAGATAACATTTCTTTCGTTTTTCAAACAAATTTACATTTTTATGTTGAATATAGGGCATACATTATCAAAGAAACAACTTTTTTCTCCGGAAGCTTATGATCTTACCTAAGATGAATAAATAGTTGGATATGTGTGCTACTGGTTATCAACTGGTATGCACTGATAGTGATGGTGGTGGGTGGTGGTGGTGGTGGTGGTGGTGAGAGTGATGGTGACAGTGATGGAAATGAGCCATTTCCTAAACCAGGTAAAGAGTTAGATGCTTTGGTTGGTTTATCAATTTATTCCTCAGAATAATATAGATTATGGACTGATATCATCCCTGTTATACAGTTGAGTAACGTAATGTTCAAAGAAGCTAATAAGTAGCCTAAGATCATATAGCCAGTGGGGCGGCTCAGTATATTTGGTAGTCATTCAAAACTCAGAAGGTAGCTTAGGAAAGCTTCCTGGAAGAAAAGGCAGAAGCTACAAATTGAAGTATTGATAAATGATATCCTAGTTAAGAAAGAGTAGAACAGCATCAGGCAGAAGAAAAAGAATGTGCAAATACTGCAAACAATAGAGGATGTGTTTGTACAATCGCACATAAAACTGGCTGCTGTAACCTGGGGAAGGAAGTGGGCAGTATCACTGGGAGATGAAGCTGGAGATTTAGGAAGGAGGCTGCTATAGACGGTTTTCATGTCTCACTAAAGAGCTTGGACTTTTTGTGGTGGCCACATAAGGAAAGGAACCACTGTGGGATCCTAAGCAAGACACAAAATTTATAGGGTCAGATTTGTGATTTTTATTGAACTATAATTTCCTCATCAGAAGACTAGATCTTCACTGCCTGGCAAGTCTTTGCTCATTTTTTGTTCCTCAGGCAAACAAGGTCCTCCAGAGCTTCCTCCAGTCATAGGCAGCTATAGAGAAATCCATCCTGCAGTCAGACAAAGCCCTCACCAATGGAAAGAAGGCCACAGCAGGTATAGGGGCAGGGCTCAGCTCCAGAGGGGAGGTGTGTCCCTACAGTGCCCTCTTACTGATCAGACAGGAAGCTTTTTCTGAAACAAGGAGCTTCCTCCTACTATGGAACGTATGCTCTGCTAAATCTGAAAATAACCAGGGGGGTTAGGGTTGCACATCCAGCCAATCAGTGCCTTTCCGTCATATTATGAAATGTCCTTTTGTTTGTGTGGCTAGTAGGAGGATTCAGAGATTTCCCCCCTGCCATTTCAAATCAGTTTGGTCTCTGAGCTCAGGAGGGTACAGCTCAGGCCTGACTATTGTGTTCTTCCTTCTCCCAAACTGTTTTGGAAAAGCCAAGCAGACCAAGAAGGAGGCAGCTGAAGAAAAAAATGGAGCTGCTAAAACAGAAACAGAAGGAGCAGAAGCAAATGATAGAGGCTCAAGAGAGAAGCTTCCAAGAAAACATGGCCCAACTGAAGGAGAAGATGGAGCGGGAAAGGGAAAACCTTCTGAGAGAGCAGGAAAGGATGCTGGAGCACAAGCTGAGGGTGAGTCTGGACGGGGCCTGGGCTGTCTGGTGGACAGTGTCCTGGTTCCTCAGGAAGGGAAGGGCCAAAATTTTAACAACCACAGGGAAATCCAAAAGGTATATGATTCACTAAAACTTCAAATCTATCTGGATCCTACTGAAGCTTGTAAATCTACAAGACACGAGTACCTTCAGTAGTATTAGAAGTGAAGAAATAGTGTAAGAATGAAAAATAACATCCCACAGATGCCAGGCTGCTGTTTGTATGGTTATAGAATGGTCTTCTTTTACCCCAGCTGAATGGGGCCTTAGTCCACTAGTCCTTAGCATTCTTGGTACAACCATTGAAGAGACCTGAAATAGATCTATTTATGCTTGCTCTTGAAATTATCAGATTAGTCCTGATATGAAATACAGGATCCTGAAAGGTCTACAGCTTGCTGTGTTTGTTCCAGATCTTCCTGATTCACTCTATACAATATGTGTTAATTGTCCTAACCCAGAGTTTGATAAGCAGTGTTCTGCAGAGTCAGCAGTTTGCATTATTTGTCAGTTGACTGTGGTCATGTTATCTCAATGAGACTGAAAATTAATTAGAATTAAACCTACATTCCACCCAAAGAGCATCTTTGGCCTGGATCACATTGCTGGGATAGTTCTCAGGCCTGACCTAACCCCAGTTCCTTCCACCCCAGTGAGATGGTTCTGAGGAAATCTTAAAAAGCTATAAACCATGGATACTCACTTACTCAGATCCAAAAGTGTAGAAAGTTTAGATAAACTCGTCAAAGAGCAGTATAAGGTGGCGGAGAAATAAACACATGTGCTTAGCTACTGAAGTTGTTAAATACAAAATCCTGATAATTGGAGATTTTCAAAAGTAGACTCTCCTTTTTATACGTCCAAGAAGAACTACTTATTCAAGAATTAAAAATAAAATCTGAGAATTTAAATAAAGAGATATATCTACTAAAAGAAGATTAACACTACTAAAAATGAAGAACCCTCAGTGTTTTCACAGATCTTTGATTTAGCTGGCAATGTGTTAATTGTATCACTACCTGGGGCTGCTAAGTTGTTGGGTGTAGGGATGAAATTTCTCCGCTCGTGTATTAAATAGGCTTAGAATTCTTGTTAATTATATTATAAAAGGCTTCTTCTGTTTTAATAGCATAACACTATGGCTTATTGTTGAAGTATGTGTGCGTTTCATACAAGAAAAGTTAAAAAAGTGATTCCAAAGAATATCAGAACCTGATGTGCAAAAAACAAACCTAATTTTGATGATTTAATTAATTTAAAGAAATGGGAAACAAGTTAGCAGATAATGAAATTATTCATAGAAAAAATTTAAATAAAGCAAAACGAAAAACGGCAAGATGAAGAAATATTTGCAACTTATATTGCAGACAAGGAGATAATTTCTTTAAACTATAATGAGTCTCTATAAAGGAGTGAGGAAAGAACAAACACCACAACTTTTAAGTGAGCAAACTATAAGAGAAAAAAATTTTAACTTACCTGATAATAAAAAATGTATGAAGTAAAACTATGAAGTACCTCATTTACCTGTAGATGGGCAAGGAAAAGCAGTCTTGACAGGACACTGAGCTGGCAAGGGTTTGGGGAAACTGACAATCTCCCATATTAGCTAACAGTAGTGCGAACTGGTGGAAATATATACCAAAATTTTAAATGCAAATACCTTTGATCTAGTAAGTCCACATTTAGAATTTTATTTTGTTGATTTATTTAATCAGGTTGAAAATGACATATGTAAAATTAGACTTGTTGCAAGATCTTTGTAATTCCAAAAGTCTGGAAACAACTTTAATGTCCCCCTGTCAGGTACTGATAAGGTGAATCTTCAGACATATTTTCAAGGATCTACTCTACAGTCACTAAAACAAAAGGGGAAGCTCAATTTGTACTAATATGAGAAAATCTCAAAGATATGTCAGAAGTGAAAAAATGATACAGAAAGTATGTATATTTGCTACGACTAAATTTATAAAATAATGAATATGTAGATATATTATTATCTATATCTGGAAAAACACACAAAAAAACCAGTATCCATGGTCACAACAGGAATGACGTGGATAGCTGAAGAAAGACAGGAGAGGATAACTAACTTTAAATTACTTATTTATCTGTACCTTTTATATTTTGTATGAATGCACCCCAAAATAAATAAATATAATTACTAATATTAAAAATAAGAATGTATGTAATGAGAAAGTTCCCATGATAAGATGAAAGTGTATACTATGACTAAAAATCACATAAGTCAGCTCACACAGGAAGAGTCTACTTGTTACAGCAGGAAACAGAATCTATATGACATGCATCCTAATTTTGTTTTCATCAGGGTCTCTCAATAAGGCCTTGAAATTCTACTCCCTAATTTATTTTTAGATATGATGTCCCCTGGGATGTCAACTGGACTGGTCTCTAAATTGCTGCCCCACATTTATAAAGATGATGTATTAGAAGGACAACTTTTCTTCAGGGTTGTAACAGTCAGTGTTCTCCAGAGAGGCAGAATCATTAGGATATGTTATAAACATATGAGAGAGGATTTATTAGGGGAATTGGCTCACATGATTGTGAAGAAAAGTCAACAACAGGCCATCTGCAAACTGGATGCTTGTAGTTTGGCTCAATCCAAGTCCAAAGCCTCAGAACCAGGAAAGCCGATGGTGTCCTTGATATAAGTCCTGGAAAGCAAAAGCTGAAGAGTTTTGAGCTCTGATGTCCATGGACAGGAAAGAAGAGTATATTCAAGCTATAGCAGAAAAAGAGAGAGATTTGTCTTTTTTCTCCATTTTTTGTTCTCTCTGGGCCCCCAGTGGATTGGATGGTTCCCACCCATGTTGAGGGCAGGTTCTTTCCACCCAGTCCACTCAGGCTTTCTTGCTAATATCTACTGGAAACATTCTCATGGACAAACCTAAAAAATAGTTTTACCAGGTTTCTCAGTATTCCTTTAATATAATCAAGTTGACACATAGAATTAACCTTCACAAGGTCAACTCAACATACTAGGAATTCTTCTCAGCTGTCTAGTGCCTAAGACTTGTAACTAGAATGAACTTCTTGTAATTCCACAAGCTGGGTATGTTCTCTCAACTATGGGCCATTGTACCCAGGATACAGACTTCTTAAAATGACCCAGCTTTCTTACCCTATATCCTTTATTTGCCAACCTCTGCTCCTCCTTAAGGTCTCCTATTTCCTGACTTCCTGATACTGGATGAGGTGTCCTCCCTCTGTGATGCCATTGCATCATGTTGTCACTCCTACCATAACCCTTTTATATAATTGTGAGAACTGAAATGACCTGTTACAGCTGTCTCCCCTACTACCTCTTGATCTTAGGTACTTGGTGTTCATCATCATATCTTTAGCTCCTACCACAAAGCCCATCATGTAAACACCAGCTGTTCAAAAAATATGGGTAAAGCTGCCTCGTTTTCTCAGTTGGTTAGAGTGCTTCCTTGTAACGCCAAGGTCAAGGGTTTGGATCCCCATACCAGCCAGCCGCCAAAAAAGAAAAAAAAAAAAGGGTGAATAAGTACATGAGCTGCCCTCCAACAGGGCCCCAAATTTCCATTTCCTCACTATATTAACTGCTCTATGGGGTTCTCAAAAAAAAGGGCACAGTTTTAGGAACTAATGCAGAGGGGATTCACTGAGGCAGACAAGACATGCACATATATCTAAACCTGCTACACTGTTCTCTCTAAAGGACTAGACTTTGTTCCTCAAGCTTCTCACTCATAAGTATTACCCAGAAATGAAGTCACTTCCGTTGGCTCCCAGCACAATTATAATATTTAAAATAGGAAAGAAGGGACAACATGACTGGGAGGCAAAAAAAAAAAAAAAAAAAAAAAATACATGGAGGAAGGATATTTTAATTTAGAAAAAATTCTTGCCTGGGTGTAGAGATAGTTTATGAATTCCAAATGTCAATATGTCTTATAAATTATAATTTAGAAAGGATTCAGTAAATCAGTTGATATATGTAAAAATTAAATAAATAAAATAAAATAGGAATGTGCCAGAAACTTGCAAACCTCCCATTTGTACAATAGTTCTTTTTTTTTCTTTTTTTCCCAATTAGCTCATGGTACTTCTGTTGAAATAAAACCATGCTTTTTTAGGTAAGGATCACTTCACCATTGAAAATGATACCCACAAGTTGACAGAGTGATGGAATCTGTAGGCATAGCTCTGCTTTCTTGAAGGTAGTAAGGCAATGCTCAATTGCCTTACATTTTCCCCAGCAAAACCACTGATGTGAGAAAACCTGCAGCTGAGCCAGTCCTAAAAAGCCTGTTGATACTACCAAAGGAATGCTCTGAATATTGCGTGCATGTCTGGATAGTCTGTCAAAGGGGGTGAGGGGAAGGGATAAGCCCTGCTTCCCCATCAAAACATTACATAAATGACCAGAAATAGAAATAACAAACAGTCAACATGAGAATGTTTACATGAAATAATCATCATGTTTAGTAATAGAAGGGGATTAAGAATGAGATAAAGGGCAATATAAGCAGAATAAAAGAATCTTCACTCATTTTGATGTTCAGGCACAAGTCATTGTAACTGAACAGAACCTATTGCCAAATGCCTGGCAAGCCAAACACTGACACTAGTCTTTGCAGGAGAGAAAAAGGTTTTTTCACAAGTCCACCAAGCAAGAAGATGGGAGAAAAACAAATCTCAAATGTGCCTTGTTCACATCAGGAAAAAAAGGGACCTTTAGGGGGAAGTGGTTAGGGGTGGTACACAGTATGGGGGATCATAACTGCTTAAAGGGTTTGAAGAAATTCTTCAGGGATCTGTGCAGGTGCAAGCCATCTGCATGCTTTTGCAGCACTAGCAGGATCTGGAGATGGAGTTTTGGGCCCTCTGATATCAAAAAGATCACCCATCAGACATTCACACAGGCTCAATAGAGAGGTCTTCAGGCTCAACCAGTTTAGCCCAGTTTGTGTTGGGCCAAGCTAACTCCAACAGTCCTGCAAAATGCCTTGTGCACAAAACTCATGACTTCTGTGCCAGAGGCATTATCTTAAAAGACAGATAGGGAGAAACAGAATGAGAGGTTAGATATGGAAATTTACTGAAAGAATGAGTAATTTAAACAGGAAATAAATTTTAACCAAAAAGTCACCCGTTACAGTCTACCCATTTTTTTTCATCATTCCTCAGTCATGATGGATTCTAGGCAATGACTGCTCTAGCTGCTTCCTGCTCATCAAGGGCATAGATTACAGTTTGAGAAATGAAATTGTTAAGCACCCAATTAGAAATACTGCCTGGTACCTGTCTTGGCAGGTATATTTTATATAATATATGTTAGGTCCCTCTCTAACTATTTGGGTGCAATATCTGATGGCACATTTAACTATCAGCTATCCAAACAAGAGAATGAGGAGTAATGATAACCCAAAATTTAACATTCCTTTTAAGAAGGATTTAATACCTAGAGGAACACAAAAAACAACACTGAAAACCAGTCTCCTCTTCCTAGGATCTCAGGAGATATTTGTTGTATCCAAGTAGCCTGTTCCTGATTTTATTTAAATGAGTTTCAACATTAACCAAAGCATTGCCATAAACACAACAAGAAATATTAGCAATAGCACAGACTTCTGCCTGTTTGTTCAGTATATAATTTAAGGCAATATAATTATCAATTATGCTACTCTGGCCAAGGAACTTAATCTCTTTTGTTGGACAGTACTGGCCAATGCTGTTTCATTGTCAATCATTTCCAGGGTAACAGATAAGCTTTGAAATAAGTAAAATACCAAGGACAAACAAGCAAGTAAGACAAAACAAAGTATTCATGGCTAGGAATCAGGCATGTTGCTTTTGGAAAAGCTACTTGAGGTCTATCAGTGGTTCACAAGAATATTCAGTCAGGGGAAGTCTGTGTCAGAGGTGTACCATGGGTCATCTTGTGATTGGTGTTCTTCACTGGCGTAGTTCCTATGTCCAGTTGTGTTCCTATAGATAGGTGGTGAAGGGTTGTAGGTGTCCTGGGCACAAAAGCTTCACCCAAGAGTTGTGGATCCACAGTCTGACCGCTTTCAATTTAACAGAAGAATGGCTTACTAAAACAGTTTCATATTGACCTACCCATCAAGAATGCAACTGGTCTTCTGGATGCTTGTTTTTCCAAGATTTCAATAGCATTCAGTTTCCTGGGTATAGATGATGGAGTGGCATATCTGTGGGAAGCATCTGCTGGCATATCTGCTGGAAGCAAACTTATGCATGGTTATTACAGTGATGCCTAAAGATTGGAAATATTATGTCTAATTCTCAAATTTTTGTCCCTTCCAGGTCCCCCAGGTCATACTCAGAGTAAAGGAAGGATCTCCAATGGAGCTTACTTTTAGGATCCACTCTATGCTAAGCAATACAACTAGCAAGGCCTTATCCGAAGTCTAATTATTTTCCTAGGCAAAGTACATACAGTCTTTTATTGTCCTTGGTCCATGAAGCTGCTTTCATCAGTAAGCATTTATAAATCTGTATTCTTTAGCAGGAGATCTGTCAAGTCAGGGTGGCTAGAATAAACTTGCTCAATTATTTGTATGCAATCATGTATGGGATAATCCATATCCATATGGAAAGAAAAGTGGTAGGGTTTAAGGTGGAAACTGCTTTCACAGTTACATTAGAATTGTCCAACAAGACAGTCTGATATTTGCCCCATCTCCTAGATGTAAGCCAGTAGCGAGAGTGAGGTGTGTGCACCGTGGTGGGCTTTCCCAGTGTAAATTTTCTGTTTCTTGTAAAAGGTCACAAGCAGCAGCTCTTAAACAAACCAGCCATCCTTTAGTTACACTGTCCAATTGCTTTGAGAAATAAGCAACAGGCCACCTCGTACTGCTCAGATTTTGAGTTAATACTCCAAGCCTAACCTCCTGTCTTTTATGAACAAACAGATCAAAAGGTTTTCTGATATCAGAGGATCCTGGAATGGGGGCAGGCAGCAGTTTTTACTTAAAAATCTGGAATACCTCCTGGCATTTGCCAGTATATTCAAGGGGCTTGTTATATCCTCCCTTGAAGACTTCATAAAGGGCTTGGCTATAAGTCCAAAATTGGAGATCCAGATAGGACAGGATCCTGCATTCTAGGAACCCTCATAACTGCTTCCCAGAGGTGGGCAGTGCTACTAACCAAGGCTTCTCTCCTATAAGAGAGCAAATTTCTTTGTTCTTGAGATAGTTCAAAGCCCAAGTATCTAACTGAACGTTGAGAAATCTGTTCCTTTTTCTGGGGAATGTCTCACCCAGCCAGAAAACTTAAGATCAGAATGGTGTTCTGATCTGAGGCTTCCTTAGTTATAAGAAAAATGCTGGACATAGACTTACATCCCCCCTCCCCGTGCATACCAGAGCTTCCCCTCCACCCTGGGAAACTACCCCTGGCCAAGGTAGTTTACCCAAGAAGAGACATGTCTCCTTTAAGACAAATAGAAGACAGTAGGAAGCAGGAGCCCTGGGTAAATTAATTAGCATGTAAATAGAGTTAAAACACTGGTGTTAACTACTGTGGAGCCAGGAAGGTAACAAGTAAGTGAACTTATCTACTCAACCAGATCTCCTTTGTGCTTGAGTTGGGTGAGGAGCACATAAGCATGCAAATGATTTACACATCTACTTTGATCTGTTCACTATATAAGGGCTGTATGTACCCATGCTGGTGCAGATTTCTAGCTGACAAGACACCACCAGCACCTCCCGTAAGTCTAATAAACCAATGTCTCCACCTATTGCAATATTGGGTCAGTTTCTTTGGAACAGGCAAACACTATGTGAGTGCCCTTTCAAATTTGGGGCTCCTGCAGTACACTTAGTCCTGCTGGCAATCAAAATGTCATCCATGTATTGGACTAAGGTCCTTTTCTCTAATTGGAGCTCCCTCAGACCTTTGGTTGGAAATTCCCCCAAAAGAGTGGGAGAGTTCTTGAATCCCTGAGGGAGAGCAGTGCAACAACACTGTTGTTTACTCTTTGAATATGGATCCTCTCATTCAAAAGCAACCAGCTCTTGAGACTCAAGGATCAAGATGATGCAAAAACATGCATCCTTTAAGTCCAAAACTATAAACCAACAAAACCTCCATACAAGGTAGTAAATTTGCCCATGCCTCTGGGCTTAACCTTTACAAGACTTCTGGAATAGCCATTGGGGGCTCTTTTTCCTTGTGCAGCAATACTGTTCCCAGTGTGCGTGCCTGATCAGGTGGCATTTGCCTGGGAGCAAAAGTCACTGTAGTGTTTAATTTAGTTAACAAATCTCATACCAACAGAGGAATTTGGCACTCAGGCATATACAAAAAGCTATGTTTGTAATACATTTTTCCCATTTGGCAGTCCAAAGGTTGGAGAAAGAGCTTGTTCATAGCTTCCCCAGAAATTCCAGTCACAATCATTGTCACAGAGGAGTATTTGGACAGCCAGGTATTTAGGACTAAATATGTGGCTCCAGTATTAATCAGAAATTCAAGGAGTCAATTCCCTGCTGTCATAGTTACTTGAGGTTTTGTTTTGCTTTTGTTTGTTTGTTTTAGGCAGCTGGCAGTAAGGAGATCTGAACCCTTGACCTCAGTGTTACAACCAGCTCTAATGTGCTCTAACCAGCTGAGCTAACCAGCCAGCCTGTGTAAGAAATTCTAATGGAGCTGGAGGAATTTAAGACAGCCCCTAGGTGCCACATCCTTGATGACTCTCAGTGAGCACAGGCATCTGATGAGTGCCTGTTGTTTTCCTTCTTCAAGACTTTGTTTAGACTGGGATGTTCATTTTTTCAATTAAGTAAGAGTGAAGTTGGAAAAGGGGAATGGACCCAAATAAATTCTGCCAGTTGTCCTTGAGTACTTATTCCTCCAATGGACATTTGCCTCAAGGGAAATTGCCCTGCCTGGATTTGGATTACTTCTTGGCCAAATTGAGAACCTTGTCAGATGTATGAGAGGGAGACCATTTCTGCTCTGCCCAGTTCTGATGAGACTTGGGGCCCTGGAGCAGATGATTTCAGCTCTGCTAGTGCAGCCACAGTAGCTACTCTATAAGGAGTAGAAGCAAGGAGAGGGTGGGTTATTCAACTGGGCCAGTAAAAGTCATCTCCTTCTTATGATTCAGGCAGTACCAATTTCCTAGGCTACCCTTCCTGCTGAACCATGCTTTCCCTTTTTCTTTTGCACAGGTTTTTTTTTTTATACAGTAACATAAATGCTTGTATATATGGAATTCCATCCTGTTTTCCTTTCCTTTTACAAAACAAGTCTAATTGCAGCATAGTATTATAATTCAAAGACCCATTTTCCGGCCATTTCTCCCCTACGCATAGGGAGTATTGAGGCCAGGCAGTATTACAAAACAAAATAAAACAAAAACACCACTTCCTTTTCAAAACCCACTAAACAGCTATGCAGATGACAGAACTCACTACCGTGTTCTGGACCCTGAGCTTGATCCCCTCAATGGGAGAGGCCCAACAAGAGTCAGATTTTCCCTCACCTGCACCAAACACCTTTTATCAACTCAAGGTGCGGAGGATTGACCTCTGGTCAGTAGTCAGGTCACTCAGTCTGGTGGAAATGGAATATAGAGCTGCCCTGAGTTAGGCCTACCTGGATGCTGCTGGCAACTCCTTCAGGGTTTGCTGAGAAGGTAGTGAACATAAGCATACCCATCATGAACAGGACAAACACCAACACATACACACAAATCCAAACCAATAACCAAGGCTCCGTTTTTGGGAGTCACCAAGGCCAAGAAGCCAAAGAGAACCTCTGGGAGTGGAAACCCCCTAGTCTTTCCCTATTGTTGGGGTCTGCCCAACCTGAGACTTTCTGCATGAAAGGTGAACCAAGGCTTTCTATCAGGAGTCACTAAGACCAAGAAGCCAAGACAACCTCTGGGAGTAGACTTTCTGAATGAAAACCAAACCAAGGCTCTCTTTTGGAAGTCACCAAGACCTCCACTCAGAGGCTGAAACTAAAGGGGAAAAAAATAAAAATAAAAAGCAGATAGGAAGAAACAGAATGAGAGGTTAGTTATAGAAGTTTACTTAACGAACAAGCAATTTAAAAAGGGAATAAATTTTAACTGAAAAGTCACCAGTTAACATTGTCATCTGTTGAAATGAAGCTTATGTATATCCCAAGAGAAGGCTTCCAGCAAAAGCCCTCTCACGCACTTGAAAATGGATAACTATTGTGGAATTATTGAAGAAATCAAAGATCTATTCATGTACCTTTTCAACAGTCTTATAGGAAGGCAGGTTCACAACTATGCTTGCAAATGATATTTTGGTATGGTGAAGAGTTAGTTGTTTTGGACATTCCCACACTCCTTTCTCCATTTTCTCAGACTGTAGACTGCCTCACAGGTGCTATTTTCTCATCTGATAGCCAAGTATTGAACAGCCCTCACAGAATTTATTCCTTAAGGAATTCTTCAGTGTTAGAGAAGAGATGGGAAATAGGAACACGATGGAAATGTAAAGAATAATAGAACAGACCTCTCTCCAAGAATACAAGAAATAGCTTAAGGAAGCAGGAGAGCGGACAAGACAGTGTCAGGTGGTCTTTGGCCTCCTCTGTCCCATATTAATTTCTGCCAATTATGTGTACCTTGAATCTCACAAAGAGTAAGAACATTTAAAAGACATGTCTAAAGCCTGGGGAGGTCCTCTCTGTGAAGCAAAGCCTCACCCCAAGGTAAACACTGTGAGGTTCTGTGGCAGGCTCTTTGGTCTTGAAGTTAGAACAGCGGCAGGATCCTCTGTGGATCAGGAAGAAGCAGGGAGAAGCAGGGCAGCAGGTTCCAACCCTGGAATACAGCACAGCTGGGATGAGCTACGGGCCCACCATAACTTATGTCATGTTTATACAAGGGTATTGGGTACTATTCCCTTCTCCTAGCATATCACATACTTTACACCCCACTACCTTTATCATTTCTACAGACTGTTATGCCAATGAACAAACTCTTAGTTGTTAATTTATTAAAGAATGCTTCCTGTGCTAAATCACCAATTGCTAGGGTAATGATTCTGGGTTGGGGCAATTCACATCCTCATTAACCATCTCTGGGTGTAAATTGGGGCCAGCATCTAAACACACACAGCACATTGCTTATTCTGAAATACTTTAAAGTAAATAACCACATGGATAAAGTAAATATTTGTCTCCTTATTTATTTGCTCATGAGGATAAAACACCTTTATTGGGCTCTACAACTTTATCAAATATACCTAGTTCTGTCCCAACCGTGAGGGCTAGTACAATCCCTCGTTCCAAGCACCTAAGCTTTCTTATCTGACCTACCTTAATATAATAACTCAATTGTACACAGTTGAACACTAACGTTTGACAGACGTTGTATGTAGTCATCACTTATTAAATATTTCTTTAATGAGTAAATGACCAATAAATTGTAATACCCAATACCTATCAGAAAATGATTCTTGAAATAAATTATTTTCTCACTCCCTCCGCGGTTCTCTGGTGGGGCTGGTGGCAGGGGGTGTCCTGGGCCAGTGTCGGGACGGCGAGGAAGTACGGGCGGGCCGACTGTCACTCCACCATACCCTGGACTCCGGCCCCAGGTAAACTCCCTGTTACTGGGAGGCAGATACCGTCTCTGCGGCCACCAGTTTGGAAAAAAGCCTAACGAATGTCTGGTTGGGAATAGTGTGGTAGGAGAGTTCCCAGGTCCGCTTGAACCTGCCGGAGACCAGGCTGCAGGTGGGCGCTAGACTCGGTTTATACTGGGGGGATACAAAGGTGAACAAGACCCAAGAAAGATCTACATAGTGCTACAAAGGCACCCAGAGAGACCAGTCGTCTGTGCCCAGCAGAAACCTGGTAGACTTCCTGGGCGAGGCGGTGCCGAGCAGGGTCTTGAAGGCCCAGCTGATAGACGAGGGGTGCAGAAGACACGCCCCAGCCCAGCACAGTGCGCACAGAGTGGGGAGACGTGCGGCCAGGGAGGGGGAGACTCAACAGAAACCACACACCCGGTGGGGTTGCCACTGCACGATCTAACAGCCTGGGCCAGAGCACACGGAACAGGGAGAAGTCCTGTACAGAAAGTGAAAGCTCAACAGAGATCACACACCCTGTGGTACGTGATCCACCAGCCCAGCAGAGTCCAAGCTGACCAGAAAGGTGGCTCGCCGGAGAAGCCCAAGACCCGAGACAACCACACACACAAGGCACTAGAGGCCAACTGAGCAGTCACGGAGGGAGCCATACGAAATTGGCAACCACAGCAACATCCTAGTTAGTCATTAGTCTCAAACCGGTGAACTGTGAAACCCCCGGCCACAATGAATAAACACCAAAAAAAAGATACCAGAAATACAAAAAATCAAGAAAGTACACCACCAAAAGTTAATAAATCTCAAACTCTAGATCCTATAGAACAAGAAGCCCTTGAAATGACTGACAAGGAATTTCGAGTGATAATTCTAAGGAAACTGAATGAGATACAAGAAAACTCAGCTAGATATCATGATGAAATGAGGAAAAGTATACAGGATCTGAAAGAGGAAATGTACAAGGAAATCAATGTCCTGAAAAAAGATGTAGCAGAACTTGCTGAACTGAAGAAGTTATTCAACGAAATAAAAAACACAACGGAGAGTTTAACCAGCAGGCTTGTCGAAGTTGAAGAGAGAACCTCTGAACTTGAAGATGGGCTGTTTGAAATAACACAAGCAGACAAAAAGAAAGAAAAAAGAATCAAGGACATGGAAGAAAATCTGAGAGAGATATCAGACAACCATAAGCGATCAAATATCCGAGTCATGGGTATTCCAGAAGGGGAGGAAAATGGAGATTCCATTGAAAACATATTCAACAAAATAGTGGCAGAAAACTTCCCAGGTATAGGAAAAATCACAGATCTTCAGATCCAGGAAGCTCAACGATCTCCAAATGTATTCAACCCAAAAAGACCTTCTCCAAGACATGTCATAGTCAAATTGGCAAAACTCAGAGATAAAGAGAGAATCTTAAAAGCTGCAAGAGAGAAGCATCAAATCACCTATAAGGGAGCCCCAATCAGGTTAACATCAGACTTTTCATCACAAACCCTAAAAGCTAGAAAGGAATGAGATGATATTTTCAAAATACTAAAAGACAAAGATTGCCAGCCAAGAATACTCTACCCTGCAAGGCTATCCTTCCGAAATGAGGGGCAAATAGTATATTTCTCAGACAAACAAAAACTGCGGGAGTTCACTACCACAAGACCACCCTTACAAGAAATCCTCAAGGGAGTACTGGGTTTGGTTCCTGAAAAATAACTACCACTGCCATAAAAACCCAAGAAAAATCTAAACCCGCTAGTATAATAAAAATGGCATTCATAAAGAGAAAACAAGCTAACAAAAACACTATCTACAACCTAAGGAACCAACAAACACAGAAAACAAACAGTAAATCAGAAAGCAAGGAACAAAAGACACCTAAGACAACCAAACAACCAATAAAATGCTAGGAATAAATCAATACCTTTCAATAATAACTCTTAATGTAAAAGGCTTAAATTCCCCAATTAAAAGACACAGACGGGCTGACTGGATCAAAAAGCAGGACCCAACTATATGGTGCCTACAAGAGACCCACCTCACCCATAAAGATTCACACAGACTAAGAGTGAAAGGATGGAAAAAGATTTACCAAGCAAACAGAAAAGAAAAACGAGCTGGAGTAGCTATTCTTATATCTGACAAAATAGACTTTAAACTAAAAACCATAAAAAGAGACAATGAGGGACACTACTTAATGATAAAAGGACTGATCCATCAAGAAGACATAACAATCATAAATATGTATGCACCCAATGTTGGAGCAGTCAGATTTATAAAACAAACTCTATTAGACCTAAAGAAAGAAATAGACACTAATACCATAATAGCAGGGGACCTGAACACCCCACTGTCAATATTAGACAGATCATCTAGGCAAAGAATCAGTAGAGAAATACAAGATCTAAACAATACTCTAGACCAATTGGAATTGGCAGATATCTACAGAACATTCCACCCAACAACCTCAGAATATTCATTCTTCTCAGCAGCACATGGATCATTCTCCAGGATAGATCACATATTAGGTCACAAATCAAGTCTCAATAAATTCAAAAAAATTGGAATTATCCCATGTATCTTCTCAGACCACAATGGATTAAAACTAGAAATTAATAACAAATGAAACTCTGGAAACTATACAAACACATGGAAATTAAACAGCATTCTACTTAATGACATATGGGTCCAAGAAGAAATCAAGCAGGAAATCAAAAAATTTATTGAAACTAATGAAAACAATGATACATCATACTGAAACCTGTGGGATACTGCAAAAGCAGTATTGAGGGGAAAATTTATTGCATTAAACGCTCACTTCAGAAGAATAGAAAGATGGCAAGTGAACAACCTAACACTTCACCTTAAAGAACTAGAAAAACAAGAACAATCCAAACCTAAAGTTAGCAGACGGAAAGAAATCATTAAGATCAGAGCAGAACTGAATGAAATTGAAAACCAAAAAACAATTCAAAAGATCAACGAATCAAAAAGTTGGTTTTTTGAAAAGATAAATAAAATTGACAAACCATTAGCATGGCTAACAAAAAAAAGAAGAGAGAAGACTCAAATAACAAAAATTAGAAATGAAAAAGGCGATATTACAACTGATTCATCTGAAATACAAGGAATCATTCGAGACTACTATAAACAACTATATGCCAACAAATTTGAAAATCTGGAGGAAATGGATAAATTTCTGGACACACACAAGCTCCCAAAACTGAACCGTGAAGACGTAGAAAATTTGAACAGACCAATAACAATAAAGGAGATTGAAGCTGTTATCAGAAGGCTCCCAACAAAGAAAAGCCCAGGACCAGATGGATTCACAGCAGAATTTTACCAAACATTCAAACAGGAATTGACACCGATTCTTTACAAACTATTCCAAAAGATTGAAACAGACGCAAATCTCCCAAACTCATTCTATGAAGCAAACATCATCCTGATACCAAAACCAGGTAAAGATATAACCAAAAAAGAAAACTACAGGCCGATATCCTTGATGAATATAGATGCAAAAATCCTCACTAAATTACTAGCAAACAGAATACAGCAACACATACGTAAAATTATTCATCACGATCAAGTGGGATTCATCCCAGGGATGCAAGGTTGGTTCAACATACGCAAATCAATAAATGTGATACACCATAATAATAAACTCAAACACAAGGACCATATGATCATCTCTATAGATGCTGAAAAAGCATTTGATAAAGTTCAGCACTCATTCATGACAAAGACCCTCTATAAGTTAGGTATAGAGGGAAAGTATCTCAACATAATTAAAGCCATATATGCCAAACCCACTGCCAATATCATCCTGAATGGGGAAAAGCTGAAAGCTTTTCCTTTAGGAACAGGAACTAGACAAGGATGCCCACTCTCACCACTCCTATTCAACATAGTGTTGGAAGTACTAGCCAGAGCAATCAGAGAAGAGAAGGAAATAAAGGGCATTCAGATTGGAACAGAGGAAGTCAAACTGTCCCTGTTTGCAGATGACATGATCCTATATATCGAACAGCCTAAAACCTCTACAAAAAAACTGCTGGAATTGATAAATGATTTCAGCACAGTAGCAGGATACAAAATCAACACACAAAAATCAGTAGCATTTCTTTTCTCCAATAGTGAACATGCAGAAAGAGAAATCAAAAAAGCCTGCCCATTTACGATAGCCACCAAAAAAATAAAATACTTAGGAATTGAGTTAACCAAGGAGGTGAAAAATCTCTATCATGAGAACTACAAACCACTGCTGAGAGAAATTAGAGAGGATACAAGAAGATGGAAAGATATCCCATGCTCTTGGATTGGAAGAATCAACATAGTGAAAATGTCCATACTACCCAAAGTGATATACAAATTCAATGCAATCCCCATCAAAATTCCAAAGACATTTTTCTCAGAAATGGAAAAAACTATCCAGACATTTATATGGAACAATAAAAGACCACAAATAGCCAAAGCAATGCTCAGCAAAAAAAATAAAGCTGGAGGCATAACACTACCTGACTTTAAGCTATACTACAAAGCTATAATAACCAAAACAGTATGGTGCTGGCATAAAAACAGACACACTGACCAATGGAATAGAATAGAGAATCCAGAAGTCAACCCACACACTTACTGCCATCTGATCTTTGACAAAGGCACCAAGCCTATTCACTGGGGAAGGGACTGCCTCTTCAGCAAATGGTGCTGGGATAACTGGATATCCATATGCAGGAGAATGAAACTAGATCCATACCTCTCACCGTATACTAAAATCAACTCAAAATGGATTAAGGATTTAAATATACACCCTGAAACAATAAAACTTCTTAAAGAAAACATAGGAGAAACACTTCAGGAAATAGGACTGGGCACAGACTTCATGAATACGACCCCAAAAGCACGGGCAACCAAAGGAAAAATAAACAAATGGGATTATATCAAACTAAAAAGCTTCTGCACAGCAAAAGAAACAATTAAAAGAGTTAAAAGACAACCAACAGAGTGGGAGAAAATATTTGCAAAATATATATCTGACAAAGGATTAATATCCAGAATATATAAGGAACTCAAACAACTTTACAAGAAGAAATCAAGCAACCCAATTAAAAAATGGGCAAAAGAGCTAAGTAGGCATTTCTCTAAGGAAGATATACAAATGGCCAACAGACATATGAAAAAATGCTCAACATCACTCAGCATCCGGGAAATGCAAATCAAAACCACATTGAGATACCATCTAACCCCAGTTAGGATGGCTAAAATCCAAAAGACTATGAACGATAAATGCTGGCGAGGCTGCGGAGAAAAAGGAACTCTCATACATTGTTGGTGGGACTGCAAAATGGTGCAGCCTCTATGGAAAATGGTATGGAGGTTCCTCAAACAATTGCAGATAGATCTACCATACGACCCAGCTATCCCACTGTTGGGAATATACCCAGAGGAATGGAAATCATCAAGTCGAAGGTATACCTGTTTCCCAATGTTTATCGCAGCACTCTACAATAGCCAAGCGTTGGAATCAGCCCAAATGCCCATCATCGGATGAGTGGATACGGAAAATGTGGTACATCTACACAATGGAATACTACTCAGCTATAAAAACGAATGAAATACTGCCATTTGCAACAACATGGATGGACCTTGAGAGAATTATATTAAGTGAAACAAGTCAGGCACAGAAAGAGAAATACCACATGTTCTCACTTATTGGTGGGAGCTAAAAATTAATATATAAATTCACACACACACACACACACACACACAAACCGGGGGGGGGGGGAAGAAGATATAACAACCACAATTATTTGAAGTTGATACGACAAGCAAACAGAAAGGACATTGTTGGGGGGGAGGGGGGAGGGAGAAGGGAGGGAGGTTTTGGTGATGGGGAGCAATAATCAGCCACAATGTATATCGACAAAATAAAATTTAAAAAAAAAAAAAGAAAGAAAGAAATTATTTTCTTTTCCAAAATGGACATTTCTGTTGTGTATGTGTTTCTCTATAACGATAAAATAATTCACAGGCATTAAATAAATTCATTATACACAGACAAGTATAAAAATAAAAAATAACCTACAATCCCATCAATGAGATGAAAATATTGTTATTATCAAAGTATATAATCTTCTAGATATTCATCAATTTATTACTGCTTTATAAGATTTTCATAAATAGAATAATTTTGTACCTATCATAAATTGAATTATTCTCAACCACGAGCCCCAAATTATCTACTGACAATAACTTTGTTCATCTGTGAAGGGGTTTGGAGGACAGGCAGAAAATTTAGTTCTTCCATATTTCTGGTAAATTAAAAGTCTTAACCAGCAAAGAACACGTCCGTGTCAATGAAGAAGAAAAAGAAATCTGTTATATTCTTAAGTACGCAGAACCAAGTGCATGTGTCTAGGTATCCTGCATTTTACTACAAAGTCAGTATAAAATTTCATACTACTTACATATTTAAGTAGATAAGATCCTTTTATTCTGAACTATTTTTAGCCAGTATGTAACATGTTTCCTTAGGATCAACTGTACCCACTTTTTCACAAGAGAACTTGACAGTACAAGTTGCTGTTATGTCCTGAACTTGTCCATACCTTTCTTCATATAGCTTGTGCTATGCTCACTTGGGAACCGAGGTAGCTCTTTGCTTAGTTAAAAAGTTTAATAAACTGTCTCCCATCTCCCTGAGAAGAAATGGTTTCATCTAGGATAGGGGACCTGGGTTAATCTCCCAAGGTGTCAGGGAGCCTAGAGCTCAGCATTTCTGTGTGTTTATATTAGAAAAGTGATGGAGCCCAGACCCTTGGAGACATCTCTTATAAAATTAGCAATGGTTTTATTTAGCCCCTGGAGAGCTTTATTTACATTCGATGGTTTAGAGCAGGGACTCTGTCCCACTTGTCTCCAAGAAACACTCTAAAAGCTGAAAAAGAAATGGGCATTTTCAAGCTTATAAACAGAATAAATTCACCTTTATTTACCCTTACATGATACACAGTTCAAAAAAACTATTTTTTGGCTCCCTGACATAAACAAATGGCCTTATTGGTCAGAAGAAGTAGCAGCTGATTTCTTAGCATTAATAGTGTTTTATAGTAGCCCTACCCTACTTTCATTTTTGATTCACTCATATTAATAGTATATGAGGTTTCAAATTTTATCCTGAAATTGGCACCAGAATTTTACACTCATGAACAAAATGGGGATAAACTTTAGACCTTATCCTTTACAAAATATTAATCAGACCAAGAAAGATAGAAAAGGCAAGAGAAGGTCAGAATTGGAGTATCCTAACCTAATCAGAACTGGAGTATCCTTACCTAATTTCTGTCATATTAGAGTTAAATATAACATTAAATTCTACAGACACACTGACTTATTTTAGGACCTGAGCTTATTTTCTTGAAAGCATTGGTAAGAATCTTAATTTTAGATCAGGCTTTAAATTGTTTAGAGATACCACAATAGTCCAGATTATATTAGATGACCATGACATTAAAGAAGCAGCATTTTTAGGCCATGTTTTAGTTTTTCTGTGTTTTTTACACAAATATTTCTAATTATAGGATTCAACTGACCTATTAGTGGAAAGATTTTTCCTAAACTATATTTTTTAATGTTTAATTAACATGACATTGTGAGGCAGGAAAGAATAGAGACATGCCCCAAGGATGCTGCTTATAAATATTCAGACTGAATCAGTACTAACCTCCTCCTTGCCTGGCAGTTAATGAACCCACAATGTGCTGATGACAGCTTAATGACCCTACAAATCAGGACGCTATACCTGGAACTTTGCAGATTGCAAAAGTCCCTATCTGCGCACTAGAAGGAACAAAAGTGCCAATGAGGGCACCAGCAGGACCCGTTGCCACGCCTGCCCCCCGGAAAGTGCCCCCCACCCTCAGACAGCCAGCAACAGCAACTGATGGCACCAGCATGCCCTACCACTGCCAGACTCCAGTGCTGAATGAGTGGTCGATGATAGCCAGCAACACAGCAACTGCTACTGCAAGGGTGCCTCACTGCCACACCAGCAGCCACTGCTGCCTCATAAGTGGTCCACTAACCACTCACTGGCATAGACAGAAGGAAAGTCACCAGTGGAGTTCAGGGAAAAAGATGAGTGAGCACAGACCCGTGACCCAGTGGCCCAACTCACAGGGAGAATTATGCTGCTTTACATGGTAGCACAACTGGGGGTGAGAAGTATGTGCATAGCCCACAGACTGGTTTCATCTGGGGAGAGGCACATGCAGAATCCCCCAAGAATAAAGAAAACCATGACACTCAAATAGAGCAAGGAAGAAAATTCCTTATTACCACCAACCCACCCCCCAACTGGGGAAAGCAAGGTCCTAGGAGGAATCTCTGCCTGTAGGAGAGAAGAAAGAGAAAACCCACCCAGGGCTGCCCATTCACATTGAGGAGCGCCAGTATATTCCATCAGGGCCAAGGGGAGCTAGCCAGGGTGCCAAGGTGACAGGATTCTGAGGCACTTCCCCCATGAATTTGAGAGCTTGTACAAGTCCTGGTGAACCAACATAGTGCCACCAATCTCAGCAAGGAATTACTAAGTGCCCCAGGAACTAGGCCATGGAGGCACTCACATGGAATTCCAACACTGAATTTGGCCAAAATACTACATGGAGACTACACTACTGCATCCACCTGGAACCAACTCTAAAACACCCCATTCAATGGTCGTTATAAAACACATCTACAAAAGGAACCTCCTCTCCTCAAAGCCCACTCCAGTGTACTAGAATAAGCAATTGCTCTATCAGGTGACTAGACACCTACATACAGACATTAGAAATGTGAAGAAAAAAACAAGAAATATGACACCACCAAAGGGAATATAATAATTTTCAAGTACCAGACCCTATAGAGCAGGAAGTCCTTGAAATGACTGAAAAGGAATTTCAAGCAACAATCTTAAGGAAACTCAATGAAATACAAGAAGACTCAAGTAAATAACACAACAAACTGAGAAAAAGTATACAGGATCTGAAGGAGGAAATGTATAAAGAGATTAATGTCCTGAAAAAGAATGTAGCAAAGCTCAAGGAATTGAAAGATTCATCCAACAAAATAAAAAACACAATCAACAGTTTAAACAGCAGACTAGAACGAGCAGAAGAAAGAATTTCTGATCTTGAAGATGGTCTTTTAGAAATAACCCAGGCAGACTAAAATAAAAAATAAAAAAGAATTCAACAAAATGAAGAAAATCTAAGGGATCTAGCAGACAACTGGAAGCTCACAAACATCTGAATCATGGGTGTTTCAGAAGGGGAGGAAAAAGGAAAAGGCAATGAAATTGTATTTGATGAAATAATAGTGTAAAGCTTCTCAGGTATAGGGAAAGATCCAGGAGGTTCAAAGATCCCCAAACAGATTCAACCCACAAAGATCCTCTCTCAGATGCATTATAGTCAAACTGGCAAAGCTCAAAGAAAAAGAGAGAATTTCAAAAACAGCAAGAGAAAAGCAAAAAGTCACCTATAAGGGAGCCCTCATCAGACTATCAACAGACTTCTCAATTGAAGCTCTACAGGCCAGAAGAAAATGGGATGATATATTCAAAATATTTTTTTTTAAAAATCACCCAGCAAGAATTCTGTACACAGCAAAGCTATCCTTCAGAAATGAAGGAGAAATAGCATATTTCTCAGACAAACAAAAACTGTAGGTGTTCACCACCACACGACCAGCCCTGCAAGAAACTCTCAAGGGTGTCCTACATCTGGAATTTGCAAAACGATAACCACTATTATGAATACACAAGAAAAAACAAAACCCACTGTTAAAACAAAAATACAAATGAGAAAGAGAAAGAAACTAAATCTTACCGCCTCAAAAACTGAGCAAACATTGAACACGAATAATAAAAGGGGAAGAAAAGAACCAAAGATATTTAAAACATCTAATCAAAAAGCAATAAAATGCCAGGAGTAAAATAATACCTGTCAATAACAACCCTAAATGTAAATGGATTAAACTCCCCATTCAAAAGTTACAGACTGACTGACTGGATTAAAAAACTAGACCCGACTGTATGCTGTCTCTAAGAGACTCACCTCACCTGTAAAGACACACACAGACTAAAAGCAAAATGATGGAAAAAGATATACCATGCAAAGGGAAACCAAAAGTGAGCAGGATTATCTATTCTTATATTGGATAAAATAGACTTTAAACCAAAAACCATAAAAACAGACAAAGAAGGCCACTATATAATGATAAAGGGATCTATCCAGCAAGAAGATATAACAACCATAAATTCACATGCACCCAACATGAGAGCACCAAGATATATAAAGTAAACACTCTAGGACCTAAAGAAAAAGATAGAACCCAATACAATAATACTGGGGGACCTGAACACCCCTCTCTCAGCATTGGACAGATCATCTAGTCAACAAATCAACAGAGAAACACAAGATTTAAACTATACCTTGGAACAATTGATCTAGAAGATAGCTACAGAACATTTCACCCAATAAAGACAGAAAATATATTCTTCTCATCAGCACATGGAACACTTTCCAGGATAGACCACATGTTAGGTAACAAATTAAGTCTCAGAAAAGTTTTAAAAATTGAAATCATTTCAAGTTATCTATTCAGACCTCAATGGATTAAAACTAGAAATCAATAACAAATGAAACACTAGAAACTGGACAAATCCATGGAAACTAAACAATAAGCTCCTGAGTGACCTATGAGTCCAAGAAGAAATCAAATAGGAAATCAAAAAAATCACAAAAATGATACATCACACCAAAACCTGTGGGATACTGCAAAAGCATTACTGAGAGGGAAGTTTATTGCAATAAATGCTTACTTCAGAAGAATAGAAAGACTTCAAATAAAAGACCTAAGACTACACCTCAAAGAACCAGAAAAACAAGGACAATCCAATCCTCAAAGTAGTAGATGGAAAGAAATAATTAAGATCAGAGCAGAACTAAATGAAATAGAAACCCCCAAAATGATACAAAAAATCAATGAAAAAAAAAGTTGTTTTTTTGAGAAGATAAATAAAATAGACAAGCCATTAGCTAGGTTAATAGAGAGAGAGACCCAAATAACAAAAATCAGAAATGAAAAAGAAGGCATTACAACTGATACAACAGAAATATGAAGAATCATTAGAGACTAGTACAAACAACTATATGACAACAAATATGAAAACCTGGAGGAAATGGATAAATTTCTAGACACAAACTACCAAGACCGAACCAAGAAGAAACAGAAAACCTGAACAGACCAATACCAAGCAACAAGATTAAAGGAGTAATCAGCAGTCTACCAACAAAGAAAAGGCCAGGATCAGATGACTTTACTGCTGAATCCTATCAAATCTTTATAGAGGAACTAATACCAAAATATTCCAAAAAATTGAAGGAGAAGCCATTTTCCCAAAGTCATTCTATGATCCAGTATCACCTTGGTACCAAAATCAGACAAAGATACAACAACAAAAGACAACTACAGGCCAATGTCCTTGATGAACATAGATGCAAGAACACTCAACAAAATATTAGCAATCAGAATACAGCAAAACATCAAAAAAAATATACACATGATCAAGTGGGACTCAGCCCAGGGGTACAAGGATGGCTCAACATATGCAAATAAATAAATGTGATATACCACATCAACAAGAACAAGGCAAAAACCATATGATTATTTCAATAGATGCAGAAAAAGCAGTTGGTAAAATTCAACATCCCTTCATGATAAAGGCCCTCAGCAAATTAGGTATAGAAAGAAGGTATCTCAACACAATAAGATACATATATGACAAACCCACTGTCAATATCATCCTGAATGGGAAAAAGCTTAAAGCTTTTACCTTAAGAACAGGAACAAGAAAAGGATGATACTCTCACTGCTCCTATTTAGCAAAGTACTGGAAGTACTAGCCAGAGCGATCAGGCAAGAGAAAGAAATAAAAACCATCCAGATTGGAAAGGACAAAGTCACTGTCCCTGTTTGCAGATGACATGACCCTTTATATAGAAAATCCTAAAGACTCTACCAAAAAAAACTCTTAGAACTGATTAATAATTTCAGTAATGTTGCAGGATACAAAATCAACACCCAAAAATCAGTAGCATTTTTATACACCAATAATGAACTAGCAGAAAAAGAAATCAAGAAAGCAAGCCTGTTTACAATAGTCACCAAAAAAATAAAATACCTAGCAATCAATTTAACCAAGGAGGTCAAAGATCTCTACAATGAAAGCTATAAAACACTACTGAAGGAAATTAAAGAGGACACAAAAAAGGTGGAAAGATATTTCATGCTCTTGGATTGGAAGAATTAACATTGTGAAAATGTCCATACTACCCAAAGTGATCTACAGATTCAATGCAATCTCCATCAAAATTCCAATGATGTTCTTCATAAAAGTAGAAAAAACAATCCTAAAATTCATATGGAAAAACAAAGACCATGAATAGCCAAAACAATCCTGGGCAAAAAAATAAAAATAAAGCTGGAGGCATAACACTACCTGACTTCAAATTATACTACAAAGTTATTGTTACCCAAACAGCATGGTACTGGCATAAAAAGAGACATTCAAACCAATAGAACAAACAGAAAATCCAGAAATCAACACACATAGTTACAGCCAACTGACTTTTGGCAAAGGCAACAAAAATATATATACATTGGGGAAAAGACTAATCATCAGGGAAATGCAAATTAAACCACATTGATATACAACATCACCCTAGTTAGACTGGGTATAATTAAAAAGATAGAGAATAACAAATGCTGGTGAGGATGTGGAGAGAAGGGAATGCCCCTACACTGTTGGTGGGACTGTAAATTAGTACAACCACTATCGAAAACAGTATGGAGGCTTCTCAAACAACTACAGATAGAACTACCATTTGATCCAGCAATTCCACTTACAGGTATATAACCAAAGGAATGGAAATCATCATGTCAAAGGGCTACCTGAACTCCCATGTTCATTGCAGCTCTATTTACAATAGCCAGGATATGAAACCAACCTAAATGTCCATTGACAGATGACTGGATAAGGAAAATGTGTATATATACACCATGGAATACTACTTTAACATAAAAAAGAATGAAATTCTGCTATTCACATCGACATGGATGAGCTTGGAGAAAATTATGTTGATTGAAATAAGCCAGGCACAGAGGGAAAAATACCACTTATCCCCACTCATAGGTGGGAGCTAAGAGAGAAAGAAGGAAGGAAAGAAAGTCCACAGTTGTGCGCTGGACTTGCAAAGGAAGAGAGCATACCTAGGGTTAGGGCGTGAAGTGGAGGAGGTGGGGAGGAGGAAGGATGTTGGTGATTAATTGGGTGGGGGACACGGGGAATAACTGCCGTTTTTGGTAATGGAGATGCTGATAGTATTGATCTGGTCATCACATCTTGGCACAAGTGGTGATGGTCAGCTTTGTACCCTGTGAGTATTCATAACCAATACAAATAAATAAATAAATAAATGAACGAACGAACAAACAAACAAACAAACAAACAAATAAATAACTAAATAAAAAGAAAAGACCACAATAATATGTTAATCTTTCAGAAGAAGAGAACAAATCTATGGTTACCAAAGGCGAGAGGGGAGAGTGAGAGGGGCGTGGGGAGAGGTTGAGTAAGGGGCATAAAGAATAATCATGATTTGTAATAATGAGCATGCTAGTAATATTGATTTGACCAACACATGTTGTACACAGGTGATGGTAGTCAATGTTGTATCCCCAAAATTATGTAAAATCAATCGTGTTTCAATTAACCAAAAAAATTGCAGATGACTTTCCACCCATGATACTAGACCAGAAAGGACAAAGTTAAGGGGAAAGTGACTTCACTGTACATGGCCAAAATCTTCAGAAACTCAGGGAGGCATGACAGGAAGCTGATGCAACTTCACATCATCCAATTAAACCTTAATTACCCTACATCCTCCCCCATGGTTAAATAGTCCTCCCTTTAGTTAGTACAGAAACATCTCCATCCCAGAACAAAATGTAAACCCTCCTCTTAGGAATCCATGGAGCAGCCCTCATCACAAGGTCATTCACCCATGCACATTTTGGCACATACTTTCACTTAACAATAAATTCCTATTGTGAATGTTCCATCTGTCTAGCCCTCTTCCGTTTCCTTTGCTGAGTGCATGCTCACCATGTTGTGGACTTCACTCTGTCCCGTGAAAGTTTCTCCTACACAGTTTGACCAGGAACCTAAAACTTGCCATCCAGTATCAATAGGAACGTGTTCAGCTCAAAAGTTTACAATAGGTGATATATTACAAAATGAACATGTAGAGGCCAAGGAAAAACTTCCCCTTCAACTCCCTGAGGATTCTCTGAAAATCAACTAATAAACAGAGATTAGTATGAAGAAAAGGCATAATAAATTTTATTATTTTAATGCACATGGGGAATCACAAGAGAGTAATTTCCCAATTTCTAGTGCAGTACAGAGCTTGTTTACCCATCTTCATAAGGAAAGAAGAGATGGGGGTGTACGAGTAAATGACTCTAAGGGGGTTCAATGGGCCTGGAGAACATACAATGGCCTGGGACAAAGTCTATTAGGCCTGTGAGCAGACCATGACTGGTAAATGATTCTCTTCAAAATACTAAATGGGCCCAAAATAGAAGACAATTGTCTGTGACAAAGTCTGTCCAGGTGTGTTGACAGACTTCAGTCTCTCTTCATTTGATATAAGTTAAGTTCATGAAAACTCAGGGGGAAGAAACAGAGGCAATTGTCTTCTTTTGCAAGTCCATACTTTAGGCAGATAAGGAACTGCTTCATCCTGTGCTTTGGGGAGTGACAGAGGATTGTGGCGAGGGAGGGGGTCACAGGGAACTTGAGGCTGCTTCTTTATTCCAGGATATGTCAAAGCACCACATTTTGGGGTAACATCTTCCTGCATCTCAACAAACACATCCCTATAATTATTAACCAAGTCAAGAATTAGTGCACTATCATTATCCCAGAAGCTTTCTTGGACCCCCTTCCAATCAATAACCCCTACATATGACTCAGAGATAACTACCACCTGACTTTTAAAGTCAGAAATTAGATTTGCTTGTTTGTGAACTTTACATAAATGGAACCAAACACTATATATTCTATTGTGTTCAGCTCTTTTCACTCAATGTTATGATTGGGAGATCTATAACTGTAATTTGATCATTTTCATTATTAAAAGGCATTCCCTTGTATAAATATAGCACAATTTACTTATCCATTTCACTACTGATGGATGTTTGGGTGATTTTCAATTTGTAAGTATCATAAGTATCGCAGATGTAATCATTTCTATATATCTCTCTGGTGGGCATACACATACATTTTTTACAGTAATATACATAAGAGTGAAATGTCCAAATCATAGGTACTTATGTTAAACTTTAGGACATAATGCCAAACAGTTTTCCAAAGTGGTTGACTCCATTTCTACTGCTGCATAGCAAACACTCCAAACCTGCTGGCTTAAAACAACTATTTTATGGCTCACAATTGTGATTTGATGGATGGTTCTTCTGGACTCGCCTAGCCTCACTCATGTGGCTATGTTCCAATGGTGAATCAGCAGGAGATGGAGGATTTGAAATGGCCTCATCCACATGTCTGGAGCTTGGTGGGGATGGCTGAAAGACTGGGACTTCTCCCTTCACATGGACTTTCATCATTCAGTCTAACCCATTCTTTTTTATAGAGTAACTAGGCTCTGCTGGGCAAGCCTAAAATATGGAGGTACTTGACTATGTGTCGTGTTCATTGATGTACAATTTCCAAAAGGAAGCCATATGGCCAACCATTTGGAGGGGACTATACAAGGTCATAAATACCAAAGCACATAATTATTTTGAATCATCAAAGTCTATACTAGTGGTTTTACTGATTTATACACTCAGGAACTGTGTATAAGAGTTCCAATTGTTTCACGTCTTGATCAACATTTGGAATTATCAGTATTGTTAATTTTAGCTATTCTGATGGTGTAAATCACTAATTTAGCTATAAAGCTGGTATGTGCTACAAGCTAATTAAACTGCTAGTTTTCATTTTCCTTATGACTTACAACATTAGACCCTTTCCCAATGTTTATGGTCATTTTGATATCTTCTTTTTGAAATGCCTGTTTAAGTTTTCTGCATATTTTTACACTTACTTTCTTATTTTTGTAGGAGTAATTTATATACTCTGTATATGAACCATTTTTATTTGTATGTCTTTTCACATATGTGGCCTGCTTTTTTCTCTATGAATAGTGTCTTTTGATAAAGAAAAGATCTTAATTTTAATATATTCAAATTTGCCAATCTTTAGAACTATTAGTAACTTGTGTTCTGTCTTGTATCCAATCTTTCCCTACTTCCAAATACTTGAAAATATTCCTTCATATTATCTTCTAGAGGCTTTATGATTTTGCCTTTTATATTCAATTCTACAATCCACTTGGAATTGATTTATGTGTAAGGTATGAGGGAGGAGTCATTTCCTTGTTTTTCCTTATGGATATCCAGTTGACACAGCACCATTTATCTAAACAATCATTCATTCATTTTTATTTAAGTTTTACCTTCTTTTGACTCCTCAAATGAACTACTATTGTTACTTTTTAAACAAATCATATTTTACATCTAGCTCTGTGTAAGCCAACAGTAACTTTATTCTTCTCAGAAATGCCTTTAACCTTACTTTATCAGATCATTCCTTCTGGCCATTGGTTCATTAGTTACTTGCAGATTAATGAAAAGTCTTTTTTAAAAATAAAAAGGTTCTCTCTCAAATGAAGAAATCTAAATAAATTATCATATTATATATGTTTAGAATACCCATATGTTTCCCCTTATCTTTCTTCTAGTTTGCTTATTATATGTCAACCTTCTTTTGGGAGTATTTTTCTTCATCTTGAAGTTTGGCTTTTACAAGTTTCTTTAGAGAGGATTTCTGGCAGGAAACACTGTCTCTGTATTTCAATATCTGAAAATGCTTTATTTTACTCTAATAGCTGCATGACAGTTTAGTTCAGCAGATATACAATCCAGGTTCACAGTTATTTTTTTTCCCCCCAACACTTTGATATTCCATTGTCTTCTGACCTCTTTGGTTGATGTTAAAAATCTTATTTAAATTTGATTCACTCCTTTTTTAAAAAAATCATTACACAATGAAAACATTTTTTGTGGCCCTTTACCAATTCCTCCCTAACCCCCCACCCCCTCCACCTTTCCCACTTCTGGTGGCCTCAGGTCCATTCTCTCCTTTTGAAAGCTCAAAAGAGATTTCAAAATTGTGATTGTATTTTTCCTTCTTTCTTTTTTTATTCTTTTGTTTATTTATTTTTTCAGCTCCCACTTATGACTGAGAACATGCGGTATTTCTCTTTCTGTGCCTGGCTTATTTCACTTAACATAATTTTCTCCAAGCTCATCCATGTTGTTGCAAATGCCAGAATTTCATTATTTTTTATGGCAGTGTACTATTCCATTGTGTATATGCACCACATTTTCTTTATCCAGTTGTTTGTTGACGGATATTTAGTTTGATTCCAACTCTTAGCTATTGTAAATAGAGCTTTAATAAACATGAGAGTGCAGGTATCGCTTTGACATGAGGATGTCTATTTCTTTGGGTATACATCCAGCAGCGTGATTGCAGGATCATATGGTAGTTCTATCTGTCATTGTTTGAGGAACCTCCATACTGTTTTCCATAATGACTGCAATAAGTTACAGTCCCACCAACAGTGTAGGAGGGTTCCCCTTTCTATGTATCCTCATCATCATTTTGATAATGGCCAGTCTGACTAGTGTGAGATGATTTGCATTCCCTGATGCTGAGTGATGTTGAGCAATTTTTTTTTATGTCTATTGGCCATTTGTATATCTTCCTTTGAGAAATGCCTATTCAGCTCCATTGTCCATTTATTATTGAATTGCTTGTTTTTACTGTTAAGTTGTTTGAGTTCTTTGTATATTCTGGATATTAATCCCTCACTGAATGCATAGTTTGTGAATATTTTCTCCCATTCTGTACGTTGTCATTTCACTGTGTTTCTTTTGCTGTGCAGAAGCTTTGTAGTTTGATATAATCCCATTTGTTTATTTTTTCTTTTGTTGCCTGTGGTTTCTTGGTCTTATTCATAGTCTTTGCCCAGTCCTACTTCCTGAAGAGATTCCCCCATATTTTCTTTCAGTAGTTTTACAATTTTTGGTCTTATATATAAGTCTTTAATCCATTTTAGTTGATTTTGGTACGTGGTGAGAACTACAGGTTTAGTTTCATTCCTCTACATATGGAGGTCTGCTTCTCCTAGCACCACTTATTGAAGAAGCTGTCCTTTCTCCAATGTATGCTCCTGTTGCCCTTGTCAAATATCAGTTGGCTGTAAGTATGTGGGTTAATTTCTGGGTTTTCCATTCTGTTCCATTTGTTCGAGTGTCTGTTTTTATGCCAGTACCATACTATTTTGGTTACTATAGCTTTGTAGTATAATTTGAAGTCAGGTAGTGTAATGCCTCCAACTTTATTTTTTTTTGTTCAGGATTGCTTTGACTATTCATGATCTTTTACTGTTCCATATGAATGTTAGGATTGTTTTTTCTATTTTTATGAAGAACATCTTTGATATTTTGATGGGGATTGCATCGCATTTGTAGATCACTTTGGGTAGTATGGACATTTTCACAATGTTAATTCTTCCAATCCAAGAGCATGGAATATCTTTCCATCTTTTTGTGTCCTCTTTAATTTCTTGCAGCAGTGATTTGTAGTGCTCATTGTGGAGATTTTTGACCTCCTTGGTTAAATTGATTGCTAGGTACTTTATTTTATTGGTGACTATTGTAAATGGGCTTGCTTTCTTGATTTCTTTTTCTGCTAGTTCATTATTGGTATATAAAAATGCTACTGATTTTTTGCTTGTTAATATTGTATCCTGCAACTTTTCTGAAATTGTTTATCAGCTCTAAGAGTTTTTTTGTAGAGTCTTTAGGTTTTTTCTACATTAAGGATCATCTCATATGCAAAAAGGGACTGTTTGACTGTGTCTTTTTCAATCTGAGTGCCATTTATTTCTTTCTCTTGCCTGATTGCTCTGGCTAGTACTTCCAATAACATGTTAAATAGAAGTGGTGAGAATGGGCATCCTTGTCTTGTTCCTGTTCTTAAGGGAAAGCTTTTCCCCATTCAGTATAATATTGGCAGTGGATTTGTCATATGTGGCTTCTATTATGTTGAGGTACTTTCCTTCTATACCTAATTTGCTAAGAGTCTTAATCATGAGGGGATTTTGAATTTTGTCAAATGCTTTTTCTGTATCTATGGAGATAATATTATGGTTTTTGTCCTTGATTTTGTTGATGTGGTATATCACATTTGTTGACTTACATATGTTGAATCATCCTTGAGTCCCTGGGATGAATCCCACTTGAGGATGGTGTATAATTTTTTTGATGTGTGTATTCTGAATGCCAATATTTTGTTGAGGATTTTTGTGTCTATGTTTATCAGACATGTTTGTCTGTAGTTTCTTTTTTGTTGTATCTCTGTGCGGTTTTGGAATGAAGAATCAATACCAATTCTCTTCAAACTACATCAAAAACTTGAAACAGAGGCCATTCTCCCAAACTTATTCTAGGAGGCCAGCATCATCCTGATTCACATGTTTTAAAGGAATCAATCTTCTATCTTTTATCTTTAGGCAAAGCTTTTTGACATCATACATTTTTCCTTTTTTCATTATGATATATGTGGGTATAAATTTCCTTTAATTTTTATTGCTTATAATTCATTGCAATTCCTTTAGCTCATGATTTATGTCATTTGTCACTTCTTAAGTATCTCTAATATTATTTCTTTGAATATTGATCTATTTCTCATGCTTCTTCATATTTACCAAATCTTTGTCTCTCTGTGCTAAATTTGCATGGTTTCTTCAGATCTATCTTCATAGTTTCTGCTTCCAGAATTATCCAATTTGATGTATAATTGGTCAGGTTTTTTATTTCAATAAAGACATTCATTTCTAGAGGAAATTTCTATTTCTTTTTCAAAATCAGCTTAATAATATTTTATGGTACCTTGTTTCTTCCTTATTTTTCAACTCTCTGTTATATTTTTAAACAGTTTAAACATTCTTATTTTATAATTTGAGGCTCAAATTTACAGTGTCTGAAATTCCTTGGGACTGTTCCTGCTGTTTCTTGCTTCTGAGGACTCTTATTTGTTGGGGATTGCACCTATGTTTGAGTTTGCATTTTGACCCCATGTTTGTTGGGGTTGTATCTGTGGATATTCTTGAGTCTAGACTGAAGACACCCTTATAGAATGGCCTGCTAATGCCAGGTGCTCAGGAGCCCCACTGACTCCCACGTAAATTGAGTATTTTCCCAAAAGACATGTTCAATGCAAATTCAAGTCCAAAACCCAGGTTAGGAAAAGCTTGTATATTAAATTCTCAGTTAGGCCAAGAGAGGTATTTTTTTTTCTTCTGTTGTAGGCAGATATTTTTAAGTCAACCCTCCCCTTGAAATCCTTTGTTTCTCAAAATGGATTCTTGGTTTTCATGCAGCACTCCCAGCTATCTCTGCCTCAAGATTTCATCTGCTGTACTTATGGACATTAAGAGTGAAGAATACTAACACTATATTTGGCACAAGCCTTTAAGGTGGTCACAGCTTCAGATTCCACCTGATACCATGGTTTTCTTCTTATTTTTCAAATTTGAGTCCTGAGCATATCGCTTATGTTCTGGTGAGCTCAGCTATGCATTCCTATAGATGTTAAAAACATTTCATTTCACCTAGCATTCTACATGTTTTGTAGGTGGAAGTTTTTCCCCATATCTGGTCTTCCATTACTTATGCTTGATAATCAAATGCATGAGGACAGAATCACTTGACAGAACAAAGATCAGGAACATGACTTCTTAGTTTTAACCATGATATAGAAAGAAAAGACTCTCTCAATCTCTTGGCTTTTGGGCAAGAGTAGGGTCCCTGGGTGTGTTAAACACTTCATTTCTACAATAGTAGACACAATACTTGCAAGAGAATTTTGTGGGTAAATACAATTAAATACAGAACCAGTCCTATTCATTTGACTCAATAAATAGTTGGTCACAAAATCTGATTGGATCTCGCTAAGACATACTGGTTTAGCCCATATATTGGGACAAAAAAAAAATTCTATAATTGTATTTGAAATATACCTCACTGCCTTTCTTTTGTTTTGGCATACAAATAGGAGACTTGTCTTACTATCTCTTTTGAGTGCTCCCTACAGATCAATTCCTCAGCATCTATATCCTTTCCTCCAGTACTACTCATGGCTGCAGAATAGGCCAGAAGTCTACAGATCAATATTAGCATTTCTCTGCACCATACTATACATAAATGAAATGATGGATTAGGACAGGCCATACATCCTTTTATATATTTTTCACACATTAAAAATAAAGTCAGGAAACTCCTGAATAATTGGGATAATTTTAAAAGTCAATTTTCACACAGGAAGGAAAGAAAGTTTCTACCCACTTGATCTTTTCTCAGGTCCAAAGGCCAAAAGCATATGCTTTTCAAATGAAGGACCTCCCTTGGCCTTCCTTGTTCCTACCCTTACCATCTTTGCCAAGGTTCATGAACCCCTCACACTATCTATTATCTGCTCTTCCAAGCCTTGTCACTTGAATATCTTCAACTGCATTGTTAGGAATATCTATTGGCCAGAACTCCAGAAGCACATCCTGGAAGAGGAGGCAAAGATTTAGGGAAACCCACATGTATGTGGGTATTGGTGGCCTGGATTAGACTTTCTTGTCAGTGTTGCTATGATTTCTTTAACAACTAAACCTGTTAGTGAAAGTATTTGGACCTCTCTTAAGAACAGACAAGCATCATGAGTAAAACATAGCATCTACCCATGTGTGGAAAGAAAATATTTCGTAAATTAGCAAACTGCTCTATTTCTCTTGAAGCCATTTTTATGTGGAACGGTATTTTGTTTCTTTCCAGCTTCACTTACCTAAAAACCCCTTGTCTACCATATTTATCCCTGAAGAATGAACTCTTCTAATAAGGATACAATTAAATCATGCCTTTCTGCTCCTCCTCTGATAAGGAAAAGGAGAAAAAAGGTAAAGAAAGAGACAATTCCTCAAGTTACATAAAGTATTGAACAGTAGGACACAAAATTATACCACGGGAATTAACTTAAAGGGTACTTGGAATCAATAAAAAAATGTTTACAAGGCATGATGGCTGTTTAAAAATAAACACCATAAACCTTTCCTACTTAATGCGCAGAAGGAGGTCACAACAAAAAACACCCACAGACTGGCAAGGTCTAATACGCTGCAAGAGTGGACTAGATGCAAGATAACAGAGAAGTGAACTGAAAGGTCACGACTCATATAAAATCATGCAAATCCAACCCATTTAAAAACACTATGTGTGTGCAATGGCACTCTACCAGGTTACAGAGTCAGCCTGAAGCTCCTCCCAGTTGGGGCACTCTGTTCCATACCAACAATATGTGGTCAAAAACTATGCTGGAAAAAATGATTCAGTACTAATATAAATTTTGGCATTTTTAAATGTGATAACAAACTGATGATGAAATTTTAATTTAAATATAAATACAGAATACTACTAAATAAAACTGAGAGACTAAAAAAAGGTTTAAACACACTATGATTTGAAGTCAAAGCAATTAACTAAAAATATTAATCATTTCAAAATCAGGTTATACTCATCTAATATATTCAGTATGACTCAAAAAGCATAGTAGAGAAACTTTACAAAGTTATAATAATTTTCACTCAGGAAAAGTTGTAGAAAAAGTAGTGGTAACACAATGTAATGGAAAAGAATCCACTACCAGAAATTAAAACAATATAAATTGCAATGTTTTGAAAACAGTGCTATATGCACACAGTATATAGGCCTTCCATGTGTTCACACACACAGTGCATATGCTTTCCATGTGTGCACAAGATGATTGTTTTTCTAACTTGCAGGTCTCGCCTCCATTGTATATGATACTCAGTGACCCCAGCTGAATAAATGGATCCCTGCTGCTTCATACTCCAGAACATGCTTGATGAACAATTACCATCTTAAATTCCCATTTAGGCAGGGTATGAGACAATGACTTATGTGGGGATTATTTATTCAAGAGGCAGTACCAGGGAGCAGAAGTGAAGGGCAGGGAAAGAGTGAACATTAAAGGAGAGAAAGGCAACATGAGCGTGTATTATGGTGGTTTGTCTTATAGGCAGGAAGGGCTCAGTTCAACTAAGACCCCTGAGCAGCATGCAGAATGCCTCTCAAATTTGTCTGATACCTGAGAATCATACAATTGCATCTCAAAACTGTCTCCCTGAAGGTTATGAATTAGAATTATTTATCAACTTCATCCCCACTGACTGAGTCTTGCCGGAGGGATATTAACACTCTCCAGCTTCTGGGGATGGCATGCCTCAAATCAGCTCTTCCTCTTGACATTTCTAGTACAAGTATATGTCATCACTCATCTGCAATTCCCTACTAGACTCTAACTTGCCAACTGAATTCACTCTTACACTCCTAGAATCTACTCAGGTCCTAGTGATTTTCACTATTAAAAAAATTAGTCAAAGTATCACATACATAAAGAAAAGTAACAAAACTATAATTTTACAGTAGATAATTTTTAAAAACTACATCTGACCTTCATGTAAGTGAAGGAATAGATTTTTACAAAAACTACCAGAAACAATCATAGCAACTTCCAAATTTCACATCCCTCTCTTTTTGCACAAAGAAACTGTAGTAAATAGCTTCTGATACTGGTCTCCAATTATCACTGCCCCCTAGTATTCATGCCTTTGTGCAAATGCCTTCACCCTGAGTGTGGGCTGAACCTAGTGATTACTTCTAAGGAACAGAATATCACAAGTTATGGGATATTATGAGTAGATTATAAAAAATTGATTCCTGTCTTGCTAGCATACCTCTCTTGCTAGCATACCTCTCTTGCTGGCAATCTCTCTCTCTCTCTCTCTCTCTCTCTCTCTTTCTCTCTCTCTCTCTCTCTCCTTATTGGCCGTTCACATTTATGAAACAAGTTGCTGTGGTGGAGAGGCCCACATGGAGAGGAATTAAAGATGGCCTTCAGGCAACAGACAGCAAGGAATTGAGGACTAACAACCCACAGTGAAGTGAATCCTGCCAACTATATGTGACTTGTGTACACGATATTATCCCAGCAACATTTTTTTGTGAAGACTACCCTTTCACTGTAGTTGTCATAAATCACCTCTCCAGATATGTGTGGTTCTGGGAATTGCACTGAATCTATATTTGTGGAGAAATGGCATTCATGAAATAATTAGTCTTCTAATCTATGAGTATGCCTTCAAATTATCAGCCTTTATATATTTCTCAGTAATATTTTATAGTTTTCAGTGTATAGTCCCTGCTTATTTTGTTATATTTATTCCTAGATATGTTTTAAGTAAACTTATTTAAAGCACAAATATATACACATGAGTGCACAGTTCATAACTGTACAACTCTATGAAGTTTCACAGACTTAACATACCTACATTGCCAGCACTCAAATCAAAAAGCAGAATCCTGCAGCTCCCCAAAAGCCTTCCTCATGCTCCCATTCAGCTCCCAATCATGCTACCACCTTCCCTGCCCCCACCAAGGGTAACCACTGTACTGGTTTTGTATGTAACATCAATAGAATCATAAAGTATGTAATCTTCAGTATCTACTTTTACTCAATTTTATGTTTGTGAGATTAGAGTTTAGTGTGTAGCTATAGATCATTCTCATTAATGTACAATATTTATTGTATAACATTTATTATATGCATTTAATTCTCCTTCAATGCTCTTTATGTAGTATGGTATGGATTTATATTTTTAAAAATAAGTTCTTGTTTTGCCAAAACAGAAAAGAAGCAGAATTCCTAGAAATGAGCCTATTATTTAAGTAGCTCTTCATCACTTTCAGTTTGACTCTGAATTACAATTTAAGGAAATACCATTTTAAGTAGCTTTGAATTGACCTAAGAAATTGTTTTCCTGTCTGGAAAACATTTATACAAGGCCATTTAAAAACATAATAACTGGAAGTCTGTGAAATTTGAAGGAAGCAAAGGGATAAACATCATATTTGAGAGTTCCAACATCTTACTTTTGCTGCCGTTGTTTTTCAGCGTAAGTTCAAGGCAATCAATTCTTTTTTTAAAATCAGTTATACAGACTGGTAATTTTAGGAAGGTGCAGCTGAACCTGTTGCCAAGGCTGATGGCTTGGTCAAAATCATCGTTGGCCCTCTCTAACACATTCTCAATGCAGTAGTTACAGTGATTTTTAAAATTATTGTTGTTGCCATACACAAAATTATTGTGACTTCCAATTATTATCTTTTTTAATGGACTTGTATAAAGGTTTTCCAGACAGGAAAACAATTTCTTAGGTCAATTGAGGTCTACTTAAAATGGTATTTACTTACATTGTAATTCAGATTCAAACTGAAAGCAATGAAGAGCTACTTAAATAATAGGCTCATACGTATGAAATGTGCTGCAGAAAGACAACCTATGGAATGGGAGAAAATATTTGCAAACTATACATCTGACAAGGGTTTAATATACAGAATATACAAAGAACTCAAGCAACTACACAGTAAGGAAACAAATAATCCAATTAAAAATGGGATGAATAGACATTTTTCAAAGGAAGACATACAAATGGCCAATAGGTACATGAAAAAATGCTCAGCATCACTAGTCGTCAGAGAAATGCAAATTAAAACCACATTGAGATATCATCTCACCTCAGTTAGATGGGCCATTATTAAAGACTGTGAATAACAAATGCAAGGATGTGGAGAAAGAGGTACTCTTCTACACTGCTGGTGGGACTATAAATTAGCATAGCCATTATGAAAAACAGTATGGAGGTTCCTCAAACAACTACAGATAGAACTACCATATGATCCAGCAATCCCACTAATGGATGTCAAATACACATCTGATTGAGAATACAGTAATTCTCAAATGCCAGACTCTATAGAGCAGGAAACCAACTATAGAGTTGAAATGACTGAAAAGGAATTCCAAGCAGTAATCTTAGGGAAACTCAATGAGATATGAGAGGACTCAGACAACATAATGAAATGAGATTTAAAAATCCAGGATATGAAGGAGGAAATTTATAAAGAGATTAATATCTTTAAAAAGAGTGTAGCAGAACTCAGAAATGAAAGATTCACTCAATGAAATAAAAAGGACAACCAAGAGCTTAAGCAGCAGGCTAGAACAAGCAGAAAAAAGAATTTCTAATCTTGAAGACAGTCTTTTCAAAATAACCCAGGTGGACAAAAAAGAAAAAAAGAATTTTAAAAAATGAAGAAAACCTAAGAGAGCCAGCAGACAATCTTAAGTGCACAAACATTCAAACCATGGGGGTTCCAGAGGGAGGAAAGGCATTGAAAACATATTCAATGAAATAATAGCAGAAAACTTCCCAGGTGTAGGAAGAGACAGAAACCTTCAGATCCAGAAGGCTCAAAGACTCCCAAATAGATTCAGTCCAAAAAAGATCATCTTCAAGACACATTATAGCCAAATTGGGGAAGCACAGACAATGAGAGAATCTTAAAAGGAGCAGGAGAAAAGTGAAAAGTCACCGATAAGTGAGCACCTTTCAGACTAACAGCAGACTTCGCAACAGAAACTTTACAGGCCAGAAGAGAATGGGATGATATATTTAAAATACTAAAAGAAAAAAAATTGCCAACCAAAAATACTATACCCAGCAATGCTGTCCTTCAGAAATGAGGGAGAAATAGTGTATTGTCCAGACAAACAAAAACCGTGGGAATTCACCACCACATTACCAGCCCTGCAAGAAATTCTCAAGGGGGTTCTCCATGTGGAATTCAAAAAAATGATAATCACTACCATGAATACACAAGAAAGAACAAAACCCACTGGTAGAACAAAAAATGAAAATGAGTAAGAGGAAAAAAACTAAATCTTACCACCACAAAATACCAAAAAACATCAAAGACAAACAATAAAATGGGAAGAAAAGAACAAAAGATATTTAAGACATACAAATGAAAATCAACAAAGGAGTAAGATAGTACCTTTCAACAACACCTCTAAATGTAAATGGATTAAACTCTCCACTCAAAAGACCCAGATTGACTGATTGGATTTAAAAGCTAGACCCAACTATATGCTGTCTTCAAGAGACTCACCCCACCAGAAAGACACACACAGACTATTAGTGAAGGGACTAAAAAAACATATATCACACAAATGGAAATCAAAAACAAGCAGGAGTAGCTATTCTTATATCAGATAATACAGATTTTAAACCAAAAACCATACAAAGAGATAAAAAACACCATTATATAATGATGAAGGGATCCATTCAACAAGACATAACAATCATAAATATATACACACCCATCACTGGAGCATCCAGACATATAAAGTAAACACTATCAGGCCTAAAGAAAGAGATAGACCCCAAGACAATAATAGCATGAGACCTGAACACACCTCCTTCTGTACTGGATAGATCATGTAGGCAACAAATCAACAGAGAAACACAAGATATAAACTACACTTTAGACAGCTGGATCTGGCAGATATCTACAGATAATTTCATCCAACAACTACAGAATATACATTCTTCTCATAAGCACATGAAGCATTGTCACAGATAGAACATATTTTAGGTCACAAATCAAGTCTCAAGAAATTTTTAAAAACTGAAATCAATTCAAGTATCACAAGCATCAAGAACTAATCTGTATGTGTCCAAAAATGTATCCATTTCCTCCAGGTTTTCGAATTTGTTGGTGTATAGTTGTTTATAACAGTCTATAATGATTCTTTGTATTTCTGTATCGAGGATGTCAGGTGGGTACTGGGTTTCAGAAGGAATAGAGCAAACTTTGTTCCCCCAAAATCATACTTGTTTTGATGTATATGTAGGTTTCCTGAAGGATGGAAACAAGGGACTCATATACATTTCACCAATCTCAGAATTCTCCCAGGGAGCAGAATCAGCCAAGCAGAAGGCATTCTGTGAAAACACTGAGATATAAGCAAACTAGCTCTGCTACTTGGGACAATTTTTTTTTAAAAGTTGAGGCAAATAATAGACATGCCAAAATTTCAGGGGGAAAAATATTTCAGGGGGAAGAGCTGAGAAGTGAGAGTTTTTGAGAGAATAGGGGTTTGATAAACTCTCCAGCAAAGTGAGAAATTCAGAAAGCCATGTGTACCCAGGGCAGGACAAATGTTCAGAAAACACCCGAGAAGACTATAAGCTTTCACAATTGGCCAATCCTCTGGCTCAGCACAAGTATTAAAGACTAAAAAGAATTGTAAACAGCCCACATAGGCATTGAAAAAGTGCACCAATACAGGGCCAAAATGCTAGAGAGCATTTTAAAAATTTTTTTCTTTTTTTTCCCTCTCAAATTATAATCTTGAAAATGTCCACTATTGAACAAATATTAAGAAACATGCAAAGGAACAAGAAAGTATGGCTCATACACGAGAAAATAAATTAAAAGAAGCTGCTCCTGAAGTGTGCAGACATTGAACTTACTGTACAAAGACTTTAAATCAACTGTCTTAAATATGCTCAAAGAGCTAAAGGAAACCATGGACAAAGAATAAAAGGAAACCACAAAAACTATGTGTAAACAACTAAAGAATATTTATAAACAGATTAAAATTATAAAAAGGAACCAAAATAGAAATTCTAGAGCTGAAAAATATAATAACTGTAATAACTGATGTGGATAATTCACTAGAGGGTAAAACATAGTTGAGAAGGCAGAAGAAAGGGTAAACTTGAAGATGGGTCAATTTAGGTTATCCAGTTGGAGAAGCCAAAAGATAAAATGAAGAAAAGATGAACACAGCATGAGACCTGTGGGGCACCATCAAACATACAAATATAAGCAAAATAGGAGTTTCAGAAAGAGAGGTGAGAGAGAGAGAAAGAGATAGAAGAATATTTAAAGATACAATAGCTGGAAGCTTCAAACAGATGAAACACATGAATTCATACATCCAAGACTCTCAACAAAATCCAATTATAATAAACTCAAAGAGATTCAAACCAAGACACATTATAATCAAACTGTTGAAAGACAAGTAGAAATTTGAAAGCAGCAAGAAGAAAAGTGACATGTCAAGTACAAGGGACTATCAATAATATTTAGAACTGATTTCTCATCTGAATCCATACAGGCCAGAATGGACCTTCATTCTGGGATGGAATGCATTAACATATCAAAGTGCTGAGAGAAAAAAACACTTTTCAACCAAGAATTTTAGACCTAGCAAAATAATTCTTCAGGAATAAAGGAGAAATTAAGACATTCCCAGATAAAACCTTAATAAGTGTCTTACTAGTAGACTTGTACTACAAGAAATGCTAAAGGGAGTTCTTAGGGATAAATTGAAAAGGCACTAGAAACTAGCTTGAAGCCACACAAATAAATAAAGAACACTGGTGAAAGAAACCACAAAGATAAATATAAAAACCAGCATTAAAAATTTTTAATTTCTAACTTATTTTTCCCATATGATTTATAAGACAATACATAAAATAATAATTATAAATTAATGTTAATAAACACACAATATATAAAGATGTCATCTGTGACAATAACGATAAAAGAGGGTAAGGATAGGAGCAGATATCTGTATGCTATTAAAGCTAAGTTGCATTAATTCAAGCCAGGATGATATAAGTTTAAGAAGTAAAAATAATCCCTGAGGTAATCACTAAGAGAATTACTTTAAAATGTGGAGAAAAAAAAAATGAGGAGAGTATAAAAATGGTATAATAAGGGGGAAAAAAGACGGTAATAGAGGAATTGAGAAATAAAAAATACATAAGACATAGAGAAAACAAATAGTAAAATGGCATAAGTAAGTCCTTCTGTATTAGTAATTTCTTTAAATGTAAATAGACTGAAATCTAAAATTAAAAGAAAAAGATTGGCACAATGGAAAAAAAACCAGGATCCATCAATATGCTATGTACAGAGGACAGACTTTAGATTCAAACACATAAAGAGGTTCAAAGTAAAAAGATGAAAAAAGATTTCCATGAAAACATCAAGCATGAAAGAGATAGGGTGGCTGTACTGATATCACATGAAACAGATTTTTAAGTCAAAAAATGCTATGAAAATACACACTGATCAATGAAATACAATTGAGAATCCAGAGATCAACCCACATGCCTACAGCCATCTGATCTTTGACAAAGGCACCAAACCTATAAACTGAGGAAGAGGCTGCCTCTAGAGCAAATGGTGCTGGGATAACTGGATATCCATATGCAGGAGAATGAAACTAGACCCATTCCTCTCACAATATGCTAAAATCAACTCAAAATGGATTAAAGAATTAAATATACACCCTGAAACAATAAAACTTCTCAAAGAAAACATAGGAGAAACACTTCAGAAAGTAGGAGTGGGTACAGACTTCATGAATACGACCCCAAAAGCTCGGGCAACCAAAGGAAAAATAAACAAATGGGATTATATCAAACTAAACAGCTTCTGCACAGCAAAAGAAACAATTAACAGAGTTAAAGGACAACCAACAGAGTGGGAGAAAATATACATCTGACAAAGGGTTTAAATCCAGAATATAATGAAAAAACTTTACAACAAAAAAACAAGTAACCCAATTAAAATATGGGCAAAAGAGCTAAATAGGCATTTCTCAAAGGAAGATATACAAATGGCCAACAGACACATGAAAAAATGCTCAACATCACTCAGCATTCTGGAAATGCAAATCAAAACCACACTGAGAATATCATCTCACCCCAGTTAGGACGGCTAATATCCAAAAGACTGTGAATAATAAATGCTGGCGAGGTTGCAGAGAAAAAGGAATTCTTATACATTGTTGGTGGGACTGCAAAATGGTGCAGCCTCTATGGAAAATGGTATGGAGGTTCCTCAAGCAATTGCAGATAGATCTACCATATGACCCAGCTATCCCACTGCTTGGAATATACCCAGAGGAATGGAAATCATCAAGTCGAAGGTATACCTGTTCTCCAGTGTTCACTGCAGCACTATTTACAATAGTTAAGAGTTGGAACCAGCCCAAATGTCCATCACAAATGAGTAGATATAAAAAATGTGGTATATCTACACAATGGAATACTATGCTATAAAAAAGAATGAAATACTGTCATTTGCAACAACATGGATGGACCTAGAGAGAATTATATTAAGTGAAACGAGTCAGGCACAGAAAGAGAAATATCACGTTTTCACTCATTTGTGGGAGCTAAAAATAAATAAATAAATACACAAATAAACTGGTGGGGAGGAAGGGAAGAAGACAAAACAATTATAATTCCTTGAAGTTCATATGACAAGTGAACAGATATGAGGTTGTTGGGAGGGAGGAGGGAGAGAGAGGAGGGAGGGAGGTTTCGATAATGGGCCACAATAATCAGCCACATTGTATATTGACAAAGTAAAACAAAAATTTTTTTAAATGCTATGAAAGACATCATATATTGATAAAAGGGTTGATCCATTAAAAATACATACCTACAAGTAACATGTATGCACCTAACTACAGAGCCTCAAAATGTGTACAACAAAAATTGGAAAATGAAAGACATAAAAGGATGATATACAGTAAGAGTTGAAGACTTCAGTATTACACTTTCCATAATGGATAGGACTAGACAGTAGATTAATAGACAAACAGAGATGTGAACAACACTATAAACCAATGAGACCTAACAAACCGTACAAAACATGTTTTGATAGTTGGGAGAGAACATTTAATATTCAACAATTAAGCATAGCACTATCTACAGGTTTTTTATTGAAGTCCCTTTTCAGATGGAGGAAGGTACATTCTCTTCCTACTTTGCTGAGAGTTGTTTTTTTGTTTATTCAACCTCATGAATAAAGGTTATATTTCATTCCAAGCTTTTCCTGAAACTTTTTTAAAGTTTATGTGTTTTTTCCTCCATTAATCTGATAGTGTGGTGAATTATATTTATGAAGGATATTACATGACTAATGGGGATTGCCTGTATATACACACACACATATACATTTATATGTATATATATGTGTGTGTGTGTGTATGTGTGTGTGTGCATATATATATATATGGATTTGATTTGTTAGTATCTGACTAAAGATTTTTCTGCTTAATTTTATAAGTAAGAGTTGACTATAATTTTCTTTTATTTTAATACTTATTTATTTGTTATCAGTGGTATGGTAGACTCATGAAAACAATGACGGGTATTTGGATTTTTAATTTCTTTTTTGTCAATTTCCTTTTTAAAAATTTATTTATCAGTTTTATTATCTATCTTCTTGAGGGTTGTTTTATTGAAACATAATTGTTTATACATATTTGTGGGGTACAGAGTTGAATATCAATATCTGTGTACAATATGTGATGATCAAAACAAGATGAGTATGCTCAGCTTTACAAAAAGTCGTCATTGTTTGTGACCCTTAACCAATTTCTCACTAACCCCACCATCCCCTCCTCACTTCCCACATCTAATAACCATAGTTCTGTCTTCTCCTTTTGAAGTCCAACTTATTATTGTGATTGTTGTTTCTTTCTTTTTTCTTTCTTTTATTCTTTCCATCGTTTTATTTATTTGTTTATTTTTAAATCCCATGTGACTGAAGACACGATACTTCTCTTCGTGCACCTGGCTTATTTCACTTAACATAAATTTCTCAAAATTTATCCATGTTGCTGCAAATGGCAGAATTTCATTGTTTTTTATGTCTGAGAAGTATTCCATTGTGCATATACACCACATTTATCCTATCCAGTAGTCCATTAATGTACGTTAAGTTGGTCATATATCTCAGCTATTGTAAATACATCTGTGATAAACATGGGAATGCAGGTATCCCTTCGACATAATGATTTCCATCCTTTAGGGTATACAGCCAGTAATGGAATTGCTGGATCATATGGCAGTCCCATCTGTAGTTGTTCAAGAAACTTCCATACTGTTTTCAATAATGACTGCACTAATTTACAGTCCCACCAACAGTATATAAGGGGTTCCCCTTCTCAGCATCCTTGCCAGCATTTGTTGTTCTCTGTCTTTTTGATAATAGCCAGTCTAACCAGGGTGAGATGATATCTCAAAGTGGTATCAATTTGCACTTCCCCAATGATTAGTGATATGGAGAGTTTTTTCATGTATCTGTTGGCCATTTGTATGTCTTCCTTTAAGAAATGTCTGTTCTGCTCCTTTGCCCATTTTTAAATCTGGTTACATGGTTTTTACTATTGACTTGAGTTCCTTCTATATCCAGGATAGTAATCCCTTGGATGTCCTTTATTCCTTTGTCTTGCCTGATTGCTCTGGCTACTACTTCTAATACTATGTCAAATAAGAGTGGTGAGAATGGGTATCCTTGTTTTGTACCTGTCCTGAAAGGAAAAGCTTTAAGTTCTTTTCCATTCAGGATAATGTTGGCAGTGAGTTTGTCATATATGGCTTTTATTGTGTAGAGATACTTTCATTCTACACTTAATTTGTTGAGAGTCATTATTCTGAAGGGATGTTGTATTTTATCAAATGTTTCCTCTGCATCTTTTGACATATTCATATGGATTTTGTCCTTGATTTTGTTGATCTGGTATATCACATTTATTGATATACATATGTTGAAACATCCTTCCAACCCTGGGATGAATCCCACCTGATCATACTATATAACCTTTTTAATGTGCTGCTGTACTCTGTTTGCTATTATTTGTTGAGGACTTTTGTGTCTATGTTCATCAAAGATATTGGCTTGTAGTTCCTTTTTTGTTGTTGTTTCTTTGTCTGGTCTTGGAATCAGGATGATGTTGCTCTCATAGAATGAATTTGGGAGAGCCTCTGTTTCAATTTTTTGGAATAGCTTAAAGAGAATTGGTATTAATTCCTCTTTAAATGTTTGGTAGAATTCAGCAGTAAAATCCTGGGATTTTCTTTATTGGGAGAATGCTGGTTAATGCTTAGATCTCCTTGATCATTATTAATCTGTTCAAGTGTTCTACTTCTTTTTGTTTCAGTCTTAGTAGTTTGAATGTGGCCAGAAATTTATCCATTTCCTCCAGGTTTTCAAATTTGTTGGTGCATAGTTGTTCATAGTAGTCTCTAATGATTCTTTGTATTTCTGTGTTATTGGTTGTAATGTCTCCTTTTTCAATTCTGATTTTTGTTATGCTGATCTCCTCTCTTCTTTTTCTAGTTAGTCTAGCGAATGGTTTGTCAATTCATTTATCTTCTCAAAATAAAAAAAAAAAGACACCAACTTTTTGTTTCATTGATTTTTGTAATTCTTTTTGGTCTATATTTCATTTAGTTGTGCTCAAATCTTTATTATTTCTTTCCATCTACTAATTTGGGAATTGGATTTTTCTTGTTTTTCTAGTTCTTTTAGGTATAATGTTAGGTGGCTTATTTAAGTTCTTTCTATTCGTTTGATGTAGGCATTTATTGCAGTATATTTCTTCTAGTACTGCCTTTGCAGTATCCCACAGATTTCCTGTCTTTTTTTTTAAACTTTTAAAATTTTTTCTTAAATTTATTTATTTATTTATTTTATTGTAACATGGTTGATTATACTGTATCTGTGGAATACACAGTTGACTATCATTACCTGTGCACAATATGTGATGCTCAAATCAAGGCAATTAGTATATTCAACATTATTCAGTGAATTAGTTTTTCATGGCCCTTTACCAGTTATTCTCTTACCTCCCTTCCCCTCCCCCTTTCCTTCCTCTGGTAACCTCACTTCTGTTCTCTCCTTTTCCCATAGGTTTTAGTATGATATGCTTTTACTTTCATTTGTTTCTAGAATTTTTTTGATCTCTTGCCTAATTTCTTCTTGACCTGTATGTCATTCAGGAGCATATTGTTTAATTTCCATGTGTTTGTATAGTTTCCAAACTTTTGACTGTTATTGATTTCTAGTTTTAATTTGTTGTGGTCAGAAATGACATTTGAAATGATTTCAGTTTTTTTAAATATGTTAAGACTTGATTTGTGACCTGACATGTGGTCTGTTGTGGAGAATTTTCCATATGCTAATGAGAAGAATGTGTATTCTATAGTTGTTGGATGGAATGTTTTGTAGATGTCTGCCAAGTCCAATTGGCCTAAAGTGTAGTTTAAGTCCTGTGTTTCTCTGCTGATTTGTTGCCTAGAAGATCTCTCCAAAGTTGAGAGAGGAGTGTTGAGGTCCCAACTATCATTGTTTTGCAGTCTGTTTCTCTTTTTCAGTCTAATATTTGCTTTATATATCTGTGGGCTCCGGTGTCGGGTGCATATATATTTATGATTGTTATATCCTCTTGCTGGATAGATCCCTTTATCATTATATAAAAACCTTCTTTGTCTCTTTTCATAGTTTTTGTTTTAAAGTCTATTTCTACTGATATAAGAATAGCTACTCCTGCTCATTTCTTGTTTCCAGCAAATTCCACTTTTATCTTCTTCCAGGTACCAGTCAAAGAGTTAAACATTTTAATTTGCCTTGACTCTGTATCCAGAAGTTCTTCCCAACAAAGAAATGCTTTGTCTTTGATCAGGTAACTCATGGAAGAAGCTTGCCCAGCTCGAGACACTGCGTTATGAGCCAAACTCCAAATTTGTGCAACAAGCTGCAGTCTTCTGTCCCTACTCTTTGTACATTTTAATCAGGTCCAAGACAAAAACTCTGCCTGGAAGCATCAAGGTCAATGGATCTGGAGAGTCTCTTTTGTTGTCCTTTTCCTTATTGTTAAGACTAAAGGAACATGGAATAACACCCTCCTAGTTTCAGCTTTGAATAATGCAAATCTACCACTAGTTACTGTGTTAAATTCTATATGGCACCAGCATTTCTAATAGATTTTTTAGTCAAATATCCTGCTGGGAAATAGTAGGAAAGGCCAAAGACAAAAAACCGTATTGCTTTAAATTGCCCTAGTGAATTAGGTCTGCACTGTCCAATATGGTAGCCACTAGACAAGTGTGGCTATTTAAATTTAAATGTGTGGAGTATACTTACATTCATAAAGCAAAGCAACAAAATGGTGCACTGTTTGAGGAGTTCTTGGTCCATGGATCGGAGACTGACCTGCCAAGCCTTGGAAAGGAAAGGAAGGAGACGTCCACTACTCATCCCACCAAAAGGGAAGTCCCGGTATGGGAGGCTCTGTGGAGTATGCCTAAAGCAAATGTACTTCACAGGGCCTGGTTTTCCAAAGCCTTGCAGTTTCAAATATTGACCTTGCAAAGGACAGGAAATTTTCCCCAGGCTATATAGTCTCTGTTGTAAGATAAAAAATTGTAACTCAGCTAAGAACAAGTTTTTGTTGGTGGATCGACTTAACCTTTTGCAAATTGCATTATGGAATGTCACTTTGCTTGTTTCACTCATGTTACCAGCCTCTATTGATAAACTATAACCCAACCTATGTTCTTTTTCTGTAACTTCCTGGTCTGGAAAATAAATATGGGGAGAGAACCCCAATTCATGGTTAATTTCCAAAGGAAGGAATGCCTCTCTCTTGAGGGTTCCAGGAAATTAACCCCTTTGGGGTCTTTCACTGCTTGGAAGAAATGGACTTTGAGTAATCCTTTTACAGTTCCGTCACCCAGGGGAAGAGAGGTGACAAATCCATGTGAGGCAAAGCAACATAAATGTAAACTAATTAAAATGATAATTAAAAATTCAGGTCATATGGCCATATTTCAAGGGCTCAATAGCTACATATGGCTAGTGTCTGCCATAATGAGAAGCTCAGATGTGGACTATTTCATTCATCTAGAGTCTATTGAATAACTGGACTGAACCTAATAGAGGACTCTTTTGGATTCTTATAGCATCACGTGTTCCACAAAAAAATTGATAAGTTGTTTACTGTGGGTCAGGATTCAGAGGACAGGCGATACAGATATAAATAAAAAAGGAATGGTTCCTGCCTTAAAATTGCCAGAATGCAAGCATTCAATAAAAACAGATCTATCTTATCTAAAAAAGAGACTTTCAAACTTTGATATGCGTATATGTCACCTAGGTATCTTGCCAAAAGGAAGGTTCTATTTCATAGGTTAAGACAAGTCTTAATGGTCCTCATTAGTATCAGGCTTCCAGGCGATGCTAATACTGTTAGTTAGGCAAATAGCTGTATATAGACTCACACAGAATTACACAGAATAGAGACTTTACTTCACCTACAACAAACATCATCATTTGTCCCCTATTCATAGGTCTAAACTGCCTGGTGCTGACCTATCTCAATGCCATCAGAAGTCGGGATCTGTCCTGAGTGGAAAATGCAGTCCTGGCCTAGGTCCAGATAGAGAACTCACCTGCAGTGCAAAAGGCCATTGCCCACTATAAACAGATAATGGGACAGAAAATGCAGCTTCTCACAAAAACCTTCCTAGAGCTGCTGAACCTCCACAGGGCCAATGAGACAGAGGCCATCAAAGTCTTCATCAGGAGTTTCTTCAAAGATGTAGATAATTTACTTCAAAAGGAATTAATGGTAATATTTCTCTAAGTTCACATGGATTTGGATGGCAAAGTACTTTTAGAAAATGAAATGGGTGTTTACTTTGAAAAAAGCAATCTCACAAGATTTTTCAATGGTGACAGCTACCCATTTATAATAATAATAATAATCAGAAGAAATATTTTTATTATTATAGACTCAAAGTTTTCAAACAATTTTCCTTCATAAGCTAATACTCTTCCCTTTAATTAAATTCATATATCTGGAAAATAGAGCTTCTGATTTGATTACATGCCTACTGTTATCAGACTGATTTGCTATCATACTAACCAAAAGCAAAGAAACTTTAAGTTTTAGTTCTCTTCAGCAGACTTATGTTGTACCATATTTATTCCGTTTATAGCAATCATTGGTTTAATTAATTTGAAAAGCAGAAATTTACATGTACAAGTGTCACATAAAGCTACAAATCTCTACTCTGAACATCGTCTCCAATAAGAAAACCACTTTCTAAGATAGTCTGAATGAAGAGAAAAGATACAGTTCTGTTGAATTGCCCATGAGTTTTAAGGGACATAGAATTCTTAGAAGCATTTTCAGATATTCTGAGTAGAACTAAAATATTTTCTCTGTTACTCTTCTTACTTCCTATTTTTACTTTAAAGACTCAGGTAGAAAAAAGATGCCATGACTTTTTGAATTTTTTTTATAACTGTAAACCCTTTTTTGTAATTGAACAAGAGGATATGGATCAATTAGTTTTGGAATCAAAGTTTTTTCCGTTGCTACATTCAGCATTTTATTAACTAGTATATATGAAAGTTCTTCATTTGGTGGTGAATAGAGTATATTTAATAGTTTCATTTTGTATTTAATTAACAATTGTTGTATATATTTAAGGGATACAATGTGGTGTTTCAGCACATGTACACATTGGGGAATGACTAAATTAGGCTAATTAGCACAGCTATCACCTCAAACATTTATCATTTCTTTGAGTTGGGAGCATTTAAAATCTTTTAGCTATTTTGAAATATACAAGTACAATACATTATTATTAACTATATTCATCTTGCTATGCAATAGAACACCAGAACTTACTCCTTTTATCTAACTGCAACTTGGTACCTGTTGATGAATGCTCCCCCTTTCCCCATCCACCCTCCACCCCCAGCCCCTGGTAACCAATGCTCTACTCTCTACTTCTATGAGTTAGACTTTTTTAGATCCTACCGATAACATGGTATTTTTGTCTCTGTGCCTGCCTTATTTCACTTAACATAATGTCCTGTAGTTTCATCCATGTTTTGTGAATGATGAATTTTCTTGTTTTTGTAAGGCTGATGATATTCCATTGTGCATATGCCACTTTTAAAAATCATCCATTGATGGACACTTAGGCTGTTTGCATATCGAGGCTATTGTGAACAATGCTGCAATAAACATGGGAGTGCAAACATCTGTTTGGCATACTGATTTCAATTACTTTGGGTAAATACCCAGTAGTGAGATAGCTCGGTAGTAAGGTAGATCTATTTTTAATTCTCTGAGGAACCTTCACAATGTTTTCCAAGTGTCTGCTCTAATGTGCAATACCACCAAGAGTGTATAAGGGCTCCCTTTGTTCCACATCCTTGCCAATATTTGTTATCTTTCTTCTTTTTGATAATAGCCAATCTAACAGATGTGAGCTGATTGTGGTTTTAATTTGTGTTTCTCTGATGATTAGTGATATTGAACATTTTTTCATATACCTGTTGGCCATTTGCATGTCTTCTTTTGAGAAACATCTATTCAGCTCCTTTGCCCATTTTTTAATCAGATTACTTGTATTTTTACTATTGAGTTGTTTGAGTTTCTTGCATATTATGGATATTAATCCCTTGTTGAATACATATTTTGCAAATATTTTCCCCCATTCTGCAGGTTGCCTTTTTACCTTTTTGGTTGTTTCCCTTGCTGTGCAGAAGCTTTTTAGTTTAATACAATCTCATTTGTTTATTTTTACTTTTGTTGCCTGTGCTTTTGAGGTCTTATTCATAAAATCTTTGCCCAGTCCTCTGTCCTGAAGCATTACTCCTGTTTTCTTCTAGAAGTTTTATAGTTTTGGATCTTACATTTAAATCTTTAATTCATTTTGAGTTGATTTTGGTATATGGTGAGAGACCAGATCTAGTTTCATTCTTTTGCAAATGGATCTCCAGTTTTCTCAGCACTGTTTATTGAAGAGACTGTCCTTTCTCCAATGTGTGTTCATGGCACTGTTGTCAAAAATTAATTGACTGTAGGCTTATTTCTGGACTCTCTATCCTATTCCACTGGTCTATGTGCCTATTTTTATGTCAGTATCATGCTGTTTTGATTACTATAGTTTAGTAATATATTTTGAAATCCAGTAGCATGATGCCTGCAGCTTTCTGCAGTTCTTACTGCTAAAGATTACTTTGGATCTTTGGGGTCTTATGTGGTTCCATATAATTTTTAAGATCATTTTTTCTGTTTCTGTGAAGAATGACATTGGAATTTTGATAGCAATTGCATTGAATCTGTACATCACTTTGGGTAATATGGACATTTTAACAATTCCAATCCATGAACATAAGATATATATATTGTAATCTTTCATTTCTTTCATTAATGTTTTATAGTTTTTAGTATATAGATCTTTCACTTCCTTTGTTAAACTTACTCTTAAATTTTCTTTGACACAACTGTAAATGTGATTGCTTTTTAATTTCTTTTTCAGGCTGTTCATTGTCAGTGTATAAAAATGCTATTCATTTTTGTAAGTTGATTTTGTATCCTGAAACTTTGCTCAATTTTTTAAATCAATTTTAACAGTGTTTTGGTGGAGTCTTTGGAATTTTCTATATGTAAGATAATGTCATCAGCAAACAGAGACCATTTTCCTTCATCCTTTCCTATTCATACACCTTTTATTTTTTTCTCTTGCCTAATTGCTGTGGCTAGGACTTCCAGTACTCTGTTGAACAGAAGTGGTGAGAGTTGGCATCCTTGTCTCTTTCCTGATCTTAGAGAAAAAGCTTTCAACTTTTCACTGTTGAATACAGTAGCTGTGGGCTTGTCATATATGGCCTTTTTTGGGGGGTTGAGGAGCATTCCTCTACACCTAATTTGTTTAGAGCTTTTATCTGGAAATAATGTTGATTTTTGCCAAATGCTTTTCCTGCATCTATTGAGATGAGGATATGGTTTTTGTCTTTCATTCTGTTAGTATGACAAATCACACTTACTTGTTTGTGTCTGTTGAATCAAACTTGCATCTCAGGAATAAATCCCACCTGATAATGGTGAATGGTATTTTTTTATGGACTGTTGAGTATGGTTTGCTGGTATTTCACTGAGGATTTTTGCATCTGTTTTCATCAGTGATATTAGCCTGTAGTTTTCTTTTCTTTTAGTGTCTTTGTCTGGCTTTGGTATCAGGGTAATACTGGCCTCATAGAATGAGTTTGTAAATATTCCCTTTTCAATATTTTGGACAATTTTGAGAAGGGTTAGTATTATTTCTTCTTTACATTTTTGGTACAATCTAGTGAAGCTACCTGGTCCTGGGCTTTTCTTTGATGATAGACTTTTGATTACTCACTCAATCTCCTTACTTGTTATTGGCCTATTCAGATTTTCAGTTTCTTAGAGATTCTGTATTGGTAGGTTATATGTTCCTAGAATTTATCTACTTATTCTAGGTTGTCCAATTTGGTTGGCATATAAGTGTTCATAGCAGTCTCCTATGATCCTTTGTATTTCTGTGTTATCAATAATAATGTCTCTTCTTTCACTTACGACTTTATATATTTGAGTCTTCTCTGTTTCTCAGTCTAGCTAAGAGTTTGCCAATTTGGTTTAGCTTTTCAAAAAATCAAATCTTAGTTTTGTTGGTCTTTTTAATTGTTTTTCTTATCTCTATTTTGTTTATTTCTGCTCTGATCTTTGTTATTTCCTTCCTCTGGCTAATTTTTGGTTTAGTTTGTTCTTATTTTTCTAGTTGCTTGAGGTATAACATTAGACTCTTTATTAGAGATATTTTTTGATGTGAATGTTTATTGCTATAAACTTTCCTCTTAGAACTGCTTTTGCTGCATCACATAAGTTTTTCTATGTTGTGCTTCCATTTTCTATGGTCTCAATATATTTTTTAATTTCCCATTTAATTTCTACTTTGACCCAATAGTTATTCAACAGCATATTGATGAATTTCCACATATTTGTTAATTTTCTGTGGTTTCTCCTGTTTTTGATTTCTAGTTTTATACCATTGAGGTCAGAAAAAATACATGATATGATTTTGATCTTCTTAAATTTGTTAACACTTGTTTTGTTGCCTAACATATGATCGGTTTGGTAGAATGTTCTGTATGGACTTGAGAAGAATGTGTATTCTGTTGCTGTTGGGTGAAATGTTCTATATACATCTGTTAGGTTCATTTGGTTTGAAGTGTAGTTCAAGTCCAATATTTCCTTACTGTTTTCCTGTTTGGATGATCTGTCAAATGTTGGAAGAGTGCTGTTGAGATACCCTACTATTATTGTGTTGCAGTTCATGTCTCCCTTCATATTTCTTAATGTTTTCTTTATATATTTAGGTGCTCTGATGTTGGGTGCATGTATTTTTCTTGGAGGGGCTGGGTAACATGATCCCAATTATGTTATATTTTAGAAAGAGTATACTTGAAAGAGTTTTGAGATTGGACAGGAAAGAGGGTGGGAAGGAGCGCTTGAGACAAGTACCATGATTTGGAGGCTGTTTTTACAATAGTCCAGGTGGGAAAGGACAAGAGTCTGAATAAGGCAGTAGCAGTGATGTTGGAGGGAAGAGGTTGTTGTCTAGAGATTAAGAGGACCTGGGGATTAATTGCATTAGGGAGTTGAGCATGGTGAGCAGATTTCTTGCTTGAGTTCCTGAGGGAAGAATGGTGCCATTCAAAAAAGAGGGAGGAACAAGCTTTAGGGGAATGGATAGATGTTAAATTTAGTTTGGACATGTCAAATTCTAGGTGTCTTTGGGATGCTGGAAAGGAAATAGTTATTAGATAGAGGTCTGGGATACAAAAGGAAAATCTGGGTTGGGGATATAGAGTTATAACTTAGGGGTGGCAATTAAAGCCAAGAATGTGGATATGTCAAAGGAAATACAGAGAGTGAAAAGAGGAGAGAACTGAGGATGGAACGTTGGGGAATAACAATACAGTACTTAAGAGATGGGTAGAAAAAAGGAGCTGGTGAAGAACCCTGAGAAAGGCAGCCAGGAAGAGACCATAGAGAATGCTGCAGGGAAACATTGTAAATCTATACAATTTTTAAAATATTTACAATTGTTATATTCTCTTGTTTATATTTAATTGACCTCTTTATCACTACGTAATGATCTTCTTGTCTCTTTTTACAGTTTTGACCTAAAGTCTTTTTTGCCTGAGCTGCTCCTGCTTTCTTTTGTTTCCATTTACATGGAATATCATTTTTATTCCTTTACTTTTAGTCAACAATTGTCCTTTAAAGTGAAGTGAGTCTCTTGCAGACAGAGTATAGTTGGGTCTTGTTATTATTATTATTATTACTATCCATCAGGTACTTTATGCCTTTTGATTGAAGAATTTAATCCATCTACATTCAAAGTAATTACTGATAGGTAAGGAATTACTGGTGCCATTTTGTTAATTATTTTACGGTTATTTTGTAGATCCTTTTTTCCTTTTGTCCTCTTTTGCTTTCTTCCTTTGTGGTATGGTGGCTTTCTCAAGTGGCATGCTTTGGATTTTTTTTTTTTTTTTTATCTTTTGTGTTTCTCTTACAGGCTTTTGCTTTGTGGTTATCTTATAGCATATATAAAACATCTTTTAACAGGATATTTTTATTTTATGATAGCTCAGTTTTGATCACATATACAAACTCTACACTTTTGCTCCCTATCTTCCCATTTTTTATATTTTTGATGCCACGATTTGCATCTTTTTATAATTAGTATTTCTTAATGAATTGCTATAGCTCTACTTGTTTATAATAATTTTACCTTTTAACCTTTGTACTGGAGATCTCAATTATTTACCCACCTCCATTACACTATAAGTGTTTTGAATTTGAAAATGCACTTATTTTTATCAGTAAGTTTTATACTTTCATATGATTTAATGTTATTGATTAGTATATTATTCATTCAGCTTGAAGAACTCCCTTTCTTGTAAAGAAACTCATTTCTTGTAAAGCAGATCTAGTGGTGATAAACTTTCTGAGCTTTTCTTTGTCTGAGAAAGTCTTTATAACTCTTTCGTTTTTGAAAGACAGGATGGCTAGGTATAGTAATCTTGATTGGCAGTTTTTTTCTTTCAGAGTTTTGAGTATATCGTCATCACACTCCCTTCTGGCCAGTAATGTTTCTGCTGAGAAATTGGTTAATAGTCTCATGGGGGTTCTCTTACACAGGACAATTTGCTTTTCCTTTGATACTTTAAACACTCTCTTTGTCTTTAGATAGTTTCACTATCATGTTCTTTGGTGTGTGACTCTTTAGATTCATCTCATTTGGTGCCCTTTGGGATTCCTAAATCTGGCTTCATATTTTCTTCTTCAGGCTTAAGAAATTTTCTGCCATTATTTCTTTTAATATGCTTTCTGTCTCTTTTTCTCTTTTTTCTCCTTCTGGCATGCTAATAATGCATAATTTTTCTGCTTGATTATGTCCCATAAGTCTGTTAAACTGTCTTCACTCTTTTTCATTCTCTTTTCTTTTTGTTTTTGTTGTTGTTGTTGTATGATTTCCAGTCTTCAAATTCACTGATCCTTTTTTCTTCCTGATCTAATCTGCTTTTGAACCCCTCTATTTTAATATCAGTGAATTTAATGATCAGTGAATTTGAAGGCAGGTTAGATCAAGCTTAAAAATTTTTTAAATTTCTAAATAAATATAATTTTACTTAAAAATTTTTTAAAATTAAGTAAAATTTAATTTAAATAAAATTTTAATTTTTTAATAAACTTATATTTATTTAGATAACATGCTTTTCTACATAGAGTATCCATAAAAGCTAGCAAAAGTTGCTGCTAGAATTGTTAAGTTAGTTTATCAATTTTACAGGATGTAAGATCAACATACAAAATTCGAGTACAGTTTCATATACTGCTGATAAACAAAGAGATGTTGAAATTAAAAATAAAACATACATCAAAAAGGTTAAGTATTTAGTAATAAATTTGCAAATGATAGGCAAGACCTGTAAAACCATAAAACATTGCTGAGAGAAATTTAAAAATATATAAATGAAAAGATACACCTTGCCTATGGCTTGGAAGACTCAAAATTGTTAGGATGCCAATTTTTCCCAAATTGGTATATGAATGAGTGCAATCTCCATCAAAATCTCTGCAGTCTTTTTATTAGAAATTAACAAGATGATTCCAAAATTTGTATGTACATGCATATGAGTAAAATGACCAAAACAGCTTCAAAAAAGAACAAAATTTAAGGGTGTACATTTACTAATTTTAAAACTTGTGAAGTTATAGTAATCAAGACATGATAGTGGCATCAATATAGACAAATGGCTTAATGGAATAGAATAGAAAGTCCAGAAATAGATCCACATATATAGAGAGAAATGATTTTTGGTAATGCAAAAGAAATTTAGTGATAGTCTTTTCCACAAATGGTGGTGGGATAATTGAATATCCACTTGCCAAAAAATGTATTCATTTCATCATAAATACAAAATCTAAAATGATAAAACTTTATAAGACAAAAATCTTTGTGACCTTGCATTGACAAATATTTCTTAAATATGACACCAACAGGATAATCTATAGAAAAAAAAATTGATGAAGTGTACTTTGTCAAAATTAAAAGCTTCTGTGTTCTCCAGAGATGCTGTTAGGAGAATAAAATGACTACCTGTAACCTGAGAGAAAATATCTGAGAAAGGACTTATGTCCAAAACATATACATTTACTAATAAGAAAATAAGCAACCAACAAAGAAATAGACAAAAGATTTATAGTGACACTTTACCAGAGAAGACACAGAGATGTCAAATAACTACATGAAAAGATGCTCAACATGATTAGTCATTAGGGAAATGAATATTGAAGCCACGAGTTACCATTACATTCCTATGAGGATGGCTAAAATTAAAAACCTTGATCATACCTAGTTTTAGTGAGGCTGTTGAGCTACCAAATCTCATACACTCCTGCTGCCAATGTAAAATGGATATAAACACTTTGGGAAACAGTTTCGCAGTTTCTTAAAATGTGGTACGAACATCCTATGGTAGCTCAGTTGGTAAAGCAGACAACTGTAGGAGCCTAATTGATAGCCACCTTCTATTAAATTTTTCAGTTCAGTTATTGTAGTCTTCAGATCTATGATTTATGTTTGGTAGTTTTTTAAACTTTATACCTCTGCTTTGAAGTTCTCAGTTTATTCTTGCATTGCTCTCTTGACTTCGTTAAGCATCTTTATGACCATCATTTTTAATTACCAATTGAGTACATCACGTATCTCTACTTCATTCATGTCAGTAGAGATAAATACTATTGAGTATTTATCTTGTTCTTTTATTGGGAATATAGTCCCCTGTTCCTTGACTCTGTGTTGGATTCTGTGTACTAGATAAGATAAATATCTCTCCCAGTCTTATTAGAGTAGTCTCATTTAGGAGAAAACCATCTATCACCAATCCATCCAACCAAAGATTTTGAACTGTCTCTCAAATCTTTGTATTTGTTCAGACTGCTGTCTCGGTTTCTGATGGCCCTTTGGAGCTTAGGATGTGCCACATTTTGCCAGTATCCTGAGACCAGTAAAATAGAACCCAGGCTCTCTAGATAGAGCTGGAAAAGTTGGTGTGTTGGATGTATGGTCCAGTTCCTTCTATCTTCATGGGGAAGCTGACTATGGGTATTTATCTCCCACTCTTTCTGTATTAAACCAGGATGAGAGTCTGTGGCAAATGCCTGCATACATATTTAACCTGCACCCTCTGATCCTGAGGAGATAGTTGCAGAAGGTGGGCCCATTGTAGCTGTTTGTTTTCTGTGGTCTAGGGCCACCGCACAAATACAAAGCCCCATTGACTCCCAGAATTAGGTTGTTAAAGAGACAGCCCCTTGGGCATGAGCTATTGAAGTTGAGGCATTTGGTATGTGACCAAACTCCTTCCATGTCGGGTCCGCCGCTGGCCGACCCAAACAGCCCTTAGCCTCGTTCCTTTTGGTGGGTGGGCAAACGGCCCAGGATTCCTTTTTCCCTCCTGTCCCCTTTGGAAGGAGATGGGGGAAGAGAGCCATGAAGAGAGGTGAGCACACTGCCGGCCCCAAACCATCCCCGGTTAAAGGACACTCAGACATGGCGGGGGTTCTGTCAAGCAGTTCCATTTATTACCACACAAGCACTTGCTTTTAAAGGCAAATGGGGAAGGGAAGCTTTTTACATAATCTTATCAGCTTAAAGGTCAAGAGAGCATGCATCCTGTCTCAATGCCTAGCTATTGCAACCTCAGGCGCAGAAGCGCGTATTTGGCCAATAAGGGCTAAGGCAAGGTTCCCGCAGACACCCCCACCCTACTTCCTCCTGGCGCCGTCTTAGGCTGCCACGTTAATACGCCCTTGTGGGCCCATAATGGCGCCGCTTGTAATGTCACTCAAGGTGGCACTAGTTTTTAAAGCCCGACACTTCCAGGAAGAATGCGTAGGCCTGAATTTATCACAAGGGTGAGTCAGAGGAAAGGCTCTTGAAGTTCTGATCTCTGGCTCTCCCTTACAGGGTGCTCTTATTTGTTAGCCCCATTATCTCCATGATGCAAGTCTGTCAGAGCCCAGGCTGTCAAATAGCCATTGGAAGTGTATGCCATAAGCCCCTTCTGGAGAGAAAATGGAAGCTGCACATTTCCTCCACTTTTTTGCACTGCTGCAAAAAGGTGTAGTCCCTGAAAGTATTTTCCTGCTCATTTAAAATCACCTTTTTCTTCTGTGATTTAGGGGAACTCACATGTGCCTTGGCCTTTTTGTTCACAGAGCTAAGAGGTTTAGGATGGAGTCCTGCAGAAGGCAACTGTAAAAATTGGGGCAACCTAATGCATGACATAAATCCCTTCCAAGGAGAAACAGGGGGCCTTTCTCTTTACTGTTTCCAGGGGATAAAACCTCTGGAAGTGCTTGCATGCTTGTGTAAAACTACCATTGTTTTTCTGGGGTTTAGAGAGACTCGTGTATGTCTAATCTCTGCTCCCAGAGTTGGTGAATTAAGAGCCAAACCATAAGGAACCTTTAAGTTAGGATGCTCTACGTGAGGTTTGAACCCTCCTCTCATTAGGGAGAAGCTGGGTGTTACAGATTTCTTTCCCTATTCTATGGTACAGTACCAGGAGCAACATCCATGCCTGAGTGTGCCTCTGCTTTTCCTACCCACTGGATGTGGATGTTTTCTCAGTTGTCTGGTAGGTATGAGTCTTGCAACTGGTCTTTGATTCTCTCTTAAAGGGAATTGGTCCACAAATAGATGTTTGTTTGGTACATCTGTGGGTGGGTGGAGAGTCAGAACCTTCCTATTCTGCCATGTTGCTGACATCACTCCTCTGCAATGACTTTTTAAAGCAGAATCTGAGAGCATCTTTACATCAATGCTTGGTTTTACCTCAGGATATTTACGGTCCCTAGAAGCAGTGAAGCAACTTTGTTCTAAATCAGAGGATTATCCTCTCTTCATTCACTAGGTACAAGAAAGGCGCCTTCAGGAACCAAGGAAGGGGACACAGGTAACCAAGATTTAGCCCTCAGTTATGAGAAGCTGCTAAGGTACCTCTTTGAAACACTCAGGTGACTAGGTATAATTACACGAAGATTGCCCATAGCAATCATTCTTTCATTCAATAAACATGTATAGGGAGCCTGTTATACCAGATATGTCCTAGGTGCTCATTGAAGTATGCACTCAACTAACACTAGAATTATAAATAGAATTTTCAGACTAAATCATCAGGGTAACCTGTTACCAAAGTTAGACATATGATGATACCTAGTCAGAAACCCAATGAAGGTCACTTAAGCCAAAATGGTAATTTATTGATTTAGGCTTCAAATTAGTTTTAAGGAGATCTGGATCCAATAGTTCAAAGAATGTCATGCTCTCTTTCTCTGCCACTGGTTACCCTGACCTCTTCTTCCCCCATTCTTCCTTCATCTCCATCCCTCTGATCTGCTTTCTCCGTGACAGCTTCATTCTCCAGCAAGTTCAGTTCATATGGAACCACATCCTCAACAGCTCCAAAATCAGAGCCCTCAGTCTAAAGAAAAACAGAGAATTTCTTTTTCCCAGTATCTGTACTAGCATTCTAAAAAGTACTATCCTGTGCCTACCCCTAGCACAGGAAACCTTGACCACCAGTCCTACCAGACACAACAAGAGCAATTCCTAAAGGAAAATGGTAGGGAGATAAACAGGAACAAATGCTTACAGCTATTTCCTACTGTTAACTCTGTGTTCTCTAGATCCTAAGGATGAAGAGATTCTACAAATATACTTGAAGTCCAAAGGAGTCTGTGGTGATGCAATTCTACAGACAGACCAGACTCTCACAGAAAAAGAAAAAGGAAATAGAAGGTGAGAAGTTATATTCACAAAATCTCCTAAAAGTTTAAATATTTGTCCAGATAAAACTGTGATCATTAAACTAGAGAAAGAATAGCGAATTGTCTTAGCTTCTGAAGTCATTTCTGAGTGTGGCACACAGAGTCACTAGCATTAGGGTTACTCCAAGAAAAAAATAACCACAGAGAATTTCCTCTCAAATAGCAACAGAACAAATAAGTGTGGAAGGAAGGAAGTAACACAGCAATCCTACACAAATATTTTTCCTTCCTTATCTTCCTCAGTGGACTGTGAAAAAGCTGAATCTGCACAGGCTGTACCAAAAATGTTGGAGGAAATGAAAAAGAAGTATAAGGAGATAATGGGACAGAATGAAAAGAGTTATCAGGAAGAGGTAAGACAATTGCTAGAGAAGATGGTGAGGGAGATGGTCCACTCAATGACAGAGCAAGGGAGGACCTTCACTCTTAAACTTTGGGTATTCAACTGTGTTATTTCAGTTTTGTCTTCCACTGTCCTGAATCAAAAACACATAGTAGGGGTTGGAGCATCATGCCAGAACAAGGAATTTTCTAGTCCATACATTCTAGCAGGCATTTCATTCTCTTACTGTTTTGCCCTGGCCATTGCTAGTTACTTACAGTCATTTACTTGCAGTATAAATATTTTAATACTTCTTTGTTATATTGTAAATAAATAGCCACTATAAACTGCCAGTACTGAACAAGTGCATTTACAGACATTCTGTGATTGAATCCTCATCTAACAGAATAGGAATTATTATATTCTCATTTATTAAATAAAGAAATTATAATTTTTTGAGTGATAAGTAACTTTACTCAGTTACAACTGGTGGAAATATACATGGCCTGTCTTTCCTACTGAGTGGGTTCTATACTTATTTTGTTTTTGCCATATCTGGTACAATGTTATCTCTGAAAGCATCCTGATTAGTACAAAGACTTCGTAATCATGTACTCACTTGCCTAGGCTGCTAGTACCTTTCTGTTTTCTAGGTCCTACTCCAAGTCAATATTGAATCAGGATGCCAGCCCAGAAATGCCCTATGGGCCACTCTTACTGCTCCAACCAAAATAGTGTAGGTTTGTATGCAGTTCCCTGATAAAACAGCTCCCCTGATTCTGAGATTCATGTAGCAAGCTTCCATTTGGAATTCAACCATTCTTCTGCAAATATATGTATATATAAATATATATATGAAAATCCTACACTCCATCCCTGGAGGGACCCACCCACAAGACCCAGCAGGTGCCAAGGTGAGCTGAGCCCCAGGCACCTTCAAGGACCCAGACTCCAGCCCCAGAAAGCACTGCTCACTGCCAGAACAAGAGCCAAGGTGCTGTACCATAGCCACCACCACTCTTACTGTTACCACAAGGACGGTTCACCACCACAGTAGCAGTCAGGGCCACTCTACAGGCTACCTACCACACACTTGACTATACTGATAAAAGAAGAGTCACCAGCAGAGCCTGCAAATAGAGGAGGAAATCTTTATCCCATCCCAGAGTAATAGCCAATCCAAGAGTAATAGAAAAAGCAAGTCCTCTACCAGATGACCAAACATCAAGCAGAAGAAAGAATTTCAGATCTCAAAGAAGATTGTCTTTTTGAAATAACCCACACAGCCAAAAAAAAAAAAAAAAAAAGGAAAAAAGAATTTAAAATAATGAAGAAAATCTAAGAGAGCTAGTGGATAAACTTAAGTGCTCAAATATCCAAATCATGAGTACTCCAGAAGGGGAGGAGAAAGGAAAAGGAATTGAAAACCTATTCAATGGAATGATAAGAGGAAACTTCCCAGGTGTAGGGAGAGATGCAGACCTTCAGATCCAGGGAGCTCAAAGGTCCCCAAACAGATTCAATCCAAAAAGATCCTCTCCGAGAACTACAAACCACTGCTGAGAGAAATTAGAGAGGATACGAGAAGATGGAAAGATATCCCATGCTCTTGGATTGGAAGAATCAACATAATGAAAATGTCCATACTACCCAAAGTGATATACAAATTCAATGCAATCCCCATCAAAATTCCAAAGACATTTTTCTCAGAAATGGAAAGAACTATTCAGACATTTATATGGAACAATAAAAGACCACGCATAGCCAAAGCAATGCTGAGCAAAAAAAATAAAGATGGAGGCATAACACTACCTGACTTTAAGCTATACTACAAATCTATAATAACCAAAACAGTATGGTACTGGCATAAAAACAGACACACTGACCAATGGAATAGAATAGAGAATCCAGAAATCAACCCGCACACTTACTGCCATCTGATCTTTGACAAAGGCACCAAGCCTATTCACTGGCGAAGGGACTGCCTCTTCAGCAAATGGTGCTGGGATAACTGGATATCCATATGCAGGAGAATGAAACTAGATCCATACCTCTCACCGTATACTAAAATCAACTCAAAATGGATTAAGGATTTAAATATACACCCTGAAACAATAAAACTTCTTAAAGAAAACATAGGAGAAACACTTCAGGAAATAGGACTGGGCACAGACTTCATGAATACAACCCCAAAAGCACGGACAACCAAAGGAAAAATAAACAAATGGGATTATATCAAACTAAAGAGCTTCTGCACAGCAAAAGAAACAATTAACAGAGTTAAAAGACAACCAACAGAGTGGGAGAAAATATTTGCAAAATATACATCTGACAAAGGATTAATATCCAGAATATATAAGGAACTCAAACAACTTTACAAGAAGAAAACAAGCAACCCAATTAAAAAATGGGCAAAAGAGCTAAGTAGGCATTTCTCTAAGGAAGATATACAAATGGCCAACAGACATATGAAAAAATGCTCAACATCACTCAGCATCCGGGAAATGCAAATCAAAACCACATTGAGATACCATCTAACCCCAGTTAGGGTGGCTAAAATCCAAAAGACTATGAACGATAAATGCTGGCGAGGTTGCGGAGAAAAAGGAACTCTCATACATTGTTGGTGGGACTGCAAAATGGTGCAGCCTCTATGGAAAATGGTATGGAGGTTCCTCAAACAATTGCAGATAGATCTACCATACGACCCAGCTATCCCACTGTTGGGAATATACCCAGAGGAATGGAAATCATCAAGTCGAAGGTATACCTGTTCCCCAATGTTCATCGCAGCACTCTTTACAATAGCCAAGAGTTGGAACCAGCCCAAATGTCCATCATCAGATGAGTGGATACGGAAAATGTGGTACATCTACACAATGGAATACTACTCAGCTATAAAAACGAATGAAATACTGCCATTTGCAACAACATGGATGGACCTTGAGAGAATTATATTAAGTGAAACAAGTCAGGCACAGAAAGAGAAATACCACATGTTCTCACTTATTGGTGGGAGCTAAAAATTAATATATAAATTCACACACACACACACACACACACACACAAACCGGGGGGGGGGAAGAAGATATAACAACCACAATTATTTGAAGTTCATACGACAAGCAAACAGAAAGGACATTGTTGGGGGGGAGGGGGGAGGGAGAAGGGAGGGAGGTTTTGGTGATGGGGAGCAATAATCAGCTACAATGTATATCGACAAAATAAAAAAATAAATAAATATTAAAAAGAAAAACCCAAAAAAAAAAGATCCTCTCCAAGACACATAGTCAAATTTGAAAAGCTCAAAGACAAAGAGAGTCCTAAAAGCAGGTAGAGAAAAACATCAAGTCATCTATAAGGGAACCCTCATCTGACTAACAGCAGACTTCTCAACTGAAACCCTATAGGCCAGAAGAAAGTGGGATGATAGATTCAAAATACTAAAGGAAAAAGAACATCAGCCAAGAACTCTATACCCAGCAAGCCTGTCCTTCAGAAATGAGGGAGAAACAGTGTATTTCCCAGACAAACAAAAATTGTGGGAGTTCACCACCACATGACCAGAATGCATATTCTTGATTCCATTTATACATAATTCACAAACAGGCAAACCTAATCTCTGATCTTAACAGTCAGGAGAGGGGTTATCTTTAGCTTTCTTGGGCACTAACCTATAGTCTCTTTCAACCTTTTTCTTTGCTTCCAAGTAGAGACTGTACCCTCCCAGAACAGAGATTTCTCTTAAAATACTTTCCATCAGGGTCTCTAAAAGCTGCTTAAGCTCAGACTGGCAGTATGTGACAGATGCCTCTTCATTCTGCAGCAAGAAATCTTCCTTCTTTTTCTCTATGGTGTCCTGCCAGGAAAATGTAGGGAAATAAAATAGAAAGCAGCTGTTAGAAGTAAGGTCCAACTGTGATCTTCTTGGAAGAAGCAGCCTGATGGCCTCAGGATGGGATGCAGTATAAACCAGGAGTCAGAAGACTTGTTTTAGTCCCACTGCTGCTCAATTCTCTGTGTGACCTCTGGAAACTCCCATAACTCCCTTGTAAATTTATTGGTTTGGATGACCACCAATAATGAGCAATAGAAAGTTCAATTCTGGCTGGAAGTAAAATTTCTTCAAAGAATGTGGGTTGCTCTGGATGAAAATGTATACATGGCAAATCACCTCCTCATCAATGAGCTAAGTGTATTCTGTACAGAGTTTTGAATCCTTCATGAATTCTTTCGATGAGGGTTTGAATGTGTGAGGATATAGGAACAGATATTTTTTTTGTTTGTACTTGTAAATTAAATCCTGCTGGATTTCCTTAATCTGAATTAAGATGTTTTGGTCCCTTTTAGGTCAATCCCAGACAGAGTGAAAGACAAACTTTCAGTGAAGTTGCCTATGGTAAGCAGAATTAAGGTGTCCAATAAGCCTTCCTCTCCCCTGCGCAGTCCCTGGGCCTGTGAATACGATGGACATTAATCCTGTGATTAGATTATGTTACATAGCCCAGGTTGACTTTAAGAAATGGAGAGTATCTTGTTGGGCATGATCTAATCACATGAACTCTTTAAAGCAGTTTTCTCCAGCTGCTGACAGAAGAGGAAGTCAGAGAGATTAGAAACAGAAGGATTTGATGCATGTTGTTGGCCTGAAGATGAAGGAGGTTTCCCCAGAGCCTCCAGATGAGCACTTAGCCCATCTGACACCTTGTTTTCAGGTGATGGTACACTGAACAGAATGCCCAGATACACTGACATGAACTTCTTACCTACAGAGCTGTGAGCTAATAATGTGTGTTGTTTTAAGTTGCTAAACTCATGGTAATTTGTTTTGCGACAATAGAAAATAACGTGAAAAAAGGTGAACTGTAGCCCGTAGGGCCCCTTTATTCCCAAGAATTCAGGTTCCTTCTTCAATGGTAAGGAGATGAACCATGGGTCAAAGAAGTAGGCTTAAAGCATGATTTCAGAAGGGCAGAACTCAGGAAGAATAAATGCTAAAAATACCACAAGCTTCTTTGGGAATTCCCATGTATCATCCTTGAAGGGGAACTCCAGGAAGACCGCAGTGGCCTCCCTCTCACAGGCTGCGTGCACGTCCAGCAGCTCCTGCAGCATGTCTGTGGGGAGCCTCACACGCTGGGCCATCTGCTTGCTGTAGTGGTCGGCTGCCTTCTGCACAGCCACTGTGTTCTCACGCTGGGCCAGAGTTGTCACTGCATTCTTTTTTTTATTTTTATTTTTATTATTTTTATTGTCACCATTCTTTTAACAAGGTAAAGCTCCACTGTTGATGGCATCCACATAGGTTTCCACCAGAGCCCCCAGCCATGAATGGCATATATTTAGGGAATAAATAAAAAGTTCTCACTCATTGTTTTTACAAGCTTTAAGGATCAGCATTCTAAAAATTGCAAAAATTCTATTTATCTTGAAGTTTTCTCATCTTTGTCCTCCTCCACATCCTCCTGCTCTTCCTTTTTCATCTTTCTCTATGAATCCACCTCTTTATAATAACATAACTGTTTTTTCTATTCATTCTTTATTTTTATGGCTCTCAAATTCACCACATAACAAAATTAAATAACTAATGGCCACCAATATGTTTTAGGGTTTCCTTGAAAAATACTTTTCCATTTAGATAAAGTAAAAAAGATTTTATTAGAAAGGAATTTAAATTAAAAAATTTGTGAGTCCTGGTTCCAAATAAAAATGCAAGTCCCCTTGTAAAAATATCATCAGGAATTTGAAGATAGCAACACAGAATATTGAACCAAGCATGGACCCATCCCAGCATATGGACTGTGTGACTGAACCAGTTGCATGTCCATGAAACCGGCCCTGTACATAAGACTATATTTAAATTTGTTTCTCAGACTTTCAGTGATTGCATGAGACTCATGGCCTGCTGTTTATTTTCTGACTGATGAAAATTCATAAAATATCTTGTATATCTGCACTGAGAAACACTTATCCTATAGAACTTCTCATCATACAGATTTCTCTCCTTAACAACACTTCGTGCTTATATCATTCCTACAAGGAAACTTTAATTAAGAAGTATAAATTTCAATGTGTGGAATAAAAATTTGCCTCTCCACATTTCTATACAGAAGCAAACAAAATTATTGACAAACCCACAGAAGAAACACATCCAGCTTTATCACACATGCTGGATCACAAAGAGGTATTCTTTGGGACAAAAGAGACTCATGATTTCCAGTGACGATGATTCCCTCTCTCAGGGTCTTAATCTTTGCATGGGTGAAGATATAGGAACAGAAATTTTCTGATTACGCCCAGAAATTCCATTCCAGTTGGTTGGCAGTTCTTCCATATGAAATAATTGGTTTTTGTCATTTGTAGGCCTGTCAAAAACAAATCATTTCCATTTTGTAAAGAAATGCTTGATACACTCTGTAAGTGTGTTGGATTTTTTAGATTTGGGGATTCTTGCCTACAGAATTGTAAAAAGAATGCTCATTGAAGAGACAGCCTGCAGGCAAGGGGGATGAAAACTTTTCCAGGTAATCTGTGCATCACTGCAACTCCTGTGCCTGTAAATCTTCTCTTATTCAATCACAAAGCAGCCTTATGCCAATCTATCCAAGGTATGGAAAATCCATTTCTTTACAGAGCTGCGAGCCAAGAAAATACTTCTTCAGACGAAGGGGAGGTGTCCATCTCAAGTGAGGAAACATGATTGCTTTTCTTAGCTCGTGCACAGCGGCTGGTACACTGACTATTTATTAAATGTTGTGAGTGATTGATTAATTTAAAAAGTTATCAGAAATACCTTTCAGATATTACAGTCTTATGTCAGACATGAAATGTGGGCTCAAAAATAAAGAAAAGCTAGAAATAAGGATAAGATATCGCTGGGAAAAATATTGTGAGGAAGATAGATGATCCCTAAGTCTAGTAAGAAAATGTTTCAATATCAGAGTCAAAAACCACACACACCATAAATATGCTCAGAGATTCCTTTACCAAAAAACTTCACAGTACAGTTAATCTAAATGTTATTTGGAGACCTCACTATTTCTCTATGTCAGATTATAGTCCTATTGGACTTGACATTGTCTTGCAGAGGGATTCTGTGGCATATATCAGCTGTTCAAAATAAATGTTTGCTGGAAGAATAAATAAATGAATGAACAAAAAAAGATATTGATTCTAGGTGCCATCAGTTATCTATTCTGCTAAATATAATATATGTAATAAATTTATAATATTAAAAGAATAACATATTGTATAAGGCAGTAGAACGAAGAAGGTGATGTTATGAAAAAGATAATGTGAAGGATTTGATAGTCCGAATGGAAGCACTTATCAGTATTTTTTTTTCTGAACCACTTAGTATATCAATATCCTTTCTCTAAAGAATGTAACTATCTAGACTAGTAAAATATAGATTGAAATATATTTTTTAAGTTAGGTCATTTGATTTCCTATAAGTCTGTGTTCACCAACTTCTGATCTGATGAGTTATTTTTCTTGAAATAAAACAGGAGGTACACTTAAACTTAATAAGTAACATAAATATCTGAGACTTAGGAATTAATAGCATTGATTGTAATCCTTGATTTTTTTTCATGGTACTAATTGGCTTAAAATCATTTGATACCACATTGAGCTTTAAATATCCTCAGTGAGTTTAAACTCCAGCTGCTGGAGATTTTCAAGTAATAATAATCACTAAGATCATGACCACTGTCAATCACCATCACCATTAGTATGGGCCTCAATTCAATCTCAAATAAATATTTATGTCAAGTGCTGAAGGACAGCACTTGGTTGATCCCACCCTCCTACTGAATCTTCCACCACCCAGGCCATGCTCTGATACCTGAAATCAACTTCAAGGCATTCGCCAGGTACTCATCTTCCATGCTGGGGCATCCATCTAACTTTACCTCCAAGGTGAAATCTCGTGCAGATCAAACAAAGACTGGAAAAAACTCTCAAGCTCAATGGAGTCCTCTAGTTCATCAGGTCTGGGGTGGGATTTTGCTCTGATTAGCTCTGTTAGTGCAGTCACATAGCTGGGATCTTAGCTAAGGAAAAAGAAGCATCCTACACCACAATTGGCAGATGTCACTTAGAAACAAATTTTATAAATATTTCTTTTTGCCCTCTGTCCACACTTATTCAACTCTGGCAACAGAGTCCCAGAAAAGAAGATACAATATAAGTCATCATTCCTCAATAAACATGATAGTTCAGTTCGTGGAAGGATACTGCAACTGCTCCAGGGCCTGGTGGTTGATGCTGCTAATGCTGTTGTAGACAAAGGTGCTGCTCAGAAGCACAGCCAGGGCAAAGATCCACGACTCATTCTTAGGGTCACCCTAAAAAGCACATTAGAGCAAGGGACTTAGGCATCTACTCTTCATTCATTCATTCATTTGGTTGTTCATTTTCTATTTTAGTTGTACCATAGCTGAATAGTAAGGTAAATAACAGAAATTTTGAAGACAACGCTAAATTCAAAACTCATTTTTTATATTTCCATTGACCCGTCTTGGTGTATCAGTTCTTTTAGCTATTAACAGAAATGAATGACATTGTCAATGCATGTAAAATATTTAATAAAGTGCCCAGAATATTGTAGGTGTTCAGTAATAAGTAGGCAGTTATTCCATTGCAAATTTTTTCTCAGTCATGGTTATATTAAGGACAAAAATGCTATTCATTTAAGTTTGACAACTCTTCCTTGGTCATCTGACAAAATGCCAGACCCTACATTTGGTTTTGTGAATAAAAAGTTTCATATGTCAGTCCCTGCCATCAAGAAGATGACTTTCTGGAGGGCAGAAATATATGTCAATGTATAAATGCAACAAAAATGATAATCTCTGCCAGTAATGAAACCCAAGTTATAAAGTACAAAAGAAGGGGAGGCGTAAATGTGAATAATTACTTTGTGAATTCAGACCAGGAAGTGCTTATATTTGACTGGGATATGATGGCAGTCGGATGAAAATGGCTGAGCTTTAAAGAGTTGATAGAATGTGCACTTGCGGAGATGAAGGCATCAAGCAGGCGGAAGGACCAACCAAAGCAAAGTCTGAATTGTCAGAACAGGGTCATTTAAAGGTATTATAGAGCTATTTTTTCTGACTGAAGCAGCGATATGTGTGCTGGAGGGGAGGAGGAGGCTGGAAATGAAAATCATCGTAGGACATGAAAGGCTTTGAAATTGATTTAGACACCACCCAGATCACACTGCAAGTTCTGAGGTCAGCCAGTAGTTCTGCTGCCATCAATTTATATTTTGGTATGTCTGGGTCCCTTGAAAAATGTAATTAGATTAAAAAGAAGGTTTATGCAAACGTCAATCTATTATAAATGAATAGTCCATCTTGGTTTTATACTGAGATGATATTTGAGACCTGTAAAACTAAAATTTTAAATTTAGAATTTCTAAGTCGTGCTTCCCTCCAACCCCCCGTCTTTTACAGTAATGGAAGTCAAAGATCTGCTGCTGCTACTTTCAATTTAGGCTTAGACTAATACAAACAGGGAGAAAATATTGATTTCACCTGATACTGTAAAGAGAAAAATAACTAAAATTATCACATTTACAATATTCTTGGTAAGTTTAGATCTTGCTTTTAAAGAATTCAGTGAAGAATTCATCTCCAAAGCTCAGAGACTTGGACCAAAACTATAATGTTGAAATTGAAGCTTTTCTAAAGACTGATAGATTCATTCATGGAAACCCTATTTTCACAGTCCCCACCTCCAACTGCATCAACTCCGTACACGTTAACTAGCAGATCCCGTTGATTCTGTGGATTACATTTTCCTCCAGGAAGCTTTCCCTAACTCAAACGACTAGATTAATTTTCCACTTTTTGCATCTGTGGTGCCCTGTACTGATCACACTCCACATTTCCTGTGACCAAAACTATATTCTCAGCCTTTATCCTGTTTACTTTTATATCTCTAGAACTAAGCCCAAAGCCCTGGTATTCAGCTGTTCACTTATGTAATAAATTATAACATTCATCCCATTCTAAAAATAAGACCTATTCCTAAGTATACCAAAGGATTTGAGCTTACTAAACAGAATTTGGTAAGCTTGAGGAAAGAGAATTTAGCCTCACTATTCATAATTGAATTTGCAGTTTACAGGAATATGTCACAGAAGTTGAATGAGGTAGCAAACTAAAGGTAAGTGGACAATCAAAAGCAGATTCTCTGTCTTTCATTTTCCACATTGCCCAGGCTCTCAGTGTCCAGAAGGACCAGTGTGTGGCTGGGCTGGGAGAGGTGAGGCACACACCACATCCAGATGCCCTTGGTTTCAGACTGCACCATGGAGCCCAGAGGGAAGCCTGCAAGGGAAGAGGAGAAACAACAAACAGTAACAGTTGATAGACCAGGCTGCAAGGAGCTACATTGGTTAAAGTTGCGGGAATGTAAGTGCCTGGAAGGAAGAGTGGTTCCATTTTAGCTTCCATTGCTTCCATTTTGGCGAGGACAACCAATCCAATCTTTATATATATGTGTATTTTAAGGACTTTCTCAAGTAACACTTTATGTCCCCTATTCACCTCATTCTTTTGAAGGCTCAAACTATGTCACATTACAGAATTCATGTGGACTCTGATAACCTATGTATTTTTATCTGAAATGCACTAAAGATCTCCCTTGTCCCCAGGTTCTGGTAGAGTTCAACCAACAGAAGCATCATCAGGAGACCAGAGGAGGCATGTGCTCCTCCAGCTTCTACCTTTTGGATCAGTTTCTCAGTAGCTTGTTCCTCTACCTCAGGTCGCAGCTCCTTTCATTCAGTTCCGTCCAATATCTCTGGTCTTTGCCACATTCTGGCACCTACTCTTTGATTGCCTGCTTAGGCTATTGGGTGATATGCCTACCTGGTCACTGCTATTGCCACTTTCCGGGTGCTGCTTCGTCTCTTGTTGGTCCCCTTTACCCTGCCTGTGCCCTTGTAAATAGTCCCTCCATTAAATGCACTACAATCACTCTTTGAGTGGGTCATCTGTGTCCTGTCAGGAACTGGACTGATATTTTAGCTTTCATTGGTTTTTCTCTCCCTCCCCTTCTCCTTATTTTCCTCTTTTGCTTTCTTCTTGCTCTTCAGGCAAATGATGAGTTCTGTGTTCATTGCTTCAGGAAGGTGAAATAACAGAAGAGAAAGCAGAATATTGGTCTTTCTTTCCAAAGGCTTAAATCCACAGGGGAGAGGATTTGAGGACTATGCCTGGGAACCAGTAAATAATATATCCTGTCCAACAGCCCAAGATTTTGACCATCTGCCATATGACAATGCTCCTTCAACTGATAATAGAAATGGATGTGATAAAATATTTAGGTGATCATGATTCAGCATGGCTCAGGCCATTCAATTCCCACACCCTGTCTGATCTCCATGAAGAGTGTATAAAGCCTCAGATGGTCTGCACTTTTCTACATCATGGTAATATCTGACTGCTTGCTGATTAATAGAGAGTAAACCCAACTTAGTTCTCACAGTTGTAGAAAGGACAAGGTGTTATTAGAGGTCATCACTCTCAGTCATCAGAGTACAGAAAAAAGTCAAAGCCCCCAAGGAGAGAAATAATGACCTGGTCCTGCTCATGGACCTTGACTGGAAGTAAGCCTCTTTCTTTCTGTTCTATTTATGATATGGGAGGGTAGTACAGACACAATTAGGATGTTTTAAAACATTTTAAGGGCTGGGACTTTCTCAGCAGGGCACTAGGAGATCACCTCATTAATACTTGGTGTTACCATGAGTAGAAAATAAAAACATTGTTGAAACTTCCTGTCTGTTATCTGTCTCTTAGGTTTCTCAACTCTAATCCTTCAGAAAGTGTCCTATGAGTTTATTTGACCCAGCAAGGAAAGGTATCTTCCTCTGATCAATGGTCAAGAATTCCTCTACAAGAAAGATAAAGACAAAATGCATTACTTAGGAGCCAGTGGAAGATTGGAAAGCAAAAGGATGAGAGGGGGAAAGGAAGAAAAGGGGGAGAAACAGAGAGGGGAGAAAGGAGGGGGAGAGAGACACACAGAGACAGAGAGACAGAAAAATGCCTAGAGATCCACAGAGTTTAGCAGACTGGGGTTCAAACCCTAATAGTACCTAGCCACTGAGCCAGAGAGAAAGTAAAAATTAGGGGGGGGGGGAATGGCTGCATAGTCTTTAAAGACAGGAACACTTAATAGGACCATGGGAAGATTGTCCCAAAGTCAATGAAAACCAAAAGAGACAACCTGGTTGAAAGAAGAGAGAGAGAAAGACTTCACAAAATGGGAAATACAATGGAAAATAAATATGTGAAAAAGTGCTCAAACATATTTACAGTGAGATAAATAACATGCAACTGCACAGTCTAAAAAATAGCAAAGTTAAAAAGTCTTATGTCGCTGAATTTGTGTAGGATGTAAATTCTCAATTGCTATTAAAAGCATGTAAATTGCACATAAAGTTTGAAAAGCTGTTTAATATCTAGAAAGACTGAAGACACAATTACTCATTCATCCAGAAACTCCACTTGCTGGATACATTACACAATTGAAATTTTTGTTTGCACCAGAATATGAAAACAAGAATATTCGTTACAGCCTTATTCGTTAAAAATAAAAACTGGAACGAATACCAGTGTTCGTTAACAACAAATGGATAAATGAATTGTGGTATCCTCAGACAGCGGCACACTATAAAGTAGTGAAAATAAATAAATTACAGATGCATAGGAGAACTGGAGGAATCATAAACTTCTTGTTGAGCAAAAGAAACAAGGCATCAAAGAATATATACAATGTAATTCTCTTTATATGAAGTTTAAACGCAGACCAAACTAAGCTGCTTTTAAGAATGCATACATGTTCTGTAGAACCGTTTTTAAGAAGCAAGAGTGGAAGAAGTGTGCCCTGAAAGCCAAAATATTGGTGATCTCCAGTGGGGATATGAGATGATGTGATCTGGGCTTTTTTGACTGTTGGTAATGTTTTATTTCTTCTCTCTCTCTCTCTCTCTCTCTGTGTGTGTGTGTGTGTGTGTGTGTGTGTTTTCAGAACTACAAGTGAGGTATCACTTTCTCTCATGTAAGTTTTATACCAGTTTGTCTGGGCCCTTTTTCCAATGCTGGTTTCTAATGGGCTTAAAATATACACATAGGAAATCAGAATTTCACCCAGGTAGATGAGAGATACACTTCCAGCTGCTTCATTTCTGTGAGTTAAACTATATTCTGAAATAGGAATAATGTTTTAGTAATGTTTTACTTCTTGATCTGTATAATGACTACACAGTAAAGGTGTTTATATTTATTAACTTTATGGTACATGTTTGTTTTAGGTACTCTTTTCTGTTATAGTTATAGTTCACATATTAGGAAAGACTAAATTGAAAAAGAGAAGGGGTATAATTTATCAAAGATTTGCTATGAAATGGAGCAAAAAAATTGTAAGGTAGCCCAATTTAACATGGTATATACAGGGATCCTACTGTTCATTTTTCTGCCCATCCATTTTTAAAAACAGCATATATTAAACTACATTTGTGCACCATTTGAAATGACCGTGTACCTTATGCAAAAGTGGTGGAGAAGAAAGAAATGAAATAATAGCTAGAGCTCAGTTTCTGAGCAGGTGAGTGCATGGTATGGAGATGACTAGTGAGGCAGATCTCTTGATAGAGTAGGGATAAGTCCTTACCACTGAACAAAAGAGTGAGATTTTGTGGACAGATGGGGTTGAGGTTGTAAATCTGGTGGTGAGAATTAGAAGTTTTCTTCATTGGGAGGAGTTGTGCTCTTACTTAAGGTGACCCTAGAGTAGGTGTGATCAGTCTACATTATCACTGGTTCCAAGGAAATGGCCCTGGCCCAGGATGACACTCACCATGGTTCTGTCCTGCTAGGCAGTTCATGAGGTAGGATTTTCCTGTACGATACAGCCCTGCAATGGCCACCACCACCACAGGCTGAGAAATCTGGTCAAGAATCTGTAATGCTTTTGGATTCACCATTAGCTGCTCTTTCTAATTTTCCACTAGACAAATGGGGGCCTCCATGGCAAATTCAGATACCATGGTGACCTGTAACCCCGAAAAGCCACTCAGTATAATACAGGATGCTGCAGTCATCTCTAATGATTATTCAAGGCACATGCATGTCAGCTTTCTGTTTGTAGAATGTAAACTTCCTATGTTTTGTTTATTTCTAAAGGAAAAATATTTAGTCTTGTATGTCAAGGCCTTATGAACATTACTTTATGATTCTTATAAGAACCCTAAAATAGCTTTGCCCAGGTGATGCATAAAATGAATAGAATGAGTAAAGCAAAGCACAACGACAGAGACCTGCGAACACTAACACTTTATGGTAAGTAGAGGCAGAAAGCCCCAGGAAGGAGCTGAAGAGTGGACAGAAACGCTGTGGGCATCCCAGAAGAATTTAGTTTCTCATCCATCCAACAAGTGTTTATTGAGTGCCTACCATATGCTGAACACTGTTCTAGATGCTCAGTATCAAGCAGTGAACAAAATTGACACAAATTCCTGCCTCATGAAGCTCTATCCTAGTAGGGGGAGACGGATAATAAACAACAACAAAAAAGCGTATTAGATGATGGTGAGTGGTCAGAAGAAAATGAACAGGGAATGGTAATAGTGTTGGGGGTTGAATTTCTGTATAGGGTAGTCAGGGAAGGCCTCCCTGATAGAAACAAAAAGAAGGTGATCATCGACCTCGATGAGGGCAGATTTAATGAGCCGACGGAGCAGGAGCAGACTGGATGGAGGAGTGGTCATGAAAGAAGGAAGAAGACATAAAGAACGTAGGTCCTTCTCAGAACACAACAGGACAGATCTTTATAGTAACTAGACAAATACATTGTTGCGGGAGTTCATTTATTTAACTGGAAGTAAAAGATATTTCTTATTTACAGGCCCACAGAAGAGAGAACCAGTAGCCAGGGTGTTTCAAGGTCTGCCCAGATCTGACAGAGTGCCACATTTGGGCAAGGCTCTACTTTCGATATTTTCATCATAATGAGTGGGGCATTTTATGAAATAAGGAGACAGAAAGCAATCAAAGAGCTTTGACCATCCCTTTATTTTCTCAAAGACAATGCTAAGCAACATTCCCATGGGAACAAACACATGTTCCCATACTTTGCTATGTGACCACTGGAAAGACCATCAATTTCTCTGTGCCTCAGTTTCTTCTTCTGTAAAATGAAAATACTAATAGTAAACATCTACTGATCATTAGGAGGATTAAGTATGTAATAATATGTATAATTATCTTCAAATCATGCCTCATACATATAGTAAATTCTATAAATTAGCACAGCCATCAAGGGAAACAGTATGGAAGTTTCCCAAACAGCTACAGGTTGAACTACCATATGACCCAGCAATTCCACTGCTGGGTATATGTACAAAGGGATGGAAATCATCATGTCAAAGGGACACCTGTGCTCCCATGTTCATTGCAGCTCTATTTACAATAGCCAAGATATGGAATTAACCTAAGCATCCATCGACAGACGACTGTATAAAGAAAATGTGGTATATATATGCAATGGAATACTACTCAGCCACAAAAAAGAATGAAATTGTGCCATTTGCAGCAATATGGATGATTAAGTTCAGTGAAAAAAGCCAGACAAAGAAACAGAAATATCACATGTTCTCACTCATAACTGGCTGCTAGGAAGGAAGTGAGGGAGGGATGGAGGGAAGGCGGGAAGAAGGAAGGAATGAAGGAAAGAAAGAAAACACCAGAACAATAAGTTGAACTTTCAGAAGGAGAGAACAAACCTAAGGATACTAGAGATGAGGGGGAGGGGGGCTTGGACAGTGATAGGTCGGGAAAGGGCATAAAGAAATATCACAATTTGTAAGAATGAATGTTTGTAAGTAAAAAAAAATTTATTAATAGAATATAAAAAAATAAAATAAAAATTGAGTGTCTAAGAAGGCAGGAAGGGTAATTTCTAAATGAAGGTGAAGGATTAGCTTTGGACAGAAACGGTAACGCTGCTCTCCTGGGCGCCACCTAGTGAGGGCATATCCCATGATGAGGATGAACAGGCAGGAGCCGACCCAGTGGGAAGCGCTGACAGGGAAGGCACAGATGAAGGATGAGTCAGGCAAGAGGAGCCCAGAGCCACTCTGGGATGTCGCAGCACAGATTCTGGAGTCAGCCTGCCAGGGTTCAAACTCCAGAGTTCAAATCACCTGTTGCCTGTGAGACATTGACAGTGGAACTTACCTCTGTAAACCTAGATTTTTGTATCAGTGTTATGAGTACGTAATAACAACTACCTGATTCATCACTGTAATTCTGATAAAAAATAAATTAATAAAATTTTTTTTCTTTTTAATTCCAGGATTAGTATACTGTTTCTACAGTGAACGAGTTAGGTCATGATTACACATATTAATGTGTCAGTACATTCTGTAAGATGCAAATTACCAAGAAATAATAAATATCTAAAATCTCTTCATCAGAAAAAAACATCAATTGTTTATTAACAGACTTCCTCTGTACAATTTCTCTTCTTTTTCCATAGGTGTTTGGAAGCAGAACTGGGGGAGTGAAACATGGGCTTTTCACTGCTGTGTAATAAAGAGGAGGAACTGTAGAGTTCTTTTCTTAGATTGAATATTCTACAAGCTTTGAGTAAGAAAATATGAGCTTACAAAGTTTTGTTGGTTGTTTGCATAATGCAAAGCATTCTGAGCAATCCGAACCAAGAAGTTCTTGAGGCCAAAATAAACAAGTAGAAAAAGACGGCTCCATTACAGGGGGGTAGACAATCAACGGTTTTCAAAAGTTACTCTCCATGAGAGTCACCTGGAGTGGATTGAAAATGCCCACAACCCTGTACTTTCTACCGGTACCAGAGGTCTTTCGTGGACTACGCATTAAAAACAGTGCATGATAAAATCATGATTAGACCTTACAGTTATTTTTAACAATTGATTAGTTAGTGTAAGATTGAATTATTCATGTAATACAGCTTTGCAGTATCTCTGAAATGTGGCTAACACAAAAACAACCAAGAGTTAAACTTTTAAGGATTTAAATGGTAAAGTAAGGATCTTCCCCCCGCCCCCCCCCCCCCCGCGTTTCTCCAATGCCGGGCAGTGGGCGACCATGAAACGCCTTGGAACGGAGAGGGAAGGTGCGACCCCACCGCAGCGCCTCTGCAGGGGAGCTGGATTCGGGTCCCTGAGTCCAGAAAACGACTTCAGCCTCCTGTCGGCAGCCGAGGGACGGACGCTCTCCTCCGTCTCCTGCAGGGCTTTTTGCTGCAGCCCTGGGTGGATGCCCGAGGAGGAGCAGCGCATCCTGGGGACATGGTGCGCGCGTGGTCGCCTCGCAGCCCCCTCTGGACCAAACGGAGACACTAAGCAGCCTGGAGCAAAGCGTCCCGCGAGACACACAACATCGAGACACCTGAGCCGTCTTCCCGCTGCCTTCGCCCACCCGCCAGTGTAGAGAGTGCGCTCGGGAATTCGTTGTTTGTTAATCCAAATGTGCATGAAAGGTGAAGCTTAGGAGTGAGCTTACTAGGGAAGGGCGCTGCAGACAGGGGACAACCCTGTCCTCAGTTGCCCTCGCTCACCCCTCGCGCTCCCCTTCTGGGTCTGGCTCCTCAAGGAAACTGTTAGAAGCTGAAAATCAAGCTGGATATTACAGCCATCCTGTTATGGGTCGGGACGAGAACAACCAAAATAGAGCACGTGCTTTGGGGGCGTGGCGGGAGGAGTCAACTGCTGGGGTCTTCTCTGGCTTATCCAGGCAGCAGCCCGGAAGAAAAAGGAGGAAAGAGCTGGTTCCCGCGCACACTGTGCTTGGGAAACCCGGGCTAGTCCCTCTGCCACCCTTGGCTTGGGTTTCTTTAGCCCCCAAAATGAACACAGAGCACCAGACCTGAATGTAAACAAAGTAGTGGTAGGTGGAGTATTAAAACAGCCTGTCTCTCGGGGGTAATATTTTCAAGGAATAAGTTTGGGTTTACATTTGTTTTTAATCTTTTATTATTATTATTATTCATTTGTTTTGGTTTCTCTTTTCTTTTTTTAAGCTCTTTTTTTATTAACCATAGAAATACATATGTGTATGTGTATACATTGGTGACTTGGTAACTGAGCTCAATTCAGTTAATCATATATATCCCCTAATATTGTACCACAGTGGCAAGTAAATACTTCTTCCCTTTCAAACCACAGTCATCTCATTGAAACTGGTCTTTTTGGAGGGTAGTGGGATCACTAGACCATTCAAAGCATAATTCATAATTAAAAGTCTTACTCAGGTTACCAGAAAAACTCACTCAATTCCTAAGATGACTAGTAAGTTAAATTCAATAGAATTTGGGGAAACATTTATCTGAAATAAATGGGTCATGATTTCCCATATTTGCCTTTCTACACCCTTGTTCTTCCTATTTGTGAAAAACTATATATATGTATGTATGTATATATACACACAATGAATCAGATTAAGAAAGTGAGAAAGAGTCATAGGATTTGGCTTGAATAGCTGAGTAAATGTCAAAAAGTAAGAAATACAGACATAGAAATATTAAATATGTAATAAAAAAATCTTAGTTTCTCATAAGAAACAAATGGACAATGTTGTCTAGTCTAAAAAATGTGAAGAGGAAATATAATGTTGAAAAGTTATGTCAGGAGGCATTCTTTCTCCAGAAATTATGCTTGTTTGCTGTTCGATACAAGGGTACTTCAAAAAGTTCATGGAAAGATTCATATTATCTTTCCATTCCATTTTTCCACAAACTTTTTGAAGTACCCTCAAACTTCATTCAGTGTCTCAAATGAGATAAGCAGCTTTTTATTGTATATCACCATTCACTTGCCCTAGGTGATACAGCACTGGGCTTAGGTACAGTAGTTCCCCCTTTGTCCATGGTCTCACTTTCCAGTTTCTGTTACTGCAGTCCAAAAACATTAAATGTAAAATTCCAGAAATAAACAATTCATAAGTTTTAAATTGTGCACCATTCTGAGCAGCATGAATTCTCACACCCTCCCACTCCCTCCCCCCCCAGGATGTGAATCATCTTTTTGTTCAACATACCCACACTGTACACACTAACCCCCCATTAGTCGCTTAGTCATCTTGGCTGTCAGATCAACTTTTCCAGTATCACAGTGATTGTATTCACATAACTCTATTTTTTCTTAATAATGGCCCCAAAGTGCAAGAATAGTGGTGCTGGCAATTCAGATATGACAAACAGAAGCCATAAAGTGCTTCTTTTAAGTGAAAAGGTGAAAGTTCTTGACTCAATAAGGAAAGAAAAAAAATTATATGCTGAGGTTGCCAAGATCTGCAGTAAGAACAAATCTTCTATCTGTGAAATCGTGAAGAAAGAAAAAGAAATTTGTGCTAGTTTTGCTCTTGCACCTGACTGCAAAAGTTATGGTCACAGTGCATGATAAGTCCTTAGTGAAGGTGGAAAAGGCATTAAATTTGTCTGTGGAAGACATGAACAGAAAATGTGCTCTGATTGCTACACCAAAAGCATTGAGTCTACAGAAAGACTTCCACAAGGGATCCAGTGAAATGAGTGACATTAAGCCATTTACTGCAGGTGTAAGGTTCGGTACTATCCACAGTTTCAGGCACCCCTGGGGGACTTGGAACAAATGTCCCATGAATAAGGGAGGACTACTGTGTTACACAGACTCATGACAATGACAGCTCCCTCTGTGGTGAGCATAACTCCCTCAAGGGAAGTTGAAGTTCAGTTGTGCCCAGGAAACTTAGCTTTGACTTGTGGGCAGACCCTACTGTGAGACCTTTTCCTGCTGGGACTCCAGGGCTGCCTGAATGACTGAACAAAGTAACCCCTTAGGCAGAGGGCTGGAAACAGTGTGGAAACATGTGAAAGTTGCTTGGCATTATCCTAGAGGGAATAAAAGAAACAGGTAAGCTCTTTGGTCTCTGTCTCTTGGTGTCATGAAATACCCCCCACCAACTGCTCCCCCCCACCCCACCACACACACACATTGAGATGAAAGCCATCAAAGTAGAGCCTCATCTAGATGTGGGACTCTGTCAGACGCAGACAGAACCTCAAACACCCTCAATACTGGCTCTCTTCTCTTCCAGCCTATAAACAAGAAATGTCTTTTCTTCCAATGAGATAAATTAAAATCTGGACCCATGTCTTTCTCTAGGCACTGTAGAGAACAGTTCTGTTCTGGCCAGACCCCTATTCTGTTTTGAGAGAGCTACACTCTTTATCTCTCTTGCTTCTTTCACTGTCATTCCTCCACTGGCTCCTGCTCCCCACAATTCACTAAATCTGTCTTCATTAAGGTCGCTGATTCCTCCATTTCATCTCTCAGGGACACCTTTCTTGACTAGCCTGTATATACAAACAACCCCCAAAAGTCCATATCCCCATTCTCTGCTTATATTGTCAAAAACACTTACCAACATCTAACATACATTTTTTGCATACAAAGTAATATATATTTGATCTTTTAAAAATCAACTGTCTAACAAGGTAGGGAGGATGAAATTCCAAATGAAGGGCAAAGATTCACTTTGGACAGAAACAGAGACACTTCTCTCCTGGCTGCAAGCAAGTGAGGGCATATCCCCCATGAGGATGAACAGGCAGGAGCCGATCTAGTGAGGGGCTGACAGGGAGGACACACATGGAGGATGAGTCAGGCAAGAGGAGCCCAGAGCCACCCTAGGATGTCACAGCACAGAGTCTGGAGTCAGCCTGACAGAGCTCAAACCCTAGAGTTCAAATAACCTATAGCCTGTGAGACCTTGAAATGGAACTTACCTCTCTAAGCCTCAACTTTCTTTTCAATATTATAGGAAAACAATAATAACTGCTTGACTTATTACTATAAGTAGTAGGTTCCCGGGAGTGACTCCACCAAAATGGCTGGGTAGAAGCAAACGGGCTTTACTTCTCTCCACAGAAATCCTAAAACAGCTATCCATTGCCAAGATTATCAACAGTAATACTCCAGGACTCAAAACAGAGGCTGTAATGATCTCTGGGGACACAGAGACGTGAAAGGCCTCGAGCAGACAGTAAGAGAAGTGGACATTCCTAAATGCAGTGCCCCTCCCCCAAGCCTCCAGGAACGCATGGAAAAGTCTCCCCTCGCCTCCATGATTTCTACCCTGGAAAAACTGAGTTATAGGTGGACAGCTGGCTTTCCCACCATCCTGGTTTCCTTCACAGGAAAATCGCTCCTGCCTTACCTCATGGGAAGCTGCGTGAGTGCCTGTGGGGTGAAAATCTCTGAGAGGAGCTAGCGACAACAGAGGGGGTGGGGCTAGCAAAAGCTAGCACAAAGGAGATGCCAAGTCACAGAGGCTGTTCAGCATCACCAGCTGTAGGAGGCACACTCCATGGGTTCCCAGGGCACAAATTCCTGGCGATAGCCTACACGTGCAGCCAGAGTATAATCTTTAGGACCTCCTTCCCCACAAGAATGGAGCTCCCACCTCTGTGGCAACAGCAGAGGCAAACCCGGGCATAGGGCGCCATCTAGTGGCAAACGGTGGCAATGATTTGGGCCTAAAAGAAATAAACAGGGTAGCAGCAGCAGCAGCGCAGGAGCCACTGGGGCCAGAGGCGGCCCCTTACCCCCTCAGACACAGGGCGGGGTGAACGTCCCGTCCCCGCTCCGCCTCCGGAGAGACGATCTCAGGACCAGAGTGGCGCTGTGGGCACATTTTACGACCTCAGACTCTGGAACAGGAATCAAGGTGGTTTAACAGAACCACCGCCACACCTACTTTCAAGCAAAGACAATTCACCTCCACAGTAGCAGCCAGGGCCACTCCACAGCCAACCTCAGTGTAATAGAAGAAGCAAACCCTCTACCAAATGGCCAAGCATCAGCAAAAAAATACTAGAAGTACAAACAATCAAGAAGAAATGACACCACCAAAGGATACAGTAATGCTCCAAAGTCAAACTCCATGGAACAGGGGACCCTTGAAATGTCTGAAAAAGAATTTTGAGCAATGATTTTAAGAAAACTTGAGGAAATAAATGAAAACTCAATTAGAGAACAAACAGAAACAAGAAAAAATATCCAGAATATGAAGGAGGAAATCTACAAAGAGATTAATGCCTTAATAAAGGAGTGCAGCAGAACTTCTAGAAAAGAAAGATTCACTCAGTGAAATCAAAAACACAACTGAGAGCTTGAGCAGCAGGGTAGAGCAAGCAGGAAAAAGAATTTCAGAACTTGAAGATGGTCCTTTTGAAATAACTCAGGCAGACCAAAAAAAGGAAAAAAGTATTTAAAATAATGAGGAAAATCTAAGAGAGATAGACAACCTCAGGTGCTCTAACATCCGAATTGTGGTATTCCTGAAGGGGAGGAGAAAGGAAAAGGTATTAAAAACCTATCCAAGGAAATAGTAACAGAAAACGTCCCAGGGGTAGGGCGGGATACAGACCTACAGATCCAGGAAGACCAAAGATCCCCAAACAGATACAATCCAAAAAGATCCTCCCCAAGACACATTATAGTTAAATTTGCAAAGCTCAAAGACAAAGAGCAAATTCTACAAGCAGTAAGAGAAAAGCGTCAGGTTGCTTATAGTGGAACCCCCATCAAACTAACAACAGACTGCTCAACCCAAACCCTGCAGGCCAGAAGAAAGTTGAAGGATATATTCAAATTATTAAAAGAAAAAAATTGCCAGCCAAGAATTCTTTACCCAGCAAGGCTCTCCTTCAGAAATGAGGGGAAAATAGCGTATTTCCCAGACAAACAAAAGTTGTAGGAGTTCACCACCATATGAGCAGCCCTGCAAGAAATTCTCAAGGGAGGCATTCATCTGGAATCTGAATAAGGGTGACCACTATCACAAATACATAAACAAGAGCAAAACCCACAGTTAAAACAAAAATGCCAGCAAGAAAGAGAAAGAAGCTAAGTCATTCCACCTTAAATTCCCAACTAACATTGAAGAATGGAAACAAAAGGGGAAATAAAGATCAAAAGATATTTCAACCATCTAAACCAGAAGCAATTAAATGACAGGAATTAAGTGACACTTGTCAATAACTACTGTAAATGTGAATGGACTAAACTCCCAATTCAAAATACAGAGACTGACTGACTGGATTAAAAAGCTAGACCCAAGTATCTGTTGTCTTCAAAAGACCCACCTCACGTGTAGAGACACACATAGACTAAAAGTGAAAGGATGGAAAAAGATATACCATGCAAATGGAAACCAAAGACTAGCAGGAGTAGCTATTCTTATATCAGACAAAATAGACTTTAAAACAAAAAACATGAAAAAAGACAAAGAAGGCCACTATCTGATGATAATGGGATCTATCCAGCTAGAAGACATAACAGTCCTAAACATATATGCACACAATACCGGAGCACCCACATATATTAAGCAAACACTCTTAGACCTAAAGAAAGAAAGAGGACCTAATACATTAATAGTGGATGAGCTGAACACCCCTCTCTCAGTGTGGGACAGGTCTTCCAAGCAACAAGTCAACAAGGAGACACAGGATTTAATCTGCACCCTAGACCAACTGGACTTGGCAGATATATACAGAAAATTTCTCCCAACAGCTAAAGAATAGTTTCTTCTTGTCAGCTCATGGTACATTCTCCAGGATAGACCACATATTAGGTCACAAATCTAGTCTCAGCAAATTTTTAAAAATAAAAAGCATTCAAACTATCTATTCTGACAATGGACTAAAATTGGAAATAAACAATAAAACACTGGAAGCTATACAAATACATGGAAACTAAATAATAGGCTCCTGAATGTCCTATGAATCCAAGAAAAAATTAAACAGGAACTCAAAAAAGTTCTAGAAACTAATTAAAATAAAGTTACATCATACCAAAACCTGTGGCTTACTGCAAAAGCAGTACTAAGAGGCAAATTTATTGCAGTAAATGCATATATCAAAAGAATGGAAAGACTTCAAATAAATGACCTAACACTGTGCCTCAAAGAACTTGAAAAACAACAGTCCAAACCTAAAGGTACTAGATGGAAAGAAAGAATTAAGATCAGAGCAGAGCTAAATGAAATAGAGACACAAAAGGAATAGCAAAGATCAACAAAACTAAAAGTTGGTTTTTCAAGAAGATAAATAAAATGGACACACCATTAGCTAGGTTAACAAAAAAAAGAAGAGACAAGACCCAAATAACAAAAATCAGAAATGAAAAGGGAAACATTACAACTGATACCACAGAAATACAAAGAATCATTAGAGACTATTATAAACAACTGTATGACAACAAATACAAAAATCTGGAAGATATGGATATGTTTTTAGACACATATAAATTGCCAAGACTGAATCAAGAAGAGATAGAAAACCTGAACAGACCAGTAACAAGCAAGGAGATTGAAGTGGTAATTAGCAATCTTCCAACACAAAAAAGTCTGGGTCCGGATGGCTTTACAGCTGAAATCTATCAGACTTTTAAAGAGGAGTTAATACCAGTTACCATGAAACTCTTCCAAACAACTGAAACACATGCTACTCTCGCAAACTCATTCTATGAGGCCAAGATAACTCTGATACCAAAACCAGATAAAGACACAACAAAAAAAGAAAATTATAGGCCAATATCCTTAATGAACCTAGATGCTAAAATCCTCAACAAAACATTACCAATCAGAATACAGCGACATATTACAAAAAATTATACACTGTGATCAAGTGGGATTCATTCCAGGGATGCAAGGATGGTTTAACATACGAAAATCAATAAATGTGATACATCACATCAACAAACTCAAGGACAAAGACCATATGATTATCTCAACAGATGCTGAAAAAACGTGACAAAATTCAACATCCCCTCATGATAAAGACTCTCAACAAATTAGGTACAGAAGGAAAATATCTCAACACAATAAAAGCCATTTATGACAAGCCCACCACCAGTATCATTCTGAATGGGAAAAAATTGAAGGCCTTTCCCTTAAGGACAGGAACAAGACAAGGATGCCCACTCTCACCACTTCTATTTAACATAGGACTAGAGGTACTAGCAAGAGCAATCAGGTAACAGAAAGAAATGAAGGGAATCCGGATTGGTAAAGTGGAAGGCAAACTTTCTGATTTGCAGGTGACATGATCCTACATATAGAAAAACCTAAAGATTCCATCAAAAAACTCCTAGAGCTGGTTAATAACTTCAGTAATGTTGCAGGATACAAAATAAAGGCCCCCAAATCTGTAATATTCATATACTCAAATAAGGAATTAACAGAAAGAGTAATAAAGAAAGTAAGCCAATTTACAATTGTCACGAAAAAAGTAAGATACCTAGGGATCAGTTTAACCAAGGATGTGAAAGACCTCTACAATGAGAACTACAAACCATTCCTGAAAGAAATTAAAGAAGACACAAAAAGATGGGAAGATATTCCATGCTGTTGGGTTGGAAGAATTAACATCGTGAAAATGTCTATAGTACCCAAAGCAATCTATGGATTCAATGCAATCCCCATCAAAATACCAATGACATTCTTCACAGAAATGGAAAACACAATCTTACCTTTCTTATGGAAAAACAAAAGACCCCAAATAGCCAAAGCAATCCTGAGCAAAAATAATAAAGCCGGAGGCATAACACTGCCTGACCTCAAATTATTCTACAAAGCTGTTGTAACCAAAACATCATGGTGCTGGTATAAACATACACATTCAGACCAGTGGAGCAGAATTGAGAACACAGAAATTACTCCTTAGGCTTACAGCCATCTGATATTGGACAAAAGCAACAAAAACCTAATTGGGGAAAAGATTGCCTCTTCAACAAGTGGTGCTGGAAAACTGGATATCCATATGCAGAAGAATGAAACTAGATATGCATCTCTCACCATACACTAAAATCAACCCAAAATGGATTAAAAACTTAAGTATAAGACCTGACACTGTAAAATTACTAAGGGAAAATATAGGTGAAACACTAAAGCAATTAGGTCTGGGCACAGGCTTTATGAACATGAGCCTGAAAGCACAAGCAGCAAAAGAAAAAATAAATAAATGGGACCATATCAAACTAAAAAGTTTCTGCACAGCAAAAGAAACAATCAACAGAGTGAAAAGACAACCTACAGAGTGGGAGAAAGTTTTTGCTAACTATGCGTCTGACAAGGGATTAATATCCAGAGTATACATAGAACTCAAGCAATTATACAGTAAAAAAAAAATGACCCAATTAAAAAATGGGCAAAGGTGCTAAATAGACATTTTTCAAAGGAAGACATACAAATGGCCAGCAGATACATGAAAAAATGCTCAACATCAGTAGTCATTGGGCAAATGCAAATTAAAACCACATTGAGGGCCGGCCCTGTGGCTCACTCGGCAGAGTGCAGCGCTGGGAGCGCCGAGGCTGCAGTTTCAGATCCTATATACAGATGGCTGGTGCGCTCACTGGCTAAGCGTGGTGTGGACCACACTGTGCTGAGGGTTGCGATCCCCCTACTGGTCAAAAAAAAAAAAAAACCACATGGAGATATTACCTCACTCCAGTTAGACTGGCTATAATCAAAAGGATGGTGAATAACAAATGCTGGCGAGGGTGTGCGGAGAAGGGAACACTCCTGCACCATTGGTGGGACTGTAAATTAGTACAATCACTATGGAAAAGAGTATGGAGGTTTCTCAAACAACTACAGATAGATCTTCCATACGCTCCAGCAATCCCTCTTCTGGGTATATACCCAGAGGAATGGCAATCATCATGTCAAAGAGATACCTGCACTCCCATGTTCATCACAGCACTGTTTATAATAGCTAAGATATGGAACCAGCCTAAATGTCCATCGATGGATGACTGGATCAAGAAACTGTGTTATATATATACTAAGGAATACTACTCTGCCATAAAAAAGAATGAAATACTCCCATTTGCAACAACATGGATGAACCTGGAGAAACTTATGTTGAGTGAAAGAAGCAAAGCACAGAGCAATAAATACCACATGTGCTCACTCATATGAAGGTGCTAAGAGAAAAAGGAAAGAAGGAAAGAAAGACCACAGTAGTGTGGTGGTTTACAGAGGGAGGGAGCATTCCTCGAGATACAAAGTGGAGTGGGGGGAAGGGGGGAGGTTGGGGAATAATTGGGTGGGGATGCCGGGTACAAAAGTAATTTCTGGTAATGTGTATGCCCCCAGTATGAATCTGGCCCTTGCACAGGGGTTGACAATTAGCTTTGTATCTCATGAATATTCTTAATAAATAAAATAAATTAGTAAAAATAAAAATATAATAAAATAAAAATTTTTTAAAAAGAAATAAATCAACAATCTTCATAGAACTGCCAAATAGACATATAATTATAAAAGCAAAGTAAGACAAACAGGGATATCTGGATTGAATAAATAATCCTTGAATGCAAAGGCAAGAAACAAGAGCAATCAGGGAACCATGACCTCCCCAAACAGACAGAACAAGGAGCTAGTGACTGATCCTAATGAGACAGTGATCTCAGATCATGATATCAAAATAGCAGTTTTGAGGAAAGAGCGAAATCCAAGCTAACATAGAAAAACACTTCAGATATTTATTAGAGTAAATTAACAATGAAGTTGAAATAATAATTTTTAAAAAACCAGAAATTCTGGAGCTAAAACATACATTGGCACAACTGAAGAATACAAACGAGGGTTGCAATAGCAGAATTGATCAAACAGAAGAAAGAATCAGTGAGCTTGAAGATAGACTGTCTGAAAATACGGGCAGAGGCGAAAGAAAGAAAAAAGAATAAAAAAGAATAAAGAACACCTAGAACGAGAGGATGACCTCGAAAGAGCAAATCTAAGAGTCATTGGCCTTCAAGAGGGAGTGGAGAAAGAGAAAGGGGTAAAAAGTTTATTCAAAGAAAAAATATCAAAAAACTTTCCAAACCTAGAGAAAAATATAAATATGTAAGTACAAAATGGTCAAAGACCAAATAGGTTGAACCTGACTAAGACTATCCCAAGGCATGTAATAATCAAACTCTCAAAGGTCAAGGGCAAATAGAGGACCCTCAAAGCAGCAAGAGAAAAGAAGCGAATAACATATAAAGGAACATATATTCATTGGCAGCAAACTTATTAGCAAAATCCTGCAAGCCAGGAGCACGTGGGATCATGCATTCAAAGTGCTGATGGAAAAAAAACAGTCAACTGAGAATAAGGTACCCAGCAAAGCTACCTTTCACACACCAAGAAGAGAAAAAGATGTTCCCAGACAAGCAAAAGCAGAGGGAATTAAAAAATTAACACCAAACATTATCAAACATGCAAAACAATTGAATAGGAAGGAACCCTTCCAAACTCATTCTATGAGGACAACATAACCCAAATACCAAAGCCAGACACAGATACTACATGAAAAAAACAAATAAATAAATAACAGACCAGTATTCCTGATGGATATTGATGCAAAAATCATCAATAAAATATTAGCTAACCAAATCCAACAGAATATTAAAAGGATTATACAACTTGACCAAGTGGGATTTGTTCCTGGAATTCAACGATGGTTCAACATATAAAAATCAATCAACGTAATACAACACATTAACAAAATGAGGAATAAACCCACACGATTGTCTCAATTCATTAAAAGAATTAACAATTCAACACCCTTTCATGATAAAAGTACTAAAAATATATATCTAGAAATTACTTAAATATAAATAAAGGCCATGTATGAAAAGCCCACAGCTAACATCATACTAAACAGTGAAAGACTGAGAGCATTTACTCTAACATCAAGAACAAGGCAAGGATGCCCACTCTTATAAATTCTGTTGAGCATTGTACTAGAAGTCTTAGCCAAAGTATTGGGTAAGAAAAAATAAATAAAAAGCATTCAAATTGGAAAGAAAGAAGTAAAATTGTCTATGTTCACAGGTGACATAATCTTATATGTAGAAAATCATTAAAACTCTACACTAGTGCACAAAAAAAAAACCCTGTTAGAACAAATGCACTAATTCAGCAGGAATGCAGGATACAAAACGAACATGCAAAAATCAGTTGCATTTCTACACACTAACAATGAGCAATTTAAGAAAGAAATTTTGAAAACAATCAAATTTATAATAGCATAAAAAAGAAGACAATACTTAGGAATAAACTTAACCAAATAGAGATGAAAGACATACACTAAAAACTACAAAAAAGTGCAGAAAGAAATTAAAGACCTAAATAAATGGAAAGATATTCCATGCTCATGGAATGAAAGACATTATTAGAATGTTGATACTACCCAAAAAGATGTACAGATTTAATGCAATGCCTAACAAAATAGCAATGGCATTTTTTATAAAAATATTAAAAAATCCTAACATTCATATGGAATCTCAAGAGACCCCAAATAAATAAAACAATCTTGAAAAGAAGAACAAAGTTGGAGGCCTCACAACTCCTGATTTCAAAGTTCATTACAAAAGCCTTCAGTAACAAGACAGGGTAGTTCTGGCATGGAAACAGACATATAGACCAATAAAACAAACCAGAAGTAACTTCTCATGTATATGCAAATGATCTGCAACAGGGTGCCAAGACCACACAATGGGCAAAGAACAGTCTCTTCAACACGAGGTGTTGAGAAAATTGAATATCCACATACAAAAAAATGAAGTTGGACCCTTACCTCACACCATATACAAAAATTAACTCAAAGTGGATTAAAGATCTAAATGTAAGAGCTAATACTATAAAACTTCTAGAAGATAAAATGAAGGAAAATCTTCATGACACTTAAGTTGGCAATCATTTCTTTGATATGACACCAAAAACACAAGCAACAAAAGCAAAAGTAGACAAATGGGTCTACATCAAACTTAAACACTTCTGCACATCAAAGGAAACAATGGACAGAATGAAAAGACAACCAACAGAACAGGGGAAAATATTTGTGAATCGTGTATCTGATAAGGGGCTATTATTCAGAATACATAAAGAACCCTTACAACTCAACAACAACAACAACAACAAAAACCCAATAAAAAATGGGCAAAGAACTTGAATAGACAATTCTCCAAAGAAGATGTACAAATGGCCTATAAGCATATGAAAAGATGATCAACATCATTAATCATTAGAGAAACACAAATAAAGCCTATGAGATATCACCTCAGACAATATGAGAAAGATACATATTATTATAGCCAATATGAGAAAAACACAAAATAACTAGTTTGAAGGGGATGTGGAGAAATTGCTGGCTTTATGCACTGCCGGTGGCAATAGTAATGTTGCATTCCCTATGGAAAACAGTATAGAGGTCCCTCAAAAAATTAAAAGTAGAATTGTCATATGATCTAGCACCTGAGTTATTTCTACAACCATGTTCATTGGAGCATTATTCACCACAGACAAGAAGTGGAAGCAACCCAAATATCTATCAACAGATGAACAGATAAACAAACTGTAGTATAAACAATGAGATATGGGATATTATTTAGCTTTTTTAAAAAGAAGGAAATGCTATGACATGCTACAACATAGATGAATCTTGAGGACTTTATGTTAAGTGAAATAAGCAAGTCTCAAAAGATAAAACAGACCCCATTTATATGAGGTATTTAAAGTAGTCAAACTCTTAAAAATCAAATGGTGTTGCTGGGAACCGGGGTTGGGAAAAAGGAAATAAATTGTCATTGTTCAATAAATATAGAGTTTCAGTTTCACAAAAGGAAAAAGTTCTAAAGTCTGTTGCGCGACAATGTAAATATAGTGCGCTTAAGGGTGGTTATGATGGTAAATTTTATGTTATGTATTTGTGGCACAATTTAAAAGGAAAAAAATTAATGCATTAATAAACTAATCATGAAATTTTAATTTCAATAGAAATGTGGAAAACTACCACATTTTAATGAGAGGCTAAGAAATGGTTTTGAATAGAGTAACAAATCATGCTCCAAAATAACAGCAGTTAACTATAAATAGTAGCTATCAGTCAGTTTGTTTACACGCTATATCCAATACAATTCCAGTTCTGGTGGAACTGCACAAAGTGATCCTAATTTTCACTCAGAAAAATTGCTTGGTAATAGAACACAAAACAATGTATTGGAGAAGAATTAACTACAGTATTAAAATATAAAAAATAGTAATTTACAGTATGGTACTGAATTTACTAGAATAAACAAAACAAAACAAAACAATCCAAAATAGGTGGTCAAAAAACAAATTTAAGTATCAGTAAGAACAACTGTCAGGCCCTTTATTTCTTTTTTTTTCATTTTTTCCTTTTCTTTTTTTTAAATACTTTTTTTCTTTTTTATTTTTCAAGGGGGGGACATCTTTTAATAAACCAAAATTCAATTCATTTTACATAACTAACATCAAAATAAATTCCTCAAGGGTAAAAGCTGCATATGTTCCAGTTTCCGATCTTGGGCTACCTATTTTGGAGTTCAAGCTCCTCTCTTCTTCTCTCCAGTCCGTTCCTTTTACAATTTGGGTACACATCAATCCTACCCACTAGAGTAAGTCCTATTTAGGGTAGCAACTGTGTCTAATTAATCTTCACACACCCTTCAGCACAGAGCACTTTTCTCTCTGTACACACATGCATACTGTTGATTGTTTTTCTAACTTGCAGATCTTGCCTCCATTCTATATGACACTCAGTGACCCCAACTCAATCAATGAATCCCTGCTGCTGCACCCTCTACAGCATACTGCATGGAGATCTTTCTGTGAAAAGCAGCTCATTACAAAAACATTCCACACCTGAAATTCAGAATCTGTTCTTGGGATGTTAATATTTGCAACAATCTTTGAAACCATTAAGCATATACACGTTTAGCTTCTGGTCAACACCCCCCTGCCACAAGCGCAACCACCCCAGTGATTACCACCAGGCTGCCACAGGAAGCACCCCAGGCTCTCCTGAGCCAGGGCAGTGGGGGACCTCGGGCCTCAGTCATGCCCCCCAACACAGCAACCAGCCCAGAGATGACCACCAAGCTGCTGCAGGAAGGGCTCTGGTTTCCTGAGCTGGGGAGGTGGGAGGCAAGGGCTTTGGCCACACCCCCCTGACATCTGCACCCAGCCCAGCAATGACCAAGCCACCACTGGAAGCCTCTCAGTCTCCCCTGTGGAAATGTGGGGGTGCCACAGGCCTCAATCCCGCCCCTCCTCCTTCCTCCTCCTTCCATCACATTTTCTTCCCCTTTCCCCTCTCCCCCTGCCTCCCAACTGCTCTGCAACAACAACATAGAATGTAAAAAAGTAATATTAATAAAATAAAATTTTTAAAAAGCATATACACATTTATGATTTTATAATGTAATTACAATAAATTGTCAATTAATTTGATCTGTGACTGTCTATGAGAAAAACATAATTCCATAGACTGCAAACCAAGTAAATGGGCAAGTGAGAAAATGTAGTTTCCTCATCCCCATTTAAAAGAAAAAGTCCCTAGAAAAATTTCAAGCAGCATGACATAAAAACAAATGCACAAACACTGCTACCAACTCATTGCACTGAACAAACTGAAGGATCTGTTTTCTTTCTGGTCTATTTCCCAGAAGCAAAGGGCTTTTCCCTGTTTTCACTTTCAATCCTATGTGCACAAAATAAAAATTGCTTCAAGTTATTCCAAATTGACACCAGAAACCCTCTACTCACCAAAAAACAAACAAACAAACAAAAAACAAAGACAAACCTTGAGGAGGCCTGATACTTCCCATTTATAAGAGGACTTAGCAGACTTCCACGTTATGAGGACTAAAGGGGGGACATACAATACAAGAAAGTTTCAATGCACTTTGGGAGAATACAGAGCTATGAATGAACTTAATTTGACCTTCTTTTAAAACACTGAGTCATCATTTGAGGAAATCCCAAATCAAGAAATTTTCAGGGCCTTGTGGCCTGATAAACTGCTACTAAAAAGCCATTAAACATCTTTAAAGTATATTTACAGGTCTGAAAAAGCAGATAATAATGCCTACATCATAAGCATGTATGGAAGAATGAATTTAATTAATAACACCTGTAAAGAATTTAGCATGATCACTGCCACAAAGCAGACACCAAAAGCATTTCACTTCCTGTTACAACACTGATTTGGGCTTCATCACCTCAAGGAAGCATATGTTCTATGAGATTAAAATGTGGTGAAAATAATACATGACTATATACTCTTTTTCGGTAGTAATCAGAAATTGTCTATTAAAACAACACGTCACTTTCCACCTGTCAGTTGATCTAAGACTGAACAACATGATTCCACCTGTTGCAGAAGATGTGAAAGGCTGGATAAACACCTGGAGATGTGGGAGGGGTGGCAAATATTCTAAAAGCAAATTTCATAATATGTGTCAAAAATTTAAGAGCATAACCTTAACTAACATGTTTACTTCCACAGTTTTGATGAATTCAACCAACAAATACTTATTGAAGGCTGATTGTGTGTCAGGCACTGTTTTGAGGTACGAAAATTAAACAGAAAGAGATGAAAAACTCTGCCTTAATGGAGACAACAATGAAGGCTTATTATGTGTCCGACACTGTTTTGAGATGCTAAGAAGTAAAGTGAGAAAAAGACAAAAATTTCTCCCTTCATGGACATAACATTCTAGCAAGAAATAAATAAAAATGTAAAATATACAAAATGTCAAATGACCACAACTTCTATATAGAAAAGTGAAGCAGGGATAAGGGAGAGCAAGAGCTGGCAATTTACAATAGAGCAGTTTGACACTGGGGATCAGAAATAGCATCAATAAAGTGGCATTTCAACAAAGCTCAAAAGTAGTGCAAAGGTAGGTCGCCTGGATATCTGGGTAAATGGCAGAAGTACAAAGTGCGAAGGCTGTAAGGCAAATCCATGCCCAGCACTTTTGAGAGTGACCTGGAGAGGGCAGTTACAGGGTGGGGAACACCAATCCCATAGCCCCTATAGTCTGCGAGGACGTGGGCTTTACACATCCTAAAGGAAAACACAATCATTCTGAGTAAGTTCAGACCTCCTTTGAACTGTTCATCTCAGCCAAAGCTTGGATCGGAGGTGAGACTGAGAAGCTGTCAGTGCATCAGATGCATCTGATACTGTCCAACACGTCACCACTCTGATCTCTGTGCCCTGCATTCAGCTGAAGCCATTGCCAAGTCTTCAAATTAGTGACCTGCTGCTATTCCATAAGAGACTTGGTACACAGGAGGTAGTGGTACATGCCATAGACGTTGCTCGTGCAACTTCTCCAAGACTGTTATTGATATTCCTCATCTCACTCCTCCACCATCTATTCTAAATTTTTCTCCCTCATCATAGCCAAAAGTAGACATCCTGCTGAAACTATTTACTTATTTATTTTGTGGGGCATGGGGTGGGGGGACAGCTGACCAGTATGGGGCTCCAAACTCTTGACCTTGGTGTTACAACCTCTTAAACTATTAAAAAATATTTGAGTTCTGTGCTTTAAGCACTCTTTCTACAAGACTAGCCCAGTCCCGAAAAAATGTAACTTGAGGGCCGGCCCGTGGCTCACTCGGGAGAGTGCGGTGCTGATAACACCAAGGCCCCGGGTTCGGATCCCATATACGGATGGCCGGTTCGCTCACTGGCTGAGTGTGGTGCTGACAACACCAAGTCAAGGGTTAAGATCCCCTTACCGGTCATCTTTTAAAAAAAAAAAAAAAAGAAAGAAAAAATGTAACTTGAAACTAAAGCATTCAGCAATTTTATATAATTTTATGTCTTTTTAAAAAGCTGAAGTAGAAAGTATAAATTTATAGATCTTGTGATAGTAACTTGCTTACAATTTCTCGTTCTCTTTCTTTATTCCTGTGGTTTCAAGTCGACAGCTGGTGTGATTTCTTTATTCCAATACAGCTTTGCTCAGATCTACCTTCTCTGTGCTGTTTCTTTTAAGTTTATTGCACGTCTATATGTTATATGCCCTGTAATACAATCATATACATACTGTTTTATACACTTTTTTTTAATGAGTTCAGAGGAGAAAGGAAAAGACATATGCATTCATGCTGTCTTTTATGATTACACAATATCCTTACTGTTGCTCTTTATCTTTCTAGTTGGATTTGTATGACCCTCTGGGGTCATTTGCTTTTGGCCTGAAAAGGTTCTTTTAGTATTTCTTGTAAATCATACCTGCTAGCAATAAATTTTCAAGTCTCTATGCTTGAACGTCCTCACACGCTGCTTCAAATCAAGTCAGTTCTTTTGGGGAGAGCTTCAGAAACTCTCAGTTTTTATGGACTGTGTCTCTCCTGCCTAACATCTCTGAGCCACTGCTCCTTCCACTGGGCAGGGTTGATAGCCTCTGGTCTTCCCCACTTGCTTCTACCAGTGTTGAATTTCCGCTCTACAAGTGAACCAAAGAGAGGGTCATTAGACCAGGTATTCTCAGCCTGCCATCCTTGAGCTAGAGCCTCAGCTCTTTGAGTGGGACTGGGTAGAGGTTGGGAGCCCCAGAATTCTGGTCACACTCACCAGAAATTTAGTCTTTACAAGTTGGTGTTGTGGGGAATGAGAAATGCTGGTGGCCTGCCCCTCCTGATGGGATATCATATCCCAGCTTGGAAGGTGAGGCAAGAGGAAGCCCTGTCCTGTGGCCATACCCACCATTAGGGGGGCTTTGTCAAACTGAACTGGAGATGATGAGGAAGTGGGTCATAGCTCTAGTGCCACAGACTCTTGCTATTCTTACTAGAGTTGTAGGAGATCTTCATGAATAACTAGTTTACGAGTCTGCAACACATGTATGATAAATGGATCCCCCCGGACTGTGTACTAGGTACTAAGTGCCAGGGGCTGGGTGTTCATGAGTGTTTAAAACATGCCCTTTCCCTCACTTACTGCATCTCTATGAGAATAGCAAGCTCCATTTTGAGTGTGTTTGTTATTTGAGGAAATGAGACCCCCAAAATAATATGATGCTTCCTCATTCTAGGATGCTCAAACTGACCCTCAATCTTGAGAAACATTCCATTATATTCAACATTTATGGGACATTTTCTTAAACAGCAAATGCCTGCTAAGACCTAATCTTACTAAACACTTTGGAGGTTCTTAATTGAGAAATTGTGTCAAACCGTCCCAATAGCCCAGTTCCAGGAATTGTTTTTATAGCTGTTGAGTCACTACCAAGGACCAAGAACTTTCAGTTTCATATTAGTCTAAATCCATTACAGACATTGCTTTTCATCTAACGTTAGTCACTGAAGAACATCCAGGAAAACCCCCAGCATGGCAGGAGGGAAATAAAAGTCCAACAATCCAGTGAGAGACAGATAAGTGACAGAACCTACTCCAGCTCAACTGAGGAGAAAAAGAACAGGTAAGAACTCTTCCTACTTCTCATCAAAGCAACTTTCTTTCCAGCTCTGAAGAACTTTTGCTCAGGGACAGGTAACCTATAAGATTGGAGCAGAAATGGGAAGAGATTTATTAGGGTATGGTAGTTTTTTTAAACATAACTAGAACCAAGACAGGTTCTCTCAGCTGAGCCAGCGATGGGACCCAAGGTCAGAAGAAACCCTGGTGTTATAGGATTGTTAGTTACAGGGGCAGCATGTCCCATAGTGCCACTACCGTGCTTAGTCTGGATTCGGCAGCCGCGTAATTGGGGCAAGTGGGGCTAAACTGAAAGTTTGAAATGCATGAAGACTGTCTTTCTCTTTGTTCACATTGTCTGTATTAATCACGGACACAATTAAGTTACCATTGTCAATGATGGAGCTAGATTGATACTGCTCCTGCTGCTACTGAGAAATTGAAAGGGCTACAAATGGGTTATTTTCATGAGAAGGAAATAACAGTAAATGACATGTGTGGAAAACAGCCCACTGACACTGTTTAAGACAAAGGACAAACCGAAACCCAGAGTGAAAGACAGAAGATTCATGAAAGCAGCATACTTTTAAGTCATGTATTTGTTTCAAAAGTGGATTTCTTCCTTTAGAAATAGCCCAGACTCACTAATTTCTTAGAACCCACTCACTATGTACCCTTCCTAGTTGAATTCTGCTCCACTGCTTTACCTTCCTCCTTAAACAGCTTCCTGTAACTGCAACACTATAGGCTTTGTTTAGCCTGACCTCCCCATGCCCTCAGACAACTGTGATCCACCTTCTGGAAACTCCTCCCTTGAATTCCTTGGCACTGCACCAGGCTCATGCATCACCTTCTTGTGTAACATTTCTCTCGCCCTCCCTTTCAGCTCCTATTCTTCTCTTCCTCCACTCTCTTCCTGCTCTTCATATTTATCCTTCTCCTCCTCTACCAAAAAGAAAAACAGAACAAAACAGAGAACATAAGAGTGTATCACTGGAAATATAGATATTCTCTTTGAACAACTTCCTATCTAGTTCTCTTAATCAGTCTTTTTTATCAATGTACAGTGTTGGCAATTGTGCACTTCTACCTGCTCTCAGTTGGAAGCTAATTTTTTGTGAAGAAAATGAAGCTTAAGTCCCAGGGCCCTTCTCTTGCACAGTCCCCTTCCACAGCCTTGCCATGTGTCTCACGTGATCACATAGTGTTATAAAATTTACAAAGTTATGTTGATTTCACTTCCAGGAAGGCAATGTGAGGAGTTCCCTGGATCCTCCCTCCAGTGAAATAAACATAACTAGTTGGGGGTTGGGGGGAGGAAAAAAAAATCCCTGGAAACTGTCCTAATGGCATACATCAACAAAGAAACATTTACTCATAAGGGTCTTCATTCAGTGTAAAAATTAATAAACGGATAAATCAATACTAAATTGCTTACATATAGCCAGGATGGAAAATAATGCTCTAAACCTTATTCTGCTTTCCATTGATGTCTAATGTAGAATTTTTAATAAGAATCTAAAAGGAAAGTTTTCCATGATAAATTAAATGGAAGTTCTAGGTCATGAGAGTAGTTGAATGTTGATAAGTCACTGTCATATGCACTTATTTTAATGTACTACTTTGATAATACTTCCCCAACCTTCTACAATGATATGGATTTTCCCTCATCTGTCTCACTGATGCATACAAAACTTTTGATTATGACTCTCCTTTCTGAATACAAAAGACTGGAAATTCTCATTTATTTCACCTCTTCCCTTGCAGACAAAGTAACAACCTGAACATGACCTCAGAGGCCCACATGCCAGGCCCTGTGTGCCTCATTGAGAACACAACAGGGCAACTGATGGTTAATCCGGAAGCTTTGAAGATCCTGTCTGCCGTGACGCAGCCTGTGGTGGTGGTGGCTATTGTGGGCCTCTACCGAACAGGCAAGTCCTACCTGATGAACAAGCTGGCTGGTCAGAAAAAGGGTGAGTGCCCAGCAAAGCTCTGCCGAGTCCCTTATGTCCATGCACAGTGTCAGCATCCTGCGTGGGGTGTGAGGGGAGAAAGTCAGAGATGGGGATGAATACTGAAAGCTAACTTGCCACTCACAGTTGGGCTCCTTATCTTTACTCTGTTCTAGGGGATAAGAGTCAGCTCATTAACTCTTCCCACTATGCCTTAGTTTTCCCTTTCAAAAGCATAAATTATTTCTTTCCTAGAAGGTGTAAGGCAGTAATTAAAATAATTAATGTACATAATAATAAACTTAATAAGCTATAATATATTCATTAATATGTTCATGTAGTAACAACAAGTTTCCACTGATCCTAAAGGTTAAAACAATGTTTCAATCTGTGTTAGATATTCTTTATTTTTATTGCTGTAAAATATACCTGAAAAACTTTTATCATTGTAACCATTTTTAAATGTACAGTTCTGTGGCATTAAGTAAGTTCATATTGTTGTGCAACCATCACCACCTTCCATCCCCAGAACTTTGTCATCTTCCCCAACAGACTCTGTGCCGCAAAACAAAAGCTTTTGCCCTTTTCCAATCACCATTCTGCTTTGTCTCTATGAATCTGATCACTCTCAGAACTTCATCAGATAAGGGGAATCATACACTATTTGTCCTTTCTGTGACTGTCTTATTTCACTTAGCACAATGTCTTCAAGGTTCATCAACATTCTAGCATGCGTCAAAACTCATTTTTTTAAAGGCTGAATAATCGTATGTGTATATACCCATTGTTTATCTGTTCTTCTCTCCATGGACACTTGGGTTCCTTCCATCTTTTGGCTATTACAAATAATGCTCATATGAATATGCCTGCTTTCATTTCGTTTAGGTAGATACCCAGAAGTGGAATTGCTGGCCTATATGCTAATTCTATGTTTAATTTTTTAAGAAATCAGTGACTGTACCATTTTACATTACCATCAGAAATGCACAAGTGTTCTAATTCCTCCACATTCTCAGTAACATTTTTATTTTCTGTTCTTTTTTTATTTTTTCTATAGTGGCCATCCCAACATGTATAAAGTATATCTCATCATGGTTTTGATTTGGATTCCCCTAATGCCTGGTGATGTTGAGCATGTTTTTATGTGCCTATTGGCCATTTGTGTATCTTCTTTGGAGAAATGTCTATTCAAGTCCTTTGCTCATTTTTTAATCTGTTTGGTTGATTGGTTGTCTGTGATGTATTGTAGGAATTTTTCATATATTCTGGATATCAGTACCCTATCAGGTACATGTCTAGCAAATATTTTCTCCAATTCCATGTATTGCCTTTTTACTCTGCCAACAGTGTCTTTTGATACACAAAAGTGCTTGATTTTGATCAACTCCAACTTATGAATTTTTTCTTTTATCATCTATGCTTTTGGTGTCATAGCTAATAAATCACTGCCATATTCAATATCATGAAGCTTTCCCCCCATGTTTTCTCCTATGAATTTAATAGTTGTAGCTTTAAAGTTTAGGTCTTTGATCCATTTCAAGTTTATTTCTGTATGGTATAAGGCAACAGACCAACTTCTTTTTTCTTGTAGTGGATAATCAGTTTTCCCAACATCATTTGTTGAAGACACTCTCCTTTCTTCTTTGAATGATCTTGGCACCCTTATTTGAAATCATATATTTGAGTGTTTGTTTCTGGGTTCTCTATTCTATTCCATTGGCCTACAAGTTAGTCTTTAGGCCAGCACCACACTGTTTTGGTTACCATGGTTTTATAGTAAGTTTCAGAACTCAAGTAGTGTGAGACATCTAACTTTGTTCTTCCTTTCTAAGATTCTTTTGGCTACTTGGGGATCTCTCGAAATTTCATATAAAAATTATAGGGAATTTTTCTATTTCTACAAAAAAAAAGGCATTGGAATTTCATACGGATTGAATTGAATGTGTTTATCACTCTGGGTGGTTGTGACATCTTAAGAATATTAAGTCTTCCAAGCCATAAACATAAAATAGGATGTCTTTGTATTGTGTATTCCTTAATTTCCTTCAGTAATGTTTTGTGGTTTTCACTACACAAATCTTTTACCTCCTTGGTTAAATTTATTTCTAAGTAGTTTACTCTTTTGATGCTATTGTAGAGGGATTGTTTTCTTCATTTCCTTTTCATATTGTTCTTTGTGTGTATTCTTCATGTGTAGAAACGCAACTGATTTCTGCATGTTGATTTTCTATGCTGCATCTTTGCTGAATTCATTTATTAGTAACAGGTTTTTTTTGTGGAATATTTAAGGTTTTCTACATATAAGATCATGTCGCCTGTGAATAAGATAATTTTACTTCTTCCTTTCCTTCTATTTCTTTTTCTTGCCTAATTACTCTGAATTGGACTTCCACTACTATGTTGAACAGAAGTGGCAATAGTGAGCATCATGTTCTTGATCCTGATCTTAGAGGAAAAGTTGTCAGTCTTTCACCATTGAGTGTGATGTTGGCTGTGGGTTTTTCATATATGGCCTTTATTATGTTGAGGTAGTTTTCTTCTATTTCTAGTTTGTTGATTGTTTTTATCACAAAAGTGTGTTAAATTTTTTCATCTATTAGGTGTCCTAATTTCTCTATTTCTTTGATTGTAAGTAAGATGAGTAGTGGTTGTGGTTTCGGTTATCTCTCCTAACTTCGATTATGCTAACTTTTATCTCAATTTCCAGAACTGCCTGCTATTAATACTCCATCCCCTCTTACCCCACTCACCCTTGCAGGCTTCTCTCTGGGCTCCACAGTGCAGTCTCACACCAGGGGAATCTGGATGTGGTGTGTGCCTCATCCCAAGAAGCCAGAACGCACCCTAGTTCTGCTTGACACTGAGGGCCTGGGTGATGTAGAGAAGGTAAGGAAGGAGGATTCAATTTTAGAATAAGCCCCTCATCTCTGAATATTCTCTACATTATTTAGTTTTTCCTTAAATAAGAATTTGCACTTAACCATAATGTGTCTTTTCACTTCTGTTTCCTGTCATGAGACTAAGTTCAGCAATAAGAGGTGAGGAAAATATCCAAAAGACAGAATCCTAGCAGAGGAACATGGTGGTCAGTAGACAGTATTCTTACAACAGGCTGTAAGCTAAGTGAATTAATCAGATGCGTAGAGGTAGCACAAATAAACTCAATGTCATCAGTCATATCCCACAGAGAACTTTAATTATGGATTTGGGTTCTGAAGCCCTATGACTTTGTGTTTAAATTTAAACTCAGTCACTAAGTCAGTGACTGCAGCAGATTACTAGACTATTTTTAGACTCAGCTTTCTGAACTGTATAATGGATGTAACAGGTCTATATCTCCGTCATAGTACTATTTAGAATATTTAATAAGATAAATAATTTAAGTGCCCAGTGCTTAATAATTGCTCAAAATAGCTACGAGTATTATTAATCTTATATAAGTCAACTTTGAAGGTCACATTTAGACTTGGGTAGAAATAGCCAAGGAAGTTCCTCTGCACCATAAACAGCTTCTTCCTCCTCAGAACAGACATGAAAATTACTTCCTTGATTCAAGTATATACAGAAATTATTACATCCAAAGAGTTGTTTTCAGGCATCAGTTGAGATTCTGCTTTTAAAAAAAAAGAAGGGAAATGTTTTAACTGAATTTGTACTTCCAGGGTGACAACCAGAATGACTCCTGGATCTTTGCCCTGACAATTCTTTTGAGCAGCACCTTTGTGTACAATAGCATGGGAACCATCAACCAGCAGGCCATGGACCAATTGCAGTATCCTTGTTGTGGTCCAGAACAGCACCAAAGTCATAGGGGAGACCAGTATTAATAAACCAGCTACCCGTGAATCCTGGGGAATCCAGCACAAAAAGAGAAAACAGAAAAAATAATTCAATACAGGGAAAAGATTACGTGTACCTACTGAAGAATTGACACTTAGGTTAAGAACAAAGGCAAAATGAAAGGTTGGGAATATGTGGAACTAAGATGGATGGGAGGGCCCTGTTCATTGTATCAGTTTTCCTTAGTTAGCTGCTTAGCTATGTGACAGAGCTGACAGATCGAATCAGAGCAAATTCCTCACCTGATGTGGATGATTGTGAGGATTCAGCTGAGTTTGTGAGCTTCTTTCCAGACTTTGTGTGGACACTCAGAGATTTTTCTCTGAACCTGGAAGCAGATGGACAAACCATCACAGCAGATGACTACCTGGAGAATTCACTCAAGCTAAAGCAAGGTAACAGAGACTTACAGTTGGTAAATGGGGATGAAAAAATATTAGAAATTATCATTTTTGAGTGTTCTATTTATAGTATTCTTACATTTACAGTGTTCTATTTCTTCCACCTGGCTATTCCTAGGAATTAATTTTTGTTTAACATCTGAGTTAATAGATTTGCTTTTAAATTATATTCTCCCTTGTTCGAAGAGCAAGTTTCTTTTTCTTTCACCTTTCCCTATTCTGTGATTAGGTTAATTTTATCTCCCTACTTAGGGTTTCTGATTGTGTCTTAGCCACAGAATATGTAGTATGAAGGGCTGGGTGGGGGACACGGGGAATAATGGCAATTAGTGGTAATGGGAATACTGATAGTATTGATCTGATCATATCTTGGACACAGGTGGGGACAGTCAACTTTGTACAACATGACTATGCATAATCAATATAAAATTTTTTTTAAAAAATGAAGTAAAATTGATGTTTATTTGAAGAAAATAGATTAAAACAGTATACCAGTCCAAGTGTTTGCAAACTATAGCCCACAGACAATGATGGCCAGCCTACCAGCTGTCCTTGTAATTAAAGTTTTACTGGAATAATGCTATGCTCATTCATTTACATATTGTCTATGGCTGCTTTCATACTACAGTAACAGAGTTTGAGTACTTAGGAAGGAGACCACCTGGTCTGCAAAACTTAAAATATTTACTATTTGGCCCTTTACAGAAAAAGTTTTCAAACTCTTATATTAGGCAAATTCCTTTTTAAATTTTTTTTGGCAGCTGGCCAGTACAGCGATCAAACCCTTGACCTTGGTGTCATCAGTATCACAATCTAAACAACTGAGCTAACTGGCCAGCCCCAAATCCCTTTTTATCTTCCTCCAGGTACCAGTCAAAAAGTAAAAAACTTTAATCTGCCCCGACTCTGTATCCGGAAGTTCTTTCCAAAGAAGAAATGCTTCATCTTCTGTCAGCCCGCTCACTGGAAGAAGGTTACCCAGCTTGAGATACTACATGATAATGATCTGGACTCTGAATTTGTGAAACAAGTTGCAACCTTCTGTTCCTACATCTTTAGCAATTCCAAGACTAAAACTCTGCCTGGAGGCATCAAGGTTAATGGACCACGTGAGTCCCCTTCCTAGTCTTTTTACTGGTTGTTAACATTAAATGACCATGGAATAACATCCACCTGAAAGAAAGTGAGCCAAGATGCCAGGTACCGTTCAAGCTTTATTAAAAGAAAAGAATCTGCCGGGCTGCACCTAAAGTCAGGGGAAGCCCGGGGCTGCCCTGAAAATGGAGGGCAGCACTAGATGTGGGGGGTAGGAGAGCTTATATGGACTGATACAATCGAGGAGGGGCATTATGCTAATGTGGATCGTGGTGGAGAACTGTGTCCTTGTGGAAGCAAAAGTTGTTTCTGTTCAAGTCAGGAGGCTTCTCGTAAAGGGAAGCAGAGAGGGGCTTGGTGCTGGAGTGGAAGGGGAGGCCAGTGGCTATTTTGTGCTTATTATGTGCATAATGGTGCCAATCACATCCAAAATCCATCACCATTTAGGGTCAGCTTTAAAAAATGTAAATCTACCACTATTATTGTGTTAAATTCTAGATGGCACCAGCATTTCTACTAGATTTTTTTAGTCAAATTTTCTGGTGGGAAAACATAGGAAAGGCCAAAGGAAAAAGGTTCTATCACTTAAAATCGCCCTGGAGAACTGGACCTGCACTATTCAATACAATAGCCACTAGACAAGTGTGGTTATTTAAATGTAAATGTAAACTAATTAAAATGAAAGAAAATTAAATATTCAGACCACATGGCTATATTTTAAGAGTTCAATCTAAATGTGGCCAGAGGCTGCCATACTGGATAGCACATATAGAACATTTCCATCATCACAGAAAGTTCTCTTGGACAGTGCTGTAATAGAATAAGCCAAAGGGAGGACTCTTCTAGATTAGGGTAGCATGAATTGCTTCATAAATATTGATCAAGGGCTTACCATGGCCATAGTACAGAGGACTGATGATACAGATGTACATGAGAGAGGTATAGTTTCTGTCCTAAAGGTGCTTGGGGCTCAAATAGATGTAAACATTCAATAAACACAGGCTTACCTTACTTAGAACAGGGATTCTCAACCTTTAGTGTACATACATATCACCAGGGATCTTGCCAAAGAGGAGGATCTAATTCCATTGACCTAGGGCATAGGCTGAGTCTGCATCTCCAGCAAGCTTCCAGGTGATGCTGAGCACATTGATGCTTGAGGCAAATAGCTATTAATAGACATTCTCAGAATTACACAAAAGAGAGACTCTTCACTCCACCTATAACAAACATCATTATTTGTTCCATTTGTAGGTCTGGAGAGCCTGGTGCTGACCTATGTCAATGCCATCAGCAGTGGGGAGCTGCCCTGCATGGATAACGCAGTCCTGTCCTTGGCCCAGACAGAGAATTCAGCTGCAGTACAAAAGGCCATTGCCCACTATGACCAGCAGATGAGCCAGAAGGTGCAGCTGCCCACAGACACCCTCCAGGAGCTGCTGGACCTGCACAGGGCCAGTGAGAGAGAGGCCATTGAAATCTTCATCAGGAGCTCCTTCAAAGATGTGGACCATTTATTTCAAAAGAAATTGGCGGTAATTTCTCTTTCAAGTTTACATAGATTAGTATCATGGAAGGCAGTGTACTAGTAGGAAATGAAATGAGTATTCATTTTGATAGAAGCAATTCTTATTAGCCCTCTGTATGGTGACAACTACCTACTTATAATCATAATAATCAGAAGAACCAATTTTACTATTATAAACTCAAAGTTTTAAAATATTTTTCTTTCATAAGTAAACCAAGTCTTCCCTTAAATTAAATACATATAACCAATGATCAGATCTTCTAATCAAACTGCATGCCCACTGTTTTCAGGTGGATTTGATATTCTAGTCAAAAGCAAAGAAAACTTTAGTCTTAGTTATCTTGAGCAGGTTTATGCTGAGCAGGTATATTCCATACGCAATCAATGGTCCAATGTGAAAAAACAGAAGTTTGCCTTTAAAGATGTGGCATAAACTAGCAATCTACTCCGAACTTCACCTCCAAGGAGAAAGGGACTTCAATAGAAAGCAGGGATCAGAAGGAAGGATATGGTCCTGCTGAGGTAACTTTAAGTTTTTCTAGGGGTCATAGAATTTTTTTTGAGAAGAATTTCCAGAAATTCTGACATCAAACTAATGTCTTTTCCCTGTTATTATTATTTTTTTTTTTTACTTCCTATTTTTACATTAAAGGCCCAGCTAGAAAAAAAGCGAGAAGACTTTTACAAACAGAATCTGGAAGCATCATCAGATCGTTGCTCAGCTGTACTTAAGGATATTTTTGGTCCTCTAGAAGAAGATGTGAGGCAGGGGATTTATTCTAAACCAGGGGGCTATTATCTCCTTATTCAGAAGATACGAGACTTGAAGAACAAGTATCTTCAGGAACCGAGGAAGGGGATACAGGTAACCAAGGTTTATCTGTTGGTTATGGGAAGCTCCTGATGTGCCACTTTGAAACACCGATGTTACCAAGCATCATTGCACATGGATATGGCTTATTATCTACATAGCACTTGCTCTTTCATTCAATAAACACGTACAGGGAGCCTGTTATACTAGACATGCCCTAGGTGCTCATCAAAACAGTGCAATCAGTTAACAATTGAGTAATGAATTGAATTATCAGATTAATGGGCAACTTTTTATTGTCATCCACTATTATAGCTAGATTTTTTGTTGTTGTTGTAAGGGATGGAAATCCAATGATGGTTACTTAAATAAAAATGGTAATTCATTAGTTTAGGCTTCAAGCTGGCTATAAAGGATAGCTCTATCCAAGATTTCAAATAATGTCATCATTTCTCCCTTTTCCATTGCCTCCCCACCCTCACAATTCCCTCTCTCCCTTCCTCCCTCTCATTGCTCTCATTGATGGCTTCGTTCTCCAGCAAGCTCATCCCATATGGAACCGCAGCATGAACATCTCCAAACTTAGAGCACTCAATCTGAAAAGGACGGAGAATCTCTTTTTCCCAGTACCTATATTAACCTCCTAAAAAGAACTCTGCTAAGTGGGATATTCTGATCGGCCAGCCTGGAGCATCTGCCCACCCCTAAGACAGGAAACTTGACCACCAGGCATACCATGGCCAAAAGGAGGAATTCCTAGAGGAAAAGATGGTGGACAAAAAAGCAGGAACAAATGTTTATAGCCATTACCTACTGCTAACTGTGTTCTCTGGGTCCTAAGGCTGAAGAGATTCTGCAGACATATTTGAGGTCCAAGGAGTCTGTGACTGACGCAATTCTTCAGACAGACCAGACTCTCACAGAAAAGGAAAAGGAGATTGAAGGTGAGGAGTGAGTCAAGAGACTAGATGGCCTGAAAAGCTCTTGAAGATTTAAATCATTGGACTAAGTAAACCTGGGATCCTTAATCTAGAGCAAGACGAGCAAAATGCATCTTTCTTGCTGAAGTCATGTCTGAGTTGGGCTTATGCAGTGAGCAGCAACAGGTAAATGAACAAGGAAGAAGGGGGCAGCATGGTAACCCCACGTACATTTTTCTTCTTCCTTTTCCTCCCCAGTGGAACGTGTGAAAGCTGAATCTGCACAGGCTGCAGCAAAAATGTTGGAAGAAATGCAAAGAAAGAATGAGCAGATAATGGAACAGAAAGAGAAGAGTTACCAGGAACATGTGAAACAATTGACTGAGAAGATGGAGCAGGACAGGGCCCAGTTAATGGCAGAGCAAGAAAGGACCCTCGCTCTTAAACTTCAGGTATTCAACTGCATCACCTTGCAGTTTCTGGTTTTTTGTTTTCTCTCCATTCTTCCTGATCACAAACAATGTGGCAGGAGAACAAGAATCCCAGAAGGACCTTGCTCACTCACTGGTACCTTTCGATCCCTGTGCCTGCCTGTCCTAGCCACTGCCTATGTCTGGTTATTAAAAGTTTTTTATTAGCACACTAGGTTTTTTTTACCAGTATATGCTTCAAATAATGGTAGTTATTATCTACTAGGCATCATAAAAATGTCTTATTTGTATCTCTAGCTTAATACCATATGAAACAAGAACTATATTCCTATTACTTAGGAGAATAAAATAGAAGTTCAGAAAAGATTAAATAACTCTAATAGGGTCACACAGCTTGGTAGAATATCTGAGCTGTCTTCGTCACTTGGAAACCACATTGGTTTTTTTTCTGTATGACTTTAAGAGAATCTTTATGAGCAGGACTCCTTTCCTTACCCTTACACCTGTGTGACAGTCTGCCTCTGCTACCTGTTTTCTATGTCCTGCTCCCAGTCCGTGTTGAGTTGGGAGTTATACGCAGAAATTCAGTATGGTCAGTCTGAAACTCTGATTTCCTTACCTATCTCTGCTACCCCTGCCACCAAGGGAGGTGGCAGACTTAGATCAAATTTCCTGATCCAAGATTCAGACACCTCATCAGATTCTGAGAATTATTTATTTCTGTTATATGTATATATGTAACAATATGTGTGTAGGTAGGTACACAAAAGAGCCTCCAATGCATAGATAAGATTTAGAGACAAATATATGATTAAGATTGCCCACAAAAGGGCTGGCCCATTAGCTCAGTTAGAGTGCAGCCTTATAACCCCAAGGTTCCAGGTTCAGATCCCCTTACTGGTCAGCTGTAAAAAAAGAGAAAAAAAAGGGATTGCCCACAAACAAAAGTTGTATACAGTTAATAGGGGGGAAAATCAACACTAGTAATTTAGGTTCAACAATATAACGGTACTTCAAAAAGTTCATGGAAAAATAGAATTAGAAGATAATACAAATCTCTCCATGAACTTTTTCAGGAGGTATAAGCTGAAACTCTTAGCTAAAAAAGACCCAGCACAGAGCTCATATGCCCAAGAAAAAGTATAATGAAAATTAAGGGTAGCAAAAATTTCAAGACAACATTAAATACTAAAAAAATCAATGAATGTGGAAACTAGATAGAATATAGAGATTTACTTAATGCTACATTTTATTCAGTCTCTGTTTGCACCTTTTTAGGAACAGGCCCGACTACTAAAGGAGGGATTCCAAAATGAGAGCAAACAACTTAATACTGAGATACAGAAACTCCGGGAAAGGATGAAACTGCCAAAGAGATGTATTATAAGCTAAAGACCTAAATAATAAAGCTTTCCTGTCACCCTTATCCAAGGCATAACTGAAGCAATTTTAGAATTTGGAATAAGTGTCAGTCTATTTGGTAATAATTAGGTCTTCCATCATAACACCAAAAATTTGCAAAGACATCCAGGACAATAATTGAAATCATGTTCATCTTCCTAAAAAGATTGCACATTTTGTAGCAAAGATGCATTTTATCTCTGTACCAACATAGCCTGTATCATGAGCTACTACCACTCAAAAGAAATTTATTCATGAAGATGGCAAACAGTAGACAAGTATATATTGAGCAAAGTCTTAGGTACAAGTCTTGGGACATAGCTTGGCCAAGTGTACAGTGGGTCCCAATGTCAGGGACAACCATCCTAGCTTCTTAGTGAAGACCATGAACATTTCTCCATCATATCAGATGAGATTGGGCATGTTCAAGGTGGTGTGGCTGTAGACAATTCTCCATCATATCGAAACTGCACAGTTTATGAGCAATAATGTGATTTCTGGGCAATGGCAATGGATACTCCTCACTGATGGATTCCAAGCTAAGGCAAACCACCTTATCTAGAGATCTAGAATTTCTAATCCCTGTAGTAAGATGGAAGAAACCATCAGCATGAGTAGGAGCTGGACACTAAACAAATGCGCTAATGAAGGATATTTTCCCTTCTTGCTCAGTTCATCCAGATTATCACTTTAATAGGACACTTTAGACAGCTGACACTGGATTTAACATAGTAACATGATGACAAATATGCATTTCGCATTTACAGCAATACATAATTTGCAAAGACAGACTTTAAATGATGATCAATAATGTGTTAGAAAATTGAACTAACTTAATTATTTGATTGCTTATAATCCCAAATCTTAGACTACTCATTTTCCTCATTTTAAGTTATATTTGAAATTCTGCTGATTTTCCTCCAAAAGAATAATGTTTTTGACATTTTTTGACTAATAAAATAATGCTCTTGTTATTATTTAGCATATGTAGACTTTATCCCAATTGTCAAAAGTCCTAGGTAAATGACTGACATTTCTTAGAGCAATTAAGAATGATTTTCGAGCTGGAAATAAAATGTACATCACTAGGCTTTCTATTCCCGATCAAGGCTTTTTTGTCTTTCACCAAAAAATAAGGTTTTAATTTTCATAATGATGGTTGGCTCACTTTTCTGTAAAACATCATAAAGCAACTATTTATGGCTTTGCAGTCCATACGGTCTCTGTCTCTCCTACTCAATTCTGCATGTAGTACAAATATAGCCATAGACAACACATAGATGAATGGACATGGCTGTTTCCCAATAAAACTTTATTTTCAAAAAGAGGTAGCTATGACCTCTTCTTTATAGAAACATTGGTCAAAGTTCTATATACCTGCCTTATGTTACTTACATTTATAAGAATCATATGGATTAGATTATATAATCATATGGATTAGACTGTATATGTTAGAATCTTGAAAAAATTATACAGTGTTTCAAACTATTACATGATGAGAAAAAAGCAGGGAAGCAACTAATGCCATTAAATTCACATTAATAAACCTTCTTCTTCTGATTGCTTTGGGCCTTTTTGTTACCTTGCAACACCTCCTCTCCCATCAAATAGCAAATGCCTCCTTTCACAGTTGAGCATGGGGCTGCCAATCAGTATTTCTTCACTTGAACTGAAACTTCACAGGGGACCAGATAAGAACACATCATATGCTATGTAATGTTTATGTAGATATTTTTTATATTTTCTTTTCCAAGCTGCATCGGTACAAAGGATTAAATAAAATACATTTTTATTAGTTTAAGAAACTTGCCAATTGAAAAAAATAACTCTGCCTTCAAAACCAAAGAATAGTTTCTTTATTAACCAATTAAAAATAAGAAAATTAAGGGCTGGTTGGTTAGCTCAGTTGGTTAGAGTGAAGTGTTGATAACACCACGGTCAACGGTTTGGATCCCCTCACTGGCCAGCTGCTGAAAATAAGTTAATAAATAAATAAATAAGAATAAAAAAATATATAATGCTGTACCCCACAGACATATGCAATTATGTTTCAATTTAAATAAATAAATAAATAAATAAAAATAAGAAAATTAAAACTCGGTAAAATTAAGTTACTTCCTCCTTAGCTTGGTAGCATTAAAGTTCAGACCAGATTCTAAATCATCTGACTTCTGGTTTAGTGCTTTTTCTATAATATCTCCAGGAATAAAATAAAGCTCTCTCTGCAGGGAGGCATATTGCTTTCACCAATGCTTCTTTTTAATCCTCCGGTGCATTAAAATCACATAATTAAATATAAAGATATAAAGACTCCTTGGCCCCTACCCCTCCTCAACTTTCTGATATAGTAAATCTGAGGAGGCCACTGGATGCAACAAGGACAAAAAAAGGACAGTGCAAGGTTGTACATTTTCAGTCTGGTGGAGCCACCTTGGGTTAAGACCTGCATTTGCTAACCCGTATAGTGTTCCTGTGTCAAAAACCTTTTTAGTTTAGAGAAATATATCTTCTCTTATTGTTACAAGTTTCTAATTTTCCTTCTATGAATTTAGTAAGAGGAAATATAAGCTCCCCTGATCCAGAGGGAGGAAACAAATCAACACTCAGAGCCTGACAAACGAATAGAAATCCCTCAATGAAACCTGTCTTAAACAAAAGTCCAGACTCAAGAATCCACTAAAAAAGAAAGTGTATCTACCAAAAAAAAAAAAAAAAAAAAAAAAAAACCACACACACACACACACATAAAGGTTTAAGAAATCCTTTCAATCTTTTATACATCAAATAGGCAAACTAAGAAATCAACATTCTGACAACTCTATGTGCATAATTTCGAAAACTCAGATGAATGTCAAAAAGCACAAACTACTAAAACTCACCCAAAATAAAACAGATAACCTGAATTGCCTTATAACTTCTAAAGAAATTGAATTTGTAGTAAAAATAAAAAATCTGAAAAACAGTTCTCCAGATCTAGATGGCTTCTCCTGACTGGCAAAATTTGCTAAGCATTTAAAGAATATACCAATATACCTATTCTACACAATTTCTTTCAAAAAATACAAGAGGAGGGAACAGTTCATAATTCATTCTATGCGGACAACATGATCCTGATACCAAAATCAGACAGAGACAGTATAAAAAAAGGAAATTACAGATCATTATCCCTTATGAAAATATTAGCAAATCAAACCCAGCAATATACAAAAATGATGCACCTCAATCAAATGGTATCTATCCTGGAAATGCAAGGTTGGTTCAAAAATCAGTTAATGTAATTCACCACACTAAAAGTCTAAAGAAGAACTGCATGATTATATAAACAGATAAAGAAAAAGCATGATGAAATATGACTCCCATTCATAATAAAACTCTCAGCAAACTAGTAGTAGAAGTGAACTTCTTCAAGCTGATAAAGGGCATCTACAAAAAACACAGAGTTAACATCACATTTGATGAAAGCTTGAATGTTTTACCCCTCAGATCCAGGAACAACGCAAGGATTCCACTCTCAACACTCTTATTCAACATTACACTGAAAGGCTTAGAATAACATGGTAAGAAAAGTATGTAAAAGGCATATGGATCAGAAAGGGAAAAATACAACTGTCCTTGTTTGCAGACAACATAACTGTCTATATATAAAATCCCAGGGAATCTACAAAAAAACTCCTAGAACTAATATGTGAGTTTAATAAGGTCAAAAGATAACAAGGTCAACACAAAAATCAATCTTCAACTGTTTCTATACATAAGCAATGAACAACTGAAACCAAAATTTACAAAACAATACCATTTACAATAGCTAGGAAAAAGATGGAATGCTTAGTTATAAATCTAACAAAACATGCACAGGATCTCTAGGCTAAAAACCATTCTAAGACCAAGAGATTGTCAGGATAGATCACAATCCATGAATCTCCTTAGATTCTACCACCGTAATAGTTCATATGAAGTAATTTATACCCACTTCAGAGAAGTTCCAAGACCCTCTATCAACAGTTAGCTCTAACAAAGACATATGCCTCACATTAGTTAGGTTCCAGCAGGCACTAAAAATATATTGTGTTGTGTGTTAGGCTTCTATCCAAATAGAAAGAGGAAAAATATGGGCCAGAACTCAAAATGTCAACTACTATGCCGACCAGGCACACACACATCCCACCCTCCCCAGCCACTGGGAGATCCTTGACAGAGAGGAAGCCATAGAAGACAAGACAGGCACACTCTCCCATTTTTTATTACAGAGATTATTTTTCCAACCTAACTCCAAAACAGACCCCCTAGGAAGTTATGTGAGACTACACAGAAAATAGCAATTGCTTAGGCTAGACAGTTTCACTCATTCAAAAGATGTGTATCTACAAGGTACTCTGCCAAAGACTGGAAACATAGTTGCAAGCCCTCTCTTCAGGATCAACAGTCTAGTAATGAATACGGATATTAAATAAATACAGAAAGTTAAATATCCAGGAAACTGAAGAAAGAGGATATCTGATTTAGGAAAGAGTTGGTCTAATCCCCCTACACCAAGATAGCGCTCACATATCTCTGGTATGTCTTAACTCTATTTCCCTTCATCAGTCAATTAGTAGAAAAAAAAAGAAATCCAAATTAGGAAGAGAGGGACACAAAGAGAGAGAATCTATCACCTTAACCCAAGTACAACAATGCCTCATACATTCAGCATCCCTACCCAGTAGAGTGGACTGAGTACGTGAAAAAAATTATGAAAGCAGAGAGCTTCATCTACTGGCCAGCATTTTTATTTTTTTCACAATATTTTATCACTACTTTATATGACCTGAGTTTGTTCAAGTGTATTGTCTATCTCCCCTGCTAGAATATAAGCTCCAGCAGGCAGGGTCTGTCTTTTTTCTTTATCACAGCATCAGCAGAATTTAAAAAGGTGATAGCAAACTAACTAGGTCAGTAAACTATCAAGGGCGTATTATGACTGCATATCAGGAAACAGATATAAAAGAGTTAAACAAAATTGAAATTGATTTCTCTCTCAAGTAAGCATAGATAACGGGTCCAGGACTGGAGAGGTGGCTCTGTGATGTCAGGACTCAGGATACTCCTCTCAATCTATTGCTCATAACCATATCCAACCTGCAGATTCCACGTGGTGGTCCAAGGGGGCTGCAGCCATCAAGATTGCACTCAACTGGTAGGGGAACCGCAATCCAAAGGAGTGGGGAGGGGCTACTACCCCTTTAAGACATTTCGTGTAAGCTGCATGTACAGCTTCCACTTATATCACACTGGCCAGAATTTGGTCCTATATCCAGCCTAGCTATAACGGAGCCTGGAAATGCAGTCTTTTTACCATGCACCCATGTACTTTGCTGAAATTTGTAGATCAAACCTCCATTTCCTCAAACTTTTCCAAAAATTACCCAATACAAGCCCAAATTTTATAAGTTATTTCTAACACCCTGAACTGAAATCACCCACGGTTCCCTGTTGCTCTGCCTCCCACGGATTTGTCATCCCTTTTCCCCTGGGTGACGGAGCCGCCAAAGATTACTCAAAGCCCATCTCTTGTGAGCAGTGAGAAGCCTCAAAAAGGGGTTAATGTCCCAGAATCCTCAAGAGGGAGGCATCCTTCCACTTGGGAAATTAACCACGACTTGGGGTGCTCTCCCTGCATTTATTTTCCAGATCAAGAAGTTACAGGAAGAGACATAGGTGGGGTTTTGCTAAGTGCAGTTTAACAAGTTTTACAATAGAAGCTGGTAACATTCAGTAAAAACAAGTTAGATGACATTCTGTTAGGCAATTAAGTGATCAGCTAACAAAAGCTTGATCTAGCAAACATTCCTTCTCCCTCCAGCAGCTTCTTAGTAACTTTACATATCAATCAGTAACCTATCTGTCCTTGAACCAGCAGCCTTGTATTACAATTCTTATCTTGCAACACAGGCTAAATAGCCAGGGGAAAATCTCCTGTTTTTTGTAAGGTTAATATTTGAAATTGCAAGGCTTTGGAACACCAGGCCCTATGAGGTACATTTGCTTTATGAATCCTCTACACTTCCCCATAGTGTGTATACTCCCTCATCGCAGCAAATAATAAACCCAACTTTCCGACCACAGGTGTGTTCCCGGTGGTCTTTTGACTGGAGAGCATCCACAAATGAATGCGTCTCACGATAGCTCAACAGTCTAGGGGTAGTTTGTCTACCGTACACAATTTCTCCACGCACCTAACAGTCTTCCGAGTCCCCTTGTACCTAGCTGAAGAGTATACTCCTTCAACCAAAGATTATTTTTGTTCTTTCCTGCAGGCCTGAATAACAATGCGAACGCTACTCACGTTCCCTCTATCTTCTCATGTAAACATAAAACTCGATTCTTAACAGAAACTTTCCTTTCGCTAACACCGCCTCCCCGAAGGGGTCATCCACGGTGTTTCTCCTTTTTCTCCTAGCCGGTTTTTCTTCTTCACTCTTCAAAGTGTCATTTCTCTTCCTACTTCAGTCTCACATTCCCCCTTTCATTCTCAGTTCTCAGTTCTCTGATCAAGTTCATTTTACTGTTCAGGAAAGTAAGGTAAGGTTCCTCTCGACTTTTCTTCCCCTCACGCCCATCAGCGTGACAAATACATCTGCAAACCTTTTTTTCACATTCTCTTAACTTAGCCTTGCCGTTTCTCAGGCACCTTCCTAAGTTATTCTTTTTTTTTTTTTTTTTTAATGCTTTCTTATCATTTAGAATTGTTTTTATTCTTATGGAAAGAGATCTTTTAAACTTAGTCATAAATCTTCATCATATATCACACTACTCTTTTTCCATGCATTTCTGCGAATACAATAACTTTTTTTTTTTTTAAATTTTATTTTGTCGATATACATTGTGGCTGATTATTGCTCCCCATCACCAAAACCTCCCTCCCTTCTCCCTCCCCCCTCCCCCCCAACAATGTCCTTTCTGTTTGCTTGTCGTATCAACTTCAAATAATTGTGGTTGTTATATCTTCTTCCCCCCCCCCGTGTGTGTGTGTGTGTGTGTGTGTGTGTGTGTGTGTGTGTGTGTGTGTGTGTGTGTGTGTGTGTGTGTGTGTGTGTGTGTGTGTGTGTGTGTGTGTGTGTGTGTGTGTGTGTGTGATTTCTAAGTTATTCTGACCGGAACATGTCCAAGCCCAGCGATCCCATAGCTTGCTCATCCTTCCAAACCAGTCTTTGTCCTATAACCGTCACACAAGCCCAATCCGAGCCCTGGGCCTAAATTTCGTGTCCAATCCTCATCCATATCCAAGTGCCCGCCCCACCCCGCCCCTCTCCCACCGAACCCGCGTCTCCACCTGCCAGGTCCAGGCAGCGATCCCGGCAGACCCCGCAGCCGCGCGAGCTCCGAGTCCAGACCCCATAGCCAATCCCCGGCCACACCCCGCCCGGCTTCATCCCGCCGCCTTACTCGCTCCTGCCTGCGCCCTCCAGCCCCACACCCGCTCCTCCATTCTCTTCCAGTCCGCGATCCGGCAGACGCCCACAGCCAATCGCGCCCTGAGTCCAGACGCCAGTCAATCCCCGCCCAGGCTCCAGGCTCCGCCCACGCGCCCGAATCCCGCCCCACCAGGCCCCCAACCCCAGGCGGGACTCGAGCCGGTGGAAGCCAGGTTGAGGTGCGAAGGAGGTAAGAGGGGCGCGAGGCGCGGCCTTTCCGTGCGTGCGGACCGATGCTGAGGGTCGCGGCGTGCGGAGGCGTGTGGCGCGAGGCCGCGGAGGGAGGTCCGCCGGGCTGCGCATGCGGGAGCCGGCACGAGCCTGGCGGGGCTCGGGGGAAGACCCGGGCTGGATTTCCGACCTGGAGGTCCGCGGGGGTGGTCGCAGAGGTTCCGTCCTGGAATTAACACACTTTGCTCCGGAGACCGAGTGGTACCGAGGTGACTGGCCTCCTAGGGGGCAACCCCTGGCCCGGGTCATCATCTTACCCCTTTTGCTCTTGGTTTTGCGATTTGACCATTTAGAAAATAGTCTGGGCAAGATAAACACCTACTCCAGTTCATCCATAACCAAGTTCTAAATTTTTTAAAAGGAAACAACGGCTGTTAACATGATATATAAATGAATCTTAGTGGAAGCCAGAGTTTTTAGTTAAAAGAAATGCTGTCCAGTCTGTTGCTTTTGGAGTCCGAGCAGCCGCATGAGTCGGAGCCCCCAGCCACTGCAGAAATCCTTCACCCAATATGGCCTCCTCCTCCTCTGCTGCCTGAGGGAGAGTTGGGTCAGCTTGCTCACCTCCACACCAGGCACTCCGTGGCAGATCAACAGAAAGTTTTGCCTTGTGTGCTAAAACCTAATTCCTGCTAACTTCAACAGGTCAGCTATACTTCTTCCGTCTGGAGAAATTTATAATTACACGTAACCCATTTTCACAGGGCAGTTTTTCTACAATTTCAGGATCGTGTCACCTTGAATCTTGTGCTGACTAAACTTTGGCTAATTTTTTTCCACTCTTCCTCCGATGACATGGCTCTGAGGCTTATCTTTCCCAACCAGTACAGTACCTTTCACCTCCTAGATAGATGCCCTCTGTTGAGTCAGTGAACCTTATAAAACATTCTAGAAGCAGACTGACAAGTACAGCATGAAGTGAAAAGAATCCACCCCACCCCCCGTAAGATTCTAGTAACAGTGAGGACTGTGCATTACTAGCACTAGCACTTTTTGCAATTGCTTCTAATCTTCCTTGAGCTTGCACTTAACCCAAACGTCTGGACTTTGTCAGATTAACTAAATCTCTTCCTCCCTCTTCTCTCGGTATACAAAATGTTTATAGGCTGATAATTTGATTTAAGGGCAGAGCTTTCAACTTTTAACATTTTTTATTTTTATTTTTATTTTTTATTTATTTATTTATTTATTTATTTTTACTGTTTTGCCTACATTTTAGCTCTGGATTTTCACCAGCCTGCTTAGCTTCAGGTCACTCAAAAATCTGCCAAGTATACCTTCTGTATCTTCATTTTAAACAGCCTACTCCAATGAGAATAAATACTTTAATTTTCTATAGATCATGTGTATTCGAATATGGAGTGGACTCTGTGAATAATATGCTATAACTGGATCAGCTAGGATCACTCTAATTCACAATTTGCCCAGTTTTCTTCTCAGAACATGGTTTTTAGGAAGAAACTAGAAAAATACAGTGAAAATACCGTTTAGAGTTAAAAGCCATACATTTTTTGATATTCTCCAACTTTTCTATGACTTCCAGATCTACTAATTAATTTATTTGTCTTATTAGCAAATATGCATATGCAATGTTCATTGCATTAGCAAATGCTGCTCTAAATGTGTTCGTTTAAAGTGTAGAAGAAAAATGGCTTGCTTCAAAGTTTCTGAATCTGCATCTGTCAGCCCGCTTAGATTTCTTGGGAGCCATTTCTTCACTGATGCTCCCACAATTCCTCCTACAATGATATTACCTAGTGAGAAAGTAATGAGTAAGAAGAAAAAAGAGCCTAGTCTGGGTTTTAAGGAATTCCATCATTTAATGGCTGGTTGCGGGAGAGGTAAGAGGAAAATGAAAAATTGTAATATGTCAAAAGCCAAGGGAGCACAGTGTTTCTGGGAGGAGACAGGGCCTCACCAGCAGTATCTAAAGCTGCAGAAAGCTCAAGGAAAGTGAGAACTGCCAAATGTTCGATGGATTTAACAATCTGAAGGTCAAAACTGACTTTAGCAAGAGCTGCTTATATGAAGTAATGGGGGCAAAAGTCAGACTGTACCTGGTTGTGGAGTGTAGAGTGAAGAAAGAGATAGCTAGTAAAATGAGCAACAGGGAGGAGAAGGTAGAGTCAAGAGTTTTACTTTCTGCTGATTTGTGTGGTTTTTTGTTGTTTTTTAAGTGGAAGAGACTTGAGAAGGGCTAGAGCATTGGTCAAGAACATTATTGAAGTGCTGGAACTGTCATCAAATCTGGAAAATAACGGAAGGTGAGCGTGATTAGGAAAAGGAGAGGCAGCCTCCTGTAGATGATGATACTGAAGAATACTGATTGTTGGAATAATTAATCAAATTGAAAGGATAGGTAGTTTATGGCCAAAAGAGCAGAATGCTTTAATTATTTTGGAGTTAGATAGATTGGGGTAATGGCAAGGTACACGGTAGGAGAGAGTGACTATGGTGGGATGGAGGGCAAGGGGATTGGACATGGGGGCGTCAGTTGCTTGATGGATCATCTCTAAAGACATTGCTGTTAGCTAGGGTGATCACAGGACTTGGGATTGAGAAGAAAACTGTTTGACACGTAATGACAAATCCTTGATGAATGGCAGGGAATTATCAGGCAGAGAAGGGAAGTAATAGTCTGGCAGTGGTGAAATAGCAAGAAAAGGTAAATGTTACAACATGGTGACTGTATTAGTCCATTTATGTTGCTTATAACAAAGTACATAGAACTGGATATCTTATAAAGAAAATAAAATCTACTGCTTACAGTTTCCAAGACTGGGAAGTCCAGAGAACACATCTGGTGAAGGTCTTAGTGCTGGTGACAGTGACCCAGGGGGTGTCACATGACAGAAATGGGGGAGGAGAGAGCAAACTACTCATGTGATCTCCTTTTAAAGCCCTCAGAACCATGCCCCTGAACACCATTATTAATCTATTCACTACAACATGGTCCTACAATCTAATCACCTCTTCAAGGCCCCACCTTTCAATTACCATACTAGGATTTCCCACCCTCTACAGTTAAAGTGGGAATTAAGCTTCTAATATATGAACTCTGGCAAGACACAAATCAATCCACAGCATTCTACCCCTGGCCCCCAAAGTTCATGCCCTTCTCACAGGTAAATACTTTTATTCCATCCCCAAAGTCTTGTTTCAGCTCAAAAGTCCCATCTATGAAATTAAAACAAGTTATCTACTTGTTTTAGGTAGAGTGGGACAAGCATAGGATACATATGCTCATTCAGAAAGGAAGAAATAGACCAAAAGAAAGGGGTAACAGGTCCCGAACAAGTCCGAAACCCAGCAGGGCAGGCATTAAATCTAAAAGCTGGCGAATCATGTACCTCGACTCCATGTTTGATGTCCTCTGCATACTGGTACAGAGGTTGTGTTCCCAAGTCCTTGGGCAGCTTTGCTTCTATGGCTTTCCTGATCTCCGGCAATGCTTTAACTCTCCCGGTCTGGTGCTGCACACTGGTAGCGCCACAGTTCTGGGGGCTCCATGATGATTCTGCTTTCACAGCTCCACTAGGCATGGCGTTGGTGGGATTTCTCTGCTGTGAATTCTACCCCACGTTTCCTTTCAGCATTGCTCTAGGGAAGGCTGTTTATGGTGACTCCATCCATGCATAGATCTCTTCCTGTGTCTCCAGGCTTTTCCATACATAATTTGAAACTGGGGTCGAGGCTACTAAGCCTCCAGAGCTCTGGCATTCTGTGAGCTTACAGACCTAACTCCACGTGGATGCCACCAAGGCTTCTAGCTTGTGACTTTCAAAGCTGCAGGTCCAGCTATACCAGGGGCCAATTTAGCCACAGCTGGAGCAGCCAAAGCAGCTAGGATGCTGGTGTGGGGAGCAGCATCCCGAGGTGGCCCTGGACAGTGAGGCTTTTTCCCCGAGACCATTCTCTCTCCCTAGGCCTCTGGGTCTGTGATGGAAGATGCATCCTCCAAGGTCTATGAAATACCTTCAATGTCCTTTTCCCCTTCTCTTGATAATCCCTTTCTTCTGTACTCATCTCTTTAGCAAAGGGCTACACCCTTGCTTTTGTGGCCAGGTTGAAAGTTTTCCAATATTTTGCCCTCTGCTTTCTTTTGAATTATAAATTCTGGCTTTACCTCATGCCTCCTTCTCTGCCATAACTCAGAATAGGCTGTTTCAAGTAGCCATGCAGCTTCCTGAATGCTTTGCTGCTTAGAAATTTCTTCTGCCAAATACTCTGGGTCAGCACCTTGAAGTTCCACATTCCATAAAACTTTGGAGCATGAACAGAATGCAGCCAAGTTGTTTGCCAGTTCATAGCAAGGATGATCCTAACCCTAGTTTCCAATAAACTCCTTCTTATTTCTATCTGAGACCTCCTTAGAATGGTCTTTACAGTCCATGTTTCCATTAGCATTCTAGTTGCCACTATTTAACCAGTCTCTAAGAAGTTCCAAACTTCGCCTGGTTTTGTCTTCTAAACTCCCGCCCGCAGCTAGGCTTTTTCTAGCCTGCTCCTTCAAATTCTTCCAGTTTCTCCTCAACACTCGGTTCCAAAACCACTTCTACATTTTCAAGTATTTGTTATAAGCAACGCCCCACTTTTCTGGTACCAATTTTCTGTCTTAGTCTGTTTCTATTATTTATAATAAAATACCTGGAACTGGGTAACTTCTAAGAAAACAAAATTTATTGTTTACAGTTTCAGAGGCTGGGAAGTCCAAAGTTGTATTATTCTGTTTTTGTTCCTTATCACAAAGTACACTAAACTGGGTTATTTATAAAGAAAATGAAATTTATTGCTTAAAGTTTCTGAGACTGGGAAGACCAAAGTCCATCTGGTTGTGGCGATAGGAACCCAGGGGTCTCACATTACAAAATGGTGGAAACAGAGAGAGCAGAGAGAGCAAAAGACAGACTCTCTTCTTTTAAAGCCCTCAGAACCACACCCCTGACCACCATTTTAATCTATTCACTACTGCATGGTCCTACAATCCAATCACTTCTTTAAGACTTCACCTTTCAATTACCGTAATAGGATTGCCTACCCTCTTAACAGTCAAAGTGGGGGCTAAGTTTCTAATACATAAAACTTGGGGGACACAATTAAAGCTTCAGGGAGTTTGGGGGGGACATAATTCAATCCATAACATTAAAGTCTAGAGAACACATTTGGTGAGGATCTTGTCCTGGTGGTGACTACAGCAACTTGGTATCACATGGAGAATATGGTAGAGCAGAGACAGAGAGACTAACCTCTCATGTGCTCTCTTTTTAAAGCCACCAACCCACTCCCATCATTCTAAGAATGGATGAATCCATTCACCAGGATACAGTCCTACAGTCCAGTCACCTTTCAAGACCCCACCTTTCAATTACCATAATAGGATTTCCCACCCTCAACAGTTACACTGGGAATTAAGCTTCTAAGATATGAACTCTGGGGGACACAATTCAATCAATCCACAGCAGTGACTATAGGTAATAACAATGTACTGTATACTTGAAACTTGCTAACAGAGTAAATTTTAAGTGTTCTCACTACAAATAACTGATAAGTATGTGAGGTAATGCAAAAAAAAAAAAAAAAAAGGAAGGAAAGTAAAGAAAGCTAGGTGGAGCATATAAGGACAAAAGCTAGTACTGAGGAATATAGAATTACCATCTTCAGTGAATAGTAAGATTTGAGTTAAAGCAAGGAGGTAGAGGGAACACTGGGAACACTCTGAGAACATGAAGATATAATGGAATTTGCTGATTGTGGTGAAGCTGTTCCAAAAGACACAGTGGAAAGTTTGGGGAGTAGAAGAGAAATGAAGAGCTGGGTCAGTCTCCAGGAAGTTCATTGTATTGTGGAAGTAATGTGTTGTTGTAGAAGACAGTTAGGGGAAAGAGATGGGGGATTTAGGCTTTGGGATTTCTAGATGAAAACAGATTTAATGTCAACTCTCTAAGGAAGATGGGCACTGAAACCTGGTGAATAGTGATCATGGTTCACTTAGCCTGGGGTGAAATCTCCCAAGAGCTACAGTCTAAGTTCACAGGTGACCAACCAGTGACTTAACAGTGTCTTCTGCAATTACATTCAAACCAAGGATTCATTTATTCATCTATTTTGAAAAATGAGGAAACTGAAGCTCATCAAGAGTCAGTGACTTGTTCAAAAATAGAAACTTTTTTAAATATCAAATTTATCTCAAGTATTTTTAAAGCCCAGTTTATCTCAAGATGGAGAATAGGTTTCTCTTATTTGTCTACTTGCAAGAAAGCATTTTGCTTAGACTTTGTTCAAATATCTAAGAAATCATGCTGAACTTAAATAAATAGACACTTACTTGCTGAAAAAAATATTTTCCTAAATCAAAGTACTCTATGATACTGAAGATTATTCGATATAGTTCCTATTTGGTAATACCTTCCCTTAAAACTATCCCTACTGCCTAACCCAGTTAATATTTTATTCCTGAATAGAACATTTAGTGACGCAGGAATATGCATGTCTTGATGTAAGAAAACCTGCTTTTAAAAGTTGAAATGCATAAGACGTAAGGGATAATTCTTTACTTGCAAAAGAGTCAATATTTTATAAAAGGATACTTCTCATAAATATCCCACTTAAATCATTAATTTATAATATGACTTTATATATTCATTTAGCCATTCAAAACTTATTTATCGAGTGCCTACTATGTGTCAGAGAATATAGTGGTAAACTTCACACACCAGGACCCTGCTCATAGATCTTATGTTACAAATTACCGAATGAATGAATGAGTGACCAGCCAAATTAACAATCAAACCCACAAACAAAAATGCTTTGGGGACAATAAATAATAGGCTGATGTGATGTAGAATGGCTAAACGGGCTTTTATCAATTGTTTAGCCAGAGAAGGCCTTTTTGAGGAATAATCATTTAAGCTTTTACTGACAAGGTCAGGATTTTATGAGAAACATTTATTAGATTATTTTTCACAGCCAAAGCTTTCTGTAGCCTTAACATCTTAGTAACTTAAAGAAATTCATAGCTAGCTTCAGTGGTCCCTTTGAATCCATAGTGTATGTCTCTTTTTCTAAGATTAGATAATTGTTAGAGATGGAGGAAATGCCATCTCATAGACTTGAGAGAACAACATTCTTGTAGTAAAACCTTATGAGATGTTTCTGTTTGCCTGAATGTTTTCTGAAAGCTAGGTTTTCTTTCCACTTCTAAAAGTAAGTATACTAATGGAGTTCATTGTCTAGATCTCCCTCCATTTACCGATATTGGATAACTTCCTTGCAGCTGGAGAAGCAATTCAGAATGCATGCCTGTTGTGCAACTGAAATGGCTTGCTAGCTGTCCCTGCAATTGTTGAGGGAAGTACCATCTGAGAAAATAACCTGACATTCACTGATATTTTCTTTATATTTATCAAGGACCTACTGTCATCTATCTTTTCAAACAACTTTCTGAATAACCTGTTTCCAACAGCTTTAATTTACTGTTACAAGTTGTATTTTAAGTAGTGCTTGATATCCAGATGATTCTGAAATTTGAATAGTTCTTAGATCAGAATATTCTGGATTTTATAGCTACTAGAAATGGAATGTTTACTTACTGAAATTTAATGTGCCTGCCTAAATTAAAGCCTTATTTTTTGAATTCAGAATATCCTTACAGATATCTAGTTTAAGACAAAGTATAAATTTGTATAAGATAAGGAGGAATAAGTTTATTAGAATGATTCCAGTGATGAGAGAGTGTATCATAGACAGAAACTTGGAGGGAAGGAAGGAAGCAAACAAGCAAGCTGCGTTATCAAAAATTTTTATTTATATTTTATATAAGCTTATGGTCTATCAGCTAGCTAAGTGTTGGATAGTGATACAACTATCATATATTTACTCCCCTTTTCAATTTTTCTTTGTCCTGTAGCATGTTTTTGGCCCAGAGGAGACTCTGCTCCATTAGCAGTAGAGCAAGATTCCTGAAGACAATTTATTCTACAAAAATCCTCAAATTCTCTTCTTCTCCTGTAGGTATTGCTTATCACTTACAGATAAATTATCATACATATTCTGCGAAGTCTAAAAAATGCAATTTTCCGGGCATTTTTTATAAGTATTTTATTGGAATGAATATTTCTGTTATATAAGCTGAAGGCATCTCTTGTCACTGACTAGAACTGATATTTACTGAGCAACTGCTTGCCTGTCTATGGATCAGGCACTATGTTGGGAATTTTATTAGTCCATGTCTGTTGCTTATAACAGAATACCTGGAACTGGGTAATTTGTAAGAAAACAAAATTTATTGCTTAGAATTTCGGAGGCTGGAAAGTCCAAAGTACAGAGAACACATCTGGTAGTTGGTGGTTATAGTGATGCAGGGGTCTCCCATGGCAGAATGGCCGAATGGAGAGAGAAACTAACCACCTCATTCACTCTCCTTTTAAAGCCACCAGAACCACACCTATTTTTCTAAGAATGGATCCATCCATTCATGAGGATTCAGTCCTCACAATCTAAACACCTCTTCAATGCCCCACCTTTCAATTATCGTAATAGAATTTCCCACCCTCAGCAGTTACAGTGGGGATCAATTTTGGGGGGACATTCAATCCAAGGCAGGCATTATATATTCATTACTTCATTTTATCTTCACAAAAGCTTTCAAGTTATGAATTGTTATATTCCTATTTTACAAAAGCGGGGGCTTAGATAACTTGCCCAAGGTCATGCAGCTTATAAGTACGACACTCCTCTGTCTACCTCTGGCATGCAAAAGGGCATGTTCTTTCTACTCAAGAAAGGATATTATAGTGACTAAAAGTACAGGCTCTGGCTTCCAGTCTGCCATCTGCCAGATTGAGAAACAGGTGAAGTGTCATCATGGAAAAGCAAACAGACAAATCCAGAATGTTAGTCACACCACAAGACAGATAACAGACCCAGTTTCTTGTATGTCAGTGGCATGGGAACAAAGCGAGAGAGGGTGTTTCAGAGGGATTGCTCTGGGATGGAAAGTGGTTTAAGAACCATAGCCACCAAATACAATGCATGGACCTTGTTTAGGAACTTGATCCAGTCAACGGAAATATAAAAAGCCATTTTTAAAAATAAAGAAATATGAATGTGGACTGATAATTAAATGATACCAAGGAATTATTGTTGATTAGGTGTCGTAATGACATTGCAGTTATATAAGAAAATGTCGTTATTTTTTAGATGTGTATGCTAAGTACACAGGGGTATAATGACTTAAGGTCTAGGATTTGCTTTAAAGTTACTCAGCAATTAAATAAAAGAAAAAGGAAAAAGGAAGAAATAGGCAAGTGAGGCAAAATCTTGACAATTACTGAATCTGGGTAATGTGTAATAAAATAATTACATAATATGTCTAATATAAATTTATATTAGGTTTTATATTATATTAGGTTGATTTCATATTGTTCAACCTAATTCCAAGCTCTCAACTTTTATGCAGGCTTGAAATTTTCATTAAAACCATTATTAGCCTCTTCAACATGTAAATACTATGAATTCCACCTTATGAACATCTTGAATTCTCTCTCTCCTTTTTGTTGCCACCATGACTACCTTAGTGCAGTCCGTCTCCCATACACAGAAATTGGGTGAAGCCACAGAAGTAGGTGTGATCACGCAAGGTGATCAGAGGAAGCCATGATACCAAAAGAGCGTTTGTGTGTAGAGTTATCACTTGTGGAGTTCTTTAGACTATACATGCCCAGGACCCATTCTGACATATTCTGATTCTGTAAGTGTGGAGTGTATTTTGGAAAATCTTTCCAGGTGATTCTGATGCATATCCCAGGCAAAAACCACTGACAATGCGTTATTCAGACTTGCAGATTATTTTGGATAGAATTCAACTCTCCCCAAACCTAGCAGTGGAATGGTTGTCTTGTGTGGCAGCTTTCTATTTAATTTTTACACAAAGATAATAGAGATAAATAAATACTTTTCCTCTTGATAAGAAAATGAAAAAAGCAGACTGTCAGTGTTATCAAGAGCAGTAGTGATAAGATTAAATCAACAAAGACTAGAACCAACCAGACTGTTTACTGTAAACCTGTTTTCACTGGAAAATTCTTTTCATCCTCACCTCCTTAATATCATTGAAAACTTACTATGAGGATTATATCTGAGGAAGGAACTACCTCTGAGGATGGGCTACACTTTTCTGTATTATTTGCTTTTTTTACAAGAACATTTTATTACTTCTGTAACTTTAAATAAATAATATTTTGAATGTTAAAGAAAAAAATTACCGCCGTACAGCAAGAAGAGGAAAGAAACAAGAGGAACCCAGGATGAAAATCAACTATTGGTCCCCTACTTTAGCACCTTGATTTTAAAAGCTTAGAAATTGGAAGATAAAATTATTATCCTCTGCTGCCAGAAAGGCAGAGAATGTACGATTGATAGATGGATAGATAGGTAGATAGATAGATAAAGGAAGGGAAGAAGCAAGGATGATTTAACAAATGAGTTTTGACAAATATATGACATGTATCCATAATGTCATACAGAATGTTCCCCTAAGAAATCCTATTTTAGGAAGGCTATTGAGGATATGCAGTCAATAGATTATTAATGGAAGAAGAGTGGAAAACCAGCTAGACTACAAACTGCAATCTGAATGATTAAATCTTAAATGAAGATTAGTCTGACAAAAGTTGATGTGATGGTGGGGGACTTTGAGGGGTGTCTGTACTTTTGCTCAGTTTTGCTGTGAACCTAAAACTGCTCTAAAAGGTAAAGTCTATTAGTTTCTTTATTTTAAAGTATTCTAAAATTTAAATGTCCACCAGAAAAGCACCAAAGCAACATTTATTTTATTGCAACTGAGACAAAAACTTTTCCTTCTCCTTCAGTCTGTTCTTCCCTGAAGAAATCAGCCCTCTTTTTTGATGTGAAAACAGTATCTGTTCTACTTCTAGTCCATACCCAACATCTCCTTGCCCCCTTTGGTATAAAGTTACTCAACCTACTAGTATCTAAGAGAATCTCTTCTGCTTTCTCAGTGGGCACTAGTTTTTGAGTATGTATTATATGCCAGGAACTATGTTTTTCCACTTGTGAATCTGCCTCATTTAGTTACCACAGCAATTACATGGGGCAGGCATTTATTTTCCTTTTAACAAACGAGGAAATTGAATTTCAGAAATGTCATGTAACCTGCCTGCTTCACACGCTAGAAGTTTTGATGTTTGATTTCAAACTGAGATCTGTCTTGCTTGAAAGCCCTTTGTGCTAAATGACCTTGGAGATTTTAATTAGAGTGTAGGTGTATCTTATAGGGAAGAGAGTTTAGCATGTCTGTGAGGGACTGTGCACAGGCTAGCCCCAGATCCACATTTCCAGGAGTTGTCCTGATTGGTTTAGCCTGACTCTGCCCAACCCTAATCCAATTAGCTGCCTGGGGGTTCAGATCACACAGTGTGGACAGGCACAAGAGCTCAGTCCTGTCAGTGTGGGAGGGACAATACTCAAGCACTCACTCTCTCTTCTAAGATCTTTGCTTGGACTCTTTTTTATTATTTTTTTTAAAGAGGGTAAATCAGGCATTTGTTCTTAGCTTACCCTGACTCTCTATTTCCTGGTATTTCAGCTATATATTTCCCTATGCTATCAGCTCTCAGAATTAGAGAAATCCTTGTTTCCAATAAGCTTGTATCTCTGAAGGTATTATTAAAAGGTAATTTTCAGAAAAAGTTTAAATCATGACCCATACAAATATAAAAATGAACGTGTGTTAAAAATTTTTATTTTACTCGTAAGATGTGAGGGAACCAGACAGAGGTTATAACCAGTTTAATGGAAAAGTCAAAAAGCACAAATTTATATGTAATAAGGGAATTGAATTGTTAATGAAGGCAACGCTGGTGTTTTCTCAGAGTGGAGGGAAGTCAATCAGAATTCTAGAACCAGAGTTTGCAATGCCTATCAGATCAATTTACAAAGGTGCAAAGTAGTTCGAAGACAAATTCTCCCCTTGCTAGAATCTGCCCTGTTCAGGGTGTGCTACAGCCAAAGCACAGTTTTCCATTAAAGTACAAATTTTTTCCTACAGTATGTTACCTCTCAGAGGGGGTCCAGATTCCTTCTCTTTTGCTCATTTGTTCAGTCAGCAAATATTAAATAGCTACAACATATCAGGCACAAATAATTCTAAAATAAAGCAACTAAATATGTGTTCCTTAGAAGTTCCATTAAGTATGCATACCTTTGAGTTCATTATAATTGGATTTTTTCCTTGTGCGTCTTTAAGTCAACTTTTCTTTGCATTTTCACTTCTGAGTTTTACTTCAGGTTCTTCCACCATTACAGGAACATTCTGTTATTTTTCTATGCCATGTAGTGGCAACAGAAAGTAATATGTCTGGTTTTTTTAATGTATAGTCATATCTTGGAAAACATCTAGAATCCTTAAGATAATAATGTTAACGTCTACTTGCTTGAGGGACATTTTGTTCAGAAGGAGAAAAAGGGAATGATTTCAGAATACCTTGGTAACTGTTTAAAATAAGTTTTATCAAGGTACAATAAACTGTACCCATTTAGAATTAAAAATTTGTGATTATTTGACAGATGTATATACCATGAAATCATGGCCACAGTGAACATGCAGAACATTTCCATCGCCCCTAAAAGATCTCTCTTGTTCTTTGTAGTCCATCCCTAACTCTTCTGATTTGCTTTTTGTCACCATAGATTAGTTTGCCTTTGTCTTGTTTTGATTTGTTTTGGTGGATAGCCAGCCAGGAGGGATGGAACCCTTGACCTTGGTTGGTGTGGTGTTGTCAGCACTGGGATTGAACCATTGACCTTGGTGTTACCAGCACTGGCTCTAACCAACTTAGTGAATGGGCCCCTAGTTTGCCTTTTTAAAAAAATTTATTTATTTGTTTGTTTTGTTTTTTGGTGGCTGGCAACTACAGGAATCTGAACCCTTGACCCTGGTGTTACAAGGCTGTGCTCCAACCAACTGCTAACTGGCTGTCTACTAGTTTGCCTTCTTAAAAACTTTTATATAAATGGGATTGTATAGTATGTATTCTTTTGTTTCAGGTTTCTTTCATATACATAATGATTTTTAAATTCACCCATGTTGTGATATATCAGGTGTTCATTCCTTTTTATTGTTCGGTGGTATCCCATTATATGAGGGGTCTTCGAAAAGTTAATGGAAAGATTCTTAGTATCTTTTAATTCTATTTTTCCACAAACTTTTTGAAGTGCCCTGTATGAACATACCATCATTTGTTTTTCTATTCACCTGTTGATGAATCTTTGGATTATTTCCAGTTTGGAGCTGGAATAACAGCTGTGAATAAGGCTGTTATGACTGTGTATGTACCAGCTCTTATGTGGACATAGGTTTTCATTTCTCTTGAGTAAATACCTAACAGTGGAATGGTTGGGTTGTGTGGTAGATTTATATTTAATTTTAAGAACTGACAAACAGCTTTTGAAAATGGGTGTATCATTTTAAATTCCCACCAAGATTGTATAGAGTTCCAGCTGCCCTGCATCCCTGCCAACACTCACTATCTACAGTTTTAGCCATTCTGATGTGTATCTAGTGCTATCTCATTGTGGTTTTAATTTGCATTTCCCTGATGGCTTATGATATTGAGCAACTTTTAATGTGCTCTTTGCCCATTTGTATAGCTTCTTGAAGGGGTTGTCATATCTTTCACTCATTTAAATTGGGTTGTTTGTCTTACTGAGTTGTAAAAGTTGTTTATATATTCTGTATAGAAGTCCTTTGTAAGATATATGTAATGTAAGTATTTTCTCCCATTCCTTGGCTCACCTGGCATCTTTTTAAGAGATATTTAAGCCCACTCAATAATATCATAGTAGATTTTATAGATTTTCTTAAAGTCAAGGAAGAATAATACTTAACATTTTTTGAGTGTTCATCATGTACCACTCACTGCACTAAGTGCTTTACATGACATTATCTCATTTAATAATTATGACTGTCCTATGTTGTAAGTACTGTTTTTATCTCCCATTTACTGATAAGGAAATGTAGATTTGGAGGGGTTTAGTACCTTTCTTTAGTCTCACTGTTAATGTCTTTAATCACTATGCTGTATGTCCCTAGGCAAATCTATTGTTAATTCAATAAATGTATTTTACAGAGAATCTAATGTCACTATAATGATACAGATATTTACTGAGAATCTAATGTATTGACATAAAGATTTACAGAGAATTTAATATATTGATATAAAGATACAGAACATATATATGTATATATATGCATATACTTTTTTTTCTAGGCAATCTGAAAGATAAAAGAAATAAGACAAAGTTCAGATTCTGAAAGAAAAGCTGAAAATGGACATATACACTCATAGCCATATAAATTGTGATAAGTAAGAGAGAGTTCTAGGGGAGACTAGGAGAAGAAAAGATTGATCATAACTTGGAATCTGAAAACACTTCTAAGAGGTTCAGTCTAAGGTATATCTATCTTGTTAGGTGAATTGTATTTAAATAGGTGGATGTATTAGTTTCCTGTGGCTTCTGTAACAAATTGCCACAAACTTCATGGCTTAAAACAACAGAAATTTATTGTCTCACAATTCTGGAGGCCAGAGTCCAAAATGAGTATCACTGAGCCAAAATCAAGGTGTTGGCCAGGTCATGCTACTTCCAGAGGCTCTATGTGAGAATTTGTTCCTTGCCTCTTCCTGATCCTGGTGGCTGCCAGCATTCTGTGGCTTGTGGCCACATCACTCTAAATTTTAAGGCCGGCATCTTCAAATTTCTCTGTTTTATCTTCCCGTAGCCTTCTCCTCTGTGTGTATCAAATCTCCCTCTGTCTCCCTCTTATAAGGTCACATCTGATAACTTTTAGTGGCCACTCGGATAGTCCAAAATAATCTATTTTAGTCCATTTCTGTTACACATAACAGAAATACCGGAAACTAGATAATTTATAAAGAAACAATATTTATTTTTACAGGTTCAGAGGCTGATATGTCCAAAGTCCTGGGAACACATTTGGTGAGGGCCTTCCTTTGTGGTGTCTTCAACAATGCAGGGTATCACATTGTGAGAAAAGCAGAAGCAAGAGAGAGCTAACTTCCTCGCTGGCTCTATTTTGAAAGCCCTCAGAACCGTGCCCATGACCATCCTTAAACCATCAATGGATTAGTCCATTTTCTAGGGCGTGGTACTCACAATCCAATCACCTCTCCAAGGCCCACCTTTCAACTACCACAGTACGATTTCCCACCATCTTAACACTATCACAGTGGGTATCAAGCCTTCAAAACATTAAACTTTGGGGGCACACAATTCAATCCATAATATCTTCTCATCCCCAAATCCTTAATTTTATCATATCTGCAAAGACCCTTTTCTTTGCCACATAAGGTAATATTCTAGGTTCCAGGGATTAGGATGTAGATTTCATTTGGGAGGTCATTACTGATCCTACATAATGGGGATTATGGAGAAGATCATATCAAACAGGAAAGGATTTGAATAAAATCATGGGAAACAGAAACTTATTGAATGCAACTTAAAGAATGGCAAGTGGTTCTGTGCTATTGAATCACTGTATGTGAGGGGATGGCATTGCAGGAGAGAAGCCTGGAATAGAGTAAGGGCCTTGAGTGCCACGTTGGAATTTGAGTTACCTTCCATAGATTGAGGAGAATCACCAACGATTAGAGTAAGATAGCAGTATCCCCTTATCTGTGTTTTAAGTGCATAACTCCGGAGCACTGCAAATGATGGATTACAGGCAGTATGCCATTGAAGTAATTCAAAATAAAGATAATTAAAAGAGGTAGGTAGGATTACATTCATGTGTTTACAAAATTGTATTTGAATGCATTGCCTGTCATATGCCATTTTAGATACTGGAGATACAGCACTGAACAAGACAGGTGCCTATTTTCTGAGGTTTCATTTTAGTGAAAATAAATAGTTTCAGATATAATCATGTGGTGCTGAATGATGAGGATACTTTCTGAGAAATGGGTCATTACATGATTTCATCATTGTGCAAACATCATAGAGGGTACTTACAGAAACCTAGATGGTATAGCCTACTACACAGCTATTATGATCTTATGGGACCACCATTGGATGTGTGGTCCATCATTGACCAAAATGTCACTATAATGCACATGACTAATGGTGAATGTCATGAGAAAATTAAAAAGAGAAATTTGCTAAAATGGTATTGCTGGGAGAGGAGGTAGGTAATGTTAGGTCAGATAGTTTTGGACGCCCTCTCTGAAGAGGTAATATTTGAACAGAGAACAGGATGATGTAAGAAGCCAGCTACATTGAGATCTAGAGAAGGGCATTCCAGACTGAGGACTCAGCAATTGCAAAGACCCTCATATCAATCAGTTTTGCTGCAGTAACAACCACAAAATCTTACTGGCTTATATCAGTAGTATTTCGTTCTGACTCACATTGTATGTAGATTACCAGTTAGTTGTGTCTTTGCTCCAGATTGTACCTCCCCTCTACTTGTCTTTGTATTTCAGGATCCAGGCTAAAGGAGCATCCCCTGTGTGAGTTATGGTCATCTCACCATAGAGGGGAGAACAACAAGAGACTGAGCCAAACTGTGCAGAAGCATTGAAAGCTCACATTCCATTGACCATGGCAAATCTCATAAGCCAAGCTCAAAGCCACTCCTTCTGAGAGGGAAGGTTGAGTAATTATGTAGTGTAATATAATCTACAACAGATGGGGACAACCCTGGAGTATTTAAGTTATAGAAAGAAGAAAGGCACGATGAAAGTAGGGATCTTGGTTTGTTTCATTCACTGATGTATCCCAAGCAGAAGAGTGTCTTGCACATAATAGGTGCTCAATAAATATCTGTTGCATTAGTGAGTGAAAGAAAGCCAGTGTGGTTAGAATATAGTAAGGGAGAGGTGAGATTGGCAGTCACTACCAGTCAGTCAGTTGGCATATAAGAGGAAACAACTTTTTCCTCTGCCTCAGAATTTGGTTCTCCAGTCAGCTCTTCCACTGGGCTGTCTGTGCAGCAATAGAAGCCGGAGCTGCACGCCTTCAGATCTGCTGTAAAGTCATGGTCTGCACTCCCTGGCAACATTCCCATTTAGATGGGCTTGCCTGGAGAGCTGTGGCCTGTGACCTCTCCTTCCTCCTAAGAATAGCATTTTCTCCTTCTGTTCTTCTAAGAAATGCTCTTTTCCCCATTCCAGCCATGTGTTTCAATAGGAGCTAGTATATTTGTAGAAGTAATATCCAGGGGCTTTGACAGGATCTAGCTTAGGGAGCACACCTGGAAGGCCTAGGGATTGTGGAGTCAAGTCTGTACTATTTTTTTGATTGGGGAGGTAGCACATTAAAAAGGCGTCATCATTTGACAGCATCCCTACATGTCTCATGATCTTGCTGTCAGGCTTCTTTCTTTAATATCTTTTCATCATAGTCTTAACGACCATGTAAATATAGCACATTTTACATTGTTGGGAAATTTCCACAATTCATTAGCCAAGTCTAGGTCATTCAGAGCTCTTCCCTAGGATTTTTGAAGTTAGAATCAAAGAAAGCTACTCTCAGTCTCTCTCTGATAGTGAAGGTGGGAGATGTGACTGTGTTTAGTCTCATGTGTGTTTAGTCTCATGTGAAGAACAGCAGATTGAGAGAGAGATTAGGCAGAGCCCTGTGAGGTTCACGTTCCTGGTTTTAGTTACCTTTCAGCCTGGCTGCACATTCGCCCTCCTCATGGTAACATGACCTTTCTAAGAAAGTCCCACTTCTGCCAAAACTGTTTCAGACTGAGCTTTTGTCTTCTGCAACTAAGAGATGGGATTAACATAGCTTTGGAGCTTCAAAGACATCTACACACTGGTCTCTTCCCCACTGTCAGACATGGAGCACACACTCTGCCCTTCAGCAAAAGTCACAGCTCTGCCCTAAGAAATAATAAAATCTCCTGGAAGCGTGAGCAGCCCTAACAGTTATCTAGCACAAAAGAAAAACAAACCAGGGAAGCTAGGAAAGAGCATAACAAAGTTCTTTTTAAGATAGATCTCTATTTAAACAAAAAAGAGATTTAGGAGGTGCTGTATGTGCTAAGGAATGATGGAAAATGATACAAAGTGTCATGACTTTATAGATGTAAATATGAATATTTATATATATATATATATATATATATATATAATGTAAGGCTTCCATGAAAGTAAATCACAATGTGTTTAGTTAGTTTAGATAGAACTATAGACTACATGAACTATAGCAACTAGATGACTATAATATTGAAGATATTTCATATCTTTCTTGTGATAATAAATAGTTTTATTACAATAGGGCATTCCCCTTCCACATCAAACTTTAAAACTAAATGAAACAGAGCAGAGACCATATATTTAAATGCACAGTAGAAACGCATTACCTACTATCACAGAATACTAGAAATAACAATGCCCAACAATTGGGGAATGAATGGGTCAAGTATGATATAAAAACAACCTGAAATATACCTAGTAATTAGAAGTGAAAATTTTATGACTGAGAAAATTCTTTTTTTTTTTTTTTTTTTTTGTCTTTTTCGTGACCGGCACTCAGCCAGTGAGTGCACCGGCCATTCCTATATAGGATCTGAACCCGCGGTGGGAGTGTCGCCACGCTCCCAGTGCCGCACTCTCCGAGTGCGCCACGGGCTTGGCCCAGAAAATTCATAAAATGCTTAAGAAACTCTGTTAAAAGGCAAAATATAAAAAAACTTACACATGATTGCATCTATAAATGCCTAATTCCTAGATCCAAAAGATAATAGCTGTTTTGGCCACCCCCACAGCCAGGCACCACATGAAAGTTGTGGCCATTATGTGGGGTGCTCACTTTTGCTCCAGCCTAGTCCTGCAGTGCTGTGTCCATCTGCTTCTTCAAGCCTATTGTTTTCACCCCTCCAACCATTAGCTTTGCCATTCCTATCTCTGGCCTTTCCTTGCACTCTTTGTTTTTTTTCTTTGTTTGTTTTTGTTTTTCAACCGGTAAGGGGACCATAACCCTTGACTTGGTGTTGTTTGCACCACGCTCAGCCATTGAGCACACCGGCCATCCCCATATAGGATCCATACCCGTGGCCTTGGTGTTATCAGCACCACACTCTCCCGAGTGAGCCACAGGGCCAGCCCTTGCACTCTTTGTTATTAATGGTAAGTGAAGTAGTACTACTACTACTTTTTATTTATTTTTTCAACTGTGACTTTTGCTTCTTTGAATGAAGACTTAATTTATAGCCTGTACTACATACATATCAACAGTCTTGATTTCCTCAGCTTCAGCCCACAATTTGGGAAGACTTTCCATACCTGTCCCATTCACCTAACTGCATCAGGTCTTATGGGCAGAGACTTAAAAATATGTACAATTGAAACATTGGTGTACTATGGTCTTAGGATAATGCGTAATTTCCCCCCCCACCCCCCAAACTTTCCTTATTCCAGTACCTGTGCAGTTAGCATTTAAAGCTATAGCAAGCTTTGTCTTATATTTGCCAAGAGCAACATCTGGTGGTGAATCTCCAGAACTGCATGTTTAGCTTCATGTTAACGAAAGTAAGATTATAAGATGTTGCTTATGATTTTACTAGCAGTTTTGTGTTAATAACATATACAGTAAACTTAGGCTAGGCCTTTAATCTACCTGGTGGCAAAAATCACATCACAGGGTTAGCTGGTCTAGAAATTATAAAGCCTCAAGATGTCCCTTATATACCTGGGTCTCATGACTAATTCCCCATTGGATTCCAGGTTTATTTTAATTTCCTGATACTGGATATAATCAGGGCAGTAGTTCTTTTGCATTTTCATCTAATGCTTCATGTTGGTGTCTTTGGATATTGCGTAGTGTTCTATAAACTGTGACCAGTGTATTCATTTTCTCGGGTTGCCTTAACAAAGTGCCACATATTAGGTGGCTGAAACAACAGAATTATATTTCCTCACAGTTTTGGAGGCTAAAAGTCTGAGATTAAAGTGTGTAAGCAGGGTTAGTTCCTTCTGGGGGCCGTGAGGAAGAATCTATTCTGTGCCTCTCCCCTGTCTTCTCATGATTTCTTTGGCATTCCTTGACTGGTGGAAGTATCAACCCATCTCCACCTTCACCTTCCTACTGCACTCTCCCTGTGTGTGTGTCTGTGTCCAAATCTCCCTTTTTTGAGGGCCAGCCTGTGGCTCACTTGGGAGAGTGTGGTGCTGATAACACCAAGGCCACGGGTTCAGATCCCTGTACTGGGATGGCCGGTTAGCTCACTTGGGAGAGCATGGTGCTGACAACACAAAGTCAAGGGTTAAGATCCCCTTAGCAGTCATCTTTAAAAAAAATTAAAATAAAAATTCCCTTTTTCGTAAGGACATCAGTTATTTTGGGTTAGGGCCCACCCCAATGACCTGATCTTAACTAATTACATCTGCAATGACCCTATGTCCAAGCAAAGTCACATTCTGAGGTACTGGTGGTTAGGACTTCCACATATGTGGTTTATGAAATTGAAGGGGGCCACGTGCAACCCATAACAGCCACTCATCTCATTCTACCTCCAGACTTCATTTCTGCCATGTCATTTTTCACAATTATCTGCTGCTCCTCCCTGCTGGACAGTCATATTTCCCTGTCCCATTGATGTCAGGCTTAGCCATAAAATTGCAGTGACCAATAAAATATGAGTAGAAGTGATATGTCTACATCCGAAACTTTAAGAGCTTTTCCCCTTTGTTGTGAAACAGGAGCTATTCCAGAGAGGCTGTTTCATCAGCCTGTGTCTCAGAATGACAGTTACATGGAACAGAGCAGCAGCTGAACTTCAGTGGATATGTAGTATGAGCAAGAAGTAAATCTTTATGATATTAAGCCACCAAGGCTTTGGGTTCATTTGTTACTGAAGCATAAATTGACTTAAGCTGGCGGACATTCTAACTACCTAACTTAACTTGACTGACACCATAACTTCACTTCTAAGATGAGTGGGGTCTTTTAATGCATTCATCAGATATTTGTTGAAAACTTGCCATATGTTAGGCATAGAACCATGTGTTGGACACTGTGATGGTGTCAACTTGGTTAGGCCATGGTACCCAGAAATTTGCTCAAATACCAGCCCAGGTGTTGCTGTAATGCTACATTTTTGATAAGATTATCATTTAACTCCATAGACTTTGAATATGGCAGGTTACCCGATAATGTGTGTGGACCTCATTAAGTTGAAGGCCTTAAGAGAAAAAAGACTAAGGTTTTCCGAAGAAGAAGGAATTTTACCTTCAGACTAGAGCTGCAACATCCGTCCTTCCATGGATCCTCAGCCTGCAGCCAGCTCTGCAGATTTTAGACTTGCAGTTCCCACAATCACATGAGCCAATTCCTTAAAATAAATTTCTCACACATCCTACTGGTTCTGTTTCTCTAGAGAACCCTGACTAATACAGACATAGGTCATTTAACAAGCTGTCCTCACAGTCTAAGGAAAACTACAGACAAATAAACAGAAAATTATAGTATTACATAATAAATGCTGGGAAGTACTGCATTTAATGGGAGCACACAGGAGGAGTATGTGATCTTGACTTGAGGAATCAGGAAACGCTCTCTGGAGGAACTGAAGTCTAAGTTGAGAAGTGAAGGTGGCAGGTGGAATAGGAGTTAGCCAAGTGCAGGGCAAGGTGGTGGGAAGCAGAGATTGGCCTGAGCAGAGAATATGCAAGCTCAACAGGGGCATCATTGCCCCCAAGGGGAGAAAATGGGTGCTTGGCAGGCAAAATAAATCTTAGCTTTTACAAGGTTTTGTGACTATCCAAAGCTCAATTCTATCTGACAAAATCTAATTCCTTAAAATTTAATTGAGGGGAGGGGAAATGATTAGGAAAAAAAAAGTCTAAAAAGGCTTCTTACGGGTCAGTGATAAAAAAAGAGGTTGAGAAACATTGGTATGAAGGATGACTTAGGCAGAGGAAAGATCACATATGAAGATATAGAAGTGAGAGAGAACATAGACTATTTGACAAATTAGAATGGTTGGGACATAAATTTGGGAGAGAGGGAGGCAGGAAGAGCACTGAGAGAAGAGGCTGGTCTAGACACAAATTTTTTAAAAAATTATATCTGAAAATGAGTTTTCACCTCAATTATCTAAATAATTGTAAGTAAAGTTGCACTTTGTGTCTAAATTATCTACTGGACACTATGCTCACTTTTTACATATGAATCTGTACCTTGTGTTTGTGATCACATACTGAATGAATCATTAAGCTTTAAGTGTTGTTTTACAAATAGCAAATGGCATTTGTTAACATATCTTTTTCACACCAGGACTTTTTAGTGTTACAATTGCAATCTCTAGCATAGCATCATGTTCAGGTGGGTACCTAATCATAATGCTGTTCTAGGCGGCATTTCAACCTCTGGAGAATTTGCATATGACTTACTTCACCAGAGTTTTAAAGATTAAAAATATCAGACTAAAAAGGTATTTTTCTTGGTCCCATTATGGGGAATAGAATGAGAACAATGGTCTATTTAATAACCATTATCATTATCTTCCTCCCAGACTGAATTAAAATTACTTTAGTATTCTGTTAGGAAATTCTTTGCAAAAATGCTGTCAGTCATTTTTTGTATTTCCACCAGCTTGTTAACAATGAACTCAAAGCTAATTCAATACTTTTGAGAGTATGAACTTAATTTAATTTAATTTAATTTTTTTATATTTTAAAATACTTTTTAAAAATTTTAATTTATCAATATACAGTGTAGTTGATTTTCATATCCCTTTACCAATTACTCCTTTTCCTCCCTCCCTCTCCCCCTCCCCCACCATCAACATCATATCTGTTCACTTGTCTTAACAAGTTCAAGGTGAACTTAATTTTAGAATCTAAAGAACTAAAGATTTGTATGCTATTGAATAATTTTAACTTCTCATATTTTTCTACCACAGCCTTAGCTTACTTTGTGTAAGTAGACCTGATCTAAATTTCTAATATATTTTTATGAGGCAGCATTCCAGTGATATTTTTAGAAGGTCTTATTATATAAATGACAGTATAAGATGATACGTAGTTTTGAGCATAGGTTCTGGAGTCGAATTGTCTGAGTTCAGACCCTGGGTTGAACCTGTTTGGTTTTAAATGTTACTCTCCTTTATGAACTTGGGCAGATGTGAAAAGTTGTGTGATCTTATCCTCTCTGTACCTCGCTTTCCTCATGTGCAAATTGTGGCTCATAATAGAAACACTACATAGGTTGTTGTGGACATTAAAGGAGTTAATTATGTAAAACACTTAGAACAGAACCTGGTGCATACTCCACACACAATAATGTTAGCTATTATTATTTGGAGCCCCTCATTGAGTAGTTTTAAAACCATTTGTTGAGTGCTTCCTGTATGCCATGTAAGGAACTTACTCGTGAGACTCTTAGTATATCTTACATAAAATGATCTTCAGAAATTTTTTTAGTATATATCAGGCCTTTGTATTGATTAACTTTTTCGGCTAGGATATTTTTGTCCTTAGGTACGAAGATGAACATTGGACATTCATAAGAAAAAACATTCCTTAGGGCACTGGTTGGGAGATGGATTCTTCTTTAGAATTTTATACTGGTGTCTGGAATTTATCTTTATGGAACTACTTATTCACATAGTAACAACAGCGAAAAGGAAAAGATTTATGGGCATTTTTGAATTTTAACTAACACAATTTAAAAACCCTTTCAAATTTTATATCTTTCAGAAAATGTCTTCGAAATTCAAAAATGCAAAACGGATTGAAGGACTTGATAGTAATGTGTGGTGCGTATCTTAGAATAGATGATAATTTGGTGAGGATTTCCCTACATATTTTTATATCCTTAGTTGGGAATTTTTAGCCTCATCCATAGTCTATATATAAAGCCACTTATTTAATTCATCCATTGAATGGAGGCGGCAGGAACTTAGCACATCATATATTGATTTATTCAAATCAAATGCTCCAAGTCTTGTGCTAGGCACTGGACATACAGCAGAGAAAAAGACAAATTTGGTTGATGACCTCATTGGAATTTACCTCCTAATCCATGAACTTTTCTTATTAGTTTATTCTCTAGCAGTTGATTAGGGAGCCTAGCAGCAGGTGGACTGGTTGAGAAAAATATACAAGGGTACCTCAAAAAGTTCTTGGAAAAGTAGAATTAAAAGATAACACTAACTTTCCATGAACTTTTTGAAGTACCCTCGTTACATATGGTTAAAAAAATGTGTATCATGGAATTGAGGTTCATAAGGAACATTAAGTTCATTAACTTAGTCATCATTTTATTAGTTAAACTCATTTTTGGGGTGATAAAATTTGTGCTGGGGACTCTTTTTTTTTTTTTTATTCCTAAGACTAAACTAGGTTTTATTTTTCAGTTTTATAATAAGACCATGAGATGTAAAACACAAACATTGTAATAATAGTACTTACTAGTATTGATATATATATATATTTTTTTTAAGTTTAGGATTGAATTTACCAAGTTGGCTGCAGACCCCTCTGTTGTGAATCTTGGCCAAGGCCTTCCAGATGTATCCCCTCCTATATATGTAAAGGAAAAATTATCAAAGATCGCAGCAGTTGACGGCCTGAATCAGTATACCCGGGGCTTCGTAAGTATATGGACTATATGTGGCATGAGCATGTATTCATATTATATTGTGTGCGTATATACTTATGTCACTTATATGTAATTGACTTTCTAGGAACAGCTGTCTCAACCTTGTAACCACAAGAATTTCCTTCCTTGTTTTTATCTCCTAGGATGAGTCTTTCCCTACTTTCAGCCCCTCTGTAGTTGTTCTGGCCCTTACTTTACTGTTGTTACTGGATGGAACCCTATGGCAATAAGGGAAGGGAGAACATTCTCTTGAGACATGTCTTTTCCATCTCATTAACACTTATGCAGCCTCAACACTGACCTCTTAATTAATATATTTTATTTCCAACTAATTATATTCTTCCTCTTTACCCCAGCTCAACTCCCATCCTTCTGTAATAAAATGCCCAGGATATTTAGAGATTTTTCTACATTCAGATTTACTCTTGAACTATAGACTTAATATCTGTATGCTTAAAGCTATGTGATTATCATATGTCTGAGTATTAGCCTTTACCTTTTATGATAGTGTGGAAAATGGGTAGAGGGATGGGATAGAAGGAAGCCTATTTTTTTTTTTTTTTTTATTGTGGTCTAACTATAAAAATCCATAGAAGGGCTTTGCTTTGGGAATGGGAGCACAGGAAAAAGCAAGTGAGACTGACCCGTGTCCCAGGTTTTATATTGGTGGGAATCCCTGCTCTCTATAGACTTTTACTACCTGACCCACCCTACACACACCCATGTCAGACCTACTTCATATATCCCCTGCCCAGCCCTGTTCAAGTCCATGATGAAAGGCTAAAAATGAACAAATAATGGAGAAAATTAATGAAACCACAAGCTAGTTCTTTGAAAAGATCAATAAATAAAACTTTAGATTGATTAATGAAAAAGAGAAATCACAAAGTACTATATGAGGAATGCGAGAATTGATATCATTACAGATCATACAGACATTAAAGCTACAATAAGAGAGTGTTACAAATAATTTTGTGCCAATACATTTGACAACGTGGATAAAACAACTTGGATAAAATGAACAGAGAGTATTTAAAAGACACAAATTTCCAAAACTGACACAAGGAGAAGTAGAAAACCTGGCTAGCCCTATATCAATGAAAGAAAATGAATTTGTAATTAAAATCTTCTCACAAACAAACCTCAGTACCTAGATGGCTTATTGGTGAATTCCACCAAGCATATAAGGAAGAAATAATGCTTATTCTGCACAAATTCATTCAGAAAATAGAGCAGGATGAAAAACTTCCCTATTCATTTTATGAGGCTAGCATTACCCTGATACAATAATCCTGATACAAAAGCCAGACCAAAAAAAAGGAAGAAGTGAGAAAGAAAGGAAGAGAAAAAGAAAAAAAACTCCAGTGCAATTGGTAAAGGGCCACAAGAAATGAATACATTGTGTAATGATAAATATACTGATTATCCTGATTTGAGCATCACATGTTGCACACAGGTATTGATATTCAATGCTGAATCCAACAGATATGTATGTTCAATCAATAATGTTTCAATAAAAAGTAAAATAAAATACAAAAAATAAAAATTCTGAAGTTTTAGCAAATCAAATCCAAATATGTATATGTATAGAAAGATATAAAAAGTAGTACATCTTGGACTCAATTGGTTAGAGCACAGTGCTGATAACACCAAAGTCTAGGGTTCAATCCCTGTACTGGCCAGCTGCCAAAAAGAAAAAAGTAATAGATCCTGACCAAGTAAATTTATATTAGGGATGAAAGTTTTGTTTAATATTCAAAAATCAATCATTGATATTCAGGATATTAACAGATAAAAAAGAAAAACCATATGATCCTCTCAGTATATACAGAAAACACATTTGACAAAATTCAACCCTCATTTATAATAAAAACTTTTAGCCAGTTGGGAATAGAATGGAACTTTCTCTGATAAAGGTTATCTGTGAGAAACCTACAGATTATATCTGTAATCCACATAATGTAGAAAGATTGGGAACATGACAAGAGTCCGTTTTCACTGCTGTTATTCAACGATGTAGTGGAGGCCCTGTGAGACATGAAGATATGTAGATTAGAAAGAAAAGAAATTAAAACTCTCATTTGCAGAAAATATAATCATGTACAAAGTCTATCCTAAGGAATTTTACAAAAAAAACTACTATAACTAATAATTGAATGGAGCGAGGTCACAGAGACACAAGGCCAATATGCAAAAATCAATTGTATTTCTATATACTAAAAATGAACAGTTGGAAAGTAAAATTTGTTTAAATACCATTTACAATAGCATCCAAAAACATGAAACATTTAGAACTAAATTTTTTAAAATATGTATAAGACCTGTACATTGAAAACAACAAAACATTAATAACAGAATGTAAGAAGTACCTAAATAAATGGAATGATATATGATGTTTATGGATTGGGAGACTAAGTATTGTTAACATGGTAGTTCTCCCCAGATTCATTGAGCAGGGCTTGGCAAGCTATGGCCTATGGGCCAAATCTAACCCACCCTGATTTTGTAAGTAAAGTTTTATTAGAACACATCCATGCATACTTATTTATGTATTTTCCAGTTTTTGTAAATATGTATGTTTATATATATATATATATATATATATATATGTCTTTTTATATTAGTATAAGCACTGGGAATGGTGTTACACTATCACCAGGCTATGGACCTTGGTCACCCCAGGGGGATGGGAATGAAGTAATGTTGAGAAGAGATCATAATTTTTTCTTAACACATTTTTGCCTAGTTTTACTTATGATATAAAGCATGAATTATTTTTGTAATTGAAAATTTAATTAAAAAAACACAAACCCTTATCATTCTAAGGAAAGATGTACAGTGTTTATAGTTGCTTTTCTGATCACCTTTTGCTAGAATTTGTTAGGTCAGATATTAAAGTGAAATTCAAAGGGACCCAGTTTATTCTTCCAGAGCCCAGGGTACTTTCAAACAAGGGCACATGACCTGCACTTGGCCTCTCACTCACAAGTGACAGAAAATCAGGTGGTTCCTCAAAAGCAAAATGGGGAAGTAGATGCTAGACAAAAAAATGAGAAATATTGACTTCGATACCAAGTAAGATGAGGAGGGGAACAGGAAAAGAAAAGAAAGAGAAGGAGGGAAGGAAAGAGACCATGGAAGAGAAGACTTGAGGGAGACCTAATCCAGGAGTCTCAAGACTTTCTACATGTCCCAGACTTTGTACATTTATAATCCTTTCACTCCTCTTATCGGAGTAGTTATCACAGATAACCACTGCTTTCTTGGCTATCAATGTGAATAATGTTTCACTTCCTCCTACCATTTATTATCGCATCCACTAGTGTGTGTGTCTTTGATGGATTTTTTTTTTTTTTTCCCTCTCTCCATAGTCCATTGGTTGGCATAACCTTTTCTCCAGCAAGTGAGAAGAGCAGATTCAGGGGATATACAGTTAGTGCAGGTTTTCTTATTTTAGCTGGGAAAAAAAATCCAGCTGTATTCAATATGATGTAATTACGGTCAAAAATATACTAGGAGTTTCTTTTTATTCAAAGCTAATACTTTTAAATTATGGATTCCCAAACCCTTTGTTTAGTGGGAAGTTTTAATCATTAGCCAGTCTTCATGACCATTCACCTGGAGACCCTCTGAAGATAGGAAAATTTTTAAAAATTTATTGCCATTAAAAAATACAACATTTGGGACTGGCAGGTTAGCTTACTTGGTAGAGCATAGTTTTGGTAACACTGAGGTCAAGGGTTTGGACCCCTGTACTTGAAAGTCACCAAATAAATAAAAAAATAATTTTTTTAAATTACAAAATTTTTTTGGACTTTATAAACATCAAACCTAAATTTTAAATATTCTTATGGCTGGCCAGTTAGTTCGCTTGGGACAGCGTGGTACTGATAACACCAAAATCAAGTGTTTAGATGTCCATACCAGCCAGCTGCCAAAAAAAAAAAAATAATAAAATTTTTAAAATAAAATTCTTACTCTTTAGACCCATTACCTCAAAGAAGTACATCACATAATCAAATGCAAGGTTTGTTTTTTTCTTATTTTAATCCAACAGGGTCATCCATCACTTGTGAAAGCTCTGTCCTGCCTATACGAAAAGTTTTATCATCATCAAATCAATCCAAATAAAGAAATCCTTGTGACAGTAGGAGCATATGGATCTCTTTTTAATGCTATTCAAGGATTAATTGACGAGGGAGATGAAGTAAGTATATTAACATTATCATAATGACTATATTAATGATTATCATTTCCCTGCCTTTCAATCTTTCGCTTGTTTTACTTTCTTTTCCTTTTTCTTTCTTTTTTTGAAGTCTAATGTATACACGGTAAAGTTCACTAATCTTAAATGTATAGCTGGATAAATTTTCATGTAACTACTACCCAGATGAAGATATAGTACATTTCCAGCACCCCAGAAGGCTCCTCTGTGCCCTTTCCTAGTCTATATTCTCCCAGAGGTAACCACTCCTCTTTGTTTTGACTGCTCTTTCACTTGATATAAATAGAATCATGCAGTATATGTGCTCTTGGGTCTGGCATCTTTCATTTATCACATCTATAAGATTCATCCACTTTGTTGCATTTAGTTTATTTTTCTTATTTTTATAGGCCATTTAGATAAAGGCAGGCAGAGGCACTAGCAATGAGGAGGCAAAAGAACTTTCCATTTTCATTCCTAAAATAGCCTTTAATCTGATTTCAGTCAACAAGTATTTGATCAATGCGTTTTTATGCCCAGTGCTTTCTTTGAATTCTCATAGCCCTTTATCATACCACTTTTATAAAAGACAGTGCTATCTACTTTGTATTTTGTTATTTTTTTATATCTCTAATTCCCTCTGCTATGCCAGACAATAAGCTCTTTGAGGAAGCACATTAAGGAAGTACAGTCACACTTTTACATACATAATGTCCTTTAATCCTATAACAGAATTGAAAGTTTTGTCTCATACTTTGATGGTATTAGTCCTTTGTTGCTTCCCCCTTCTCTGCACTCTGTTAGAGTGTCCCAAAGCTCCGTCCTTGAACTTCTTTTTTCTGTTCTTTCTTCCTCGTTCACCTTATCTAATATTTTAACACCACATACATGTCACTTTCCAACATTCTGACCTATTTTATTTTCTTTAGTGCATTCATTGCTATTTGAAATTATCTAATTTACTTTTTTTCTTGCTTATTACAAGTCTCAGTAGGATCTAAGATCCAGGAGAGCTTGTTTATTGGTATAACTGCTAACACATAGAATAATGAGTGCTCAATAAATATTCTTCAAAAAATGAGAGAGGAATTATTATCATTATAAAAATAAAGAAATTAAGGTGAAGAGCATTATGCACACAAGGGGTCTTCAGAAAGTTCACGGGAGGATTTGTGTTATCTTTTAATTCAATTTTTCCACAAACTTTTTGAAGTACCCTTGTATTCTTTTCACTGTACTGCCCTGCCTTCCCAACTTATTTTCCTTTATTGAGCTCTCACTTTCTATTAAGCACTATGTTTCCCACCAGGGTTGCAAAGATACATCATCTTAATTCCTGAGAACTTCACAGATGAATGAAGAGGGAAGTGAACTTACAGTCCACTTGAGGGAAGCCTCCATTCCTGGTTCATTTTTTTGGCCTCCACAATTCCTAACAGCAAACATATCACATTGTACTTAGTAGGCACTCGGTATGAATTGAATGACAGTACAAACATAGTGGCCTTTAGAATGTGTGACTCTAGTGAGAAAGGCCTTAAACATGTATTTCTTACATCCTAAGAAATAGAAACACTAAAAAGTGCACATTTAAAATAATAATCGGATACCGTTAAATTTAACCAAGAAAAGGTTAAATGAGATAACATAGTATAGACTTATGAAATTACGAATTGGTACCAGATTTTCAAAAGCAATTGGCTATCTATATATAAAATGCCATAAAAGTGTTTATACCCTTTAATCTAGACATAGTAATCAAGTGAATGAATTCAATAAAATATTTAAAATAGAGAAACCACACACTCACAAATGAACATAGCACAGTTACTTATTAAGCAAAAGGCAATATTATCATAAAATTTAGTACAATCTCCTGTAGCCATTAAAATAATAAATCTGAAAATTATAACATGGAATTTTCTTGAAATATTGCTAGGTTTTAAAAAGGTAGAAAGAAAAATTGAATGTATATGATGGTTATAAATCATGTGTTCAAACTGTCCTTTTAGAAAAGCACCAAGCCAGGGATGCCAGATCAGACTGGGGATGGGATAGTGACTGCACTAGTTGGATTGGCTCATGAGATGAAAGCCCAGCCAGCAGCGACTGAGAGCAAGCTTGTTGGGGCAAAGAGACAAGGAATAATATACACAAGGGGCTAGGAAAATAGGCAGAATCCAGATACGAGGCCCCTAGAGGAAAACTGGGAATCAGTTAAGAACAATAGTAGCCCAACCTGTCTCCCTGCATCTACGTTTTGTTTTGGGATGGTTTTGAGAAGAGAGAATGTCTTTACTCTCAAGATAGTGCTTTTAAATTAACACTTTATACCAATGAGCATTACAATGTTCTCTTTCCTTCTAGTTAGCTCCTATCATTGTCTGATAAGTCACTTATACTCCAGATTTTATTTTCTGCTTTGAAATATAAAGAAATTCTTAATGGTTTTGGGTGGAACATGTCTTTGAGAGTGTGATGGCCCTTGTCCTCAGATAAATGTACATATGCACTTATAAAATTATACATACAGTTCAAGTGCCCCCACCGCAAGCATCCACAGATCTCCCTAAGAGACCAAGGACTCCAATTAAGACTCCCTAGGCAAGTTTATCTCCAAGGTCGCTTTCTCTTGAATGTTAGCTTCGTAAAGGCAAAGTCTGCCTTTTTGACTGCTGCGTCTCCACATGTAGTACATTGCCTCACACAAGTAGGTACACAATATTCGTGAAAGGAATTGGTGATTTATATGTTGTGTTTTCATTTGCTTTTATTTCAGGTCATAATAATAGTCCCTTTCTATGACTGCTATGAGCCCATGTTGAGAATGGTTAGAGCAACACCTGTTTACATTCCCCTAAGATCTGTAAGTTTGCCACTATGGTTCACATGCTTTAAGAAGTTTTGAAAATACCAATTTCTTTGTCACCGATAAAGTTTCTACTTTGATTGCATCTCGGGATTAACTTTATATCTATTTGTCTAGTCTTTTTAAAATCATTTCAAAATAACTAATGCACTAGGTGAGTCATAGAATCTTCTATTAGCCTTAAAGTATCAGACATGTTAACCATAATAACAGCTGGGTTTTGGGAAGGAATATAGGCACTTTAAGAGCTGCTAATGTTGACAGGGTTCATTTTTCCATTTAACAGGTATGAGCATAAGATTCAGGTCCTCTTGGGCTCTCAAGGTAGAACTAAAGCCTGATTGTTTCTGTTCTTGTTCTCTGTTAGTCATGTATTCAGTTACCTTTGCCATGCCTTTCCCTAATTTTTTTTTTTCCTTATTAGGTTATTTATTTGTAAGGTAGCAAGCATAAATTAATTAAATTAAATTGCATCTTCATTTTTCATGCTTAGAAACCTGTTGATGGAAGAAAATGGTCTAGTTCTGACTGGACATTAGATCCTCAAGAACTGGCAAGTAAATTTAATTCCAGAACTAAAGCTATTATACTAAATACTCCACATAACCCTATGGGGAAGGTAAGTGAGTCTTATTTCTTTATACAGTCTTCTGACCTATTGTTTGCTCAAATGTTGGATAAATGATTGGCTGTGCTTTTTCCTTTAATGTGTAGGTGTATACCAAAGAGGAACTCCAAGTAATTGCTGACCTTTGCATCAAATATGACACACTCTGCATCAGTGATGAGGTTTATGAATGGCTTGTATATCCCGGAAAAAAGCATTTAAAAATAGGTACTAATTATTACATAGACTCATAAACCTAAATGTGTGTGGCCAAGTGTGGAACAACTGATTGGAAAAGATCCCAGACCAGCTTTAAAATATTGTTTGTAATGGGTGTCCGTCTGAATGAGCACTTAAAAATAGTATTTGAATGAATAATGCTTAAGTAAATTCATAAACAGCTTTAAAAACAAACAGTACGAAATTAGGGGAAGAAATACGGGATCATACTATAAAGCTATGAAACCAGAGAAGTAGTTCTTTTGTTTGTATTTCTGGTTTCCTGCAGGAATCCGGCTATTGCTTTGTGCGTAAGTCATAGGGGCCTTGCTCATTCCTAAAGAGGTTCTGAGCTGTCTGCACGGAGCAAGTTGCCAAAATGCCAGGGCAACAATAAGTTGTTAAAAGAGCAGTATGCTGTTGCTACTCAGCCCTTGACTGAAATTTTGCCATTACTAATCTCCCAAATGCCACAGTGTCTTCTGGGGTAGTCCAAATTTATATAAACTATAGGATTATAAGCTGGGCTGCAACCTTTGTATCTTTGCACCTGCCCTTCCTTTGCCTAGAAACACTTTTTCCCCAAATATCCTTTGAGGATATTTGATCCTTCACCTCCTTCAGGCCTTTGTCCTGATGTCAGTTTGCATGACCACCACATTTAAGATAGTTCCACCTTTCCCTCTAGCATTTACTTTGTCCTTTTTCTGTTTTGTTTCTTACTCTATAGTAAATATCAGACTGTATATTTTACTTCTCCACCAGAAGAAGGTAGGGATTATTATTTGTTTTGGTCTCTTCTGCATCCCCATTTTTCAGAATAGGGTCTTGCACAGGGTAGCCAATCAGAAAATAAAGATTGAATAAATGACTAAAAGGTATGAAAAGGATAAGGGAAGGATGACAAAACAATACTGTGGAAGAAATAGATAAATTTAAAAATTGGTGTATTTATATATAAACAGTTGTTACCTGTATTACCATTGTTCCTATAGTGCATTACAAATTGCTAGAGACAGGAGGAGAAAGCAGCTGCCTGAAGGGATCAGAAAAGGAGTGGGCAAAAGATGGCATTAGCTAAGCAGAGAAATAGAAACTGAGTTCCTATCAGGTAAACTAGCATGTACTTAGGCAAGGAGGTGTGAAAGATCAGGACATATGTAAAAAAGTTTAAGTGGTTTGATTTATAAGTATGCATTGTAGTAACTGGCAGAGATGAGGGTGGAAAAGTAGGGTGATTCTAAAGAAATTTCTGTGTGAGAATAAAGAATATAAACTCTGTTGAAGACATCAGTGGTTCTGAAACTTACTTTAGTGGTAGAGCACCTGGAAGTCACAATGTTGCATATCATGAAATAGTGATATAATGAATTCCACCTTGAAACTAGAAGTAATTTTCCTAACAGAAGTTCAATAATTAGAAGTCAATATAAAAGAAAAAGAAAACAAAAAAAGCAACAAGAAAAAGAAGTCAATATAAAAATCACAATTCTATTTATAGTTGTCTGTAACAAAGAGCTATTGAAATAAATACATTTGAGTTTTTCTGATTTTGTCATTAGTATTCATTTGCTAAATGTTCATTTCTTTCACTATTGGTAGCATTCACAATCAGATAAGTGGTAGCAGTTGCCAAAGGCTTAAGAAAATTATGTGGAAGAAAACTTAAAATTGATTTTAAAAAGTTTTTATACATTAATTTGATTACCAGAGTGCCAGTGAGCATACTCAGAACTTCTGCAAAAGGTGTGACAAGGCAGGTGAGCTGGTTCCATGATTGAATATTCTTTGTTAAGGTAAGAGTCAGGTATAAACAGGGGTCTTAAGCAAATCCAGCACCCTGGCAGTGGAGATGATACATGGAAGCTGTGCTGAAGTAGAAACTATGGCTCATAGAGCATAGCATTTGAAGGTGAGAAGGGGACGAGCAAGTAGGATTCTGGGATTTATAACCTGAAATATTCAGCAGTGATGAGTCCCTTAACCAGAGTAAATATGGACAGGAGGAGCAGATTTGTGGGGAAGAGTTGAGCAAAAGGAATTCCTGTGTCTTGTGCTTTAAACATGCTAAGTTTGAGTGTCTGGAGCCAAGTTAAATTACAGGCCTAATAGTCAGGATCCAATTATGAAGAGATATATTTTGGGCCTTCATCAAAATTCTGGGTATAGGTGGACCCATGGAAGAGAATGAATTTTCTCAGGGAGAATACATAAACAGAGAAGGCAGCCAGGCATTTTCAGGGTGTGGTGCCTTAACACAGCAAAATGTTATGATGTGCCTAAACTGCATTAGAGTCTACCGTCACCCATCTTGTTGTTGACCTCCATCTCAGGTCATATGAACGATTTTGCAGTCGAAAATCAGACTCTCATTATTTTTTATTGTAATTATTTCAGTTTGGCGATATGCACTCCAAAATATCACTTTAACTGAACTCGAAATTTATTATTTAGGCCTACGAATTATAAGCTCTTCAGGGTAAAGTATAACTGATACCAATTACTTGCTGAAGATATGCAAGACATATATTTTTAGCTCAGATTTGTTTAGTCGTTATAACAGCCCATAAAAGCTAAAACAAGAAAAACAGAATGAATTCACTATTTCATTATTTAGAAAGCGCAATTCGTTTACTTTAAAACTTAGGTGTTCTATCAAATACAGTGTCCTTTGTTACAAGAAAGATGCAAAATGGCTATTAAATCTATTTCCAAATTATGACAGTTGTTCTTTAATATACAATAAGGCTTTCTAGCCATACATCATGAAATTAACATCATCTTCATATTGTCACAGAGGCAGGTTTCCCTGGTGCAGCACTGTTCATCGTGTCTCTAATCTTCATCTGACTTCTGTTGAAGCTTAAGCCACCTATGAATAACAGTTATAGCTGCTTTGGCTGAATTAAGGATTATGGATCATAAATGAGAAGTGCAAAGACCAGTTGCCTTTTGGATGTACAAGTTACTGCAATCTAAAATTACAAATAATGGATGATTTTCTAAAGTCATCAGAACTGGAAAGAATTTTTTTTCTTTTTTTTGCCTATAAATTATCACATTTACATACAAAGCTGTGGTCATCTCTTCTGCCTATATATTCACGTTAACTTATGTGGATCCACAAATCTCTGAGATAAGGAAGACATGAGTATCTAGATATTTTAATATTACTTGAAGCTTTTTATATGAAATAGTAGAATTTGCTCTTCCTGGATCAGATTTTTGATTAAATGATGTTTCCTGGTCAATGAAATGACATTTCAGTCAACAAAAGAAACCTCTCTTCTCCCACTATTTATATAATAATAATAATAATATGCTGATACTTGTAAAATTAGTATAAAATTCCTTCTGAGTTATTCATCTGATCAGCTTACTCTGAAAAAAAAAAGATATACACTTTTATATGACTAAAATAGTCATCAAAAAATTACTTAGTTCTTTTAAATACACAGTATAATTAGATGTGATATTTTGTGACTGAAACCTATATTTGATGTTCAAGTGAATAGTTTTGGTTTCCCTCATATATAACTTATAGTGAAAATATGTTAGGATTGTATTAGTTTCTCTGGGTAATTTTAATTTCCCTTGATTTTATTTTAAATATTGTTCTTACTAACAGGCCTTCCTGATTTTGGATATACATTATTACTTTAAAGGAATTGATACTCTGCATTTTAAACAATGTTTAGATTTTCCGTGATCAAATAGAAAAGTGTGGTGTGTGTCATGGTGTTCTTTTGGAATACTTGGGAAGACTAGAAATGTCTCAAAACTTGAAGGGATATAGTTACTCATATCAAATGTTAGAATATTCTTTCGTCAACTGGATCCTCTAAATATTTTCCTCATTTATCCTTTTGGTTTTTGTTATTTTCCACAGAGAATACAGTTATAATTTTTCTGATTTACAGTTTTCCTACTATTACAGATAGTGGCAGATATTTCACAATAAGCTGAAATTACTTATGCATCATTTTGGAAACTTCTTTAGCTACCTTACATTTTAGTAGGCACTTTACTTGCTTATGAGCAGATTGCTTTAAGAAAGCAGAAGCTTTGATCCACAGAAGTGAGCATTTATTTTTACTTTGTGTGTACCAGCACTCTTAATACAAAAGCCTCCACTGTACCTCTAAAAAAGCAAGTGGAAAAACTTGTGGGATTGCATGTGAAGAATTTCACAAGTAAATGACTTGAGGAACCCAAAAAGCAGTGTTGCAGGTAGTCATATCAGAAGATTCACAGAGGAGTAATTTACCAATGTCCAACAAAATTCACAAATTCTTGCATATTATACCTCCATGCCTTTGTTAGCCCAAAATACGTTTCCTCCCCTTATCTGCCTGGCTAAAGCCTATGTGGACTTCCAAGTCTCAGCTCAAGCATTACTGGCTGCAGAAAGATAGCCCCCGCACTCTCTTCTATCTTTGCATAACATTCCATGCCTACTGGTATAACAGAGCTTGTCACAGTGCATTACACTTGTTGTCTTACATGTCTCCTACCCCCACTATAGTCATGCTCTTTGAAGATGGGAACTACGTCTTACTCATATTTGTTTCCTCTAAACCTAGCTTACTTAGTCCCTCGAACCTGGTGGTTGCTAGTAAATATTTGATGGGTGAATGAATGAATAAATGAATGACTTTATTAAAGATATTAATCAACTTCTATATTTGCAAATTCACCTACTCCCTAAAATATATTTGTAACACCGAAATCAATGGTCATGGCTGTTCATTACAAGATGGGCAAAAGGTCTGAGTCACCTATACACGTATTCCCAGTTAAGGTCAAAGAAGGCAACACTCTGCTTCCTGTTTCAGCTCATACTATAAACAGGTGTCTTTTTCAGAATGATTTTGCTGTTTAAAATGGACCTGAAGCATAGTGCTAAAGTGCTGTCTAGTGTTGCTAAGCAAAAAAGGCTGTGGTGTGGCTTTCGGAGAAAATACATATGTTCAGTAAGCTTCATTCAGGCACAAATTCTAGTGCTGTTGGCAACAGGGATATTAGGCAGCAATAGCTAAAAGGTACAGGGCTTCTTTTAGGGTGGAATAATGTTCTAAAATTGATTATGGCGATAGTTGCACAGCTGTGGATATACTAAAAATCACTGAATGGTACACTTTAAATGGGTGAATTATATGATATGGGACTTATATCTCAATATAATTGTTAGCAAAACACACACACACACACACACACACACACACACACACACACACACACATTACTGAGCCCACAGCAAAACACACACACACACACACACAGACACACACACACACACACACACACATTACTGAGCCCAGAGTTTCTGATTCAGTAGGTCTGGGATGAGGCCCAATAATTTACAAGTGATGCTGATATTGCTTGTCTGGGACCACATTTTAGGAACTATTGTTCTAAGAAGACTAGAGAAGTAGGCTCAGAAAATGGGTTAAACAATAGTCAGAACCACGAACAAAACCATGCAAACTGATTATTATGTTAGACATACAACCCCTCCTGACACTGATTGCTGGATGCCACCGTGCATGTGATAGCTGCCACTTGAACTGGCCCAGAATGCTGCCTACTGGTGCCACTGCCACTCCTGCCCCTGGAAATAATCTTGCTAATTAAAATTATTAAATCTGTTTACGTATTATTTGGGGCCAACATGACAGTGTTTTAAGGCATTGCAACATTTTCAACTCCGTTTTGGGTAAAAGTTACGTTATAAAAATAAAAATCCTATTGAAATAACTATACTGACTACACTATAATACATTTATTTTCACTGAATTCATGTATCTTTGTTATGCTTTTAGATTATACTCAGTGCAGATTGATTGGAAAGCAATTGTTTAACCTTTGTCCCCCTGTTCAGCCACTTTTCCAGGTATGTGGGAGAGAACAGTAACAATAGGAAGTGGTGGGAAGACTTACAGTGTAACTGGCTGGAAGGTGAGATGAATAAGAATTTAATTGCTTAAAAGTACGCATGTATTTTATATTTTGTAGAGTGTTCTGTGTGTTAAATGCATACATATTCAGTCTACATAGGTTTTTATACTTAATGATCTTTTACTTATTTATTGACTTAGCTTTCATGTTGAGCTTTCTCCTTTTTGAGACCTAATCATTTTTTTTCAAGTAAGAAAAATTAGGTAATTTTTCATTTTCATTAGGGGTCAACTAATGACACGTTTTTCTTTGCAAAGATAAGTTCAAATTATTAATAAAAAAGAAGAAAAAATAATAATAGCTAATATTTTGGCTCTTACTATGTGCCAGATTCATGTTTTACATGTACTAATTCCTTTCATTCTCATAGTCACATTATAAGGTGGGCACAATTATTATCCCTGTTTTACAGATGGTAAAACTAAAGCACAAACAAGTGAAATAACTTGCCTGAGATTACACTGCTAATGAATTCAAGCCAGGAGAGGTAATCTGGTTTCAGAATCCACGCACTTAACCACTGTGCTATTTATTACAATAACAATTTATCTAGTTGTAACTCAGTTCTCTTTCTTTCAGCCTCACCTCTCCTGAACATGGCTAAAAGGCAGGGAGCATCCAAAATGAGGCCTGCAGAATTAAAAGTCTGTATGTTTTAATTATGGAAGAATCCCTCAGGCCCTCATTCACAGTTACTTTTATCTGTAATTCAAACAAGCTTTTCTATGGTTTTTAGTCCTCCAGAATATCAAAAGTAGCACATTCATTAGAAGAAGGGAAAAGGCTATTAATGATTGCAAGCTCTGCTTACCTTCTGAATGCAGAGCTTAATGATGTAGGCAGAGCTAGTGACTCCAATTGGAAACTTCTTCACAAAAAGTGCAGTGTTGAAATGATACTAAGTACAAATACTGCACTACTTTCATAGTGTGGACATTTTAGAATCTCGCATTTAACATTGCATTAAGTTTAACTACTCTGTCAGATTTGGTATACATAGTTAGATTTATTTTTTAAATCTTCCTTTATCTTTTTCTTTCCAGCTTGGCTGGTCTATTGGTCCTAATCATTTGATAAAACATTTACAGACAGTTCAACAAAATTCCGTTTATACCTGTGCAACTCCTTTACAAGTAAGTGTTATAATAACTTGGGGGTGAAGCATGGTCTTTTCATGAAGGTGTTACTTTCATATCATGTATTTGAATTAACCTCATTCTTTCCTTCATGTCTTTCTTGGACAGGGCCTTCTATATAATTTGAGAATTTAGGAACAGACACATATTCTCTGTCATAAGAATAGGTCTTTTGTTTTGTTTTGTTTTGTTTTAATACATCATGTTCTGGCTTTGAACACTCATAACGTTACTGGCAGGAGCACAAAGTGCTACAAACTGTCTAGAGAACAACAGCAGCACCAAGCAAAATTACAGATGTGCTTGCCCTATGAAACACCAGTCCATCTTCTGACAACTTACCCTAGAGCTGTTATCTGTATATGTAAGAAGTTATGTATGTAGGTGGTTATTCATTGCGGATTGGAGATAATCCTTTATCTGTCTACAGATAATTGGTTAAATAAACCATCATCTATCCAAACATTAAAATATTAAATGACTGTACTAGTTTCCTATTACTACTGTAGCAAAAAATTACCACAAACTTAGTGACTTAAAACAACACAAATTTATTATCTTAACTGCTCTGCACATCAGAAGTCTGAAATGGATCTTAAAGGGTTAAAACCAAGGCGTCGGCACTGATATGTTCCTTCAGAGGCACCAGGGGAGAATCTCTCCCTTGACTTTTACAGCTTATAGAGGCTTCCTGCATTCCTTGGCTAGTGGTCACATCACTCCAACCTCTGCTTGCATGGACACATCTTCTCCTGTGACTAACCCTTCTACCTCCTTTTCTCCCTCTTAAGGATACTTGTGATTACATTAAGCTCACTAGATAATCTCACCATCTCAAGATCCCTAATTTAAATCACATCTGCAAAGTTCCTTTAGTCATGCAAGGTAATATATTTAGAGGTTCTGGGGTTTAAGAAATGAACATCTCTGGGGCCATTATTCTGTCACAGAATAATGTCACAGAGTGAAAAACCACAATGGCTATTTAAAAGAAAAGAAAAGGTAAAGAAAGAGATTGAAGAAACTCTGTAATTACTGATAAGGAAAGATTTCCAGAATATATTACAGGGTAAAAAAAGGAAAGATACAGAGCAGTGTAGATTTGTGCTACATTTTACATAAGAAAGGAGTAAACTGCTTGTGTTTCCTTAAATGATCTCTGGAAGGATCCATAAGAAGCTAGTAAAAGTGGCTATTTGTAAGAGTGAAAGGAGTTAAAAGGGCAAAAGAGTAAAATATATTGGCAACAGTGTACTTGATATTTTGCTTCTTGTCAAAAATACCTTCTGAATGGGAAAAATTTCTGTTATAAAATTCTTTTTTCAGTGACTCTCTAAAGTAATACCATGATAGAGGCTACTTCTTGCATTTGGTTTTATTGTATACTAAACTCATTTTATCTTCTCAAAATAAACCCATTCACTTATTCAGCAAACATTTACTGAGCATTGGAGGTATAACAGACAAAAATTCCTACTCTTGTGGAGCTCACAACCTCATGGGGGGGACACATATAGTAGAGATAAATGTTTTAAATATATATCAGATGTTGATAGATAGCAAGAAGAAAAGTAAAGTAGGGAAGAGGAAGGATGTAAAGTGCCAAGGGGGAGAATATACAACGTTAAATAAGGTCATCTTTGAAAGCCTTGCTGAAAAGGTAACATTTGAGCAATGAACTGAAGGAGGTTAAGCAGTCGTGTGGTTACCTAGAGGAGAAGCCTAAGGACTGAGAGAACAGCAAGTGCAAAGGTCCAGTGGTAGGCAGCTGGCTGGCATGTTTATCTCAGTGAGCAGCACAGAGGCAGGAATGGGATGATCAAGGGAGAAGAGCAAGAGGAACTAGGATCAGAGTTATAGATGGGAGTCGGATCAAGCTGGGCCACATATGTCGCTGTAAGGACTGGAGAAAGTCAGTGGAGACTAGAAGTGACACGGTCTGGCTTGTATTATCAAAGGGACCGTGGCTGCTTTGTGGAGTGAGAAGGCTGTTGCAATGATCCAGGAGAGAAATGCCAGTGGATTGAATGAATATGGGGATGGTAGAAGTGGTGAAAAGTGATTGGACTCTGAAAATATTTTGAAAGTAGAGCCAACAGTACGAACTTCAAAAAGTTCATGGAAAAATAAAATTAAGAGATGATGCAAATCATTCCATGAACTTTTTGAAGTACCCTCAAATTTATCCGTGGATTACGTATCGGGGTATGACAGAAAGAGAACTCCAGGATAATGGTATGGTAAGGATGGCCTTTTATGTCTCCTGAACTTTGAATTTTCTTGGGCACTATCTCCTATTATAGTGGAAGAACAAGTTGCTGAGAAAAAGAAAGATACAGCTGAGAATCTGGAACATCTTCTGAGTCATCGTATTCTCCATTTCAGCTAGGTGCTCTCTCTCACTCTCAGACAGCCATACTTGGAAACTGACTCCTGCTTCCAGGGCAACTACAGATGTCCAGGCTGACGCATTCAATCCTTATTTATCCAAGATGTCTTTAGTACTGGGGAATTGTTACTAATTCTGTTTTACTGCTGAATTCCTCTGGCATGAAGGCTACTCTGTGATCTTGCCCCTGTCTGCCTCTCAGTCTCATCTCTTGAATGCTGTCTCTCTTGCTATCCTGCAGCCACACTGGACCTCTCTCAGTTCTTCCAAGCTAACAAATTATATCCTGCCTTCTTCACTTATTTGTTTTCTGTCTCATCCCTCCCCCTTCTTTCAATATACACTAATTGGAAGCTCCATGAAGGCAAGGACCATGTCTGTCTTGTTAATTGTTATATTCCCAGCACTTACCAGAATCAGACTGCCAGGCTTAACATAGGTACTCAATATATATTTACTGAGTGGGTGAATTTACCCCTTAGTTCTTTTATTTATTTATTTATTTATCTATCTATCTATCTATCTATCGAAACATAATTGATTTTACATATTTTGGGGGTACAGTGTTGACTGTCATTATTTGTGTATAATATGTGATGATCAAATCAATATTATTAGCATATTCATCTTTACAAATCATTGTTATTCTTCGTGTCCCTTAACCAGTCCTATAGTTCTTGATATCTTTTGCTTCCAATTAATTTCTTTCAAATGTGACCACTTTTCTCTGTCCCTCTATGTCTTAGCTGTTTCAAGTTTTTGATTATTTGCCTGGATCTCCTAGTTTGTTCCAAGTACCATCATTTCTAAGTTGTTTCTGTTCACATTTGCCTACCGAGCTTCTGTCCTTCTGCTGTTTAGATCCTTATTCTTTATGCATGCCCTGATTCTGACTTGTTTATTTCTCAAACACCTGCCTAGTCCTTAATGTCTTAGTCCAGGCTTCTATAACAAGGTATCATAGACTGGGTGCCTTATAAAACAACAGAAATTTATTTCTTACAGTTCTGGAGGCTGGGAAGTCCAAGATTAAGCTTCCAGCAGGTTGTTGGCACCTTTTCACTGTGTCCTCACAAGGTGGAAGGGGCGAGCTAGCTTTCTTTTATAAAGGCACTAATCTCATTCCTGAGGGCTTTTATTCTCCTGATCTTATCACCTCCCAAAGGCCCTACCTACCTCCTAATACCATCACTTTGGGGGTTAGGATTTCAGCATATGAATTTGGGGGAAACACACATTCAGTCCACTGCACTTAACATTGGCTTTTTCTTTGGCCCTGTTTCTCTCTTGGCTTTTCTGACTTGCCTAGAGAATGCTACAGGAGTTACTCCACATGCTCCCCAAACCAGTTACTAATCCCTGTTGCATTTTGACCACCTTCCTGGGATATGAGTGGTTACAGCAAGGATTTGCACAGCTATGGGAAATGAGGGAGGTACATTTTCTCTTCTGCACAGCTTTCATTTTCACTGTGTCCTCCAAGTAATGGGAAAACACTGACTACTTTATCATTTTGGGGGGCATTTTTCAGACTTAGATTTAACAGGTTATTCTACAGCTCACCTCAGTAGAAAATAATTTAATGTCTCTTTGTTTTCAAATAAGCCATCTTTATATAATACCTCTTTTTCAATTTGGATTTTTATGACTCATTCTCAGTTCTTTACAGAAAATTTAACTATTTAAATGTCAGTGAGTCTTCCATTAATCCATAGTATTTAATATAGGTTCTCAGGAATTCAACTGTAATTTCCTGAGTGACCTTTTTGCCAATAATCTTACTCAGATAATCTTTATTTATTATACTAATAAATTAGGCAATAAATAACATTACCATATTTCCTTTCCACATTTTTCAACCTTAACATACAGGAAGCCTTGGCTCAAGCTTTTTGGATTGACATCAAGCGTATGGATGACCCACAGTGTTACTTTAATTCTCTGCCAAGAGAGTTAGAAGTAAAAAGAGATCGGATGGTACACTTACTTGAAAGTGTTGGCCTAAAACCCATAGTTCCTGATGGGGGATACTTCATCATCGCTGATGTGTCTTCGCTAGGTTTGTAAAGGTTGTTATTATTTCAAATATATGAAAACTTATGTGTGAAATTGTACCAGAATTATGGAGAAAAGATTGCTGTCAAAGCCATAGCAGCAATTTATCTATGAAAAAAGGTGGATTTTCACAATGTCAATGTATTCTACAATTATCTTTACTTTTAGATGTTCTACTTTAAATGTAACTGTTGTTAAATTGTTATGGAGACAGTGTTGCTCTATGTATACTATAAAACAAAGAATTTGCTGTCATCCTGTTCTACTGTATAATTTAAAGCACAGGCACATGAAATAATATAGGTACCCTGTGTTCATTTGAGTAAAATTTTACTTTTCTTTTCACTTAACAAAAACACATACTGTTTTATTAGAAAAATAAAATGTGATGAAGGTCTAATATGTGCCAAGCTGTCAAATATCCTGCAGAAAGCATTGTTAGCTCCATTTTTGCAGACAAGAAGACACAGAAAGTTTTAAATAACTTGCTTGAAGTCACACAGCTAGATTCTAAATAGTTCTGTCTCCAAAAAACAATGGTCTTTATATTACCTAAAGCTCTTATCTATAATTCTGATATATTATAAAAATCTAAAGTTAGAAGCATGATAATATTTTATATATAACTTTTCTTTAAAAGAAACAAAACTATTAATAACAGCAATCTTCAAAGTCTTATTTATTCTGTCTGTCAGAAATTATAGCCATTCTGGGTTTTCTTTTTTTTTTTTCTTTCTGGCAGCTGGCCAGTACAGGGATCCAAACCTTGACCTTAGTGTTGTAACACCAAACTCTAACCAACTGAGCTAACTGGCTAGTCCTACAGCCATTCTAAATATAGTTTTAAATATTTTTAAAGTTTATTACAATAAAGTTATATATGCCACCGAACTTGAAAAACTAGTTTTTTGTTAATACCAAATTTCATAAAGCTGGACAGAATTAAAGAAATTTTCAATTTTATATCAAAACTGATTTTTCTAACTTTATATCCTTCACATAGGAATTATCTTCTCATACAAACATTTGGTGTTAGCAATTTCTGCTTCTTGTAATATTTCATTATCGTCTTCACAGATTTCAGGGAACTGGGATGTTATGATTTTCCTGTAATTTGGTCTCAAGGTCTTTCTTCAGTGAGTAACTATAAACTCTAGCCCTTCCCTGATGGGAATCCAGGGGTGGTTCCTGTGGATGTTTACAGTGTGCCTTTCCCTGGATACTTCCTTATCCTGATGGACAGCCTAATGCCTAAGTGTCCAACCTGTGACCAAGTGTCCTTCTTACAGGAAACCTGTTTATACTGGCATACACCCTTGTGGCTCTTGTTTGAGCTGTGCCCTCTAGGATGTTCACTCTCTAGGAGAGCCCTGACCAAGATGAGAGTTAAGTTTGGTTGTGTCAGCCAGGTGACAGACAGAGGAGGCAGCCCAGCAAAACACATGAAATAACAGCCATGCATTATTTACAGATCCCAGAAAGAAGAGGGAAGCACACCTGGCAGGGCCAACAGGACATCGGGAACCATCCTGGATACACACACTCAACCAGCAGAGGAGAACAAGAGAGAGAGAGAGTGTGTGAGGGACCTGAGGGCCAAAGCCTTTATCGGGGTCCAGGGCATTACCAAAGCAGGTTTTCCTTACGGAGTTCTGATTGGTGGGGTTAGAATAAGCATGTATGAGCTCCGTGGGGCACACTGTCACCGAGAGATGGTCATTGTGGCACATCTGTGCAGTCCGTGCAGGGTGTGAGAATCAGTGGACAAATCAAGTAGGTTGTGTCTAGCTCTCCCATAGGGAGTTGGTCACCAGGAGGCTGTTGGATAAGGTAGATATGTGGGTCGACCACACTGAGAAACTGAGAGGAGGTGGAGAACTGGAAACTGTGTCAAGGGGGACTGAGCCCTCCTTCTGGTATGAGAAAGTTCAACTTATATTCAAAATGGATGCTGAGGCAGCATAAACCTATAAGAATTCACTACATGAGGTTTTGCTTAAAATGAGGCAAGCTTCTCTTTCCTTTCAGATTAGCTTATTTCTTCATTTGTTGGGAGAGAAGAGGCTGTGGCAAGCATTGTATTTGACAGGCTCTCAAGCCCCATTCTTACATAAAACCCTTAAGATCTTCTATATTCCGAGGTTTGGAAGGCACTTTTCCTACCTGGGGTCTAAATGTGCAACTCATTTCATGAAATGATGAAAAGAAATAGCACTGTCGTCATCACTTATATTTTTGCTTTTGAACTGGAAATCTGCAAGATTTTCCACATGAATTATTTTGTTTATTAAATAAGAAAATGATTTCTACTTCATATGCTTCCAAAAGGAATTTTAGCTTACTCATATTAAAAGTCTTTTGTGCAATAATATATAAATAGAAATGATTGTATATGAATCAAAAATCAATGCCACATAGGAAGGGAAGGAAGCAAATATGTCAGTCACCTAGGTTCATGCAGTTTTATAATTATCATTAACTTGAGACTGAACTTGGTGCCAGCAAAGTCACATAGAAAAATGGAATTAGTTACATAATTATTGGAAGAAATGAAACTTAGCAGCTTTTTAGATAAAAACAACTTTTTCCTGGAACCAACCTTTTCCAGATAGTAAATGCTAAAAGGGATTGTCACATTGTGACATTTAAAATGAAAAAGACATTGATGCAAATTGGATGAATGCACTAAGCTCTTAATTAGTTTCCCATTTTCTCCTCGGTCAATTCATCCTGCATGCAATACTAGCTTAGGTCTTAGATCTTGAACTACGGTGGTTATAAAAGGGGCACAAAGGATTTTGGTTAGAAAAACTTTTCTGATGAAGGAGAAAAGGATGTCCCTTTTTTATTGTCCTCCTTTACCAATAGGAGAAAATGTTAATGATGTTTATAAAATCCTCCTACATATGAAGAAAATTTTCTCTTGTTTTACTCTTTCGTCTGCTTCAGTTCATCTGCAATGTGGGAATTCTTTCATGTGCTAGAGATTGATCCTATCATTTGCTAAAGATAAACACAGAAAACAAAAACTTTCATTTGATGGTAGTTTGAGAAGAAAAGTAAACCATGACATAAATTGCTTCCCTTTACAATTAATAACAATGGCTAACTGGTTAATATTTATTGAATATTTATGATATAGTAGGTATTATATAAAGAGCTTTACAAATATCACATGTTCACAAAAGCCATGAGATTTTTGTTGTTATAACAAACCCCAATTATATTATAACTTCTCTAAGGATAGAGAGAAATCACAAAATTTACTGAAGTTAATTAACCAATAAGTAGCAGAGCTGGGCTCTGAAACCAGAGATCTGTGTCCTAATCAGTGAAATTATTTGTTTTCTGCTATATAAGGGTATTTTTTAAAGTTCGTTGAAAGATTCATATTATCTTTCAATTCCATTTTTCCATGAACTTTTTGAAGTACCCTCATACTAAGCACCTTTTCAGACCAATGAGCTTCACCCTAGAACTAAAAAAGGGGAAGGAACATTTGATTAGAAGACAAGACGGCAAATAAGGATATGATTACAGTTTGTTCTAGTGAGATAATAGGATCCAAAATTTTGGACAAGATAGTGAGAATGCAAAAACCAATCCGCAGGGCCGGCCCTGTGGCTCACTCGGGAGAGTGCGGCGCTCACAGGTTCGCACCCTAAATAGGGATGGCCGGTGCGCTCACTGGCTGAGGTTGGTGCAGACCACACCATGCGAAGTGTTGCAATCCCCTTACTGAAGTGTTGCAATCCCCTTACCAGTCATAAAAAAAAAAAAAAATCTGCATTTTCATAGATTACTTAAATATGCTAATACACTTGGTTTAAACTCTTATCTTCAATAAAGAATAACTTTGTTTAGTCCCTTTGAGAATCTTTAGCTCAGGCATTTCAAAAGAAATAGATTTCAACTTCCTTCTAATTATAAAACCTTTATAATTGTATTTATTCCTTTCTTTCCTTTATCAGCACCGTGGAATAAATTCCTTTTTTGTAAGCTTCACAAGAATAAATGAGTAGTACAGTCTCAGTTACAGTTAGTTAATAACCTCCTGCTCTTCCTTCTACTCCCATAGGTAATCACTCCTTTCCCTGGGCTACCTTTGTACCTTGAATACACAACTGTTGTGTACTTGTCACATAGAGTTTTTACATAATTTACAATTAGGCTCTAACTTTTTTAAGCTGCCATTTTTGTTAGGGCCAAACCTGGATTAAACACACACGCACATATATCATGAAATAGTAATTTAACTTCCTCATCTCTAAAAGATTGTAACTACCTCTCAGAATTGTGGTGACAACTAAATGAGAGAATCATATAACATGCTCAATGAATACTTAGTGCTCAATAAGTGGTAGTATGTTATTAACATTATATGGAAATTTTACATTTCCTTAACGTGTAGGGGAGAATGGAGATAAACTCATCATGTTACAAGATATTAAGGGCTGGCCAGTTAGCTCAGTTGGTTAGAGCACAGTGTTCTCATACCGAGGTCAAGGGTTCTGATCCCCATATTGGCCAGCTGCCAAAAAAAAGATATTGAGGCCTTTTGTAAAAAATCCAGGTGAAACTTTCTTCATTATCAAGATTTTTACATGGTTAATTTGAAAAGACCCACAAGTATTTAGTGAATACAAGAAAGAAGTAAAATATCTGCCTCAATTCATTTTGAGCAATAAAATGTAAAATTTTATTGATTACACTAACCATCAACATTAGTTGCTTTGGGAATGCAAAAAAATTCTAAGAGTGCAAGTCAATAAAATGAAACAATGTGAAATGTAAATTATTGAAACTGGATGCCAGAGAAATATCTTACCTAGCCTTTCAGGTATGATCGAAGCAAGAGAAATACATATTCGAAGTCTCTTCCCCAAATTTAATATACAGAAGCAAGAGATAATATATTAATTAATGTAATATATTAATATATTCACTCAGCGAATAGGGTCCTCATTATTTATGTGCTAGACACTAGCCTAGGAGTTGGGGATGCTATAGGTTGCAAAACAGACACTTTACCCTTATAGAGCTTATAATCTATTTGGAGATATAATTATTATCTATAAATTTAATTGTTATTTTCTTTAAAATGGTGATAGAGCCTTATTTCTATATGGAAAAGCAACATTCCTCTTCCCTTCCCCTTTTCTATCCTCTTCCTGTGCTAAGAGCTGCATGTATAAGTGTGAGCAAACCAGGTGTATGTGTGAGTATTGCCTTAGAATATCAGTAAAGCTCATCTGTGAATTCCTCACTTCACACCCCACCATGCGTTATGAGACTCCAGCATATTCTGTGAATGTCTTTAAGAAAATTCTAAACTAAACTAGTTTAAATCAAGAGAAAATTTTGTATATTGATAGACTTAAGTGAAATGCATGTTATCTCAGATATAATTCATAGGACACCTAATTTTTATTGTGGTTTTAGATGCAGACCTCTCTGACATGGAAAGCAATGAGCCTTATGACTTTAAATTTGTGAGATGGATGACCAAAAATAAGGTAATGTTTATTGGCCTTTGCAACATTGTGTTATATTTTATAGTTAATTTATGAAGAATACCTGCTGACATGCTCTGAAAACAGTAATTGTAGTTTTGTTACATATTATTCCACTTATGGCTCTTTCGGAGATTTTAAACACATTTATCGTTTTGGAAATTGTTGTGAATACGTAAGAGTATCAATTTGTTTCTAATGTCTATGTTTCCAAAATGAATATTTGAAGTGTAAGTAGTTTCTTATTATATACATTTATTTTTTCAGAAACTATCAGCCATCCCTGTTTCAGCATTCTGTAATTCAGAGACTAAATTACAGTTTGAGAAGTTTGTGCGATTTTGCTTCATAAAAGTAAGTTCCCTGTTCTACTCAAAAACGCATTTATAGTATCCTGACTTCCAATGTATAAAGCACCATTGTTTTCTGTGCTAAAAATTATATGCTCATATGTAGTTTTTAAATTTTGGCATGCTGCAATGAAATTAACTGCCTATCAGAACAAAACTCAACCATCTTTGAAGGGAAACAGCATAATCCAGATGCCTCACCATGTGATATCACAATGTCCAACACACAATAAAAACTTATTAGACATGTGAAAACAGAAGAAAATGTGACCCATAATTAAGAAAAAAGTGGTCTATAGAAATGGACCTCCAGGTGACTCAGATGTAGGAGTTAGCAGACAAGGACTTCAAAGCAAATATTGTAAGTATCTTTAAGAAATTAAAGGGAAATGTGGTCATAAAGAGCAAACAGAGGGATTAAAACTATAGAAAAAAAGAACCAAATGAAAATTCATGAGCCTAAAAGTATAATATCTGATATGAAATATTTATGGAGCTAAATAGAGGATTTAAGATATCAGAAAAAAAGAGTCAACTGTAATACAGATCCATAGAAATTATCCTATCTGAAAAAAAGAGAGAAAAATTGTTTTGTAAAAATGAACAGAGCCTCATATCTATGAGAAAATGTCAAGTGATAAGATACATGTCATTGGAATACCAAAAGAGGAGGGAATATGACAGAAAAAATATTTTAAGAAATAATGCCCAAAATTTTCCCATATTTGGTGAAAAGCAATGTGTAGATCTAAAAAGCTGTGAACTACAACAGGATAAATATTTCAAAACCACATCTAGGCACATCATTATTAAACTGCTGAAAACCAAAAGTAAAAATAAGTTCTCGAAAGCAGCCAGAGAAAAACTGTACATTGCATACGCAGGAACAAAGATACAAATGTTAACTAACTTCTTATCAGAAACAGTGAAGACCAGAATACAGTGAAATAACATCTTTGAAGCACAGAAGTAAAAAATTTGTCTGCCCAGTATTCTATATCCAGGAAAATATCCTTTAAAAATGAAAATGAAATAGACCTTCCTGACAAATGAAAGCTGAGACAATTTGTCACCATAGACCTGTACTAGAAAAGATTCTGAATGTGCGATTGCTGTTTTTAAGATGTTATTGCTACTGAAAACAGTCTTACTGAGGTCAAGGCATTCTCTACACCAACTCACATGGTCTATAAACCTAGTCAGAATAATGTAAACACACTGTTTTCAGATTTTAGAAATAACATATAGACAAACAGTGGCAGACTGTTCAGAATAAAATGTAAATGTTAACAATCTAACAATGTAACCATTCAATCATCTGAAATGTAGAAGAAGAAAGGGTAAGGCTATTAATATTCTCTCTTATAGAGGATCTAGAAATAAAGGTGTAAGTATGATATTTGAAACTATAAACATAACTAGCAGAAGAAAATAACATAAGACTTCCAGTTTTAAAATGGTAAACACAGACCTTCCCTATTCTTTTCTTGGAAATTATTCAAAAACAAGTAGGAGAATGGTAAACTAATTGAAAACCCCCCCCAGTGTATGAGGGAGAATTGCCAAATATAGTGACGATGATAGAGGGAAGATACCTGGAAAGAATCCTGCTTCTATATCTTTACATTACAGACAGAGCCAGCAGGTAGTATACCCATTATTGAGAACAGCAGGAACAGTAGATGCACTGGATGCGGGAACTTCTTTGATGGATTTGGCATCATGGAAGAAACAGGGTGGAAACATACATATAGTCATGTCATCTAGAAACTATGTGAGGCAGGTTGGAAAGGAGATTCAGGTTGGGTTATAGATTTCCTCATTCACCACTGTCATTGTTGCTAAAAGTTGGGTTGATGCAATGTGGAGGCAACATATTAAATCAAGAATAGTCAATTTAATTAGTTGGGAAGAAATAAAGTCTAAAAGAACTCCCTCTCTCTGAATCCTACATCAATTGTATTAAACTTTACTGTGAAGCAGGAGAATTTCTGCTTTTTTCTAGTGCTGCCCCAGCTCCTCCCTTATATAAAGCTGCAAATACATCTACAAATAATAGACAAGGCCAGCAGGTAGCATTCTCATTACCCAGAATGATAGCAATAGTACAAGTGCTGGCAGTGGGAGCTTATGAAGAGAATTCAATCCAAAAATGATTAATAATCAAAAAGGAACCAGCTATGAATCTATAAAAGGACACTATAAATAAAAAAGGAAGATACAAGGAAAAACAAGTGTCAGACAGAGTACTCACCAGAAAAATGTTGGCATAGAGCCAATAAAAATTGTAATATTTCAAATTTAAAACTTTTAAAATGAGATTAAAGCAGAGATTTAAAAGTTCAGGTAAGATAGGGTAAGCTAATATAAGAAGATGAAATGAGAGCTGTCAAATCTCCAGTAAGAAATCGAAGGGAAAAAATAAAGCTATTGGAAATTATGGTGACATTGAATATACCACAAAGGACACTAAATACTTCTGTAAGCACATTAAGGATTGAGAAAAGTGAACAGAAGGAAATGGAATAGAACAAAGAATTTAAAAATATTAGAAAAATTATAGATACAGAAGAAAAATGAAATAGGTAGAGTCCCTGGAAAAAAAAAAAAGCAGAACAATTGGAACCTGGAAAGAATTTTATAGCTTTATTTTCAGAATGCTTCCACTAAAAAAAGAAAGAAAAAAGACACAAATATTATGTTTGAAAGGGAATGTCATGTCTCAGGAAAAATTGTCATAGAATTATTAACACTGTTAATATATTAGACTTCAAAGATAAAGAAATACTCCTTTGGGTATCTAGACAAAAAGATCAAGGCCTCCCTGGGGGCCAGGAAAGGAGGATCAGTGTGGATTCAGAGTCCTTTAAATCAGCATTCAATATTGGAAGGTAGCATAGCAACAGCTAGAAGTTATTAGGGAAAGTTGACACACCTAACTCAACCTCTTGGAAAGGCTAAAAATAAAAGGATGGCAAAAACATACCAAGAAAATGGAAATCAAAAGAAAACAGATTGAATTCAGGGCAAAATCAAAGTAGTAAAAAGGCAAAAAAAAAAAAAAAAAGCACTTTAAAATGTTATGGGTAAAATCTTCAGTAGCTATCAAACTTACTTACAAAAGGATGCTCAACCTCACTCATAATAAGAGAAATGAAAATTAGAACTGCAATGAAATTTTATTTTATCTATTAGATTGGAAACAACCAAAACAACTAAGATGTTCCCTAAAACACTCTCACATGTTGAGAGTAGAAGTATAATTTGTAAAATCGCTAAAATGGTTAGTCTGAAAATTTTCCTCCAAATGTAAATGCACCATACCCTTTGACCTCTCAATTGTTCTAGGATTCCCCCCCCCCCCGTGGATTTCCTTGCATGTTTTGAATGACTCGTATTCAAGGATTTTTACTAATGCATGGTTTGTAATAGGAAAAAATTACAAACAACCAAAATATTCACCAGCACAGGCTGCTTGAATAAATGATCCTATAATCACATCAATTAGAGAATGAAGCAGCTCTGCATGTAGTAATAGAGCACAAGCTAAAAGCAAGGAGCAGAACAGTTTCTATGAAATGCTGTTATTTGCTTGAAATGGAGATGCATGGATGGATGGATATTTTTAAGCACCTGTAATGTCTCTGGAAGGATATATAATAAAACAGCTGTGTTAATCTCTGGGGAGGAAATTGAGTGGCTGAGGGAGATAGGTGGGAGGCTGACTCAGTTCTTAAAAAAAATTTGAAATGCTCTCAACATAAAAGTTTCAGGAACTTTTTTTCTGAATCATTTCAGAGTTAGTTGACTTAATTATTGATGATTCCCCTACCACCCCAAATAGTACCTTATTGTGTCTTCCCCATAAAGTGTCATTAATTGTCCCAATAATGTCCTTTTTATAACAAACCGATAAATAAATCCAAGCCCGAATCATGTCAGTCGATCAATCCAGACCCGAATCATGCATTGCATTTAGTTGTCATGTCTCCTTCAAGCTAGAATAGTTCCTCAGTTTTCTTTGACTTTCATGATTTGATACTTTCCGAAACTATTTTGAAGTCCCTCAATTTAAGTTTGACGTCTCCTTGTGATTAGATTCAGGTATGCACCTTGTCAGGAAACCAAAGAAGTGATGCTCTATTCTGCTTGTTGCATCAGGTGGCACATGATTTCAGTTTTTCCTATTGCTGGTGATGTTAACTTTAATCACTTGATTAACGTGGTGTCTGCCAGGCTTCTCAACTGTAAAGTTACACTTTTTCCTTGATAAATATTTTGTCCATCAAGCAATGTATTCATTTTACCTATTCAGTAAAAACTCATAGAGTCCTATTTTATTCAGTGGGCTATAATTTATAATTATTACTACTTATTTTGATTCTCAAATTTTCCCAGATTTGGCCACTCAGAACTCCTTTATGCTGGCTTCTGTTTCCTTTGACATGGCTCCATCATTTTTGAGCATTTTCTTACATTCTGGCATAATGAGATGTACTAGGTTCATCTTGTCATTTATCTACCCCAATCTGGGATAAGCCATCTCCAATGAATGCTGGTTCCTTTTCGTGGAGAATGGTATTGGCAAACCACGATCTGGGCATTAGGAGTGCTCACTGCTATTGGGGTGTTGCTGTTCCAAGACCCTCCTAGGGAATAGATGGGGGGGTCTTCAAAAAGTTTGTGGAAAGATTCACATCATCTTTTAATTTCATTTTTTCCATGAATATTTTGAAGTACCCCTGTATGAATATATATACAGTTGTAACACACATTTAGGTATAAAGCATCTCTCCCACTGGTATGTGGCCAGTCTCCTATCTCTGCCACCGTTCTGCTCCCCAACCCCCACCTCAATCCTGAGTGGATGGAGGCTCTTTACCCCATGCAGGCTTTGACACTTTGTACTTGGCTGCTGCCACTGCCCCCTGTATGGTCACTGTCCTCACCCCACTTGGGTTTCAACACGCCATGCTGACCTCCTCTGTCACCCACTGCATAGACTTCCTCCTCGCCCCTCTTGGGCTCTGACACCGCTTGCCAGATGCCTTCTTCAGCCCTTCCAGGCTCCAGCACCCTGCATGGGGCCACCCCACCATGTGGATGCCTTGCTTACCCCACTCAGACTCTGACACCCTGTTCCAGGTTAGCACCACCACTGCCACCCCTCCACCTCATGCCACCCACATTGGCCACCCCACTTCCTCCACTCTGGCCGCAGCATCCTGCGCTAGGCTTCCAAGGCTTTCCCAGCCCCCTACTCATGGACATGTGCTTCACTCAGTCCCACCTATTGGCTTTCCGACTAAATCATTCTGGTAGAAATGGAAGAGAAAGAAAATGAAGTAGAGAGACAAAAGAAAGAATGGAAGGCTGGATTTTCACTGCTTACCCTTCAATTTAATTGAATACCCATATGCATGTATTACCTTTTCAAAAAATAAATGGATTGTTTTTCAGTAATTATAACTATGAAACTTTGATAGGAGGGGGCAGAGTAGTGTGAATGAACTAAATTTTCCTAGTTCAGAGCAATGTATAGTAGATAATGCGTGAAATTTACAAATATAGAAATAGGAGCATATGCATATTATTTCATGGTGGTAACCATTAGAACTCAAACCAGAAATTGCCATAAAAGGCTTTCTACGGGGGTGGAAGGATTAGTAGGAAGGCGTGTGGAGTAGACAGCTGTTATTTTTCGATATAACCGCTTCTGTACCCTTTGGCTTGCTTCTGTAATGATAATTAATGTGATTAACTATTTTCCTACTGGGGGTTCTGCCTTTGCATTTTCACTTTGAAAAATTTTCTTCACTTGAGAGTAGTCACTTAAATCTTCATTTTGTACTATTATGGCTTATTTTTTTTGTATTTAAATCTTTACTTCATCTTGAATTTATGTTGAAATGTAATGATGATGATTATTTTATTAATTTACAGAAAGACAGCACACTGGATGCTGCTGAAGAAATCATCAAGGCATGGAATAAGCAGAAGTCTTGATACGTACAGACTGTATAATGTTTCTGTTACATGACCTAGTATGGAATTGTTACCTAGTGCTGCCACCTGCTGGATGTTGAAAAACAAATATTTCCATAAAATTGGAATTTAAATATTTGCATTATTTTTCCAAAGAAGTTAACCCTACTTAACAATATTCAGGAGATCTGATTTTTTTTTCAGTTGAAATGTATTAAAACACCTTCCACTATCATTTTATGAGTCAGCATAGTATAGTGGATAAGTATTGTGAGATGCTTAATTTCTCTGTGCTTCGATTTCCTTATTATAAAAGGGGAATAAAAATAGCACCTATTTCATAGGATTAAATGGACTAATGTATGTAAAGCTTGGCAAAAAATAAGCACCCGCCTGATGTTAGCCAGTTTCACCTCTAGCCATGTGTAAAAGCTCCTAATCAGTTACACCCCTCTACCCCATATCTTTGCTTTGTCTACCTTCCCGTAGTTCTCTCCCCATCATTTACCAATGGCCTGGAACTTTGTTCATTTTTTGCCTCTATCCCAAGAACTGCCATCATTGGAGTGGCTTCAGGTCCACGTGGATAACCTAGGCTTTCTTGTACCTTGCCCCTTCATCTCTGGTCATGTTCTCCTCCACTCCACTCCAGCCACCACTCTCTTGAGCACACCCTGAGGAGGCTTTCATTTTTCAATTTTTTCACCTTTGAGATAATAAATTCATCGTCTCACACTATAACCACCTATCCTTCCAGCTCATGCTGTTTCTCTCTGCTTGTTTCTCTCTATCTCTCTCTCTCTCTCTGTCTACACCCTGCCTCCCTTCCTCCTTCCCTCTCAACTGCTTGCAAAATATCCCTTCTTTAAACTTGTTATAATTTCAAACCCACTATTTCTCAAAAAACTGTCCATGGCCTTCTTACATCAGAATTTGCTAGGATCCTTGTTGAAAGTAGAGATTCTGGTCTTTACCTCAAACCTACTGAATAATAATTTCAGGATCCAGCCCTTCCCAGGTGATTCTTACACACATTAAATGTTGATCATTTCTATAGTCCATAGAACTCTCAATTTTATTCCTGTCAGTCCCCTTATATCTTCACTCCCTTCCTCATGTAGCTTAGATTCTATTGTCTATCACTTCAGCCAAGATACTTTTGCTGCCTTGAATTACTTGTCCCATGGTTCTATCTCACCTACCTGGTCAAAAAAAGAACTCAATTCTGGGGTTGAAGCTCCATGCCTTGCACCTGGGCTGCTGAGCATTGCTGAAGCAGATTGCATGATTGGGCAGGTTCTAACAACTGAGAACTCACATCATTGACCTGAACTAGACATAATACTTCTATGCTCCTATAATGAGCTTTCTCTGCTTTTTACACAGCAGCAATGTCTAACATTCTCCTATTATCCATAATAGAAATATCCAACTTCCATTCTTCTCACACCTCAAAGCACAATTTAATCACAGCAAATGACTTCATCTCCCGCTTCTGTGAAAAACAAAACAAAATGAAAAAACAGAAGCTACCAGACTGGCACTTCCAACTGGGATCCTACCAATAAGCCTCTGACTTATCTACATCAGCCCCCACATCCTGTCTTCATTCTCTCCACTTGTAAAAGTCATTCCTTGACCTGTCCAGGATGGACAGGTTGGGTATGGCAGCCAAGTGGGGTGGGCTGTTGGTTAAAAATGACCAGACCCAGCCTTACAGAAGGAGGCTCAGGACACCAAGAGCCAATTATTACTTAGCAATACAAATCCCATGGAAAACTTTTAGCCTGTTGACCCTTGCTGGGAACTTAATAAAATTTAAACAAGCATTTAAACCTGCTCTTTGCAGCCCTGGACATGTCCAATACTAACCTCACCATCTGTGTTTTGGATCTCATTTATTCTCATACTCTCAGAGCATTGGTTCAATCCATTCTCTTACATCTACAGCCTCTACTCGCTCCCTTCCTCAGAAGTGAGACATGTTCAGTTCTCTCCCAGCTTAGAAAACCCTTTCCCTGATTCTACTATGCTGTTATCTCTTTCTTCCTCTTCAGGGAAAAATGTCTTCCTTTTTTCTATCTTTCCTTTCTCCTCCCCTCCTTTCTCCTTCCCTTCCTTTTGTCCCTTTCTTTCCTCCCTTCCTTCCTCCTTTCCTTCTTTCCTTCCTTCCTTCCATCCATCCATCAAGTATTCATTGAACTCTACTATGTGCCAGGCACTCTTCTAGGCATTTAGTATATAGCAGTGAAGAAATGAACAAAGATCCCTGCCTCCAGGGCTTTGCATCTAGCTAGGGGAGGGAAACTAAGTCATATACAATGAAATATATTGTATGTAAACTTTTACATGATAATTGTGTGAAGAAAAGTAGAGCAAGATAGAGAAGAATGAAACTGTCAGGGAAGCAAATGGAATTTTAGGTAGCATGCTCAGATAAGTCTCAAGGAGGAGACATGGAAGCTGATTTAAAGGAGGATAGGGAGAGAGCCTATGGACATACTGGGGACAACATTTCAGGCAGAAGAAATAGCCAGTGCAATGGCTCTAAGACAGGAGAGTGCCTGGCAAGTTGATGAGTTCTAAAAGTTGGGTACTACTGGATGGAATAACCAAGGGGAGAAGTAGGTACTAGATCAGGTATTAGATCAGAGAAGTAACAACTCAAGGATTGTTACAAGGATGATGGTTTAATCCAGAGAATCAGAGAGCCATTCCATTTTTTTTTTTTTTTAAAAGATGACCGGTAAGGGGATCTTAACCCTTGACTTGGTGTTGTGAGCACCACACTCAGCCAGTGAGCGAACCGGCCATCCGTATATGGGATCCGAACCTGGGGCCTTGGTGTTCTCAGCACCACACTCTCCCGAGTGAGCCACGGGCCGGCCCCCATTCCATTTTTTAATACGTAAAATGTTTATTGAACATTGTTTGTAATTATTCCAAACTGGAAACAACGAAAATGTCCATCAACAGTCTAATATTTGGAGGATATATTAGTACAGTGGGATACATACAGCAATGAAAATTAACAAACTACAGCTACACACAATAACATGAATGAATTTCACCAACTCTGTTTTCATAGGGCTTCCTCACAGTGTCTTCAAAGAATCAGCTGAAGTTCTCAGTTGACACAGTGTTCTATAGCACTAGAATCCTTGTGGTCACTGGCACTGTGATCATTGAAGCCTAATGTCAGCCCCCAAGTCCATGGTTCCAGAATTTCTGTGTACCTACTAGAGTGAGGGTTTCCATGGTTTGGTCCTACAAGCCTAAGACTGGCTCATAGAGAACTCTACATCTGGGTGATTGAAAGGACAGAGGTCATCATCCCTTCCATTGAGCTGAGCTGAGGTGAGGAAAACAGACTTGGGGAGGAAGAGGAAATGGATTTTTAAATATGGGGTCTGTAGGCAAATAGTACAGTATTGGATCAGGAAAATTTTTAAAGTTTGACCTAATATCTCTTGGACATTAGAGGCAAAGGCCGCATCTGAATCTTCCAGATGCCTAACTAGATATCAAGCCTAACTGGTAGAGAGTATAACTGCTAAAGTGGGAAACCCAAAGGGGCTGGACACAGGGGTCTGCAGAGACCTGAGGCTCACAGAACAACACGATCATCATAGGGTCTGGCTGATAAACCCAGCTCACACCTAGCACCTAGCCTGTTACTGGTTCCCCTGGTGATCACTTTTCTTGCTGCTACTGCCCAAAGTATTTGGCCCTGCAATTTTTAAATAACATCTGCATTTGCACTCATCCAGGTTGAAGTTTCCAGCCTCTTCCTCCCTCCTTGAACGCTGGGTACTTTTATCTTCTGAAATAGTGACCCAGACCTGAGTTTTCTACTAACCTGCTGTGGAGAGTACATTTTTTACATTCTCATTCTTGAGGGGACCCCAAGTTCTTGAGGCTTTTGCATCTTTTAAAAGTCTGTACTGAGTATAGATTGTAGGGGGAGCAAAGATTGAGGTATGGAGACCTATCACAATAATTCTGGTAAGCAATCACAATGGTAGCAGTGGAAGGGTAATGCTCAGATTCTGGATATTCATTGAAGGTAGAAACAGAGTTTCTAAGGGGCATGAGAGAAAGTGAGGAATGAAGAGTGAGTCCAATTTTTGGCCTGAAGCGACTGAAATGGATGCCACCACTGAGGTCAAGAAGGCTCCAGGAGGCGCAGGCTTGGGGGAAGAGCGGGAGCTCAGTTTGGCACACATAGGTGAGATGCCCATCCGACTTTCAGGTATACATGTTGCGTGGGCAGCTGGATAGTCAAGTGCAGTGTTTAGGAAAGAGATTCCAGCTGGACATAATGAATTTGAGAGTCTCTGGTATATTGATGTTATTTAAAGACATGAGACCAGACTAAATCACCAGATACATGAGTATAGACAGCGACAAGAGAACTGGTAACTTCGCTCTGGGCTTTTTGAGAAATTTTACCGCAAACTGGAGTAACTCTTGAAAGAATTTTTCTCATTTGATGATTCCACTTTCACACACACACACACCCTTCACTTACCCTCAACTATCTGAGGTCTGGCTTCCACACCCAATATTGTTCTAAATTCTCTAATGACCTCCATATTCCTAGATTTAAAGGAAACTTCTCAGTGTCATCTGACTTTACTTCTTTGGATTTACCACTGCGGACCTCTCTGGCCTTCTTAAACCCTACCTTTCTTGTTCCTGTGATGCTGCCCTCTCGTGAAATGCCTCCCACCTCTCTGGCTGCTCTTCTCAGTCTTCTTCTCTTGTTCCTTAATTATTGGTATTTTGGTACTAGACTACGTTCTCTTCTTTCTCACTAAATGGCTCCATTCTCTATGTGCTAATGGCTCCCAAATCTATCTCCAGCCTAGTCCTTTCAGTTGAATTTCAGACCCACAATCCCACACCTCATTTGTCATCTCCACACGGACGTTTCATAGTCAGACCCAACCCAGTCTTGTCTCTTTACCTCAGTAAATGATGACACCATCCAGTAGCTCAAGCCGTAAAACCTAGAAATCACTCTTATCTTTTTCCCCACATCCAAGGAAATCCTCTATGTATTATCCTAAATATTCCTTAAATCCATCTCTTCTCTCTTCTCCATTTGCTGCCACTCTGATGCAGGCCAATATTATCTTTGAACCAGATTATTATTCAACTTCCTGACGGTTCTCCTTGACTCGCTCCTTGTAATCCATTATCCCTGTAGACCCAATGAGTTTTCTAAAATGCAAATGTGATCATGTTACATATATTAGTTAAAAATATTCATGTTGTCTAACTCATAAGGGTTTAAACAAAATAAAAACAAGTTTTCTGTCTCAGCATTTCAGTTACAGCTTGATCCAGGACTCAAATTATACTGTCACCAAGCTCCACGGGCTTTTTTTCCCCAAAACCAAAAATAATTTATTAGTGTGACAACTGTTGAATAAATTATTATAGGACAAATTTAGCCATGTAGTTTACTGTCTTAGCAGAGGCTGCATCAGCAAACACAAGACTTGGGAGAATGAGTGGTAATTATGTCATAGGCTCACAGGGACCCTGCTGTGGGGTAGCAGAGAAGGAAATGACGGAGGAAAGGTGAGAATTAAGTACTGGAGAGACAGACAGGGGGAGAGCGAGAGAAATGAGTATCTGGTCAAGAAAAAGGCAACAGGACTTAGTGCAATCAGAATTGACCTTTTTTTTTTTTTTTTTTCCTTTTCCTCTCCCACTTATGAGGGATGAGGATATACTATATTTCTCTTTCTGTGCCTGGTTTATTTCACTTAACATAATTTTCTCCAAGTTCACCCATGTTGCTGCAAATGGCAGAATTTCATTCCTTTTTATGGCAGAGTAGTATTCCATTGTATATATACACCACATGTCCTTATCCAGTCGTCCATCAGTGGACATTTAGGGTGATTCAAACCTATTGTAAACAGGGTTGTGAGAAACATGGGAGTGCATTATCCCTTCAACAGAACAGTCCACCCTGCAGATTTGGATGTGCCAGCCTCCATAATCTCATGATCCAATTCCTTTAAATAAATCTCTCTATATATGTACATCCTATTCATTCAGTTTCTCTGGAGACCCCTAACTAATATAGGTGTATGTATTAGCAAGAAATGGAGATACATTGTCTATAAATCCTTGAAGTTAGATAAGAAATCATTCTATGACATCATATTACACAATAATAAGAACTATGGACTTCACATAGTAAGCAGTGATAAAGTTTTGAAGATTTTTATGGAAGAGAGGGAAAATGGCATAAACTATAGTTTGGTTACCCCAAAACCCATAATAGCCACCTTCTCCCTTGACTACTGTTAAGGCTAAAAAGTCAAAGTACCCAATTTCTCAGCTTCCTTTGCAACTACTCAAACGTGCCTGAGAAGAGATTCTTCTCATGAAAAGAAGATAAAAGTTAAAGTCTTCCTGAGACTTTTTTGTCTTTTTTGTCCTCTCCACCCTCAACCTTTTTCCTTCCTGGAATGTCGAAGTAGGACCTGGAGGTGCAGCAGCCATCTTGCATTTGTGCAGCAACTAGCATGAGGTTGAAGACCTACATACTAAGGATGCAGAGAAGAAAGATGGAAAGAAACAGGGATCCTAGAAGCAATTTGAAGCCACCGTACTTACCCCAGACTATATAATGCATGAGCCAAATAAAACCCTATTTCTTTAAGCCACTGTGGTAGAGTTTTCTGTTATTTACAGATGAACGTATTTCTATCTGATACAGATTATATGGTACAAAGATCAAATTTTTCTTCTAGAAGATAAGCAGACTTGAGGGAAAGGCTTGGAGGCAGAGAGAGAGACCAGTCAGAGGGCTCCTGCAGAAGCCCAGGATGGTGAGGCCCTGAAGGATTTAGTATGAGAGAAAGGCAAATTATCACAAACTATTGTCAAAATCATGAATTTTCCCCATCATTCTTATGATGAAAACAATTATAAACATACTAATTTAGCTGAAACCTCAGAGCTATGTCTTCTAAATAACATAACACCATTATCTGTATAAATTCCTGAGATTGCTTATTATAACACTACTTGTATAATTATTCTTGAAGCATTCTGCTAACCAATACATACATGCATGAAAGAGTACAGAACTCATGAAAACTTTTCAGTTTTCTAAAATTCTTCTCTCTAGTGTCCATACTACATGCTTGGAGGTGCTCATTTTAAAGGGCTTATGACACTTCTCTACTTAAAACCCTTCTATGACACTACCTCACTCAGAGTAAAAGTCAAATTTGTCACTATGACCTTTGAGTCCCTGTACAATCTGACCCCTATTCTTCTCTAACCACATCTACTGTTCTCTCCTTCCTTCAACTCACTCTGGCCACTCTGGCCTCCTTGCAGATCCCTGAACACCAGGCATGCTCCAGATTGGGTCCCTTGCACTTGTGGTTCCCTCTGCCTGGGATGCATTTCCACCCGCCTCTACCTGACTACTTCAGAACTTCACTCAATTATCATCTCAGGAAAACTTATCTGACCTCCCGTTTAAAGTTATAAATCTGCCTCTCCTCATTCCCTTTTCATGCCTCATTTTCCTCCTTAACAGTTACCACTATCTAACTTTAAAATGTTTTCCTCATTTAATTTATTGTCTATCTCCCCTCTTGATATAAATTCTGTGAGGCAAGAGATATTTTACTGTGTTCACTGCTGTTTCCCCAGCACCTAGAGGAGAGGCTAGCGTATAGTAGGCAGTCTAAACATTTCTTGAATGAGTGCATTTCTGCAATTGAATGTGGCCCTCAGGATACCACTGTTATTGTTGTTGTTGTTTTGCTTTTAACCTCACGTCTCTCTTTGGCTCTTGTCTTTTACTTATGATTTCCTGAACTGCCAACAATTGTTAATAAAACTGCAGACACAATTAGCATGTCTTTGAGTCACTTCAATCAGGCTTTTGAAACGCCTTTGCATAGTGCTTCAAGTAATCTATAATGTGGGACTCTGTCTGACCCCTGGAAGCCCAATCCCAGGATAAAGGACTCAAATTTGCACTCAGCTCTTGGGATGCCAAGACAATTAGACTCAATAGAGTAGTGGTCTGCAAGGCATATTAATTTATGTAGAGCATAGATAGGTAACCATATACACACCCATACTCATTGGAATTTGCTATTTTAAAAGTCAGGAATGATCAGAGACAATCTAAATCTTCTTCAATATGCAAAAGGATAAATAAACAAAGATACATCTAAAATATGTCAGACTAAGCAGAAGTTTAAAAAAATGAGGAGGAACTTTCTATTCTGCTGAGAAATTATCTCAAAGAAATATTAAGAGGAAGAAAGATGCATAGAATAACATCTTAAGCAAATGACCTTAATAATGTAAAAATAAATGCATAACTATTCTATATTTCTATTGTGTATATATAATTTTTCTACGATTATTCATATGTAAATCCACAGAAATAGGTCTAGAAGGATGCACACTCATTGATAACAGTGGTTAACTTTGGGAAAGGAAGTGGTATTTGTGGTCAGTGTGATTAAAGAGGTTGGTGAGGAAGACATTTTGCTCATTTTTGCTTATATATTGATATATTTTCATTTTGTTTTACTATTAACTGTTAGAAGTGTACTATCTACCACTCACTGTTCTGGGTGCTGAGGATACAGTAGTGAACAAAACAGACAAAAAGCCTTACCCTCAAGGGTCTTACATTTCAGTGGGGGAAACAAGGAAGTAAACAAATAAGTTAAAGATGGTCATACAGTAGTTGCTGTGAGCTAAGGAGAAAAATGAAATAGGGAAGGGGCATATGAAATGACAGAAAAGGTACTGAAAAGCATTTCAGCAATACATTTTATTATTGTCAAAGTAAAGAAATTATTCAAAATAGTAAAAATAAGGAAATAAAAAATAAGTCAGGAATGGTCTTCCTTTTGCCTGGTAAGTAGATATTTCTAATCAACGTCTGCTTCTAAGTCTAAAATAATATTAAGAGGATGTCTCCCTGCTGTCTAAACAAGGAAATGGGCACTTTCTAGGAACACTGTTGGGCAGAGCATAAACTGGTGCAACATTTCTGGAGGGCAATTTCACAGTATTGATCAAAATGTCGTATAAACACGCCCTTTGATGCCCTGATTCCATCAGGTATTTACCGTTGGAACGTACAAATGTTCACCCACAAATAAGAACAAGAATGTTCATGACAGCATTGCTTATAATACCAAAATACTGGAAACAACTAATTATTATTGGGAGTACAATCAAACAAATTACGGTATCTAGTCAAAGAACTCAGTTCATCTCGATGACTTGAAAAAAACTGAATAGACTGTTGAATGTGATCTGTTAGTGTAAATAAAGCAAAAATATAGAAATAGATTAAAATGTGTGGATACAATATGGATTCATTTTACATAAATTTGAATTGTGAAAATTAGATATTAGGCCACATAAAAACATTAGTAGTCTTTCTTGTGCTCAGAATTTCAAATAATTTAGTTTCCCCAAATAAAAAAAATTAAACACATAATTTCAAGAATGGAAGGCCCTGTAACTTGCTTATTCAATTTCAACATGGTAGTGTCACCTGAGCTGTAAACATAGCCATCTTCTGCCAAGGTGCTGAGGTGGGAAGGAGTTTGGGAAGTTGGAGGAAATGAATGACCGCCTGTGTAGATATAGGACTGACATCCCATTGCTGATTTCTGGCCCAGCCTTTTGCTCAGGAAATGGGAATAGCTGTCTATAATGCTCCATGAATTATCTTAAGAAGTCACATAGCCTTTCTCTTTCCTTATTTCATGGTCAGTTAAATGGAAAAGTATATTTTCATATTAATAAATCCAAATACTTTCGAATTCCAAATAAAGGTACTCAAATACCTATATATAGTATAATAGTATAGTTTAGTTGTTTGAAAGCAAGGCCAAATGAAATTCTCATTAACTTGAAGTGTAGCTCGTATCACATTACTCTGGAACAATTATTTGAAAATTTGAAAGAGCCAAACATTTCTAGTAATTTCAAGTGTAGATATTTGTGACCAGTTAGCTTAGTGGGAAATTCTCAGGATCTCTACTGTAAAATCAAAGTATTGTCAAAAAAAAAAAAAAAAAGTATTGTCCTTGGGTTTGTGGGAAGTAGTTTTTCAGCATTAATTTCCGCATTACAGAAAGGAAAGCAGAAAGATATAACCAATCTCTCATTTGCAAAATAGGCAATAATATAAGAAAGCCAGAGTTTAACATAACCGGAAGAGTAAACATGATAATACAGAGACATGTTTAGAGTGAGCATTTGATGAAAGGGCTATAAAATTAGCTTGCATGGTCAAAATACTGGATTAGAACAGATGAATGCAGAAAGTGGCACGGACTTTTATGCAGCTTTTATACTGCGTCTCGATGCAAATTCATAGAATAAAATCATTTAAATCAGTGGAAGAAGGCTAACCCATTGTGGGTGTGTGGTTTTAATAGAAAAGTTATATTCAACTTAACTTTGATTTTTTTTTTTTTAATTTTATTTTGTCGATATACATTGTAGCTGATTAATGCTCCCCATCACCAAAACCTCCCTCCCTTCTCCCTCCCCCCCTCCCCCCCAACAATGTCCTTTCTGTTTGCTTGTTGTATCAACTTCAAATAATTGTGGTTGTTATATCTTCTTCCCTCCCCCCCCCCGATTTGTGTGTAACTTTGATTTTTTTTAACTTGAAAAAACGCACCCCAATAAAAGTCCTCTGTCTAACTGTCAGCGAACCAAATACCACCTCTAGCAAGCTGTATTTGGGAATTGCTTCACTCACTTTCATTCAGTATTTTCTTTTTTTTTTTTTTTTTTTTTTAAAAAAGATGACCGGTAAGGGGATCTTAACCCTTGACTTGGTGTTGTTAGCACCATGCTCAGCCAGTGAGCTAACTGGCCATCCCTATATGGGATCCGAACCCGTGGCCTTGGCGTTATCAGCACCACACTCTCCCGAGTGAGCCACAGGCTGGCCCCCAGTATATTTTTTAAGAGACTCAGTTTAGTAGTGATTACACTGTTAATGCTCAGATAATAATAATGATAGCTTGGACTCTTGCGATGTCTGAACATGAAACACTGAGCAGAGACTACCCATTTTGGCTAAGATCAGTGGTAAGACAGTGAGTGGCAAGTGCTTTATTTAATGACAGTGTGGGGTAGGATCCTTTCATCTCATTATTGTGAAAGAGCAAAATCCTAGGCAGGAAAGGTCAGAAAATAATGAGAATGAGCAGGTATAATAGAAAATTTTGTAGAAGAAAGAAAGCACTAGGGAAAAAATTTAAAAGGCAAAGAATGGGTAAACTCTCATGGTAAACCTCACTAATTTTGCTTAATTATTGTGAAGAACAGTCCAAATAATGATATTTTGAAATACATTCTTTCATTCAATGCACCAATATATTACACAAACCAATACTTATTGGATGTCTACTGTGTACAAAAGGGTTAGTCACAAAGATCTGAAGAAAAAATTAGGATACTTCAGCCTCAGCGAGCTCATTGTAATTTACTTTCAAGTACCTAAACTAACAGACTCAGCTTTGATAAAACATTGCTTAGGAAAAGTCCTTGTACATGGATTGGTTTTAACACCTCTATTGCACTAAGACATTGAGGACCTTCTATATACCATTCCCCTATTTAAAACATAAAGGTTTCTTTCTGTTTTATAACATTATAATATTACAAGTTTCCTATTTTTAACATGTTTGCTTCCAATTTTATATCGTTATAAATAACATTGCAGTGGACATCTTCATAAACACAGTATCTCATATTTTAGATTATTTCCTTCCTCCGCTTCTCTGAAGTGAGATTACTGGCTCAAGAGGCTTTAACAGCTAAATCATTTTTGGAGTATTGCCAAATTGCTTTCTAAAAGTCTTTTATCAATTTATAGTACTGGAAGCAAGGCATGACAGTAATGAGAGAAGCAGTATAATATTCTCATCACAGGGTCACACTTTATGCTTAATACTTTCAGAGTTTTAATTTAAGATACAAACATTATGAATTTATTTGAAAATGGGTATTCATTTTATACAAGTCTGTTAGCATGTGATTTTCATACAAAAGAAAGTGCTAAGTAACAAGTCACATGAATATGAATATGTTCTACCTTCTCATATTCTCCCAGTAGCTCATCAGGGCACTTGATTAATAGAACTTTAAAGGCAAAAGTTATCTAGACTAAAAAAAAATGTACTTAAAAACATTTTTAGGAAATTACAGTCTCATATATCATTTAATTTCCCCATTTTTAAATTATAAAATGAGAAAGTTGTTATTTTGGGGGAAAGATTAACTTCAAGCTATATAATAAAACACTAAATGGTGTGGCAAAAGTTTTTAAGTCAATATTTAATGCAAAATTACATCTTTTTGGAAAAAAATTAATTTTAAAAGTCACAAGCTATTAATGTGAACCATTTATGGTTGTTTTGTTGTTTTGCTCTTATTGGAGTAATTTAAAATTTTAAAAGAAAACTACTGCTCACTGAACATTGAATTAAAAAGTAAATTAATTTCTAGTGATTTTTCTCCCTGATTCTGTAAGGAGATATCTGGCAGTTAATATTTTCTAATTATAGATGACTAATGTTTAAGCCTATATTCAATTTCCCACTATTTGGGAAAGCTGCTAGCTTTTCCTAGTGAAAAGCTGGATTTATTCTCAAATGCAGGACAAGCCGCCAATACTGGGGAACCAAAGTTTTAAATAAATCAATCAACAAACAAATAGAACAGTTAAATTCAGGATCACATATGCAACTACATTTAGCAATGGGATATGAGCTAGGCACATCTCAGTTTAAGTAGCACATGGTCTGACAAAAACAAGCGTCCTCGTGCAGACAACTGGCCAGAATATTCTAGATCACAGCTGCCCCATAAAATCAAGCCCACATAATTGCTGCAGGTACACTGCTTGTTGAATCCATTCTCTGAACTTAAAACCTGTAAATATAAACTTCTGTATATTAAGTTGCTATTAGGGGGCATACTGCGTAGATTCTGGAGCCAATTTGCCAGAGTTATAATCCCAGGTCTGCCATCTACTAGCTGTGTGATTTCAGGCTAGTTACTCAACCATTCTGTACCTCAATTTCTCCATCTATTAAATGGGGACACTAATAGTACCCAACTCATAGAGTGTGGGAAAAATTAAATAAGTTAATGTATTCAATGCCTTAAAATAGCACTTGGCACATACTAAGTACTATGTGAGTGATCACTACTATTATTAATATCATAATTATTCACTCTTATTACTATTTCTATCTAAATCTAAATAAAGCTTTATAGCCCTTTTTAAAAAGTCAGAAAGATGGGGAACATTTTTACAAATATAATACATATTTCCCAGGGAACAGTATTCGGGCCTAGAAATATGGTCTTGCAATAACAGTTACATAGTAGTCATGTATAGAAGGGGAGAAATTTTAGTCATTTCTGACTTTGAATTCTATCTACCACTAACTTATCGTGTGGCCCTGCGAAATTTACCTATTCAACCTCTCTAAGCCGTTGGAAGGAGAATAATAATATTTGCCTGACAGGATAACCAAGAATTAGATAAAATAATGAATGTGAGGTGCCTGGTAGAGTACCTGATGCTTAAGGACCTCAGGCCTACTTCAAAGAACTCAACTAGTTCTGGCAGCTCCTCAAAGGACCTTCTGTTTTCACTCTGGCTCCCTGCCACCAATCATCTACTAGTACAGCACTAGGAATATGAGGAGTAAGAGAATTATTTTTTAAAATAGGAGAGTATGGAAGCCCTGGAAACCTGCACTGCAAACCCTACACGTTAGAAATTTATTCCACTCAGAGAAAAAGAAAAAAATTAGATGTAGACATAATAAAACCAGCTTCCAATTGGTGAGCAATCTACATTGATGTCCAGTTTCTATGATGCTCTAGTGCCCTCCCAGTCCCTTTGCCTCTGGGCCCTACAAAGTAGGCACCCTCCTAATACTGGGGAGGGGCAAGTAGGGGTGAGGGGTATCGCTACATTGCAAATGTGAAATGCAGTTTCCAGAGCTTGTTGCTTCTACAGTTAGTGCACAACCTCAGCCAAAGCAGCTTTTTTTCTTTCTTTCTTTTTTTTTTTTTGTCCTTTCTGTGACCGGTAAGGGGATCGCAACCCTTGGCTTGTTGTCCGCACCGCGCCCAGCCAGTGAGCGTACCGGTCATCCCTATGTAGGATCCGAACCTGCACGGCGGGAGCGCCGCCGCGCCCCCAGCGCCGCGCTCTCCCAGTGCGCCACGCCGTCGGCCCCAAAGCAGCTTTACTATTCCACTTGGAGAAATCAAACCACCAAGAAGGTGGCCCAGGACAATCGCCAACTGAAAACTTGGTGTGTTAATATATATTATTGGCAATTAAGTATTATGTTGCTATGTAAAAATGGTTGAAAAGCCTATTTTAAAGTGCACACTAATATATGTATAGGCTGAGGTGATATGTGGGATTTATTTTAAAATACTTTAGCAAAGGGAGAAAATGAAGAGAAGGATACATGAAACAAATGTGGCAAAATCTTAATTGTTTAGTCAGGATGATGGGTATTATTAAGATTCATTATATTATTATCTCTGACTTTCAGTGATTAAACATTTTCATACATGATGTAAAATTTTTTAAAAACCCTGATTTCTAGAATTAATACATATGGCCCCATAGCCACCAGTCACATGAAGCTTGTCTAATATTTTAGGCATCTTATCCCATCTCCAAGAGTCTAGTCAGATCTGTTCATACCTGTCGCCCAATCCTGCATTCTTCCTAGTCCAACAAAATATGTTCTATAATTTCCAAACAAAAATTTGTCAAGCTTTGCTTAAGTTAGGAAATTGCCGTCTTCTTTAACATCACCATCCAGACACTTCCGTAACAGACACTTTTATATCAATGTTCCCAAAAGTGAGGCCACGAGATAAATCCAATGAATTTCCAAAACATTATGCTAGGTGAAAGGATCCAGAAGCAAAATACAACATATCGTATGATTTCATCAATATGAAAAGTCCAGAAAAGGCAAATCTATAGAGACAAAAAGTGGATTAGTGGTTCCTGGGGCTGGGAGTGGAATAGGCATTTATTATAAATGGGCAGGAGTGATTTCATTAGAATGATGGAGATATGCTAAAACTGGATTATTGGGATGGTTGCACAATTCAGTCAAATTACTAAAAACCATTGAATTTGAAACAGGTGAATTTTATGATATGTAGTTATATCTTAATAAAGTGTTCTTTTTTTACAAAAGATAAATCTAGGTAGGTGACAAACTTTTGATGAATTATTATGTATGTAAAGCATTTGAGGAACTATATTAGCACATCACATTGTGATTCCACAGTAGTCATAAACCTTTCAAATAGATTTTTAAGTTAAAAAATATGAGTTAATTTAAATAATTGATTAAATTAAATCATTTAAAATAATTAATTAATGTACATAAATAATTTAAATAGAAATGATGATACTCGCAAAACAGAAGTTTTGGTAAATGTTAATTATGTTAATCTAGGTCATTTATTCCTAGGTGATAAAATCCCAGTCGTGTGTGTGTGTGTGTGTGTGTGTGTGTGTGTGTGTGTGTGTGTGTGTGTGTGTTTTAACAGCAGGATCAGAAATAAAGAGTAAATGTGGAATAATGTTGATGAAAATGCTTTATAAATCACCAATGCTGTATTAACAAAAGAAAAGAAATGGCTTACAGAAGCTACCTTCTATTTTAATATAAAAGAAATCCTTGCAAGGTTATGACAGATAAGAGACTCCCCAGGTGTGGCTGGATTTAACCAGTTGCCTGCCTCCCTTCTCTGGGGTTTCTTCCTTAAACAAACATTATTGAATGCCTCCGTGAATACATTAGGTGCCAAGTCCTTGTTCTTAAACCTTAAGAGATGCCCAGTTGCCCTCTTCCTATTGTTCCTTCCCCAAGCCAAGATGATCTACCATGAAAACTTCGTGCTGAATTGGGGTAGAGCACACCAAGTCCTTTCTTGTTTGCATTTGGCACAGCTGAAATGGGTTGGCATTTTTGAAACTTTCCAAAATGCTAAGGGAGAAAAAAAACCCCACAAGAGTACAGCCAAGTATTTAAATTACAGGATTACAATATGGAAGACTAAAAAAAAAGAAAAGAAAACATGCTCCCTTATTCCCATCTAATTTTCAGTTCCTAAATTCCTGCCTTTCACACCCCTTGTTCTAAGGAAGCTTGTATCTCCTGCCTTCTCAAGAAAACAATGCGTATTCAGTGGAAGTTAAATCCCATCCACAAAAGAACAAAGCAGTCACTATATTCTAAATCCTCATCTCCATAGAAACCTGTTATTATTATTACTATTTTGACGTTAGTTTGGCTAATTAATAAATCTAGGGATCTTTTCAGTCATCTAGACGTTCTGCCAAATTGTCTGTACTTAGCTATCAGCCAAATGTGCAAAGGCCATGAAAAAAACGATCAGGGCAGGGCCCATACCTCCGTTCCTGTCGCACTCACAGTGCTCTCACGATTGTGTTTCATCTCCTGCCGATTTTAAAGGGGTATGCAAGGCTATTACCCTTTGCACTGAGGAGCTGAAGGACGTGCCTAAGACAGCATGCTAGCTGAACTGACACTCGTTCTGGATGACCTAAGTGAATTTCTCTTTTTTATTCCAAATTCCTTGGTAAGAAAGAATCAGCTCTTCAGACAAGTAAGAATTGAGCTCAGACGTGAGTAACTACCAGGGGCGTGGGGCGGGGATAGTTGCCCTCCGGGATGTGGCCTTTGCCCCGACCACGAAGCCAGGATTTTCTTCGTGTTTTAACTAGTCAGATTCAGAGTAGCTCTGGTGTAGCCCGTTTGCAGGGTTCCCTTGAGGCTTTTCCCGGGATAGTTACCTCGACTCGCACAGCAATTCAGCAAATTACAGAAAAGGAGTAAAAAAAATCAGAAAACGCAAAGCACGTGGCTTACGGGGATTTCGCTGTTCTTGGCCTTTCTCCCGACCCGTAGCCGCGCCCTATTACGATTGCGTGTGTAACTCGCCTATAAAAGCCCTTGTCGGAGCGTCTCCCCTCCACAGTCTCTTCCTGTTTTCAAGTTGGCCGTCCGTCGTGTCTGGTACCGTAGTGGCCGCGAAGATGGCGTCTACCAGCCGGTTAGTATGTCCGGCCGAGCCCGGCTTGCTGAGGGGCGGTCGGCGAGCGCTGGGGGTTTCTGGGCGGTCCGGGGCGGCTGTGTCGGGCCAAGTGTCCCGGAGGTACGGGGGAGAGGCGGCGGGACTGTGTGGCCAGCCCGGACAAAGGCACTTCCAGACGGCAGGACTGTCAGGGCTGTCGGAGGGGTACCGAGTTGTCAGCGTTACCGCCCCAGCGTCCTAGGTCGTCTTCTCACCCAGGAACCACCCTTTGTGGGGACCCTGTGTCCCCCGCTCCTGGCCTGGTGTGCTTTGCGAATGTTTCAGCCGTCATTTTTTCTCGTTAATTTTTCTACGCTCGTTTTTCCATCTAGGGCCCAACCGGCCCAAGAGTCCGTAATTCCCCCTTTTCAAAGGAGCGGGAAACGGATAGTTCCATTTCATTCCCTATCGATCTGACAGCTAGAAAGCTAGGAACGTCAGCATTGGTAAGCCATGGAAACCGGTTACCGTCCCAGCGGCCCTCCGAAGAGGAAGCTAGGGCACATCCGGAGAGTCGATTAGTTCTCTGCTAAAGGATTTCTTTACAAATGTCGCTGTGTACTCTTGAGGAAAATCTTGCGTGCCGAAAATTACTTATATATGCCGGGAAGTTACTCTTTTAATATATATTTTTTAAATGTAATGTACTCATATCTACAGGAAGTGCATGCAGTGCCATCAGACAACCTTTAATCGTGATCTGAAAAATGCTTGCAGATCCTAATTATATCTCATTACCTCTATGAGGTAGTTACTGGTATTTTTGCATAAGTGTAAACTGAGTCATGCCAGTGATGATTTTTGCAAGGTTAGTGTTAGAGCGCAGAGTCTAAGATACCTATTTCTTGTTATCACACAAGTGTCCTTTAGTTAACTCATAATGTGTTAAAAGTATCAAATGCAGTTCTACAGCTTCTGGAAGGCAACTCCGGCATAATTTTTCTGAACCAATTATCTGATGAATTTTACCAGTGAAAGCCACACGAAATACTAAGCTGGAGAAGTCTAGGCCCTTTCTGGTAACTGCCATGACTTACCAGTTTTTGGTTTTTAAAAAAAAGGGGGCAGGGGGAACAGCTTTAGCTAATGTCCTGTTTGGAAATAACTCATAGAGCCAGTGACATCCTTGTTTACTGATTCTAATTCTATGATTGAATGCTCAGTCATTCTATCTAGGTGTGGTTCTGTCAGGTAAGGCTTCCTTGTAGGTAAATGGAAAACTTTAGCTTCCCCAAATCACCCAAATTCGACTTAAATCTCTCATGACAGTAGTTGGGAGGTAAATGTGGTCATATGTCGGCACAGCTTTTGCATGTAATAGAACAGGAAACTTTATTTGTTAAAAAAACCAAAATGTTGCAGTAGCTAAATGGTACACATGGTAAATTCACTGAATTCTTTGCCCAAAGAATACACTGTCTTCCTTTGTGTGCCTTTATGTTCATTTGTTTACAAAAAAGAGACCAGAATAAATTTTTTCTAGACATGTCCAGCTCTTAAATTTATGTGTCATTGCAGTTGTCCATCTCAAATTTTTCTACCAGTGAGAACGAAGAAAGTAAATGTTGGTATTTGTACCTTTAACATTTTATTTTTCCTGAGGAGGACGTACAGTTAGTAGGCTGCAAAACTGCCTGGTGTTCTCACAGAGAAGAGCACAAATGTTCTGAGATCAAGTCTTAGCTCCACCACTTAATAGTTCCATTACTTCAGGCAAATCATTCTCTGAGCATAATCTTTAAAATGGAGATAATACCTATCATGCAGGATTGTTATTAAGATTGGTAATAATAAATGTACAGCACTAGACACACATTAGGCACCCAATAAAGTATAAGCTGTAAAATGAAATTTGGTGTTATCTGACACCTTAGGTAGTATAAATTTTACGTTATTGGTGGTTGTTTTCTCCATTCCTTTTCTATCGGTTCTCCCCTTCACTTCCTCCACTACTCCATTCATGTGTTTCCCCTTTTATGTTTGTGGGTAATTTGATTAAAAGTTTACCACTTTAGCATCTTCTCATTTCAGTTTGATGGGTAACATACAAATAGTGCAAAAGCAGAAGTACAGAAAACTACAGTGAAGAGTAGTCTCCCTTCTTCCCTAGCTCCCAGCCATCTAATTCTCCCCAAAACAGCCATTGCTACCAGTATCTTCATGTTTTCCTAGTGGTTATTTAATTTATTTTTTTTTAATACAAGAATGTTCAGAGCAGCTTTATTCACAATAGCCGAAAACTAAAAAGAACCTTGGAGTTAGTAGGGCTAATATATATGTATGTATTTCTCTTTGGTACTTTTAAAAACATCTACCTTTTTGAGATCTAATTAACCTGTAATAAGATGTACCTAGTGGTTATGTTTTAACAAACATATGTGTATAGTTCTAACTTCTCTTCCCCCCCAAAAGTGGCCTATTGTAAACCCTGTTTACTACCTTGCTTTTACCTTTTTTATGAAGTTAGCACACAGATTTTAAGTGCACAGCTCATTCACAAACTGAGCATATATATATAGTTACCACTCGGGTCAAGAAATCAGATACCACCAATACTAGCTAAGATGCTCGCAAAGTTTCCTTTGTGCCCTCAGTCATTACTCCTTCCCAAAGAAAACCTCATCCTGAGTTCTAACATAAACGGCATATGTATTTCTCTGTCTAGTTTCTTTGTCAGCATTTTGAGATTCATCCATATTATTGCATGTTCATACTTTTTCAGTGTTGTATAGAATTCCTACTTTACTCTTACTCTTCACTTAGCATATATTTTAGATGTTTCCATACCATTCTCTCTCACACACACACGTTTTTCTTTCGACTTTTTAATATTGCAAAAATATATCAATCCTTTGGGTCCTGTGTTCCATATGGCTTCGCGCTTTAGTCATTTGTAATTGCTTGTACTCCGCTAACATTTTCCCTTATTTCAACATAGTTTTTCATAATTTATACCAACTGCTTAATTTTATTTGTCATAATTTAAAAAATATTTTCATTACAGGAATTTGTGGAATAAGCTCAGATATATAGCAATTCCTACCTCCCATTTTCCCAATACGAATATCTAAGACACGTTCTGGTTAACTTGTCTGTAGAAATTTGGGGGACACAGATTATTTTTTCAGTTTTCCAGTAGATATCACTTTCTAGGTTGAGAGTTAACATTCTGAATTGTATTTGCTAGCACAAGAAACTTTTTCCAAAACCACAAATACCTATTTACATACTATGAGAGTTGATTTTGTTTTTATGATGTATGTTTGTGATGGCCATAACAACCATTTACTATATTATTCAAAGTGAATGTTTAAAAAGAGCTTATTTTCAGTGATTCCAAACATTTGTGATTGTGACGTCATTCCCCCAGAAATAATTATTAAATCTATGTTAAATATCTTTGTTGCTTTTAAAGCTGATTCTATCAGGTCATTTATGATTAACGTGTCTTCCCAAACTGTTTTATTGTTCAAAATGAGATAATTAAGCAAATTATTAATTTTAAAAGTAGATTAAAATCTAGCTTTTGGAACTCTTCTTGAATGCTAAAAAACTCAGTTCTGGACTAAATGAAATCATCAGGTCTTAAGTTCAGGAGAGCCACATCTACTATCCTTCATTTGTATACCTATTGGGTTCAGCATACTATTCTAAATCTTTGCCAAGGTAACTAACAAGTAGAAAAATAGACTTGAAATTTATTCTCTACCCAGGGAAACAAGTGTCAAAAGGCACAAACCAGATGGTTATGTGTAAATACCACAGGTAATTATTGGTAGCTAGTCATTTCTACGCTAATCAAGATTTTATTTTATTTTATTTTTTTAAAAGATGACCAGTAAGGGGATCTTAATCCTTGACTTGGTGTTGTCAACACTACGCTCTCCCAAGTGAGCTAACTGGCCATCCCTTTATAGGGATCCGAACCCGTGGCCTTGGTGTTATCAGCACCACGCTCTCCCAAGTGAGCCATGGGCTGGCCCCGATAATCAAGATTTTAAACAATCTTAGTAGCCTACATGTTAGGAGAAGGAGCACTTGTTTTCTGTTTAAGTTTTGAAAGCCCTCCATATCTGCAAACTATTAACTACTCTAATAAAAATAATTCCTGTGGAATCTACCTGCTAATTAGCTAGGATATAAAGTAACCTAAATGGGATATTTACTTTGAAAATTTAGCTTAATGTATTATAAATGTACAGTATTGGAAAAGTGTTCAAAATTCTCCCCCCAGAAGACTACTTTGTTACATGTTGGTTGGGAGGATATACAAATATAGTTTGTTTGTTTATTTGTTTGTTTGTTTTCACTTAGTTTGGATGCTCTTCCAAGAGTCACTTGTCCAAACCATCCAGATGCAATTTTAGTGGAGGACTACAGAGCTGGGGATATGATCTGTCCTGAATGTGGCCTGGTTGTAGGTGAGTAGTTATTATGGTTTTAATTTAAATCACTATTTAGGGCACTTTGATTTTGTATATTTTTAAACTGTCTTGAATACATTTTGCCTTTTTCCCCCCATAAGTAATTTGTAAAACAAACAAAAAAAATAGGAAACAGAAACAAGAGTAAAATCATCAAGAGATACCATATTTTCTTGTATATCCAAATGCATATTTCATAACTTGGGGTGGAAGCTGATCCAAAGGAAATGAAAAGGTGCACAGTAATTTCCTGAGTCCTTAGTTTTAAGTATTTGATAGGGTATTGAGATTGGAGAGAGGGGGGTGACACTCATTCATTTTAACTAACGAATAAATGTAAACCAACTTTTGTGGCTGTTGGACTTTGAAAAGTAGATAAACATGATTTATTTCATCAAATGAAGGTATATCTGTACTGAGTCTCATCCAAGTTCTTTTAGTCAACAAAAAGAGATTTGTTATAACTCCTTTTTTGGGGGTTGGGGTGGGGTGTTGGCTGACTGGTATAGGGATCCAAACCCTTGACCTTTGGTGTTTCGTATGGAATTATCTATCTATGGATATCCAGTATAAAAATGTTATTGCCAAAAATACCACTTCTTAAAATTTCTCTTTTATTTCTACTTGCTCACTAATCTAGTTATGCAGCAGAACTTTAGAGGTGTTCTGTTCAGAAATTATTCTTATGGTGGGGTTGCAGCCAGCACCTAAGAATAGTCATTCTAACAGAATTACTTAGGAGTGAAAATGCTAGGATTGTGGGAATTATAACAGAAACATTGGTAGTGACGTGCTGTGGAATGGTCTTTTTTTAAATTTTAACGTTTACTTGTACATGTTTGTGGGGTACTGTGCATTGTTTCAATACATGCATATCCTGCACAATGATTCACTTAGGGTAGATAGCATAGTTTTATACCCATTAGTTTACCACTTTCCCTCCCCTCCCCTGTCCTCTCCCCTCCTGGCCTCAGGTAACCATTATTCTACTCTCTACTTCTGTGAGAACCACTTTTTTTTCTGTATATGAGTGATATCCTGTGGTATTTGCCTTTCTGTGCCTGACTTATTTCACTTAACATGATGGTTTCCAGTTCCATCCATATTGCTGTAAATGACAGGATTTCTTTTCTTTCTTTTTTTTTTTTTTAAGCTGAATAGTATTCCATTGTGTATATACCACAGTTTTTTAAATCCATTCATCCATTGATGGGCATTTAGGTTGATTCCATTTCTTGCCTATTGTGAATAGTGTTGCAATGAATATGGGAGCACAGGTGTCTTTTTTATGTATTGATTTCATTTCCTTTGGGTATATACCCAGTAGTGGGATACCTGGGTAGTAAGGTAGATCTGTCTTTAGTTCTCAAAGGAACCTCCATACTGCTTTCTACAATGATTGTACCAATTTATGTTCCCACCAACAGTGTAGGACAGTTTTTTCTCTTCATCCTCGTCAGCATTTGTTATTTTCTGTGTTGCTGATAATAGCCATTCTAACTGGAGAGAGATAATATCTCATTGTGGTTTTAAATTGCATTTCCTTGATGATTAATGAACACTTTTTCATGTGTCTACTGACTATCTCTGTGTCTTCTTTTGAGAAATATCTGTTTGAGACTTTTGCCCATTTTTTAATTGGGTTATTTGTTTTTCTGCTGTTGAGTTGTTTGAGTTCCTTATATATTCTAGATTTCAGCCCCTTGTCTGTTGTGTAGTTTGCAAACTTCTCCCATTCTGTGTTGTCTCTTCACTTTGTTGATAGCATCCCTTGCTGTGCAGAAGCTTTTTAGTTTTAGGGCTGGCTGGTTAGAGTGTGGTACTGATAACACCAAGGTCCAGTTCAATCCCTATACTGGTCGGCTGGAAAAAAAAACAAAAACTTTTTAGTTTGATATAATCTCATTTGTGTATTTTTGCTTTAATTGCCTGTGTCTTTGTAGTCTTGCTCAAAAAGGCACTGCCCACTACCGTTTTGTATAGTGTTTCTCCTATGTTTTCTTTTAGTAGTTTCATAGTTTTGGGTCTTAAACTTAGGTCTTTAATCCATTTGAGTTGGTTTTTGCATATGGTGATAGGTAGGGGTCTAGTTTCAATCTTTTGTGTATGGATATCCAATTTTTTGTGGAATTGTCTTACTTGAAGGGTATCTATGATATTCATCCAAGAAGGCTGCTTGCCTCAGACCTTTTAAAGCATACAGAGGGGGAGGGGGAGGGAGGCTGGGGATAATTGGGTGGGGGACACAGGGTACAAAGGCAATTTCTGGTAATGGGTTTGCTGCCAGTGTGAATATGGCCCTCACATGGGCACGAGGGGTGACAATTAGCTTTGTGTCTCATGAATATTCATCATTTTAAAAAATAATAAAATTTTTTAAGAAGTGTACAGAGATGCTAATGTGAATTGATTCATTTGCAGTTGGATTCTTTTCAATAAACAATATTAACAGCTACTATGCTTAAGTATATACTAGGCATTGTTCTAAATGATTTACATATTCACTCAGTTTATCCTCAAGACAAACCTGTGAGGTGATACTAAGACGATCTTCATTTTACAGATGAGGAAACTGAGGTTTAGTTAGTCTGGCTTCATTGTCTACATGGGAGCCAGATTTCTATCCTGCATTGCCTGTCATAAAATGATTTCCATCTGGGGTCAGCAAACTATGACCCAACATCTTTTTTTATATGATTCATATGCTAGAATGGCTTTTATAGTTTTAAGTCGTTGAAAAAGATCAGATGAATAATGACATTTCATTACTCATGAAAATAATATCAAATTGAAGTTTCATTGTCCATAAATAGTTTATTGAGAGCCACACTTACTTGTTTACATAATTTCTGTGGTTGCTTTCACATTACAATAGCAGAGTTTAGTAGTTGCAACAGAAACCACATGTGGTGCTCTCATCACTTCCTTCTGCTGCTCAGTGCACAACAAATCACCCACTACAAATCACCATAGTGCAGTTATAACTTAACAGCATTTTGAGTGCCATGCATGTTGCCATACTGCAACATTTTATTTATTTTTATTACCACTGCATACCCATCATGTCAAAACAAGGAAGTGAACTTTGAATGTCATGCTTTTAAGGCACAGGTGGAGCATGGATTCTTTTGTAATTGAATTAGATATATCCTTTTTTATTGAATTTTTTGTTATTGCATTGTGTTTATTATGCAATGGTACTATACTGTACTAAAAGAATATAATAAACATAGACATTACCATACTAAGTACTCATCCCAAAATCGCAAACTCAGGAAAACAGTGGTCAGGGAAAAAAATGTAAAATGGAATATCTAATCATGGCAAAATTTATTCATAACAATGGTTGCAACTAAAGTAAGTTTGTGCGTGGCTTACTTGTAGGCCAAGCAAGGTAAGCCATTTACCAGTAATTAGTTAATTAATTGATGTTTGATTGCAGCAGCTAAAGAAATGTATCCTGAGAAAATAAACTTAAAGACTATTAGCATCTCAGCCAAAACAGTTGCTTGATGTATAGTCTGTTCCTGTTGCTTATAACAAAATACCTGGAACTAGGTAATTTGTAAAGAAACAATATTTATTGCTTACAGTTTTCAGAGGCTTGGGAGTCCAAAGTCCAGAAAACATATCTGCTGAAGTGACTCGACAGCAATGTAGGGTGACAAATGGCAAGAATGGCAGAGCAAAGAGAGAGTGATATCCTCATGTACTCTCCTTTTATAGCCCTCAGAACCACACCCGTGACTACCTTTTAAACGTTTACATCAACTTATTTATCCATTTACCAGGGTATCGTCCTCACAATCTAATCACCTCTTCAAGGCCCTACCTTTCAATTAGCATAATTGGATTTCCCACCCTCCTAACACTTTCACAGTGGGTTTTAAGTTCCTAATACATGGACTTCAAAGGACATAATTCAATTCACTGCACTTGGAGAATTGAGGGTATTGGAAGCAACGTCGATAGTCAATTAAAAATCAAGGCAAATTATTTCAAGTATTTTTCCTTGGCTTCAGATGACTGGACAGATGTTACTAATATGGCTCAGTTGTTGATTGAAAAAGTCAATGCTGAGTGTGAAGTGACAGAAGAATTAGTTGCTATGAGTTGTCTGCATGGGACAACTATAGGAGAAAATATTTTCAAAGAAGTTGTGGAGTTACTAATTCAGTACAACCTGAGTGGAATCTGCAAAGATGTGTTAAACTGATGATGGTGATCATAATATGTGTGAAACAGAAGACTCACTTGAACAAATTTACAAAGATTGTGAAAATGTAAAGTGCTTATTAGTAGATACTTTGTAGAAAAGATTTTAATCTGTCATGTGTTATTGAACCAGTAGTGTCAACAGTGAACTTCATTCACTCTTGTGGATGTAACCATCATCAATTCTATGAATTTTTTTGTTAAAAATAGAAACTGAATATCCTGATTCGCCCTGCCACACAGTAATTTTGGTGGCTTAGCAGTAGCAAAGTTCTGTTATGATCTTTTGAGCTCAGGGGCAAGGTTAAAATTTTTCTGAATCAATACTGCCTTCAGCTAATACTGTTGCACTGAATAGTTTTGGAAATTGGCTTTTTGCTGCAGACTTGCTTAATGTTTCTTAATGAATTCAACTTAGAATTGCAAGGCAAAACAGTGCTTATTTGTGAAACATACGCTGCAGTAAAGTCAGTTTGACAATTAACATTATTTGAGTCACAGTTAATATCAAATTGCTTTTATATACTTTATGTACTTCCAGTTTAGTCAGAAATTAAAACAAGAAGGTCTTTATTACCACACAGATTTGCAGTGAGTATATTTTCCAAGCTTAAGCTATATTTTCAGCAGTGTTTTCAGAGCTGGATGCAAATGCAAATGAAATTTTTATATTTCAAAATCTGTTTAATTGTGTAGTCAAGGAGCTTCTATCCAACCTTCAAATGGAAGTGATTATCTACAATGTGACAACATGTTAAAAGGCAAATACCAGAGAATAATGTAATAAAAATCCTATAAATGCCTTCCAAACAGTAGGTATGCTCAATTAAATTTATGGATTAATATCAGTATTAGGCAGCACATATCTGTGTGAAAAGACTCACGAAAATGATATACATAAAGTCTTGTAACATTGTCATTGACAAATGAACATTGATAATTGATTTTTTTGATAGGAAACACTAACTCTGAACTCCATTTACATGAAATGTTATCCCAAAAAGAATTCTGTTCTTCATATTAGTAGACATATATTACAATAAATTATATTTAATTATTATATTTTTAATTTCATCAATAAAATTAGTGGATTTTTGTTCTCCATTTATATAAGTACCTATATAAATATCTTCAATTGCCTCTTGACTCACAAAGCCTAAAATATTTATTATATGGCCCTTTACTGAAAGTGTTTGTTAACCCTTGAGTTAAATAAGAGCATTCTAATTCATCCAATATATAAAGATCAAATTGATAATGGGTAGGAGTGAGACAGAGACATAAGATGAACATAATTTCAGCTTCTTGTCTCTCTTAACCTTTGTAGCCATTTAAAAGGAAGTAGTGTCAAAATATTTCATTATATTTCCAGCTCTCTCATTAGCTTCACTTCTCCTTTAACCAGCAAGACAGTTGGGTAAGAATAATCAAGTAGAGAAGGAAGATATAATTCATAAGGCTTATATGCTTTCTTGTGCTTGGAATCCCTATTTTTTACTTTCATTTTTCTGCTGTATCAAACCAAAAGAAGTTAATTTTCTTTTAGTTTTGCTTTCGACCTACTAGTCTTGAACACTAGAATTGAAACTACTAGGCTGTATTTTATTCCAGCTAAAGCTACTAGGTTAAGTTTTAAAGTCTGAAAGTTTTAAAATATAATTCCATAAAACTTACTTTCTATAATTTATAGCAATATTTCTTTTCTATATTGGTTCTTCTGCCATAAACAAAATGTAACTACATTTATTTTAAAATATACAGTAGGCTCATTCATAGATATTTGTGGTTAAATGTGTGATATGATGTCTTGCAAGTGAAGAATCCATTTCATGACCAAACAAGATCCAGCAAGAAGCATTTACTAGCAGAGTTCTATTTTGCTGAGAATATCAAGCAAATTAAGTTCAATAAAGCTTAATTGAACTTGACATTCCATGAGTCTAAATTAATATGTACATACACACACATTCACATGTACATATTATTGTCATATCTATAATAAATTTAGATATTACTGTATATGTAATTGAATTTGCATCATTTTTCTGGTTTAAAGGCATATGCTCTTTGTTGTTAGCTCAGTTCAGCCTTTACCTTTTATGTCAAGGAAACAGGGAAGAAATCAAGCTGTGCAAATGTTCTGCAACATTTGGGCATAACATTTTTGGCCTTTTTCATATTTGAAATATTGATGTTTATGGGAATTGGAATTCAGACATCATGTGTTTCCTAATAAATAATGTTGATGTACATGGTGTGATTGTGCTTGCCATAAAATTTTAGATTGTCTAAAATTGTTTAGATTATACCATATTTATTGAATAAGCATTTTGAATAGCCTTTAGTTTGAAGTTGTCACCAGACAACTTTAGAAACAGATTCTTTCAGAATATTTCTTGGACAGCCTTGTACTTTATTAATGCTTAATTTTCGCTTAAACATTAGGACATCCCATTGTGAGTAATTCTCCTTAACATCAAATTCAAGACTAGATACTGCCCAACTTTCATTTCAGAGCCATGAATTACCCCTTTCAACTGAGTCAGCAACTGGAAGAGTTCATTACTGTCACCTTTTTATGGTACCAGAGGTGGGAAAAGGGTGAGGGGAGGAGAGATAAGGGAGGAATTGGTAAAAGGCCACGAAAAACAATTACATTATATAGTGTTGAATATACTAATTATCCTGATTTGAGCATCACATATTACACACAGGTATTGATACTCAACTCTGTACCTCATGGATATGTACAATCAACTATGTTACAATTAAAAAATAAAATAATTCATAATACAAAGAATAAATGATATAGACTAACTTTTCTCCAGCCTCTAATAACACTATTCTCACTGGCCTTTAAACCTTCAGTCCCCTTGAGGCCCACCACCCAGCCTCAAAACCAGTACCACATTTTTAATTTTTTTAAAGCAACACCATACTTCAGGAACAAATTTCTTTTTCACTTACAGTTACATAACAAACTACCCCAAAACTTAATGGCTTATAACAACCATTTTATTTTGCTTATGATTTTATGGGGAGTAATTTAGGCAGAATTCATCTGGGCAGCTGGCATTGGCTGGACCTGGAGGATCCACTTATAGTAGCTTCTTCACTGCGTTTCTGGTGCCTTTGTGCTTCTTGGCTTCCTGAGACATGGGTCTGTCATTTTCCGGGACTTCTCCATACTTGCCTGAAAGAAGTCATGTTTTATACATATTAGTTGGTTTCCAAGAGAAAAATATCCCAAGAGCAATTATTTTGAGAGAGAAAGTAGAAGTTCGACCAGGGTAGTTAAGGGCTATGCCTAGAATTGGCACAGGTTCACTTCTGTATTCGATTGGTCAAAGAAGGCGTAGGAGCCACCTAGATTGGAGGGGATGGAGAAATAGGCTACACTTCAACATGAGAGTGACAAGGTCATATTGCAGAGTGACAAGAACATGTAGATGGGAGATATTATTGCTGCCATCTTTGGAAAATACAATTTGCCACACAGTGTTTTTTGTTTAATTTTTTTTTTCTCCCCAATACTGAAATAGCTGTGTAATGTTTAGTCTCTCCTATAAATTGTTTTCATTTTGGGGGGCTATTATTCAACATGTAATAGTTGTCTAGTTGACTTTCCTCTTTTATTTAAATTACAGGATTTATATTTTAAACATACGACATGTTATGATTTGGTATTAGCTGTGTCATTTTATTGGTGACCCATAGGATATTGGTAATAACTCTAAAACGGGGCCTATTTTTAAAGCAAAGCTTTGTTGTTCCTACCATGAAACTGTTGGTTCTAACAACACTGTTTTGTGGCAGTGTCTTTTTTCCTCAAATCCTAATACAAATTGTATCCCTGATTTAAAAATCCAAAATGCTCCAAAATTGAAAATTTTTTGAGTGCCACCATGATGTTTAAAGGAAATGCTAATTGGAGCATTTCAAATTTTGGATTTTCACATTAGGGGATGCTCAACTGATACGTATTCTGCAAATATTCCAAAACCCCCCAAAATTGAAATTTGAAATCCCAAGCATTTCAGATAAGGGATACTCAACCTGTAGTATGTTTGTGTCACATTTAAATTGAACACTAGGTGGCAGTATAATCGTATTTAGATTACCAGTTTGTAAATTAGACCTTGTGCATTGCTTATACATTGATTTATAATTATGTTAGTAAGCTACTTTAGTAGCTATTAAAACATGAAATTGATTTATCATGATGTTTATAAATTAGTATTTCATAATGAGCAGTTGCTTAAATCTAGTAGTATCACTTCTAGCTAAAGCTACTTTTTGTGTACAATTTAAATCTAAATTCTAGGCTGGCCAGGTAGCTAAGTTGGTTAGAGTCTAGTGTTGATAAACACCAAGGTCAAAGGTTCAGATCCCCGTACCGTCCAGCCACCAAAAAATTTTTTTAAAAATCTAAATTGTTTCATTGTTCTTTAAAGCAATATAAGGAAAATACTGGAAAACAGTTTAGATAGATTTGAAAGACAGAAATAAGTAAATTTGACCTTTCCCTCCTAAACTCACTCTGGATATTGTTTATACCAGAGTATCTGAAACATGAATGTGCATTAAGAGTAAGTTGGGGAATGTTTAAAGAGACTTGGCTCCATTCACAGAAATTCTAATGCAGGTCATACATTGGTAACATTTGGGGGGGGAGGGGGGCGGCGCAGCTGGGTGCATCAGTAACATATTGAAGAAAACAAATCTGTGTCAGTAACATATTGAAGAAAACAAATCTGTACTATTAACCTTACAATTTACCACATTCTTTGAGATGTTCTGTACCTTTGGATTTTTTATCTTCATATTTTCCATGTCCCGAGACCTAAACTACGAACACCTGTAGGACCTATATCTTACAATTATGTCTTCATCACTCCTAGTATAAACTAGGAATCAATAGCTATAGAGTCTAACCTTGGCTTTACTAGTTAATAAATTGTGTAACTATTGTCAAGTTACATAATTTTTCTAAATAATTTTCTTCGTCTGTCAAATAAGTCGCCCTTTCTCCCCAAAAAAGGCAGGTATCATACATCTCAGAATGGTTAAGAATCAAATGAAATAATATATATGTAGTATAATTTTAGTATGAGATTTCACTAAAATGTATTTTGGGGGTACAAGTGCCTCTTTTTTCCTACCCTTATAGAAAAAGAGGGTGTTTCCAAGTCTGAGATGCCATTCTTCATTGTGTCAGTTGTAACGTGTTTGATTGCTATGGTTCCAGCACGTTTAATGCTCTAGTTGTAGTATTTTAAAAATATTGGGTTACCATTTTTGAATTAGCATTAACAGTATTTCCTAAAGAGAAAACTCCAGGTTTAGTTTACTATGGACAGATTATGTTTTTAAAGTAAGGTATATTTGTATTCATTTTCAAATCTTGCTTTGGCATCACCTCTTGTAAGCCTTCATATACAGTAGCCTTTTTGCTTTATTTAGAATTTTAAATTTGAGTGGAACCTTCTCTTAAGCATCAGAAAATTACTAATTTTACTTGATTAACACACTGCTCTTTAAGGTAGTTTTTTTCCATTTTACAGAAGGGGAAACTGAGGATCAGAGTAATTAAGATTCCACATCCAGTGAGAGACAGAGCCACTTAAACCCAAGTCTGTAGGACTTAAAAAAAACCTGTGGTTTTTCTGCCACATGTCTCCATTAAGCACTGTGCTGGTCATTGAGAGTGTTAAAAACATAAGACATTATAAGCAAGCCTTGCAGCAACTCTTTGGATAGTGTGTAGAAGGGAGAAGGGTAAATTAATACAACACAGTGTGGTAAAAGCTGTATTACAGATTTCCAAGTATGGTGAGAACACGAAGGAAGTGGTGACTTCCTGGGAAATTGCTATTATATTTACAGTGAAGCACAGTCTTTAAGAATGAGTAAGGGTTTAAGGAAGGAAAGTCATTTCAAGCAGAGGGGAAAAGAAACCAGTACCATAGGATAGAGGACTGAAAAGTATTTGTGTGTGAATAATTAAGTTTACTGTGGCCAGGGTAAGGATGTATCTTCAACCAGAGCCTCAGCTCCTCAACTTAGATGCTGCTGCTACTGTTATGGAACTGCCTGTATTTGAGGGAAAGCAAGATGTAACAAGATATTCAGGGATGGAACTCATAATGTATTTTCCTTTAGAAACTTATTTTCCAAATAGTAATTACACTGTCAGCTTGTACAAGGTTTGGGTTCTAAATATCAGAGGTAAAGTATGGGCTTTTATGGGCCGGTCTGGGGAATAAACCATGCTATAGCTTGTTTCTAGGAGATAATTCATTTTGAGTTTTTACCCAATTTACTTATGGGAACATAAAGTATGATTCAGAGACTGGCTGTATTATTAATGGTATTTCTTTGTAAGTGTCTCAATCTAAATTCTCTTCAAAATTGTCTTTAATGCCAGTTTTCTGAGAATGTATAGTGACCCTAGAAATCATTATTCTCTGAAATACCATGAGAAGGAATAAATGATAGAAAGGATTAAATGACCAAGGAAGATATGAAAACTAATGATGCATTTCATTTTCAACATTAGACTTACAATACAGGATGTTGGCTTAAACAGTTTTCTGAAGCACCTTGAGTTTTTTTTTGTTTGTTTGTTTTTTAGTAAAAAAAAATTCAATGCTTTGAGCTCGTCCGTCTTGAATAATTATACATTGTGACTTTTAGACTTAGCACATTTTGAAAAAAACAGTAGTTTTAAACTAAATGAATTTTAAACAAATGTAGACTGTGGAAACAAGTAATTTGGGGATATTGGATATTGTTCTAAGACTTCTACCTCTGAATTCTCTACTACCAGTTGTATAACAAAATGTTTAAATAAGATCAGTTTCCAGGAAGATGGCAGAAAGAATTGAAATTATGGGCAATTCCTCTTTATATTTCCTTTTTAAAAATTTCTTCTTAATAAAAGAATACACACAAAAAAAGAAAAAATATTCTTCATTAAATTACAATAAGAAACAGGAAACAAAAACATTCTAAGACTAGAAAATCAGACGCTCTCCAATACTGGCTTCCTGACTGCTTTTGGTATGTTGCATTTTTCCCATGCACTATTAACGTTGCTACCTTAAGCCATTCTGGTTTTAATATTGTACTGCAAGATACCTTTGGTTAGATATACAGTTTATAGCTTTTATGGTAAGGAGGTTAAATGTCTAATTTGTCTTTGTGTACTGTTTCCTTCAGAAAATGGGGGAAGAGTACCTTGATTTTACTGGACATTATTTTTCATCTCCCCTTTCCACTTATCCTGTTATTCCTTGTAGCAGAGACTGCTGGTTGTTCCCCAATATCCATTCCCTCATTCTACCTTTAGTAATAAAGTCCTTGAGTTTTAACTGGGCATGTGGCTGCCTGGCTACACTAAAGTTTCCATCCTCCCTTGTAGCTAGGTATGGCCGTGTTATTAAGTTCTAACCAGTGGTTTATAAGTAGAAGAGACATATGCAACTCTAGATCCTGCCCTAAGAAGAGATATGCCCTTACTTTTTCTTTCCGATGACTAGAATGTAGACATGATGGAGGGAACTAGTAATAGCCATCTTACACGATAGAATGCAAGTAATGATGAGGATGGCTTATCAAAAAGATAGAAGGAGCCTGGGTCACATTAGCCTAGGACTATTAAATGTGGACTGTGAACATGAGAAACTTCTATCTTGTTTAAGTCACTATTGTTTTTCCTTTGGTTACAGCAAAACTCCCTATATCCTTCTTAATAAACTTCTGTAATCCTACTGGGAATTTATCTCATTTTGCTCATCTATTATCTGCCAGCAAATGTGCTATTACCCAGAGAGACTTAGAGTACCGGTAGGAGTTGATTGGAAGATTTTCCAACATCACCACCACCACTGGACTTGGACTGACAATTTTTTATTACAGGATGAATAAGTATAAAAATCAAAATGAAGTTTATGAATACAAACTACAGTGAAAAGGGACAGTGATCCTATGGACTTAGCAGAAAATTTTGTCCCTAACATAGTTTAATTACTAGAAGAAAGTTATAGAAAATAGTTGATTTATGTGCTTAATGAGCTAAAGCATCCATACTGTTTCTATTAAATGTGATCAGAGAGAAGTAAGACAGCACAAGGAGACAAACACAGTAAAACTGTTTTAGGCAGCAATTAGCAGTCTTAACATTCTAGAAAATTGAATCAGTAAAGCAGAGCACAAACTTGAGACACATCCACTGTATAGGAGAAGACAAGATATCCATTATGGTAGAATATGAAGATCCAGGTGAATAAGAAAAAATGTTAAAGGTATAATAGAAGAAAACTTTGCATTTCTGGCAGAAGACCTCAGGATTGCAAATCTAGAATCCCACACACTATTGGGAAATGTATCCTTTTAATATTTTTTAAAAAATTATTGATAAAGACTTGCAACCAACCAGTAAAAAGGTTACTTTCAAAGGACCTAAAATCAGGACTGGCTGGTTAACTCACTTGGGAGAGCATGATGCTGAGAACACTAAGGATGTTAAAGGGTTCGGATCCCCTTACTGGCCAGCCACCAACAAAAAAACAAAGGACCTAAAATCATATTGACAGGTTACTTCTCTGACAAATGCCACAATACAATGAAGTTAATTCTGATTCCCCAGTTTGTTGTTTGATACAAAAAGGAGGCCATAGAACAGTTGTTTTTGTTAATTTATACGTAAATTCCAGTGAATACAGTGCTGAGTTTTGTTTGCTAATTGTCACATGGAGACTATTCACTGATATTTTTGGTTCTCATCTTTTGAAGTACATGGTAGAATTGTACTTCCACACCCTCTCTGTAGTTAAGCATGATCCGTTGACTTGTTTTGGCCAGTGGCATGTGAGTGGAAATGCTAAGGTCATTTTTAGTTAAACTGTTGTCAGTGCATAATTCACTACATTCCCTTCCCCCTACCATGGTGAATGGCAGTATCTCAGGCGGTAGAGATTCCATCACCTTGAGTAAGTATGGCATAGAAAACCCCCAACTATCCCTCTGTAGGCATGTAGCATGAATAAGAAGCCTTCATTTTAAGACACTGAGCTTTTGAAATTATATGTTATTCCAGCATAATTTAATTTATCCTAACACGTAAGTATTAGAAGAATAACCCATAAACAACTATGGTTAGCTTTTATACTATAAGATGACAGTATGTAAGAAATGCTGTGGTTTGGTAAGATGACAGACATTTTAAAAACTCAACACTTATTTTTAATATAAGATACTCAGAATTAGAGTAGAATGATGTTTTAATAGAAGACTATTTTATTCACTTGTTACTGGTACCAGAGTACTATAAAAGTTCATGGAAAAATAGAATTAAGATAATACGAATCTTTCCATGAACTTTCTGGAGACCCTCATGAGCATAATGTTAAAATGTTTCTTTTTAAAACCAAGAGCATTGTTTTGAAAGTTCTGACTAGTGCTTTAGATATAAAATAGAAATGGAAGTTAAACATTGTAAGGGGAATAAATTCTTGCCAGTGATGGAGTTCTTTATCTAGCAGTTAAATTGAATTTTAAAAATTAATAGTCTTAAAAATGGCTCAATGTAAGCATATAAATATAGCAAATTACTAGTTAGAAAATGAGATTTTTAACAGAAGGAAAAATCTAGGTCTAATCTTAAATGTTTATATATATACACACTTTGAAATCTAAAAGAAGACATTGAGGAAAGAGTATTCGCTTCTCCAAGAAGATTGATAAAAATCATTCCATCATTCCCAAAATAATGTATAAGTTTAATGTAGTTTAATTCAACATCAACAGTATATTGGTGGGAGTGAATTTTAATTTTTAATTTATTGAGGTATAGTCACATACAATAAAATGCACAGATCCCAAATGAATAGTTTGAATTTTGACAGTGCTGGTGTAACTAACATCCTAATCAACATATATAGACCATTTCTCTCAGCTCTGAAATTCCTGTACACCTTTTTTCAGTTACCACCCCCACCCAGCAACAACCACTGTTCTGATTTCTTATAGAATGGAGTCATACAGCATGGACTTTTTTGTGACTGACATTTTTGGCTCAAAATACTATTTTTAGTTATGCTATTGCATGTATCAGTAGTTTTTTTTTGCTGAAGGATATCTCATTGTATACATTTTGCTGTTGGTGGACATTGGGGTTATTTCCCATGTTAAGCTGAAATTAACAATATGGCTGTGAACATTCTTGAATGAGACTTTTGTAGGTAATATTTGAGAGTGGAATTGCCAAATCATAAGATAGGTGTGAAAGTGATTGAACCACTTTAAACTGGTGTGAGTGATTTTGACAGTTATTCTCAGTTTTTTCTTGAAAAGTAAGAGATGAAACTCATTCTCTTTAGAATGTGGTAAAATGTCTTACTGAATACTCTTTAAACATCACTGTAATACATGGATTGAGAGCTATACATGTGTAATATATGTATAAATATACATATTGGGTGTTTTTACTTTTTTGGATTAGGAACTTGATTAAAAGTGTTAGAGATTATACCCTATAGATGGAGAGTAGTAGCACTACTTTATATATATATATATATATATATATATATATATATATATATATATATATATATATATATATATATATATATATATATATATATATGTCTTCCAAAAGTTCATGGGAAGATTTGTATTATTTTTCTATTCCATTTTTTTCCATGGACTTTTTGAAGTAGTTATAGTAGTGCTATCATTTCGGCTATTAGAAATCTTCATATATATACTTACTCTTCATTGCCTTTTTGTGTGTGTGTGTGTGACTGTCCGGTATGGGGATCTGAACCCATGACCTTGGTGTCACGAGACTGTGCTGTAACCATTCACATATGTACTTTCTGTCTGGTGTTACTTATACAAAAATCTGTGTGTGGTTGAGAAGGGAATTAGTAAAAGTTGGCATGTTTCTCTGTTTCTAGAACATTTAAGGATACGTGAGGTTTTGTGTGTGTTTGCTAGTCGGCAGGCTTCTTTCTTTTGAAAGGTTGATTGTAAGCAGGTTTCTTCCTTGTCAAAGGTTGACTATGCGCAAACATTATACCCTGCCTTGTACCACTTATCCCTTGAGAAGATTCTTTATTGCATTTTTCTTCCAGAGCAACTTTTAAAATCTTACCTCATTTAGATTTTTTTCAGATAAAAATTCTTTACGTAACAGACCTGCCCAATTTCTCGTTCTTCATGCACTTAATCTGCTGGTCTAGTTGTAGTTTCATAGTGTGCTATTTGAGTTATTTTGGAAATTCTATTCCTTACACATGCTGTTTTGAGCAGTTAAATATAAAAAGCGGGAATGGTTCTTAGCACAAACCACAGATTCTTGAATGAGTCATTTAGATCATTCCCACGTATGTGGAAAAATTACATCACTACCCAGTGCTGGGTTTTCTATTTATACTATACTTGGCCATGTTTTTTTTTGTTTTGTTTTGTTTTGTTTAAATCCGTCTTGTCTTTTTAAGGCAGTATAAAGAAAACAGTAAAAGAAATTCATGGTAAGGTATTTTGGGCCAAAAGGAAAATGCTATTAAATGAAGCATGCTATGAAATGGCTAACTAATGCTGTATTGTTACATTTCTAGAGAGACTCAAAAGATGTGGGCATACCTACCCACCTTTTCATTTGCACTGTTCTCTTAGTACATTTCATTTGTTGTGTTCATTGAAAATATTACAAGTTAATGATGATTCTTTTTAAATTTATAATTTAGTAACTATCTCCAGGTTTGAAGGCCACAGTAATTTTTGTTTTGTGCATGTTTCTGTTTTTATTTTGCTAAATAGGAAAGTTAGATTTACTTTTCCCCCTTTGAAAACATAAGTGCATGAGAGCGCTGTTGTACGCTTTAATTGGTGGACACTATTAAAGGAGCTAAATTTTGTCTAAAAATACTGTTCTTATGTTAATATAAATTTAGTGAAAAGAGCTTGTCATGAAACAGGCACAATATGATTTCATTTTGATTTTAAAAAATATATAAAAATATTTATGAACATGCATGAAAAATGCAGAAAGAGTATATACTGTAATATTTATAGTAGCTGTCTTTGGATGTTGTAAGTACAGGTAATTTTTTTTTCTTTTTGCTTCTGTATTAATATTTTTAATAAGCAAGTATTCTTTTTTTAAAAGGAAGGAAAAAGAATCTCTTTGGCATTATCTCTTTGAGACATGAGCTTGTTGATTAATATTGTAGTAAGGGCTTCAGTGTACAATGACAGATTTTATGAAACTTTTAGGTAAATTTTAAAAATGTAATTTATATCATTAGAATTGCTTCCCGAATTTAGTGATTTTTATTATTATGAGGAAGAAGCAGAGAAATCCATCACAGTTCCATTCATTTAACCCTTTTCTCCTTGTTTTGGGTGCTTGCTCAATCTGATATACTGAAATTGCCTTATAAGTGATCTCCCTGCTGCTTCTTTCCCTGGCTGTTCTCCTTGCATACATGGATGGTAGATGGGGACCCCTACCTCTCATTTCAGTCCCATTGTGACATGAACACATGATAGTCCAGGTGATAATCTGGTTATTCCCTTGTGATTTGATGGTTCAAAGAAAAACCAATTTTTCTAAAGCCTTTAGGAATGAATCATTCTGTTGTGCATTTACCTGATTTCTTAAATATATTACTAAGATTAGATTATGGTCACTATACTGGCTGTTTATAAGCATTTTAATTAATGTACTGTATATAAAATAGTTTAAAAGATTTAGCATGGTCTACATTGAGTTCCTTTCCTTCTGTTCCCTTTGTCTTCCTTTACTGTCTTATTGATCAGATACTTGCAGCAGAGCACTTGAATACTTTTAAAGTCTGATATGGAGATTCATGTTTTAAAATTGATGCCTCTCCTTATCACTCCCACCAAAAATGGAGAAACTTTCAGAATATCTGCCATCTTTTTCATTTTCATAGCAATAAATAGCTGATATTGAGCACTTACTGAGAACTACTTTTTAATTTTTATTTTTTACTGAAACCTAATTGATTGTACATAACAATGGGGTACAACATTGAGTATCAGTACCCGTGTGCAATAAGTGATGCTCAAGTCAACATAGTTCCTATATTCAGCCTTACACATTGTATCATTTTTTGTGGCCCTTTTCCAATTTTTCTTTTCTTTTTTGTCTTTTTGTGACAAAAAGGTAAGGGGATCGCAACCCTTGGCTTGGTGTCGCCCGCACCGTGCTCAGCCAGTGAGCGCACCGGCTATTCCTATATAGGATCTGAACCCGCGGCGGGAGCGCCTCTGCACTCCCGAGTGCGCCACGGGGCCGGCGCCCTTTTCCAATTTTTCACTAATACCCCCTCCTCTGCCCCTACCCGTTTCCTGCCTCTGTGTGCCTCAGTTCTGTTCTGTATTAGAAAGTTTAGTGAATTATTGTGATTGTTGTGTCTGCCTTTCTTTTATTTACTTGCTTTTTTTTTTTTTTTTTGAGCTCCCACTTATGAGTGAAGACGTGGTATTTTTCTTTTTGTACCAGACTAATTTCACTTAATGTAATTTTCTTTAAGTTCATCCATCTTACTGTGAATGGCAGAATTTCATTCTTTTTTATGGGAGAATAGTATTCCATTGTGTATGTATACCACATTTTCTTTATCCAGTCATCCATCAATGGACACTTAGGTTGGTTCCAACTCTTAAATAGAGCTGTGATAAACATGGGAGTGCAGGTATCTCTTTGATAGGATGAGTTTCATTACTTTGGGATAGAAATATACCCAGCAGTGTGATTGCTGGATCATATGGCAGTTCTATCTGTAGTTGTTTGAGGAACCTCCATACTGTTTTCTATAATGGCTACAATAATTTACAGGCCCACCAACAGTGTAGGACAGTTCCCCTTTCTCTGCATCTTCACCAGCATTTGTTTTTCTCTGTTAGCACTTTACATGCACAGTATATGTGTTTTAGCTCATTTAATTTTTAGAATATTTTAAATATGAGGTTATTGGAGAAGTTTAAAGCTGAGGAAGTGAAGGCATAGAAATGAAGTAATTTCCCCAAGGCTAAGCAGCAAATCATAGAGTTCACCCTCTTAACCATTTTATTATTGACTGTCAGTACAATAACTAATTTTAATTGCTGCAGAAACTGATTACTATCATTTCTTTCTCCCTTCTACTTGTTACATATATACAAAGATGAAAATGGTCTGGTTCTTATTTTCAACTTTATCACACTTCATTGAAAAAGCAGTATAGAGTGCACATCTGAAATTTGATGTGCATTTTAGTTCTAGCTGTGTTATCTTAAGCCAGTTAATCTTATTTATAAAGTGGAAATAAAAGTGGTACCTACCTCTATAAAGATTTGAATGTTAAATAAGAGCATTTGCAAAGGGCACAGTGACTAGACTGTATAAATGTTTAGTGTTAACTCTTGTCTACTCTGAAGATATTGCCAGACATTGAGCTTTTTCCCCAAAGTAGTAATCAATCAGATTTACTTACGTCTAGTTTTTTGATATGACATATTTTGCTACTGCCTCTTCATTTAAAAAGTAATGTTTGAGTACCTGGCTTTCTTGCCACTGATTCTAGGCTGAAGGTTTATTCTGTATAAATTGTTTGGCCAAAAGTACTTTTCTTCAAATTAATTCGAAACACAAATTTAGGCTTTTTTTTTGTGAAGCATTTCCCATGAAAACTTAGTGTTTTATAATATTATATTATGTGCATTAATACTATTCTGATCAGTGTTTTCTGGCTTTATTCTCCACGAAATTTTTTTTAATATTAAGTTAATGTGCATTAATACTATTGTGAACTGTGTTTTCTGGCTTTATTCTCCACGAAATGTTGCAATTTTTAGGTGAAATCTGGTTCCGAATTATTATATTGCTTTATCTTTGCGTCACATGTGAATAATTTTCTTTTGCTATTTTTGACTAATTCTTTTTTCTTCCATGAGTTGGAATATGACTAATCATAGCATAATATTTAAAGAGTGTTATTATTGGACTGGTGCAATAGTTAAAGGAATACTTCAGAGCAGATATCTGAGACATGATAGTTAAGCTGGGGCCATGATGTCCATGTTGAGATTTCCTGGGAATAAGTGAGCTGAGTTGGGCATTAGACAGTGTTAAATAAACCGTATCTTGACAAGACAATGATGTGTGCTTATATTCTTAGGTGACCGGGTTATTGATGTGGGGTCTGAATGGAGAACTTTCAGCAATGACAAAGCAACAAAAGATCCATCTCGAGTTGGAGATTCTCAGAATCCTCTGCTGAGTGATGGAGATTTATCTACCATGATTGGCAAGGTAATAAGTTCATTCAGCAGGAAATACCAAGTTTACAATGACCCAAAAACCTGGGAATTTGGGAACTTTGCAAAAGTATCAGTCATTGCCCCAGTGGGAAATTTTGGCCTGTCAGTAAGATTTGCCAGTAATACCACTGTGAATGATGGCTCACTTACGCATTTCTTCCTTCTTAAAGGGGAGACCATCAAATCAAAATTTGAATCTTTATATCTCAGGCCCTTTTTTCCGTAAAGCACATTTTGCTAAGATAAATGGAAGCTCGGTGAAGCCTGTTTCCTAATATTGGTAAATTTATGACTTACTTAAGCTTCACATTCCTCATCTGTAAAATGAGAATAATAGTACCTCATAGAGATGTTGAGGGTTTCATGGGAATATATATAAAGTATGTGCAATACTATATGTGGCATGTAGTATGTGCTCAGTAAACGATAGCTACTATTACCTAAGGCAGTAGAATAATTTTCCTGGCAACCTGGCTCTTTTTGCTCTGTTATCTGAATTGGACTAGTTTTGACAATATTCCAAAGGACAAATCAAGGACTTGTATGCTGTTTTAGGACTTAATTTATACTACTGCATAGTCTATTTTTAAGAAAGTATCATGAAAAAACAGGTTATTGGGGGGGGGGCTGTAATAAATTACATGTCAGATTTTAAAAACTTGGTGTAGGCTAGGTTAAAAAGTTTATAGGATTATATTTAGATATTTCCGTAAGTAGGTTCTTTCAGCATTTGCTTTAGCCTGACAGGCTAGAGAAAAAAGTATACTACAGACATTTTAAAATGTAAGAGTCCAACTAATTGACACTGTGACTTTTTTTTTAATGTTTAATTTTTTCAGTAGGAAATACATGACTCAAAAACAAAAGCATAAATACAATTCAGTAAATTTTCCTCACCTTATACTCCCAAACTCTCAGTTCCCACTGCAACACCCCTTCTCTGCCAGAAACAGGTAACCACTATTATTAATTTCTCCTGTATCCTTTGAAAGTTGTTTATGCTTATGTGGCAAAAAGAAAAAATTTTTAAGATGCTGCATTTATCATCTTCTAAATTTCTGTATGTGTTTGGGAATATTTCTGGACTTTCTGTCTTTTCCTATCCTGGTCTAGTTAAATTCCAGTATCACCCTGTTTTAGCATGCAGCAGAACTAGTCCTTCCTCACTGGTCTTTCTTTTCACCATCTTCTTCACTATTCTTTTCTGTTTAAAGGTTAGGATCACTTTGTTTACTTTTTGTTTTTTGTGGGTGTTTTTTTGTTTTTGTTTTTCTTTAAATAACAAACTAGTTATTATTTCCACTGAAATTTTGGTTATATTTATTGGCAAATTGATATAGGGGAAACTGAATTCTTCATAATAAATCTTATCCAAAAGCATGGTATGCCTTTTCATTTTCTTAGGTATTATGTGTCCTTTGAGAGATGTTGTAAAGTTTTCTTCATGAACATCTTGCATGTTTCTTAAGTTTACTCCTGGATGTTTTTTTGTTGTTGCTTTTGTAATTGGAATATTTTCTGTAGTCATCTTCTAATTTATTGTATGTATGAAGATTATCCATTTCTGTTTATAACGGTAGCAGTTTTTTAGTGATTCTCGTGAGTATTCTAGGTATACAAAGATACTATCTGCAAGTAGTTTATCATCTCCTTTCCAATTCTGTACTTCTGATTTTTCTCTTAATAATATTGGCTAGTTTTTCTAGTACAGTGTTACAAAATTATAATTGTAGAAGATGCCTTCATCTTGCTTCTGACTTTAGTGGTAATGTTGCTAATATTGCTTCATTGATCAGTGCTGGCTTTGGGCCTGCGGGAGATTTATTTTCTAAGGTGAAGATGTACCCATCTGTAGTGTTCTATGAGTTTTTATCAAAAATGAACTTTCAGGGCTGAGCCCGTGGCGCACTCAGTAGCGTGCTGCGCTAGCAGCGCGGCGACGCTCCCGCCGCGGGTTCGGATCCTATATAGGAATGACCGGTGCACTCCCTGGCTGAGCGCCGGTCACGAAAAAAAAAAAAAAAAAATGAACTTTCAGTTTTGGTCATTTGCCTTTTTAGCACCTTTGGAGATGATTATATGATTTTTCTCTTTAGATCTGTTAATATGTTTTATATTAGTTTCTCTAATAATATCTTGCACTTATGGAACAGTCTCCACTCGGTCATGATATACTATCTTTTAATATGTTCTTAGATTCTGTTTTCTAATATTTGATATTTTGTATAATATTTATAAATGAAATTAGAGTTTCTTTTTCTATTCAGTTTTGTCAGATTTTGTTTTTATATTTACTTTATATATTTTTAAGGTTTTCCATTTTCTGTTCTCAAACAGTTGTATAGAATTATATAAGGGTACTTCTACAGGTTCATGGAAAGATTCATATTACCTTTCCATTCTATTTTCCATGAACTTTTGGAAGTACCCTTTTATACCTTAAGTGTTGGATAAAAAGCCTTTTTAAAACATCTTAATGTGGTGCTTTTTCTGTTTGAGGAATAGATAGGATGCACAGTGCAAATTTCTCAGGCACGTGGAGTCAGATCTTATAATAAATTATATTTTCATAGAAATTGTTTATTTATTAAAGTTTTCCAAAATTTTTTTGCTGTTGTAAAACTTTGTTTTATAGGGTACAGGGGCCGCAAGTTTTGATGAATTTGGCAATTCTAAGTACCAAAATCGAAGAACAATGAGTAGTTCTGATCGGGCAATGATGAATGCATTCAAGGAAATCACTACCATGGCAGACAGAATCAACCTCCCTCGAAATATAGTTGTAAGTTTTTTTCTACCTCCTTTAAGCCATTGTGGCATGTCTTAGCATAATTTAATGAACACATAAAACTTTGATACTGCAGCTAATTAAATGGCCTAGAGTTAATTAAACTTAGTTTCTCTGCTTTGAAGGATCGAACAAATAATTTATTCAAACAAGTATATGAACAGAAGAGCCTGAAGGGAAGAGCTAATGATGCCATAGCTTCTGCTTGTCTCTATATTGCCTGTAGACAAGAAGGGGTTCCTAGGACATTTAAAGGTAAGTTTTCAGTTGCATAGATAAAAATATTATTATCTACATCATATGAAAGTAACAGACCAAAGTCAAGCAGCTTTGACATTTAGAAGCTAATTTATATCTTTGTTGTTACATAGAGTAATTTGCTTGAGCATCATTTGCCAGTGTCTACTTGATTTTGTTCCTTGACAACAAATTCGTACTGTGAGCTCATTGATCATGTTCTTTTCAAGCTGTTTTTTTTATGCAGAGTCATTTTAGTCCATGTAAGCCCATGCAGTTTTTGGCTGGTAAGATCTTTTGATTGACTGTATTTTGTGGGCCTTGAGGCCTGGCATCATAAGCCAAAGTAGGCCTTTTATAGTAAGTCTGTACACTTGATACATGAGAACTTCCTAGCATAAGTCTCTACAAGTTTCTACTCCTAGCACAGGTCTCTACAGGTTAGGGAGTCAAGCCTTAGAAAGTATCAGTGAAAGTTTTTTCTCTTGAGGTGTAGTGTTTGCACTTTCACGCTTAAGTTAGAGGCCTTGAGAGAACTGGTATTTTTCATCCAGTTTGCAGTTACCCATAAATATGTGACAACCTGTTCACACTGTTGCCACTTTCACTGCCAAAGCTCAGAGTAGCTGAAGTCTATAGTTACCCTTTATTTATCCAATGAATATATATTTTTTTATATTTTTTTTATATTGAAGAGGCAACAGACTTTATCATCATTATCTTTTTTATTATTATTACAACTAAAACAGGCACTTTTTCTGAAAGTGTTTGGTGGTTGAATATTTAGAAAACAGGGTCAAATATTTTATCTCATTTAGATGTAGCCTGTACTTGCAGGTATTGCATGGACATGTGACATTGTGCAGCTTAAGAGGCATTCTTTAGCTTGAGTATTTTCTTTCATCTCCCTGATATACATTTCTTACAACAGATTAATATATAAATATCAAAGAAGTTTTTTGATTCGTTGAAGAAACTTATTTACGTGAAATTGAAACTTCAGAGAAGTTAATATTTTGAAAAATTAAGACCTAAATTTAACTTTAAAGCATGATGAACATTAAAGTTAACTGAGAAATTTAAAATTAGCTCCACATGAGGTATCACTGAAAGGGTTAGGGTTTCATCCTTATAGCATGATTGAATTTTTTGCAATGATAATTTATTATTTTTATGATACAAATGATAGATTTTTAAATGAATTATATGACTTATATTGATTATTTAATTTCTTTTCTTTTAGAAATATGTGCTGTATCACGAATTTCTAAGAAAGAAATCGGTCGATGTTTCAAACTTATCTTGAAAGCTTTAGAAACCAGTGTGGATTTGATTACAACTGGGGACTTCATGTCCAGGTTCTGTTCCAACCTTTGTCTTCCTAAACAAGTGCAGATGGCAGCTACACACATAGCCCGTAAAGCTGTGGAATTGGACTTGGTCCCTGGGAGGAGCCCCATCTCTGTGGCAGCAGCAGCTATTTACATGGCCTCACAGGCATCAGCTGAGAAGAGGACCCAAAAAGGTAGGGAAGAGTGGGAAAGCAATCGTGAAGGCTGTAGTGTGTGATTGTTTTTCCATTTTAAGTGTGAAGCAGGTAAATATCCAGAACTCATACTTCAGAGGTAGCTCCTCAGCACCAAAACATAAGAAAATGTACTATTTTGCTTTTAAAGTGATCATAAATAAAAACATTTGGAGGCATAACCCTGTGTTATAAGCTTACTTTTTTTCTATTTGAATTATTTAATTTTAGTTTGTACATTTTTCATTTTCAGATGTTATTTTTTTCCCCTAAGTATTTCCTGATCATTTTGAATAGTCTTTTGTCCCCCAAACATACCTTTTTTAAATCTTGAGGGGTAGGGGACCTGATTTGTTTTGCACTACTTAGTTAGCATGGTACCCTATAGATAGACACACTGTACGTAGATGTTGACCATCAAACCTTTAGCATTCTGTGAAGCCTGTTTTTTTGGTTTTTGTTTTTTCTCTTTTTGTACAGAATTCAGTTTCTCAATGAAAATTCTGAAATAAGTAGACATAAGTAGTTCAACGTTTTAAAGCCATTTTTAAATTTAGTGTTGTATTAAAACTTTGAAACAGGAGTACGAAGTAAATTTCTTTATGAGCATATATTCAAGAATTACTTCTGTGATCCTCCAAAAGATTTATAAAGAGAAGGGAGGAGTCAATTCTAAATTTAAAATTGAATGTATTTACTGGCTTCAGTAACTTTGTAATACCCTATCCAGAACAGCTTTTCACCTCAGTTTAGGCTATATGTTGATAAAAGTAATAAATGATACAGAGGAATGATTGGAGAGAGGAAACCAACCATTAGTTATGTAAATACGCTATTACCCATTTCCTTTGGCCTCCACTCATATTTTTTATGGAAATTTTTAGTCTTTTGGTACAACTGGGAAGTTACAGCTAAGCAAATTGTCCTTACTTTCATTCCTAGTTGTAAAGCTTATTCTAATCAACAACACAAAAGTATTTATTTTGGTGCTTTCTGCTGCTTATGCTTTATATGGAGGGTTTTCTTGAAATACAAGGTCATTTTCTTCCCTACCTAGCAGACAGTTGACATTCAAATAGTTGGCATTTATCAGTATTTATCTCTAGAATAATGTAGTACAACATGAGATAAGGAAATTTAAAATTAGCTAATTACACAATGACAGCATGCATCCATACTGAAAATCAGTAAAATCTCACTGATTTGAACTGACTGAAAAGGTGGAAAAATGAGTTTGTATTAAAGGATGTTAAAAATTCAGCCTAATAAAATATTTATAATAATTAAGTAAATATTGTAGTGTCAGTCCTTTGGTATTACTTTTAATGACTTTAAAAGGAAAAAAAGTGATATTCAATGACTTTTTTTTTTTAAAGATAACCAGTAAGGGGATCTTAACCCTTGACTTGGTGTTGTCAGCACCACGCTCTCCAAGTGAGCTAACCGGCCATCCCTATATAGGGATCCGAACCCGTGGCCTTGGTGCCGTCACACACTCTCTCAAGTGAGCCACGAGCTGGCCCCTGACATTCAATGACTTTAAAGGATAAAAGCAGGTCTATGCTGAGGATCCTATAATAGACTAGAAATACTCATGTGAGATCAGTATACATGCTAAAATATGGTTTGTAGTAGTGAAAAACATTTGCATATGCTATAATGTATCGCTGTTTGATCTCTAATATAAGTTGAAAAAAGGTTGTAGAGCAATATTTATAGTATTCCATTATGTTTTTCACAAGGACCTCATAACAAGTTAGCTAGGGGAGATGTTGCAAGGATCTTTCAAAGTCAGAAATATGAAGTAAATTTCCTTGCAAGAATGTATTCATGGATGACATCTTTGATCCTCAAAAAGATTTATAAAGAAAAAGGAGCAGTGAGTTCTAAATATGATGCCCAGTATAATAATTATCATTCATAATGTTATACTCTGAACACTGTTTAAATGTTTTACATATATTAAACTTTTTAATACCTTTATTGTAATATGTACTACTACCATTATTATTATTGTTGTTATTGACGTTAGCTTTTGGTTTCTACCTTTTGGTGTGTATTTCCATTATCAGTGTTTAATAACCAATATTTTTGGTCTTGTTTTTCACTTTGGCACTTTCACTATCACATATCACAAATTCGAATGCAGGTAGTAGAAAGGAGGTAGGATGGAAGTTATGCTTTAATATTTTGATATTTGTGTTTTAGAAATTGGAGATATTGCTGGTGTTGCTGATGTTACGATCAGACAGTCCTACAGACTAATCTATCCTCGAGCTCCAGATTTGTTTCCTGCAGACTTCAAATTTGACACCCCGGTGGACAAACTGCCACAGCTATAAATTGAGGCGGCTAATGTTAAACACTTATGAACACGGAACTTTGCCTATTGTATATAGCCCATACAAAGTGCTGAGTTGAGCCTTTAATGAGGAAAAACAAAAGACATGGTACGCATTCCAAGGCTAAATATTAATTGCTTGGCATTCTGTATGTATATACTAGTGAAACATATTTAATGATTTAAATTTCTTAATTTACTTTCTTTTGTAGCAATCTAGGAAACTATTTTGGAAGATATTTGAAATTATGTAATTCTTGAATAAAACATTTTTCAAAACTAAAGTTTTTGTTATAATTACGTGTTACTTGTAATTTATAATAAGTAATTACAAATAATGCATCTGATTGTAGCTAATAAAGCTGGTAAAGGTTCTTGTTTTCCATCATTTTTTTTTATATATATTTAGGTTTTTTATTTAAATAAACTCATAGAAATAGCAAAACCTTTTGAGAAACCATTTTTAACATCAACAACCTATTTATATCTAGTCTTCAGTTTGAAAGAATGTGTGTGTGAGATTTATTAATATATTAAAAAGCAAGAAGTGAGGAGCTGGACCTTGAAAGGCACCAGCTTAAGAGAGATTAAAGTGTTTAAGCATGTGTTTTTTTCACTGAGCTTATTGAGCAGAAATGATGATGCTGATAAATGAACAGGAGCAGATCAACAACAGATTTGAATTTTGAGGAGGTGTTAACTTTTCATTTTGTAGAATCTGCATATCTATCGTTCTTTTTTATTCTTTGTTATATTTACTAGGATACTCACAGGATAAAGAGTACTGAAAGTGGATATTACTGGGCCCTGGAGGCATCCAGGGTTTTTTTAACCAGCACCTCTAGGTTATTGTGATGTGTTAGGTATTTTGTATATCACTCTTTGAGGAACATTGATTTAGGGTCTCTTAATTGCTAGGCATTGTAAGAGAAGACAAAATTTTGCCATTTTACCAGCTAGGTGGTTTTTACAGGAGACGTGAACCCATGGTAGACATCGCCACTGTAAACTGCACTGCTCTAAAAACAGGTGTCATGATTCTTCCACATCTGTAAGGAGGTTACCACTAGATTAGGAGGGTAATCTCCTGTTGTGGCCTGGTGAGCAGGTTCAGACTCTTGGTCCACAGAGGGACTTTCCCCTTCAGAAGTTCAGACCTTCGCTATCATACTTCTGACCCTGGAAGGGGGATGGGTATTGGGACAATGAAGACAAATGTTATTTCTCCCTTGAATGAAATGTAGGACACTCACACAGTACTGCTTAGTGTTGGGGAGAACACCAGAGAAATCAACACAAGAATATTATAATCTAAATACAGGATTGCAAGTCTAGTGATGAAATTTACACTCCAGTCAGGTAGAATCCATCCCACCCAGAGTGAGACCTAGGAAGAAGGAATCTTGGTTCAGTCCATCTCTCCCTTCATCTTTGGTCCACAGCACCTCACATCCCCACATCACATATGGACCAAGAGCAGCAGTGGAGCCCCTCTGGTAGGGCTTCCCAGGTTGTAGTGACTGAGCACAAAACTCACTTGGTGAAGACTCTGCAAGCTGCAGCCCTGCAACTAGATCTTAAAGTAGTTATTTATGCAATTATCAAAAGTCAATACATACATATCATAGAAACTTGGAAAATGTATAATGAAAACTCCATAAGTCACCCAGAAATATTATTTTTGTATTTTTTTTTCTTTTTAGCTGTTTTGGTGTGCATTATTTTTTTTAAATATAGTTGATTCAGGTATAGTAATATGACTTGTTTAATCTCATTTTTCTGGTTTAAAAATGTGTTTATGCTGGCCAGTCAGCTCAGTTGGTTAGAGTGTGATGCTGATGACACCAAGGGTCAAGGGTTTGATCCCTGTACCAACCAACATCCAAAAAATTAAAATAGGTAACTAGTAAAATGCAGATAAACATAAAGGGAAAATAAAACTGTAACCCCTGCCACTCATATGTGCACATTTGGTCTGTTTTTTGTTTTAAATACATTTATAAAGCTTGGAGCAAGAGAACTGATTTTAAATGTTCATCTGGAGGCAGAGTGTTTGCTTTTTATGAGAATGTAGCTAGTATTCTTGTAGGTATTTCTTGATACTAAAGGAGTGAAAATGCTAGTTTTTCTAAACTCTCCATAAGATGCCCATATGGTTAAATCAACATAATTCCAGATACAGAAATAAGGAGAAATGTCTACTCAGATTAAGTAGTGGCAGTGTGGCCTATTGTTTTCATCTCACCCGTAGCCTCAGAGTCTGGGTGTTCTTGAAAAGGATAGATGTGATTCGAGTTGGAAGTATTATTAACGACCCTTTGGGAAAGTCATTTAACCTGACTACTGGGACATTTCTGTTTTTAGCAGAGAAGTGGAAATCCACAACAATTCTGTTTGGGGCTCGGTCCCCATCAAGCGTTCTCCACCTCAGCAGCACCTGGTCCTTATTTGTCCATTTATTTTTCTCCCAAGACTGTTATATCTTTTAAATATAAATGGAAGTCTATGATTGTATGATTTTCTACTAAAATCCACTTGATATGTGAAGTGTTCATTCACAACAACTTAATCTTTAGTATAGCAAAATTATTACTAATACTTCAAAAAATTATCATGGTCAGCCATTACTAACAAGTGAAAGGAAGCTGACACATTGAAAACAATGCATTCTAAACTAGGGATTCAATCATCAAGTCGAAGGTATACCTGTTCCCCAGTGTTCATCGCAGCACTCTTTACAATAGCCAAGAGTTGGAACCAGCCCAAATGCCCATCATCAGATGAGTGGATACGGAAAATGTGGTACATCTACACAATGGAATACTACTCAGCTATAAAAACGAATGAAATACTGCCATTTGCAACAACATGGATGGACCTTGAGAGAATTATATTAAGTGAAATAAGTCAGGCACAGAAAGAGAAATACCACATGTTCTCACTTATTGGTGGGAGCTAAAAATTAATATATAAATTCACACACACACACACACACACACAAAACCGGGGGAGGGGGGAGAAGATATAGCAACCACAATTACTTGAAGTTGATACAACAAGCAAACAGAAAGGACATTGCTAGGGGGGAGGGAGGAGAGGGAGGAGGGAGGGAGGTTTTGGTAAGGGGCAACAACAATCAACCACAATGTATATCGACAAAATAAAAGTTAAAATAATTAATTAATTAATTAAATAAAAATAAATAAATAAACTAGTGATTCAACGAGTCTTACTTACCCCTTGACCTGTGAAAAATCCTATGCGTAGATGGACACTCACCTGACTGAGAGATGATCATACGTAGAACTTGAAGCCAGCTGCTTTTTTGGCCTACAAGCAAGTTAGCAATATTAGTGAGCTATGCAAGACAATTTCTATGAAGATAAAGTGGATCCGTCCCGTGCATGCTAGCATTTTTAAACAGTTGAACTCTTCATTAATATGGCCCCTTTCATCTAGGTGTTTAAAACAGACTCACTGGATGCCACTTTTGCTAACAATCACTGCTATTCTATGAATTCAAGGATCTGATTCATGGATCTAAGTTTCATGGAATCAGTTTCAGTGCTGTTGTCCAATCGCCATTTTGTACATCAGAGAAGCCTCCAGAAACTAAAATATCTGCCCAAATTCACTTTATAGCAAAGATGGATTGAGGTCTCTTGATCACTCAATCCAGTGCTCTTTCCACTAAGCCATATATCATTGAATCATATTTCACAGGAGGTTGCTTCAGGACTGACTTTTGTTGTACCCTTCAAATAGAATTCCATTCAATTACTAAAGAGAAATACTTAAATGCAAAACTTGTATCTGGCTTCTTGGGGATAGCTTTTGAGAGTGAGTTTTTAAATTATTTTTAAATCAGCCCAGATGGCAAGGAGTTAATAGAAATTTTTCTTTAGCCTGTTCCACCAAACTAAATGCTTCTTAAACAAGATGCCTCCTGATAGTAAGCCTTTGTGTTCAAAACAACAAGTGTACTTTACCCATGGTTGTCTTTCTTTCCTGAGCTAATTTTGTATCACAGGTGCAAGATTTACTTTAATTATCAAGATGAACAGCTGAGGGGGTCAACCTATTACCCATCCGGTCTTAATCCAGCCAAGAGGCCTCTGTGCCACATGTCAATATTTTCAATTGTCAGTGGCCCTGACTTTTCCTGTTGCTGGAGTTTTAATCTCATCTGCCAATTGTGGAACTATTGAAAGATTCCCTGACCCCCTAATCACCTCCTCATTCTCCCCCTCCCAGATATTTACACACACACTTACACTCAAGATCTCAAGATTGCAAGGAGTCACTGCAAGAGCACCATTCAACTGATCTCTAGGTTGTAGAGGCCCCCAGCATCTTTCACTAACATGAACTTCCATTCATAACCCTTACTGGAAAACCTCTGGCTGAGGGGTGGGGGCTAAGGGGTTAAACTGCCATTTGGGGAGGTTCAAGCTTGCACTTGGTGAAAGAGGAGGGAAAAGGTGACTCTGAGAGAAAAAAAAAAGTTTTCTCTGTACTCCCACACCACTGAACAACATTTCTGACACCATATGTGTGGGGGTATTTCCCCATACACCAAGCAGTTCTCCGGCAGACACCAGTTGGGTGTCCTCTAATTCAATTCAGTTCTGGCACTATCTACTTGAGATAGCGTCAGATCCCACAGGTTAAGAGCTCACTCCTGCAAGACTACTCTGCCCTCTACCACCGTTTCAGAAGCCAATCACAGGTAGCACGTTGTCCCCTGTACCTTCAACCAGCTGTACATGGGGTTCCTACTGCTCCCTCTTTGGGTTCCATTAATTTGCTGGAGGAGTTCACAGAACTCAGGGAAACACATTTATTGGTTTATTTTAAAGGATATTACAAAGGATACAGATGAACATCCATATGAAGACATGCATAGGGCAATTTACATGGGAAGAAGTACAGAGCTGCTGTTTCCTCTCTGGCCACACCACCTTCCCGAAGCCTCTCCGTGTTCAGCTATCTGGAAGCTCTCTGAACCTCATCCTTTTAACTTTATGGAGGCTTCATTATGTATCCATGATTGGTTACATCATTGGCTACTGGTATCAACTCAACCTTCAGTCTCTCTCCCCTCCCTGGAGGTCAGGGGTGGGGGGGGGGGACTGAAAGTTCCAACCCTCTAATCACATGATTGGTTCCCATGGCAACCAGCCCCCAATCTGAGACTATCGAAGAGCCTGCTTAGAGTCACCTCATTAGAACAAAAGATGCTCCTAGCACCCAGGAAATAGCAAAGGTCTTAGGAGCTCTGTGTCAGTGTGGGGTCAAAGACCAAACATAAGGATAAAATAATGCTTCTATTGCTCAGGAAATTACAAGGTTTTAGAAGCTCTATGTTAGGAACTGTAATCAGAGACCAAATATATATTTCTTACTAAACCACAGTATCACAGTGACCATATAAAGCTTTTCTTTTCCTTTGCAGAGTATCATAACAATTCCCACACCCTTTCTCTGATCTGCAACTGCCTATGAGTGGCACTGCCATTATTTGATGTAATAAATGTGGTGTTTTGAAACATTAGAGAAAGGAGGAAGATCGCTGTTATGCAAAATACTTAACGAGATTAGACAGAAGTAAAAGTAATGTTATGTTGAATTTAAGATTCTACTAAAGTATACTTTGTTTCAAATCATATAGGTGACAAAGAGTTAAAACCACCAAATAATTGAGTTATTGTTCTTAGAGATGTCAGAAAGGCTAGTTTGTTCTTACTGTTCCAAAGGAAAGTCTAGGATGAAAAAGTTACATGGAGTTCCCGGATGAACATGTCAATCATGTTGAATACTTCACTGAACATATTCAAGCAGAGATTTTGTTGATCTGATATGTCAGAGATTTCTCTGGAATGACCTCCTTCTAGCTCTATGAGACACCAGAAAATTAAATGATGGACACAGAACTTTCAACTCCCTCCTAATATTTGACCCTACAAATATTATATCTGCTATGCAATCAACTTCTTTCACTGTTTTACTAATGTGGGAGGGTGGTCCGCTTTCCAGTACACAATGTGGGCTCAGGTTTTGGCCCCGAGGCCACATTTTTAGCTCTGTGACTTTGACTCTATCATCATTTTCTGCATATTTCATTTTCTGCAGATACCATATCTGCATACTGGAAATGGTGGATATTCAATTAACTCTCTAAAGATATTTTAAGAGTCATCGAGTACATCACACTGTAGGCCTGGAGTTTCTACGGAAGACCTCAGGAGTAGCTCCAGTGAGTGACAAACTGGGCCACCAGTCTACTTCTACTCTGATTATCTGTTATGTGCTGGAGTAACACTGAAGATCTTCTTTGAAAAGGAAGGTTGAAAATAATCTAGTATAACCCCTTGATTTTACAGATGAGAACATTAGAAATGTTCACATTCCACTAGTGAGCTGAAACTTGTCCAAGGTCATATTACTAGTTAGCAAAATAAGGACAAGTCCCAGGCCTCTTGCTAACTCCATGTACTGATTCTCAAAATGCTTGTAAGTTTCAAATGTCCACATGTATGTGGAAGTTCTCCATTGATTAGGAAGGACAAAACTGAAATAAGGAAGGATTATTGTGGTGGTTGTCAGAGAGACACCTTTCTTATGTTGGAGCCCAACTGCAATTCATAACAAAACTGATCTTAGGCTGGATCTCAACCACTAATCTAAACATCTTAATATTTTATGTAATTCTAAATATCTTTGTATAGAGCAAAGAAGTCCATTCATTCATTCTCCCCTGTGTAGACTCTGGAGATACAAGATACTAAGACATGGCCTGCACTGATACATTGTGAAAAGTGTAAGATGTGGGTGTGTACATGGCCACACATGAGGAAACATTCTGCTTGTGTGGAAAGAACAAGCCACATAATGGAAAAAAGACTTCTTAAGTGAAAAAAAATTAGGAGGATTAGTGGAAATCACATTGTGGGGAGACATTCCTGTGGTGTGGTCAGATTATGGCCCCTCATGGGCCACATGTAGTCAGTCTCTGTCCTTTGTTTCTACCACCTAAATAGTGCTTATGAATCTCCCTTTCTGTCTCCTAACTGCCATATTCTGGTTTAGGCGTCTACCATCTCACAATTGCTGAGGCAGCTCCTATTCGTGCTCCTGCCTTCAGTCTGGCACCCTCCCATCCAATTTCCATGTGGTAAATCTAATCACATCTCCCAGCTGAAGATGCTTTAGTGGCTCTAAGGCAGAGGCAATTGATCAGGAAGCTAGTGAAACTTAAGGTATACTTGCACAAGCCCCTTGTGATGCCTTGAACCTAATTTTGTAGCCATAAGTACAAAGTCAAAGTATGAAAGTCATAGTTCAAAAGAAGGCCCCACCCCACAAATTATATACCCTGTATGCCCCGTAAAACCTAGATCTATCTTTGTAATAAATAACCCCTCCTGAACAGTGCCTGCAAGGCCTGCGGGACATGACCTGTTCTTTCTTAACCTCTACCCAACTATTCCATTACTGTTTACATGTATACTCCAGCTACAGTGAAGTTTTACTTCCTCAAAACTGCAATGTTCTTTCATGTGTGGGCAAACCCAAACATTGCTCACTCATTCACAGCCTCCCTTGCTCCTGTTCGCATGGCTCACTCCCATCCCAGCGTCGATCTAAAAACCAAGACCTCCAGGAACTCTTCACTGACACCCAGCCCGGGTTTCTGACGTACTTGTTTGAAGGCCAAAGCAACTTGCCCTTTTCCTAAAGGAGCCTTGATCACACTGTAATGTCACTACCAAGTGATTTACATGTACCTCCAAAGAACTGTAGGCTCTTTGGAGGCAGTGACCTTGTCTTTCCTATCTTGTCTGCACCACATGCAATGCTCAATGACCAGTAATTGGGGATCAGTAAATATTTCTTGAATAAATAAACATCAGACCTTGATTTCAAATGCTGGTAAAACAGTAAAAATTCTTCCTTTGGGCAAACTAGCAATTATTTTTTATTCTACTTTTGATATTATAAAACTTAACTATAAAGAAAGTTCTATGAATCTGAAGTTTCTCTTTGAAATTTGGCTGAGTATAATAAAGAGGGTTCATTTGTTTTTTGAGGTAGGAAACCCCACTGGAGTATAAACTTACGACTAAAATTTTATTAATTTATAGATCAAATGGAAAGCACTAAAATTTCTAGATTTCTTTTCCTATTCTATGCAAGTTTCTAGAACAGAGGAAATAGATCTCAGTTTAAAAGAGAAATTACCCCCCAAAATAAAATAAAAATAAATAAAAATAAAAAATAAATAAAAGAAATTCCATCTCTTATTCTGAAGATGGCTCTGGAACTATTTCAGAAGAAAAAAAATGATCTAGTTTGGTACAAGTCCACCTTGTATTGTCTGAAATAGTGATCTGAAATAAACGTAACTTCTTTAAATTCTTTTCTTTTGTGTGTGTGTGGCTTAAAACTGGAGAGACGGTTAGAATTCTGGAAAAAAAAAAAGTTGGGGCAGAGGGACAAGGAACTAAGGTGCTGTGGTTTGGATGTAGTTTTAACCCTCATGTTGCAATCTGATCCCCAGTGTGGCACTGTTGGGAGATGGGGCCTAGGTGGAGGTGTTTGGGTCATGGGGGCAGATGCCTCATGAATAGATTAATGTCCCCTGCACAGGGGCGTGAGTTCTTGCTCTCCCAGGAATGAGTTAATTCCCGCCAGACTGGGTTGTTAAAAAGAGTCTGGCTTCTTTGGTTCATCTCTCTTGCTTCCTCTCTTGCCATGATCTCTTTGCACGCGTCTTCTCCCCTTCTGTTTTGTGCCATGAGTGAAGCAACCTGAGGCCCACGCCAGATGTAGTTGCCCAGTCTTGGACTTTCCGGCCACCAGAATCATAAGCAAATATACCTCTTTTCTTCATAAAATACCCAGTCTCAGGTATTCTGCTAGACAAAAGGCAACTTTCAGAATGATTTACAGACTCTAAATTCAATCTGTAGAATTCAGTGTAATTATTACAACATGTAAATTTAAACCCTGAGTAACTATTTCAGATAACATTGCAAAGAGAAACAGAATGAAAATTTATAGCCCAAATGAGAAGTTTGTAGGTCGGTGGAGAACCGGCATGTTAGAGAAATAAACATTGAAGTGAGGAAAGAAATCCTAACACTATGCCTTAGAAAAGTCGCTAAATCTTTTCAAGCCTAATTCTCTCATTTGTAAGATGGAGGAGTTAAACTAGATGACAGTAATCACTAATACTTTATGGCAGATAGTGTGGATGGGACGGCTCAACATCTACTGCAGTCTCCTTCTAGTATGCTTTCCTGAACAGCAGAGGATAGAAAGCAAAAATAAAATAAAAATTGAAAGTACCAGACTTCTCTGAAGCTGAATTTTTGGGTATAAATTAAGTGCTTTACCAATCAGATGTATGTCAGGAGCCATATTTAACAATAGACGCCATTTTTAACAAATAACAGCCATTTTATGTAAGCCTTTCTCTTCCTCCTCAGAAAAGCCGCGCTCGCCAAGCCAACACCCCTCCCACCTCCTCTTCTCATACCACGCCACTATCACCCCCCTGCCTTTCCGCCTATCATAAGCTGCCACACTCTGTGACAGCCCGCCCCTTCTTCACTATGTATATAAGCAATCACCTAACAATAAAATTTTGAGGCTTGATCAGAATCTTGTCTTGCCTCCATTCTGCGTGTCTCCTGTCCCTCCCCCTTTTCACCAGCTACAGGTAGTCCTCCTCGAGCCCACGTTCTTACCTGTCCCGCAGGACGGGACAGATGTACCCACATGACACCTGAATTTAAAAAGAAGTGGGGGGGGGGGAGCACAAAGCATCCATTTGTTGCATATATTGTGTAGCAAAAGCAGTGGCAGCTCCCAGATTCCCCAGGCAACCGCCAGCTTGTGGCACGAACAGCACCTTCTTCTTGGCCCAGTCCTGCTCCGCGGCTTGGGATGTCAGTCCTAGAAGATCAGTCTGGAGCCTCTTCTTTCCTCCCAATGGTTCTGCTAGTCATTCAATACCCAGAACTGAATCCTTTCTAGAGGGAATTCTGTCATCTGCCACTCCTAAGGAGCAGGGGGGTTAGGCGGGTCAAGAGCGTTACTGTGACGAAAGTTCCAGAGAAGCCTACTGAACAGGAATATCACTACCTCCGTTCTGCAGATGAGAAAACTGAGGCACAGAGAGTTACCTGCCCAGGATGCAGGATTTTTTCCATACTCTGTACTGCTCCCCAACTAGATGACTCCAATGAGTGATCTCAAACTGAAGTTCTGACCCTTAAGTTCCCTGGGTCCTAGGATTGAGTGGTGATGTGAAATTATGGATCAATGCCTGGAGGAAATGTGAGGTCCTCACAGTCCCAGAATCAGCTTCATGTTATATCAGACATGGAAACAGCTTGAATGTGATGCCAGCAGGACCAACGGCCCTAGGCTGGTGGTCTTGGCACCGTGAATTTTTCTTCTCAGAGGCTGTATGGCAGTCAGACTCAGCACATGCTCCAAGTCTGGACTTTGCACACTGCTTTTGGTGGCTCTAAGATAGTTGAAGGTGAAGTCAACATCATGTCTGGAGAAGGGGCGGGCAAATGCTTTTGCGTGGTCACTGCAGGTAATAGTCTTAAGAAATAAAAGGTACTTTGCTTTCCCCTGAAGCATCAATCTTTTTAGTATCATTAAGCTCCTGGAACAAAGTGTACACTGATGAACAAAGAAACAATGGATAAGGATCCTTTTTGTTTTCTAGAAGGGAAGGATAAGAGAGGGGCTGCAGGGGTTGACAGTCTGGAAGTTTACACCTAGTTCCAGTTTTGCAACTGCTCCATTTTTTTTTTCAAACTAAATATTTATTAAGTGAGCAAGTACTCTGTGTGTTATGTTTAAGAAGGGGTGTGGTATTTCAGTTGTTTTCTTTCTTCTGAAAATAAAGGTGATTTTAAAAATAAAGGTTATTACCTAATGAAGGCTATTACTATTGAACATCCGCTACATGTCGGACACAGTGCTGTGCACTTGGCACATAGATGAATAAAACACAGTGAAGAACAGAGACGTACAAACAAGTACGTGGAGCAAAATATGAAGAGTCTGTTGGAGGTCACGGTGGGGGCACAAATGAGGATCTGATTAATTCTGCGTTGGAGAAGGCTGGTCAGAAAGTGAATCAGGTTTTCCTTGAGTGGAATCTGAAAAGATGATTAGCACATAAGGTCTTGGGTTTAGCCCACCTCTGGGAAGAGGGAAGATGACCGTCATGAACTGAACCTGAGGCCCCAAACCGCGCGGCTCCTGTGGGAACTGCAAGCAGGTTGGCGACCCTCTTCTCTGCTTCTTTTCATGCTCATGCAAACACATTCCAATCTATCTCTTCCATGTCCTAAACTCCCAGTCCCTGCTGCTTTATTGCCTTTCACAGCCAAACTTCTTGAAAGATTCCCTCTCATTTCCCCATAAAGAATTACAGGCTAGTTTCAACCTTCAGCACATGAGTAGAACCTCTGCTCCCAGTCTCGATGTCCACATTGCTAAATGGGGTGGAAACGTCTCAGACCTCAGCTTAACCATAGATACTGTTGTCTGTTTTGATCTGCTTTGAAATACTCTCTGTTTATAGACTAGAAAGGAAGTTATTTTAGCAGGAAGGTAGTGGCAGGGCCAGAGTTAAATGAAAGGAGATTGAGAAATACGTTGGACCATACCATGCCTTTGTGAGCCAGGGTTCACATTTATAGTGAAAGACATGAGGAAACCAGTGGAAAGTTTGCATTCTTAAAAGATCTCTTCTGCTGCTGTATGGAGAACAGACTGCAGGTGGGGAAGAGTGAAAACTGGGAGACCAACTAGAAGGCTGTTAAGAAGCTTTGGTGTAAGATGGCAATAACTTGAACTAGAGTAATGATAGAGAAAGGGTGGAAGAGGCGTCAACGCTCTGCTGTGACTGTGTGAAATGTGATCTAGGCCCTCCATGTGTACATGTGGAAACACAGGCAGTTGGACATACATGCCTAAATTTCCTTGGAGAGTTGGGACTGGAAATACAATTTCAGAATTAGCAACACATGAACGGTATTTCTAATCTTGAGGCTAGAGAAGAGTGTGTTGACAGTAAAAGAAAGGGGGATTAGAACACAGACCCGGGGTACGACAGCGTCTAGAAACCAGCAGAAGGATGTACAGTGCTTGTGGCAGAGAATGCACAGACATCCACTGTCTGTCCTCCCCTCCTTTGACAGTGATAGGAAACACATATATGTGCACCAGATGAAGATTACCTGTGTCTCCTGCAGCTAATTTTGGCCAAAGGCATGAGAGTGTAAGTGGTGGGAGCAACTTCGGAGCTATTCCAGGAAGGGAAAAGGGTGTTCCCCCGCCTTCCCTCTTTCTGACTGGAATGAGAATGTGGTGTGAGCCATCTCGGACTATGCAGACCAGGGTCCCTAGACATGGCAGAGCAATAAGCTAAAAGGAATCTGAGTTCCTGGACAATCGGTGTGAAGAGCGGCCACACCAACCTCCCCTTTCTCCACAGCACCAAATGGCCTTATTTTCTACTCAGCCTAATTAGGCTACGACACAAACAACTTGAAGGAGTGTTAGGCAGTAGAATTGGCGTGTGAAGGAAAAGCAGCTGCCCAGGAGGCATCGAAGGTCCTGTAGAAATTGGACTGCAGTTTGTTTACTTTAGCCAAATCCAAAAGAGCCCTGGATGTGATGAGTCCAGGATGGTGGATGAGAAGTAAAGCCACACACACTTCTCTCTTACACTGTTTAGATTGTTGGGAATTCCTGGAACTCAACTAAGTTGACTTCCAAACAAGCGGTTTGACAGAGGAAAAATGACTGAGATGAATTCTTTCACATAATTTCAAATTTGTAAAAAGGCAAGAGTAGTTATTATTTCCACAGAAGCCCTACTCTCTTGTTAATAATTACATTCTTAAATATTTCCTGCATACTTCACAAATGGTTAGTCAGATAAGGTGATAAGATATTTTCATGTGATTTGCATGTTGTTTAGTGTTGTGGCTTTTTTGGGGGCGGGGATGGGACGGCTGGCCAGTAAGAGAATCTGAACCCTTGACCTTGGTGTTATCAGCACCATGCTCTAACCAAGCACGTTGTTTAGTTTTGGTTAGCCTGTACTTTTCATTATTTTTATTGTGTTCCATTATATCCAAATTTCACAAGAAATAAATCAATGACTCAAAAGTGGCTCAATGAAACGTGAGACCATGAAGAGGCAAATGCTACCATTTAGCATAATGTTGTAAATATCAAAAACAGTGAACTGAATTGCTCTGGGAATCCAAAATGTGGTTCTGTATGCTAAAACAAATAAATTTGTATGTGACAGTTTTACATAAACAGCTAAAAAGAAAAGAGCAACTGGTAACTATGACAACAGTCACCTGAAAACTGGACTTTTTAGGACAACTGATCCATCCACTTGGTTCTCATTGAGGCATGAAGGTACTGGCATAAAGGTTTTAAACTTCCATTAGTTTTCAAACAATGCATGGTCATCTGATCTAGTATATGGTAAACTGATCTAGTTTTTCTAAAACAAGCCAAAAATATTACTTTCTAGTATAAAACTGAATCACCAAATCAGATCCTTAAAAAGGAGGGTTTCTAGTGGTCGAAGAAACATGCAAATATGAAATGAGGATAAGTTGAGGAAGAATCCTGTGGAGTTAAATTTAAGTTGGAGGTATCAGTATGAAAGCGTGACTTTGAAAAAGGTTTATTTCTTATCTCTGTCAACTGGAAGGGTCTAGAAGCCACGATTTCACAACAGCAATCAGATTTTAATTTCTAAATTTCCTTTCTCCACTAAAAAAGAAAAACTGGCTTATTCCAGGTTTGCAGGGAACAGAACGTAGAGCGCCCAGAACATCTTGTAGTGCAAGGAAGCAAGGAGGTACCCAAAGACCAAGGGGTCAAATTTTGGGACAATCTAAGCATCCAATAAAATTTTAAAATAGTAATGGATTATAATGCACTGAATTAAGAAATCTGTACATTCACAGTACTTTTTTTTTTAAAAAGCAAAGAAAAACTGAGGGAAGGGAGAAAAAGAAAAAGCTTTTAAAAATTGGTTGTTAATCAATGTAGAAGAAACACTAAAGTTAGAAAATTATTTTTCAACTCCCAACGTAACAATTTATTCAGATGAGAGGGAGGATAAAACCACTGGAAGGAAGATTGTTGGGAAATAGAATATTTAAATGATCTCAAGTATTTTCTCACAGATCGCTTATTGGTTACAAAGGGAAAAATATATCTTTACAAAGAGAGAACTGGTGATCACCATCTTAACCAAGAGAACAAAGTTAGATTAACAGGAGTGGAAAAATAGGACATTACATATCTCCTGAAGTGAAGCAATAAGAACGCAATTCCACAGATGCAGGATTCCCGAAAAAAATAAAAGGTTTAACTTTCATCTATCTTCATCTTACTTTTTGGGGGATAGGACTATTGACTGGTCTAATTTAAAATCAATTTAAACAGAAAATTTGTGGTGTAGCAGGAAAAGCTCCAGCAAGGGGTCAGTCTTAGCTCTGCCACTCAGCACCCATGGGAGCCAGGGCAACTTACTTCATTGTACTAACTTCACAGGGGCACCTTTGAGGGTTAAATGGATCATGCATGTGAGACTACTTAAATTACAAAATATTACTATTGTACTTCTAAAAGGGGAGAAATTTGGTAATACTAATGTCACAAGCAGGCAATGACTTCAGTTCAGAGAAAGGAATAACACGGGATAAGAAGTGAGTAAAGCAGAAAGGGAAGTTGAGTAGAAAGGGAAAAACAGGCTAAAAAGTCTGCAAAGGTAGGAACACCTAGACTGCACTAGAAAGCCAAGTGCCAAGGTGGTGATCTTGACATGCTGCATTTCTGTCTCTCTGCTTATACTCCTCATGCCTGGGAGAGACACAGTGCTGATTATTTGGTGGGAGGAGGGGTGTTTTACAGATTACTCCACAAAATTATATTATCTTGACAACAACAATCAGATATTTAATTTCCACAAATGCAACTATACCTTCTTGGCATGCATATGCACATGAGAGAAAGAAATCATTTAAATGGTGTGATCTGGCTTGCCTCTTATTCTAGACTCTTAAAAAATCTTATCTTTCAGAATGAGCATGACAAGGGACCTTACTGTTCCTCGTCTGGTCTTAATTTCTGCATGTCTTTCAAAGTGTGTACATCTCACTGTGCTAAGTGATTTTAGTACTTAAAACTATTTATAGAGTGAGACAAAGAATACATTACATTTGTGGTTGGAAGATACAAACAGCAACTGAGTGCCTATAGTTGGTAACACAGTGAGAAAATGAGCTTTCCAAATTTCAAACATTCTGATAAGAAGACAAAGTTGACTGTATTTTTATGGGTAAAGAATTTCAAGAACTACAATTATAGGTAATTTTTGCTTTACATTTTTTTTTTTTTTTTAGTTAAACATCTCAATTGGCTTTATTGTGATTCTAGAATTGGGCAACATGTTATTCCATAAAATAGAATAAATGCTCCAATGAGCCAAGCAGAAGAAGTTGGTTTTACAGACAGAAAAAGGCTAAAGAAAGCAGAAACAAAGAATGAAAAGAGGACTGGTCATTTCAAAGTAACTTTCCTTGTAACGTGGTGACAGGAAGACAGAACAGTAGAAAAAACTTCAGGTTACTTCAGGCTCTCTCTTTTGTGTAAGGATTAAAGCAGAGGGAACTTCATTATCATACCTATTGGAGATTTAAACTGGCCTGTTTGGGAAATTGGCTGTTACATTTCTCCTGACCTCTCCAAAGGTCAGACCACAGCCTAAGTGACAAGGAATTAAGCAGGAGTGAACTCCATTTTGATTTTTAGTCTGGTCTTTTGGGACCTAGTGCAGGAACTTAGTACAAAACAATGGCTTCCTATAATTTTTATTCAACAATTCCCCTCTTTTGGTCAGGGTCTCACCTAGATGAGGATGTGACCTAAACTAAGGGCATTAGAGCCACTCTCAGTTGCCATCATTCTGGGTTCCTGGTCTCAGCTCCCCATTCTAGGTTAAGTTGTCCTCATTATCATGCATTTCTTTGCTTTTCAGCCCGTTTGACCACTTGACATTTGATGAATGGCTGCACAAAAACATTTAAAACTTTTGAGAGAATACAGCACACCAGGAAGATTACTATTACTACTATCCATAGGATAATACCAAGATTTTGGAGTATGCTCCTTAGCCAGGGTCCCCAGGAACCAAATCAAATGGCATCAGATGTTTCTGGTGAACTCTTTGTGTGGCTCACACATCAAACATAAAACTTGTCCCTTGAAATTTACATTGAGTTGTCCAGCTTCAGTTTATAGGTCTTCAGGAACAGAGAAGTTCCTGTTCTTAAAGAGCTGTCAATTCCCAAAGCCAGAGTTCACAACCCCTGCACTAATTGCCACTTAATGAAACTGCTGGTAATCCTTTAAAACTGCAGCACTTCTTGCCAGTGACTAGTCAGCCACTGCAAACCAAAGGTCATGTACCTTGCCACAGCACAAACTAAACCTTGGTACTCCACAGTCAAATGCTCACAGTGCAAACTAACACATGGTACCTGCCAAAGCCAAAGAGATCAAGCAGCTCCAATGCAGACAGCAGAGCTCAGACCCGAGAGGGACTTAGAACTCTCAGGGCTCCATGAGGAAGATAGCGGTCCCACAAAAGAGGAGCTTAGCAGCACTTTCTACATTCCTCAAAGGGTCTCGGGAGCCATTGGTGGTCTCCTTCAGGTCCCTTCACAGTCGCCAAAACTGTCAAAGAACGAAATTACAACAAACCCAGTTGAAGATCTCAATTGGCTTTATTGTGATTCTAGAATCAGGCAACACGTTATTCCATAAAATAGAAAAATTTCCCTTTACTTAATTTTTAAATGAGTTCTATTGCACAAGATTAAACTGAACTTTAGTTATATGCAAATTCACACATGGTGAACTACTCCAAATGATGCTGAATTAAAGGAAGTGTTACTGTACATTTCTTCTGATCTCTTTTGGCACTGATTGCTTCACACACACACACACACACACAGACACACACACACACACACACACACACAAAGTTATTTTAGAGTTTACAATTATATAAAAACATTAGTACATTAGTCTGATTACTCCTTTTATGATTTTAACTCTCTTGCTGACTTTAGCAAGAATAAAATATGACTACTTATATTTATCAAGCAGATCATATATACGGATAGGTAATAAGGATTGTCTTATTCCCTGGAAAGAAAATAGACTTTCCCCTAGCATATGGGGAATGGCCTTGCTTCCTTATAATAATTAGTATGCTGAAATCTACATTTTTGTAATTTTTATTACTTTAGCAGTAAAGTCAGCTGTTATAAGTACACAATTTCCACATAAACATATTATAAATGTGAAACTGTTTAAATTTTGGATATTGATATCAAAGTTGTAGAGTAGACTAACATTTATAAAGCAAATGTATTTCACAGGGACCCGCCTCCAAAGCCCTGTAGTTTCAGGTTTAGCCTAACTTTTAAAATTACACATGGAAATGTTAACCTTGCAAAAGCAGGAAACTTTCCCTAGGCTAGTCTCTGTTGTAGATATAGAATTGTGACACAGCAAAATTGCTGGCTCAAGGACAGATGCCCTTGGAGCAGGTTAACCTATTGATCAATTTGTTAAGAAAGTTGCTTTATTGTTATGTAAAAATATGGAGGAAACTGCTGTAGAAAAACACAGTATTTGCTCAGAACAAGCTTTTGTTGGTGGATCAACTCAACCTTTTGCAAATTGCATTATGGTATGTCACTTTGTTATTTCACTGATGTTACCAGTTTCTATTGTTAAACTATACTTAGCCATAACTCCACTTATGTTTCTTTTCTGTAACTTCCTGGTCTGGAGAATAAATACGGGGAGAGAACCCCAGTTCATGGTTAATTTCCCAAGGAGGAATGCCTCTCTCTTGAGGGTTCTGGGAAGTTAACCCCTTTGGGGTGTTTCACTGCTCAGAAGAAATGGGCTTTGAGTAATCCTTTTGCATCTCCATGGCCCCATGTGAGGCAAAGCAACAAAAGTGAATTTTTAAAACTTTAATCCATTTTAATTTATTGACATTTGTTTTCTGGCCAGTCCAGAAGTATCAACACACCTGGAAACTTACCAGAAATGTAAATTCTTTTTTTTTTTTTTTTTTTGTCTTTATCGTGACTGGCACTCAGCCAGTGAGTGCACCGGCCATTCGTATATAGGATCCGAACCCATGCCGGGAGCGTCGCTGTGCTCCCAGCGCCGCACTCTCCCAAGTGCGCCATGGGCTCGGCCTAGAAATGTAAATTCTTAGGCCCTATTTACCAAGTCAGAAACTGGGAATGAGGCCCATGTATTTTAACACGTTCTTTAAGTGATTCTGATACACGCTGAAGTTTGATAATGACTAAATTAGGGAAATTTAGTAAGGAATTTAACAGAGGTTGGGGTTGAGGTTTTAATAGGCTTGTACAAAGAAATAAGAGAGGAGCAGGGAGCTAAGGGTATAAGCAAGAGAGTGAATATAATGATGGTTACAGGAATTTAAGCTGGAAAAGGAGAAAAGTGAGGGCTCAGGTTGAGTATATTTATTTGTTAGTAATATATTGAAGACTGGTGAAATCACTAAATTGAAGGCTTAAAATGCTATTAATAACTATATCCAACAAAGTACTCCACCATATCAGATTCTTCTGCCTCCCTGTCAAATAAACACTATCTTAATTTTTGTTTAACATTGCTTTGCTGAAAAAAGGAGAAAAGTTTTAGTTTCTAACTTTTAAAAAGGATATCATGATGTATGTAGTTTTCTGTGATTAGCTTCTTTTACTTTTGTTCTTTTGTATTGCTCCCTATAACTGCAGTTGATTAATTTTCATTGCTCTTGTGGACCTGAACCCCTTCCCCCACCCTTGAATATTAACTGACTAGGTTTTCTGCTTCTGTAATTAGCTTGTGCAAGGTTTTTACAAGCCCCTGTGGGTGGGACTTCCCAAACCACCCAAAGTTCATCCAGTTCCGGGAAGGGCCTAACCACACAAGGGGTGGGCTGTTGTGCAATTCCCCAGTTCGTCTGTATACCACCCCACTGAAAGCCACCAATGAATTTAAAAGTCACCTCAGGTGACCAATAAGCTGTATACAACTCATCCTGTTGCCAAAGTCTGCCTACCAAACTGTATAAAAAATGCTCATGTTAAGAGCTCGGGGTCACTTTTGTCTTGAATGCTGAGTGACCCCAGCATGCTGGAATAAACTCCTCTTGCTTGATTGCATCGGTCTCTGTCTCATGGTCTTTGTGAGGTGAGCCATCCCGACGTGTGGGGTTTGTGCACGGTGCACAGATCTTACACTCTGTAATATTTCATGGTGTAAATATACCATAATTTACCGAACTATTCTCTTCCAATGATGAACATTTGGATTGTTCCTAATTTTTGCTATTACAAATAGGGAGATGAACATTCTTGTTCATGATGCTTGGTGGACTGGTACAAGAGTTTCTTTAGGATACAGTACTCAAATGAAATTGCTGGGTACCAAAGTATATGTCTGTTTAAACTTTTATAATACCAATTTTTTTCCAAAGTGTTTGTTATTTTTTCACACTCCCCAAAGAAATTTTAAGGGAACTCATTGTTCCATTCCATCTCTGCCACTTCACGTGGTCAGATTTTAAAATTTTGCCAATTAAATGGGTGCAAAATTATATTTCAGTGTGGTCTTATTTGTAGTTTTCTGGTTACTATTGAGATTGGGTATGCTTACTGTCCACGCAAAATGTCCTTTTATATCTTTTGACCTTTCCCATTGTTTTTCTTTTCCTTACTGAGTTTTAAATATATGTTAGGTATTAATTCTTTCTCTATTAAATATGATGACAATTATCTTCTTCCAGTTTGTGCCATGTCTTTTAAAACTTGCTTTATGGTGTCTTTTGATAAATGGGTTTCATTTTTGAAATTTTTATGTATGATGTAACACAGGAATTCAATCTTTTTCCATTTCCATATGAATAAATAACTTCCTTAGCTCTATTTATGGACCATTTTCTTCTTTCTTCCCTGAATCACCGTCTCACTTCTTTTATATACCAAAGTTCCAGATACGTTAAGAGTCTGTTCCTTGACTCTCTACTCCCCTATTTGTAACACACCCCAATTCTAAAAGAATTCTACATCTTTATAAATCTTGCTTATCTGGTAGAGCAAATTTCTTTTCCTCCTCTTTCTTCTTCAGGAATTTCTTAATTACCTCTTGACTATTCTTGACCCTTAGCTTTTCTAAATAAATTTAAGAGGGAGCTTGTAAAGTTCCACAAAAAAATTAATAGGATTCTTATTGGAGGTGCATAGATCCTACAGAGCAATGTGAGGAAAACTGACAAAACATCATAAAATGGATAGTTCTATGTTTATTTAGGTCTTTAATGTCTCCTCATAAAGATTTTTTTCTTACAGGCCTTGCACATCTTTTGTTAGATTTATTTCTAGGTAATTTAGCTTTGTTGCTATTATAAAAGTTGTATTTTAAGAATATTACACATACTAGTTGTTTGATGATGGTGCATAGTCAATCCACCAACTTTTGTGTCTTCATCTTATATCCGAGCATCTTGGGTAAATTATTATTGCTAGTTCATTGCAATCTTTTGAGTGTCCTCAGTGAACAATCAAATCAGCTGCAAATAGCCATTTTATTTCCTCCTTTGAATCTTTATGCCACTGAGCACAGCAGAGTACAATGTTGAAAAAAAGTAGTAATGACAGGCATCCTAGTCCTATTCCCAGTATTAAAGGAAATGCTTCCAATGTTTCCTCATATGAGATGATGTCACTGGTCTTAGTTTTTGTTTGTGTTTTACTTTAATATAGACACCATTTATCAGGTTAAGAAGACTCCTTTCTGTTGTTTTTAATTAGGAATGAGATCAGCTTTTTCTTATTCTACTTTTTTCCCTTTAATCTGTTAATATGGAAAATGAATAACTTTCTTTTCTTTTCTTTTTTTTTTTTTTGGCAGCTGGCCAGTAAGGAGATTGAACCCTTGACCTTGGTGTTTTGGTGTTATCAATGCCATGCTCTAACCAACTGAGCTAAACAGCCAGCCCTAGACTTTCTAATTAAGTCACCCTTCCATTCCAAGGATCAGCCCAATTTGCTATAGCATTTTTCTTACATCACTGAATTGGATTTAATAATATTTAGTATTTTTATCAATGTGAGTGAAATTTGCTAGCAATATACTGTCTTTTTTATTTGGATTATACTGATTTCATAGAATGAGTTGAAAAATATTAACATTTTCACATTATCTCAACTTTCTATGAAGTTGAAATAAACTCTTCCCTGCAAATTTACAAGAATCACTTGTAGAACAATCTGAACCCAGTGTTTTCTTTATGAAAAGACTTTTAAACTTCATTTCTTTAACAGTTATGTGATTTAGTCTTAACTTTTTTCTAGGTTAGTAATCTTTTTCTTTTTTAAGGAATATCTTCACTATTTTAAGTTCTCAAACTTATTTGCATAATGTTGATAGTGTTTTTTCATTTTTAAAAATCTTTGCTGTATCTGTATTTTCATTTACAACAGAATTGATGCCTTCTCTCATTTTACTTTATTTTTTTAGAGCTTTGTCTATTTTGTTAGCATTTTCAAGGAGGCTTTGTCTTTTCTTCCCATTATATTGCTTATTTTTATTGTTAGAGTTTACTCCATAGTTCTAACTTCCTAAGCTGAAAGTTTCCTGGATTTATTACTTTTGCTGTATTCTGCATGTTTTGGTATGTAATATTATTATTATTCAATTCTTAATATTTAATTACTACTATGATTTCTTTGACCCATTATCTAGAGTATTTAAAAATTTTTTTCATATATAACAAAGATATATATGTATGTCTTTTTGCTCTAAAATGTAATTTGCATAACTATTTTGTAATTTCCTACAATTTGTTTTATGGCTCAATTTTTATAAATGCTCCATGTGTACTTGAAAAAAAGTGGAGTCTCTCAATAGCTGGATCCAGAATTCTATATATGTCCACTGGGCCAAATTTAATGTTTTGTTCAAATTTTCTGTTGACTTATCCATAATAGAAGTGAGTTAAAATCTTCCACAATATACATCTACACAATGGAATACTACTCAGCTATAAAAACGAATGAAATACTGCTATTTGCAACAACATGGATGGACCTTGAGAGAATTACATTAAGTGAAACAAGTCAGGCACAGAAAGAGAAATACCACATGTTCTCACTTATTGGTGGGAGCTAAAAATTAATATATAATTCACACACACACACACACACACACACACACACACACACACACACACACACACAAAACTGGGGGGGGGGAGAAGATATAACAACCACAATTACTTGAAGTTGATACGACAAGCAAACAGAAAGGACATTGGTGGGGGGGGGGGGAGGGAAGAGGGAGGGAGGTTTTGGTGATGGGCAACAATAATCAGCCACAATGTATATCGACAAAATAAAATTAAAAAAAAAAAAAAAAAACTTCCACAATAATAGGTATTTCTTAGTTTTTTTCAGTATTCCCACAAGTTTTGCTTCATGTGTTTAGAGACTAATTTTATTAGGTATATACTTACTTAGAATTATATCTCCTTGGTGAATCAAACCTTTTATCATTATATAGACACTCTCTAATCTTAGTGATGTTTATCTTTTTGTGGTGTGTCTAATGTCTATTTTCTTTGATACTAGGTAGAGCTACCATAGCTCTGGCTGGAGTGGTTTGTGTCATATAATTTGCCTCATACTTTTACTTTCAACTTGTCCATCTACTTATATTTTAGATGTATCTTTTTGCAAATATTATAAAGCCAGATTTTTAAAAAATCTTATCTGATATTCCTGCTTTTAACTAGTGAGTTTGCTCCATTTACATTTATTTTGATTTATTTTGATTTATTTCTACCATCTTGTCTTTTGGTTTGGAACTTACATATATATATACTTTTAATAAATATCCTTTTAGTAAATATCCTTGACAAGGATATACACACTTTTTAGTAAATATCCATGACAGTTTACTATGCACATTTAACTTAAGTCCAGTAAAAGGACGATAAAAGGACTATAGAACACTTTATCTCTGATCTTCACTGTCAACATTCCTACTACTGCTGTCCAGAATTTGTGTTGACAAAAAAAAAAAACAAAAAAACCCCCCAGCAATCCTCTTTTATCCATTTGGTTTATTTGATTTACCTAAGTGTTTACCATTTTATTTCTTCACATACCTTTTCTGCATCTTATATTATTGTTTTAGTCCGTTTTGTGTTGCTATAACAGAATACCTGAGACTGGGTAATTTATAGCGAAGAGAGGTTTATTTGGCTTACGATTCTGGGACAGATGTATCTGGCATGGGCCTCAGGCTGCTTCTACTCAGGGCAGAAAGTGGCAGGCAGCTGGCGGGTACAAGAAGATCACATGGCGAGAGGAAGCAAGAGAGAGAGAAGATGCCAGGGTCTTTTTAAGCAAACGAGCTCCTGTGGGAACTGACAGAGCGAGAACTCACTCATTACCACCCCCCCAGGGAAAGCATTATCCATTCATGAGGGATCCACCCCCATGACTCAATCAGTTTCTGACACTGTCACATTGGAGATCAAAATTCCACATGAGTTTTGGAGGGGACAACACATCCAAACTCCATCAATTATCCTCTGGGATCATTTTCCTTTATCTTAAATCATTCTTTGGAACATCCATTAGAGCAGCACTCTCGATAGTAATACCCCCTTTTAAAAAATATTTTCCCACCTCATTCTTAAAAAAATAATTTTTCTTTCTACAGAATTCTAGGTTGACATTTGTTTTCCAATACTCTGAAGATACTATTCCACTATTTCCATTGTTGTTATTGAAAAGGCAGCTGTTAGTATTCTCTTTACAGACAATTAGTCTTTTCTATCTCGGTGGTTTCAAGATATTCTTTGTCTTTGGTGGTCTGTAGTTTCACTACAATGGCCCTGTGCATAAATTTATTTATATTTATCCTGTTCGGAGAACATTGTATTTATTGGATATTTTTCATCTCTGGAAATTTGTAGTCATTGTCTTTTCCTTCATGTCTCTTCCGTTCTTTCCTCTGAGGTGTCTTATTTTCCATCTCTTAACCTACCTCCCTTTTTCCTTTTCCATCCCCTTATCTCTTTGTTTTATTCAGGATTGATTGTTCAGATATATTTTCCAGTTCTCTCTTCAGCTGTCTAATCTGCTTTAGTTTAACCCTACCACTGAGTTTCAAATTTGAACAATTATATTTTTCATTTTTGGATTTTACAAATGTCAATTTCTTTAAAATTTCATTTTACATGTTTATCCTGGTAATTTTAGGTATCTAAACATATTACACATAGCTATTTTATGATTTATATCTGAGAATTCTAATATATGCAGTCTTTAGGAGGGGATGTTTAATTTTATTATTTCTATTGGCTTTAAAAAATTTTATTTTTTATTTTATTTTGTCAATATACAGTGTGGTTGATTATTGTGGCCCATTACTGAAACCTCCCTCGCTCCTCCCTCTCCCCCCTCCCTCCCAACAATGTCCTTTCTGTTCACTTGTCATATCAACTTCAAGGAATTGTAGTTGTTATGTCTTCTTCCCACCCCCCAGTTTTTTTTTTTGTGTGTGTGTGTGTGTGTGAATTTATTTATTTATTTTTCAGCTCCTACCAATAAGTGAGAACATGTGGTATTTCTCTTTCTGTGCCTGACTTGTTTCACTTAATATAATTCTCTCTAGGTCCATGCATGTTGTTGCAAATTTCTGGTGGCTGGCCAGTACCAGGATCCTCTGTTGGCTCTTAATCAAGGTAGCTTGCTGTCTGTCATGTGTTTGGGGATCTTTGACAATGTTACTTGATCTTAATTTGTTGAAGACCAATGATTGCATCCTGGAGCTTTCCTCCTGAGAGCATTCGCTTCTACTGGCAGGTACAGAGTGAAACACAAACTAGAATTTGAGCTCTTCTAGAAGATTTTAGCACAGAACACAAGTTCTGCTGCTACTGCATACTTTGTTATCCCGACAACGGTGCTGCTATAGGAATCAATCCTTGGTAACCCCATTTCTTCTGGGGGGCCTATAAAAAAACAGTTCCCTGCTATTCTGGCTCCTGACCTCTCCAACTTCCTGCTGCTCTGATCTACTCTGTGGACTCAGCTTCCAACCCCAATCTCTCTATATTCCTACTTTTGTGCTTGAGCACTCCCACCATAACCCTTTGGTGCTTAAGCCCTAACTTGTCCAGACTCCTGCTAGAGTTTGTTTGCTTGTTTTGAGGTAAAGGTTACCAGAGACCACTCTTAATTTTAATGAGACCAGCCTCGGATAATGTGTCTTATCAGAGGTCTTAGAGCTTCTACTCATTTATACTAAAAATAGAAGTGAAAATTAAATGAGAGTTTTGACACTTAGATTTGAAAGTTACTTACATCTAATATATATGAATATATTACTTATGCATTTACTTTTTAGTGGTCACTTTAAAGTCTCTGTTCATCAAACCACTTTAGACCTCAAAAGATGGCTGAAAGGTAAATAAGAATTCTAAATTTAAATTAAGATTATAACCCTTGGTTTGGCATTTGCTCTTCTGGGTTTCTCATATGTATGCCCTTAGTTGCTTTGGGCAGATCAGCAGTACCTAAAAAAATTTTTCGCCAGATTTGTATTTATGAGGATACTTTTAAAAGTTCTTGGAAAAACAGAATTAAAAGATAATACAAATCTTTCCATAACTTTTTGCAGACCCCTTGTATAAGGCAGCTTTTACTGAGTCAATATATAACAGAAATTTCCATTATGTCCTCAATTTGTGTTATAGGGAGAACATGAATCATTCTACATTTCTTAAATATTACATTTGTAACTTATTAATAAGATGACTATACCATGGCTAATATTCTCTTTTAATCTTTTGCCTATTTTCTGAAAAGTCAGGTCCTAAATTAAAATAACAACTTCGAATAAGAGAAAAGTACATATAATACTGGTGCTTGCATTTAATATTAATACATGCTGCTCTTCATTTAAGAATACTTCGTTGCTTTTTTCCCACCTTCCTCAGCATCTATCCAAAGTGTGCATTCCATAAATATACATCAAATAAAAGATGTTACTGACCTTAAAGGAGTAGAATACAAATTTTCCCCATTATTCCCAGTGAAGTGGACAATTTGCTCTGAACTTTCATGGTTTTAGTATTCTCCAGAACAAAAAGCACTTGCAAGAAGGCTAACTAAAGTTAACTGAGATCTTGAACATAGTAAATAAAATCAAAGCATATTGTATTTATTTTATTTGTTTTGGGGGTGTTTTTTTGTTTGTTTTTGATGCCCAACTGGTATTGCAATCCAAACCTGTGACTTTGGTGTTATCAGCACCACACTCTAACTAACTAAGCTAACCGACCAGCCCCACGCCAAAGCATATTTTTTTAAAAATTCTATTTATTTATTTTATTTATTTATTATTTTTATTATTTTTTTGTCTTTTTTGTGAACGGCCGAACCTCTCAGTGCACCGGCCGTCCCTATATAGGATCCGAACCCGCGGCGGGAAGCGCTGCTGCGTTCCCAGTGCCACTCTCTCCCGACTGCGCCACGGGGCCGGCCCGCCAAAGCATATTTTAATCAATAGAAAGTTTCTAAAAGGAAATGATACTTAAAACCAAAGTTACAAATTTCAATCTATTTAAACTTTAATTTGTGCATTTGTGGTAATTTATGACTGCAAAACACTTTTTTCTTAGAATGACATAGTTAAAGGCACATTTCATTTGAATGCATAGTGTACCATTCTAAAATATTCTAATTTCCTTACAAAGTGCTCGAGCAGTCACATACACATACAGTAATAGCAAAATATATTTACACTCTATAGAGCTTAAAATTTTAAATTTGACTAAAAATATATATATATTTAAAACTACAGAAAAAAATTAGTGCTTTCTTCAGCTTGTGTGAATATACCCTGCCCTCTAATTTTTTAGTGATTGACTTCGATTAAAAAAACTGTACACTGTGTAGCTACAAAATGCTACGTCGGTTTTTAATGCTAGAAGGCTATTTTAGACATTGCTTTCTTTGCATACTTAAGAACCAGAAAGGTGAGCAGACTGTACCTCAAAAGTATTTAGTGTTTTATTTTAATGCTGTGTTAACACTGTTTAAATTAAAGCCAGACAATTAAGCTAAGTTCCTCTATTGTCCTTTGCCAAGGAAATTAACTGGTATTTTAAAATAATTTTAACAACATATTGCTCCCACTTTCTATAAGATTTTCTCCCAAAGGATCTTGAATAATAATCAATTTGTAAGGTAATATTAATTATCTCTGGACAATTTTAATTGTCCTCAGTATAATAAAAACATGCCAACACGTCGTAGAAAAGCTAAAATATTTACAAATGTTTTTAGCTCAACTCTCCACAAAATCTGTGTACTTTTTCATGTTTCTTGTAAGATTTAAACTTGAACAATTTTTAAGAGATGAGCTCACTGTGATTAAATGGTTAATTCCATATGGTTGTTAATGATTTGTTATTCCTGAGGTATAATGACCCTTACATGCTAAGCACAGGATCAAAGATGGTATTAAACTAAGGAAAACAATAAGTCATGGACTAGGAGGGAAAAATATATAAACAAAAAACAAACAAACAAACAAAAAAACAACTCCAGGCAAGTAGAAAGTCATGGTTTGCAAAAAGACATCCCCTACCATATAAGAATATAAAAAGCCACAAACGGATCCTCTGAAGAGTTGTAAAAAATATTTGAACAAATTACTTTTGAGACTTTTGAGGTACAGCTTTAGTGTTATAATATTTTTTTTTTATAAAATATAGACTGTTTTATCAAAAATATTTATACATTCTGTTACAATATATTGCTTTTGCCCTCTGTAACTGCCAATATAAAATCTGGATCCAGTGGCCTAAAATGTACAAATGCACTTAATGTAAATGCTGGAGTTTGAGGTGTCTGCTTGGCCACTGTACAAAAGTGATGAAGTGGTGAAATTAAATAATAAGCCTACAACACAGAATACATTACAACTTGCACATATACATGTTCACAGCATGTATACAATGATAATCCCTACAGCTTAACAAAGATAAAGTTCCCTTCTACAGCAGACACAAGAACAAGATGAATTAGGTTGATAAAAATGTAGAAAGAATATCAAAACAGGGGTAATCAGTTCACTGATTTTGGAAGAAGATATGACAAAACATACTGAATGACTTTGGGAATGCATACAGGTAACACAGTATCATGGTTCAGGCTGATCAGAAGTCCTCATTCTTAACATTTTAAGTAAAAGCTGATGTTCCTGTTTGTTTCAGCATTGTTTAATAAACAAAAAAATTGTTTGGCAAGTAGCTTTTTTGGAAAGCTATGAGGCTCTGTCACATGGTCGGTCAAGAAAAGGTAATAAAAGGTTTTCTCCTGATAAATATAGAGAATTTATAAAACATCAATTCATTCTGCTTTTAAAAAAAATCAAGCCCCAAAATATGCACAAACTACCACTGCATTTTTTGATATTACAGTAATTTCTTTAAAAACAATAAGAACATTTGCCTTATTCAAACAGAATCATATTTTGTATGAATAGTAATAGCATTCCAAGCACTTTTTCCTCTTTTTTGTAAAACACAGTTAACTAATTAATCTTCCTTCCACTTAAGGCAGGGATATGGCAGAGCTAAGGAGTATAAAAGTGCGTTTTTTTTTTCTTTCTTTTTTTTTTAAAAATAGACTATTAATCCGAAAGTATTCATTTGTGATTTTCACGGCTGATGTTCATTCAGCTTTAACTCCATGAAACTGTTTCCAGTGTTCAGATTTATGCTGAAAATACATTGAGAAGCCACTTTTCAAGAAGGTATTAGAATAGTACTTTTATACATATCTTCATGTGTTTTAAGAAAACTCAGAAGCTATTGCTGGCACAGAGAGCAAATGAAGGGTTGCTATTTTTAAGAGGTCTTCTTGTGAGTCAGTCTGCTTGGTTTCACAGTGTCTAGTAACTTAACACCAATCAGCGATGTAGTCAAAATCTCTGAACATTTCTTGCTCCTCTTCTGAAAGTATCCTTGGTTCTCGAGGTGGAGTCAGAATAGGTGCTTCTGAGGTAAATTCATCATCAAAATTACTAACATCCTCTCGACCTCTGATGGTAGGTACAAATGGTGGCTTTACTTTTTTGTCCATCAGAGCACTCCAATCAATTAGCTGGATCACAAAACATAAAATGACCAGTTTAGTTTCCTATTCCTAATTACTGTAGATTCATAAAAAAATTTAAACTTTCATACTTACCCGGAAAAATGGGTGCTTTTTTACATCCTCTGCATCTTTCTCACCAGCTCCAAGGCGTCGCTCAGGATTTCTTCTTAACAGCTAACACAAAGTAAAGTAAAAAAGTTAAAATAAAACCAATAAAATAAACTTCATTGATAAGGATTCTCACAACTTTCAAAGATTTAGATATTTTTTGTTTGTGTTTGTTTAGACCATGGAACATCTATGAACTGAAAGATAACTTCCCACATTCTACTGGAAAATGTCCTTCAATATAAAAAAAATTAAGTAGTTTAAAAAAAAATTCTTACCCTTAATTTAATTCTTACCCTTCTCATTATGGAAATGGCTTCTGTAGATAAGAACCTTGGATACCTTACTTCATCATTTACAATACTGTCAAAAACCTCCTCTTCATCATCACCAGGAAAGGGAGACTAGAAAAGATATCTCTGAGTGAGTTAAAACAAGTTTCAGTACTGTAAAATCTTACCACCCATTCAAAGTACGACCAAGATCCAGGCAGTGAAAAAGAAAAAAACAAAACCAAAAAACAAACCTGCCAAAATAACAAACAAATAAAAAATATATTATAACAAATATAAGTCACAACACATGTGTCATCTATTACCTAGATGATATACCATATACTCTTACTGAATCTTTAAAAAATTTATTATATAGATCCTTATAAAAAACTCGTTCATATCATATAATATCATTTTTCACTTAATTTCATTCCATTCAATTCCACTTTATTTCATTTACTTATTCATCTATCTAGTCGGTCAATAGTTTAGAGAGTCTACTGGATAGTAGTGAATATTTAGATAATAGACACAATCCTCAAGAAGCTCAACCTTGTCGAAAGACAGAAGAAAATGGGTAAGGTGGATATAGCAATGTTACAATAGAGGGAAGCACAGAATCTATGGAAATACATCAGATATGGCTGTGCTTTGGATTTCAAAGTCAATAGCAAATTAATGGTGGCAAAACATACTTAGAGATGAACAGGCATAATGACTGCACTAAGAAGCAGCTGCCCACAAAATAAGACTGAAAGGAACTCAAAAAGCACCCATTGCCAGGCATATTTAATGTCTAAACACAATAGGTCTTAGGGCTGATTTTAGTGGGCACAGTATTAAAATCATTTCTCCTAATGACCATAATGACCCCAAGTAATAAAAAAGTAGTTACATTACACTTATTATGACAATTTGATGCACAAAGGGATAAACTCTCAACTATGCTGAAAACTTGGCTATCAAATATAACTTATTGCCTCGGAATTTCAGATGGCTTAGAGTTCACTCAGATATTCTCAAAATCAGGGAACTAATGTCTAAGAATCATTAAATACCTTAAAAATCACTGAAATGAGCCAGTATCTCTAACCTCATCTTCTCATTGGCTATTGAGAAAATATACGCTTACTTAGCCTCATTAGGTTTGATTTGGCTGCTTGCTTCCTACAAGGTATTAAAGAATAAGAGCCAAGCAGAATGCAGTATTAATGGAATGGAAGGAATTTTTAACCTGAAGAATCTGTGAAAATGAATTCAGAATACAACTTCCTAAGGATGAGGGGCTAATGTTATTGCTCATAATTAAGAAAATTCCAGGCTTTCAGTTATCAAAACCTTAGCTTATTCATTCATTCATCCAAAATACATGAATCAAACACCTACTATGTGGGACAATCTGATTTCTTTGGGGATTGAAACAGCAAGTCAGGGGAAAATTCTATTTCACAAGGATTCTCAATAAGAATTTCAAGTGCTAATACAGAAATAGCATTTTTGTCTTCTGCTGGAACAATCTGTACTTGAAAACTATCACTCCACAAGTCTGTGAAGAGCAAAAAAATCTACATATTTGTTAAAATGTTAAAGCACCCTGTTTCTGCAAACAGAGTGTAAATGAACAGGGCTAACAAAAGAAGGCTAACAAATGTGTTTTAAGTACATACAAGGGTACTTCAGAAAAGTTCATGGAAAAATAGAAAAAAAAGATAATACAAATCTTTCCATGAAATTTTTGAAGTAACCTCGTATAAAAATAATCCAATACTGTGTTCAGTTGTCAACATTCATATGACAACACTCGTAACTCCTGTGTTCAGCATTACTTTATTTATTTGCAGCTGGCTGGTATGGGGATCTGAACCCTTGACCTTGAACATTACTTTAAATCTCTCTGGAATCTTCACTCTCATTTGGCATAGAGAAAAGGGTACCTGGTATGTTAGTTTATTCCTAGAGTCTTTCCAGTCCTCATTATTAACACAAGTACACAAATACAAATTTGAAAATGCATGATATATCCAGTGAATTTTCAATTGTTTGTGATAATACAGAAAACAGACATACACGTTAGCCGAACCGCACTTTCATCACATTAAAAAAAAAAAGTTTCACTTATGCTATTGCTATAAAATTATAAAGTAGGTTCATGAATTTTAAGTTTAGTTCTTTTCCCAATTACCCTCTTGTGGAGGTACTAAAGGGAAATGAAACTCCAAGAAGCAGCTGTGAAGAAAGAGCCAAATCCATTGTCTTCTATCTTTTAAGTAATCAGGAGCTCAATCAATTAGAAGATCTTTTAAAAAATATGAAACAGGAGCTTCCTCATTTGTTCTCTGCCAAATCCTCCAGTGGCTTTAGAATAGGAAGAAGTAGAATCAACTGGACATTTAATTCTATAGTATTCTGTAATAAAGTCACACCTTTTGCATGTTATCTCTAATATGGAGAGTAAATTTTAAGCACCAAATTTTAATTTGGTAACAATTAAATCTCATGCTTATTTGAATACTACATCTAAAAACCAAAGCAACAAAGACGTTACTTTTGAAAAAAGGAAGGGGAAAAAAGAGTTCAGGCATGCCAGAGCTTACAGAAACAACTATTATGAGTACTTCAGGCACTCTCAGAAAGTAAAGACCACTGTGGATTAGGGCTAAAATAAATCTTTCCATCCTGAACACCTACAGCAACTTTTCTAAATAAAGGTGAAAAATTTAGATCTGGACCACTGGTCTTAAGAATGGAAACAGGGCTGGATGAATTCAATACCCTATCCTGGAGCAGCAAAATAGAATGGTTTCGAGATAGATTCTGAAGTCAGAGTGACAGGGTTAGAATCTCAGCTCTACCTCATGGGCACTGTGTGACTTTAAACAAGTTATTAATCTCTATGTGTCTCCATTTATTCATCTGAAAATGAGCATAAATAAGACCAGTATTGAGATTATAAAAGGGTGCTAAAAAATAACATGAGCTAATATTTATAAAGCACACAGCATAGTGCCTAGTGCATCGTAAACATCATTCTAAACTACCATTTCTTCTCCTTTTCCAGAGTATCCACTCCAATTTGACACACCAAAGGGGCTATCAGTTTGGATAAACTAAAATTATTTGTTTGTCTGAGACAAGCACAGAGCAAAACTTTAGAAATTTCTAACGTTCAAGAATTTGATCATTTATTCATTTTGCTGCTTATTCATGCCTAGCATGTACAAGACAGGTTGTTGGCAATGGGGAATAATGAACCAATCCCACAAAATAATTTTTCTTGTATCTCCAGATCAAGGATCTTTAAGTAGTTTTCAATCACCGGTTAAAGGACTTACTCTTTTTCCCAGTCCCACTCCAATTTATCCATTCCTAACAATCTATAACACAATACATTAGCCTCTTATAACTGTTTTATTTATTTAACTGTTTTCCTAAATGGTAACAATTTCTGTGTACAACTCAGTATCCCTAGAAATTTATTTAAGTTAATCTGCAGAAAACAGTAGGAAAAAAAATGTTAATCTTTTCAATTTTGCTCTACTGTTTTTGAAGGTAACATTTATTTTTGACCAATGTATAGGTAACTTTTCTTTAGATGTAGAGAGTACATTCTTTGTATTAGTCTTCCTGCTATTCCATTCCCTATGAAATGATCAGTTATACATGATTATGTCTTAAAATACAATGCTAGATAGCACAATTACCAAAACACAAAGAACTATTTTCAAAGCATTGGTAATGCATTCCACAGATCATATAAAAATCTAAAAAAACTAGAAGATATTACAGAAGCATATCCTATTATTAGTATACTATAAATACTAATAGAACTTAAGCTCCACTTATGCAGGAGACATATTAAACGGTTTTATAAATGACATGTTTTGTTGTTTCAATCATCTTTCCTTTCTTTTTCCTCATCTATTTCATACTGCTTACTTACCTCACCAACGAGCATTTCATATATAAGTACACCAAGTCCCCACCAATCTACGGCCCTTGTATAGGATGTTTCTGTTAGTACTTCTGGGGCCAGAAATTCAGGAGTGCCACAAAATGTGCTTGTTCTATCTCCATATCCCATTCCTGAAAAAGATAAAATTTAAATATTTGTTAGGAAAGAAAAAAATCTAGCATAAAAATTAGAAGTTATCCTTAGGAAGCAAAATTATAATTACACATTTGTGCATGGTTACTAAACTCAGACACACCAAAGACTTTTAAAGAAAATGAACTGGTATAGAGAAAAGTGTGCAATAGCAACTCTACTATCTAATTAATTGGTAAAAATAAATAAAATTTCCATGCTTCTTTGTAGTAACTTATTTTGTTTCTTGTCATTACTGTACAAGGGATATTAAAAAGTTACAACAATATGAATGATTCTGAGCTTCAATTTCTACTTATTCAATCTTTTAAATAATTTTAATTTACTTCATTATAAAAATAACTTTAAGTACAGTTTGAAAAATACCAAAAAGCAAATCCTTGGATAATCAAAAGTTAACCAAATGTGTCATATAATACAGGGATATGATATTAATATTTTAGCTAACCAGTTTTCAAATGTTCCTCACAATTTACTAATACATTAATCAAATGTACACTCTACATATTGAAGATACTGCCTTTATGTATTCCAATGCATTAAAACCTTTGTAAGTGTCACCTTATGAAAGAATTTGAAAGAAAAGCTCAATTCTAAATTTAAAAAGGTATGCGTGTACTATGACTACAAAACATAAGAGCATAATTAGATATACTGGCACATTAGGATAAATGAATTTTTTTTTTGTACACTTTCTTTAACATTGTCATATTGTTTTTTATCTTCTTCAATAAAATATATTTTTCTAAAACAGCGCTATACTCTCTATATAAGTTCAACACCAGGCTTTTAAGTGACTTGGCTAAAATTAGGAAAAAGATAGTTAACAAAGACAGAAATAAAACTTATGTTTCTTGACTTTTATCTTGTGCTTGGTTTACAATTAGAGCATTAATATGGCATATTTTTAGGATATAAGTACTCTAAATCTTTGCCTTATCTTGTTTATAATAATTTTATAAAATCTGCGACATTTTAATTTAATATGTGTGTGTGTGTGTGTGTGTGTATATATATATCATGTCAATTATAGTAATATATTTCATTCATTCTGATAAATTTTCTTGTCCTGATAGTTATAAAGGAAGTTGGAAGTGGACCCAATTAGCTACAAATTGGTAAAACTCCATGGAAGTGGTTAACATCAGGCTCCAAAGTAATGAAGACCAGGGTTTAAATTGCAGCTCTATGCTGTGCTACTACAGTAGATAAGAGTCACATATGGTGACTGAACACTTGAAACATGGCTGGTCCAAATTGAGATGTGCTATAAGGGTCAAACACACTCTTCATTTCAAAGACTTAGCATGAAAAAAATGTGAAATATCTCATTAAATAATGTTTAACATTGATTATATGTGGAAATGATAATAATTTGTATGTATTGGGTTGAATAAAATATATTATGAAAATTTAAAAAATGAATAAATAAATTCCAGCTCTGCCACTTGTTAGCTATGGCAGTTTGTGAAAATTGTCTAATATTAAAGCCTAAGTTTCTTCACCTGATCTTAGGGTTAACAATACTACCTATCTTCATAAGATTGTTATGAATTAGGAGATCACATATATGAAGCATTTGGCAAAGTGCCTGACACACAGTAAGAGCTTAAAATTTGTTAGGTATTTTTATTATATCTACAGAGTATATTTTTATGATAATGAAGAAAAACACATTTAATAAGTCTGTTGATTCAATACATATTTTCTGAGCACCTATTATGTTCTCGGCACCTGTACCAAGTATAAGCACACAAAGATGAGAGTAAGACATGGTTCTTTTCTTTAATGAGCTTATGGGAAATAGGAGGAAAACTGATATATACTGCTAATTTTATAATAGCCTGGTAAGAGCAAGGTAATGTGGAAACACTAAACAAGGGCACCTAAAGCAGATTTGGGAGTTAGGGTAGGAGGAGAGGAATCTCTTGTTTGGGGAGGTGACACCTGAGTTGAATCTGAAGGATGAGAAGATGACAGTCAGCAAATAGAGTTGGGAAGGGTGACAGTGCTGGACAGACAGAGACCACAAGCAATTCATTGTTGCCGGAGCAGAAAGTACTAGACAGAGAGCAGCAAGAGATGTGGCTGGAGAAATAGGCAGGCAGATCAGGAAGGGCACTGTATGTCACATTACCCTAGCCGCTTAAGAGTTTTCAGTAGAAGCATGCCATGGTCAGATTTGTATCTACATGGGGCCTTTAGCATTTTAGCAATTACATGGCAGATTGATTTGGGAGAGAAAAAGACTAGGGATAAGAAAGGTTAAGAAGTTATACAGCAGTCTTGTCAAAACAAGATGGCAGGCAGCAGCACTAGATAGGAAATGACAGATTTAAGAAATACTCAGAAGGTAAACGTCAGCAGAATTTTGCGAATAACTGCATGTGGAAAGTAGGGAACAGGACAGAATCCAGAATAATTCTACATTTTCAGATTGAAAGACTGAGAGGATTGTGGTACCCTACCTGAGGAACAGAAACTATTTTTGTTTACATAGCACTTGAGTTGTCTATTGATTATTCGGATAGAGATGTCTAGTAGACAGTTGAACATATATATATATATTTGAAACTCATAGGAAAGGAAATAATAAACTTAGGAGTCACTAGTATATAATTGCTCATCAAAAACTAGAAGTAAAGAGCAGTGGGCTAAGGACAGACTGAAAAACAAAAGCATTTAAATCAATAATATTCAACACAGAGAAGCTCAATTAGAGAAAAAACCACCAGATTCTGCAATTAGGAAGTCACCAGGTATGTGATGGACAGATATTTATAAAGTTCATTCATCCAACTACTTATTAATTGAACATTCACTGAATACTTAAGATGTGCCAAGCACTGTGTTACATGCTATAGAAACAAAGCTGGGTATGAAATAAGAGCTACCAGCGTGAAGGGAGAGACAGACAATGTAAGTTACGATATAATGTATTAAATATAAAGATAAGAATATCTATTTACAATATGTTTGGTACTGTGCCACATATTTATCTTTAATTCTAACAGTACTTCTAAACAGGAAGAAATACGTCCATTTCATAGTTAAGAAAACAGACTGAAAGAGGTTAAAAGTAAGTTTTCCAAAGACACACAGCAAAGAAGTGGCAAAGCCAAGATTCCAACCTAGGACATGCCTAAGCCCATGATCTTTATGCTTTCTTATGATACCTCTGATCCAAATTTCCCCAGTTTATTTATTTACTTTTGAATATATAGAAAATATTCTTGAGATATCTATATCTATTTTTTCCTATTTAAAAATGTTAATTGTTTTAAGCAGCTGGAGAGAAGTTATTAGGCCTGTGTAATTCACTGTACACTCACAGCAGAATGAAGTTTGTTGCTTAATCAATAGTTTCTTAAAGTAGTAACAGAATTATTAATAATACAAAGAGAATCTTAGTCTTATACTATGATTTCTAGAAACCTAACCTTATCTGTACCCACAGATTAAATTCTTAATATGATAATTAGGTTATATGAGCAATCTGCAAAGTTTTAATGAAGAATAAATTCAAGTTAAAAATATATTTTGTTTCCACAGACAAACTTGAAGACTACCAAAGTACAAAGGAATAGCAATCTATTAGAAAGAGAACTTTAAAATACCCAATTACCTTCTTTGCAAAGACCAAAATCAGCAATTTTCACAAAGCCTTCTGTATCTAGCAATAAGTTATCCAATTTCAAATCTCTGTTCAGGATGAAAAAATACAAAATGAAAAAAGAAAAATCAATAAATCAGTAGATAACATCGTAAAAAAATAATTTCAATAGGAGTCCTACTTTCTCTTTACTAAAATGAGTTTTTCAAGTTATGATTTGAGATTTAAATACTATATCACAAGCATTCATTTTTCTTCCTTTTGGCAAATCTATTGCTCTGTATAATATAGCTTCTGAATAATTTTTCCCGTTATAAAGAAAAAAAAGAGTATTAAAAAAGGAATATTTTATTTCTTCAAATATATATTTTAAAGCATGTAAGGAGTTCAAATATTTTGAACTCAGGTTTTATTAATTTGTTATTTGTGATAATCTTAGTCCAAGTTTGAAGTTTGCCTATAAACCATCCATAAGAAAAAACTGACAAGCTAAAATATAAATAAGGTATCAAAGAGAAGGTTTAACTTTCTAAGAGAATAATTCAAAATAAAGAGAAAGCTATCCATCCATACTGATTGATTACAAATTAAGCAAGTTGAAAATTGACATTTAAGTAAAATAGGACCATGAGGAAACTCTTACCTTTAAAACATTTTTAGAAGTTTGAATAAACTAATAGTCTCTTAATTCTGACTGGCCTTTCTATAATTTACTTGGTTTTGAGCAGTGTTATTCAACCCAATAATTTCTGGTCTAGAGCAGTGCTATTCAAAGTGTAGCCCATTTAGGTGCTGTTACGGGTCTGCAATTTGATAAGGAGTTTGTGCCAGTACATAAATCAATTATGTCACCAATATAATATTTAGTTCAGTTGACAGCAAGACTTCTTAATGAGAGAAGCAATGTGATGTTTTACACTCTGGCACAAGCTACTTATCTCATCATGAACACATTTTAAATAGTACTGATCAACAGAGGTTTTCTGCAGTGGATAAGTTGAACACAAAATACAATACTGATGAATACTGTTGGTGAACTGTGTTATCACAGGCCAAGTTATAATTTGACTATTTTAATTAGGGAATAGACAAAGGATCAGGAACAAGGAAGTTCATCCTATAATTGCTGTGTTGACCACATATCTTTCAAATTTGGGGTTTGACTTTTTCAGAGGTCGCTTACCCCATGAAGGAGAAAATTAAGAAGTTGGTTAAACAAAAAATATCCTAATTATTTTTAACTCTAATTCACACCAAAGTAAGTCATTAGAAAGTATCAAAAATTTACTTACCTATAAACAATTTTGTGCTCATGTAAATATTGCAACCCAAGAACTACACATGCAGCATAAAATCTGTTTGAAGAAGTAAATCAAAAGAAGTTTAATAAATTTCATTGCTCTGGAATCTCAGATTATATCTTTGTACTTCTAAGAACTCTGTAGTTAATTAATTTAACAAATATTTATTTAGTCCTTACTACATACAACACATTGTCCTATATATCAGGGGTAAAATTAAAAAATGAGAAAAGTAGTCTCAACAATGGAAGCCATTAACTTTGCCTAATGGAATCACTAAGGACCAAAGAAGGAACATATGATCTTGTTCTGTAGGAGGAATTACATTGTGCTACAAGGACAGAAGGGTAGTGTGACAGAGAGAAGTGTTGTTTAGGAAAAACAGGGTGTTCCCCTAACAGAGAAAAGGAATAGAGGTGTAAAAGACATAACATGTTTGACAACTAGTAACAAGTTTGGTGTAGCTGATGTAAAGGATGAGTGTATATAGGGAAGTAGTAGCAGGAAAAGACAGCCTGGGTGAAGAATCTTGAATGTCATATTATGAATACTGAAATTTCTTCTCTTACTGATAGAGAATCAAATAATTGATTCTAAGATTCAATGAGAACGATTGCATTTATGTTAAAGATTTTTCTGATAATGGTGTGAAGGTTGGAGTAGAAGTAGGTAGAGATTCAGAGGAAAAAGAATAGATAAGGCTTTTATGATAGTACAGATAAAAGATCATGAGAACATCCAATGTAGTGGCAACAAAGAGAGTAAGAGATGGATTCAAGACAAACTTAAAATTAGCATGACAGGACACAGTATCTCAGCTGTACAGAATGAGGAAGTGGCAAAAGCCAAAGACGACTCTCAAAGTTTCCATCTTAGTAGAATGAATAGGTAAAGAAATATAGAAGCAACCAAAGTTTTGTGGGGAAAAAGTTTTAGACATGTTGACTTTGAATTACCTATGGGACAGGTGATTGAATCTAGAAGACTGAATAGGGGTTTGGATCTCAGGAAAACTTGGGCCTAGCTACAGTATCAACCGTTGAGGAACATGGTCATGTTTGTCTTTCTCGGTTTTTATTCTAAATTTGTAGCATAATGCCTGACACTTGGTAGGCTTATTGAATAAGGAGGGAGGGAATAAATGAATGAATTTTAAAAAAAGTAAATGTGTCTTCAGTGTAGAATAGTCTACTTAGAAGAATTAGTTCTTAGTTACGTAAGGAGTATCATGAATATTTTCTCTATAAAATACACATAATGTCCATGCACCCATCCCCAAAGTATAATATTTCATTCATCCATCTATGCAACGCACCCCAACTCGACTGTCATCCACAGAAATAACTAATCTTGTCAGTTTGCTGAAAGTTCTTCTAAACTTTTAGAATGCATTTAGATTCATGTGTAGTTAATAGAGCTGTTTTGTTTAGTTATTTTTATAAAAATGGACCCATCATTTGGAAGAATTTTAAAATGCAACTATTTAGTAATATTTATTTAATTATACATTAGGGGGCTGGCCCGTGGCTCACTCGGGAGAGTGCGGTGCTGATAACACCAAGGCCACGGGTTCAGAGCCCATATAGGGATGGCTGGTTGCTCACTGGGTGAGCGTGGTGCTGACAACACCAAGTCAAGGGTTAAGATCCCCTTACCGGTCATCTTTAAAAAAAAAAAAAAAAAAAATTATACATTAGATCTTAAATAATAACTAAGAAGTTTGAAGAACTTAACCAAAGTTCATTAAAATAAATGTGATTTTAAAACTGCTTTAGATAGCTATTTTTTTTTTTTTTTAATTTTTATTTATTTATTTATTTATTTATTTTTGTCTTTTTCGTGACCGGCACTCAGCCAGTGAGTGCACCGGCCATTCCTATATAGGATCCGAACCCGCGGCGGGAGCGTCGCTGCACTCCGAGCGTCACACTCTCCCGAGTGCGCCACGGGCTCGGCCCTAGATAGCTATTTTTAAACTAACTTTTTAAGCACACTAATTCTGGTGGCAAAACAATATTGTAACAGTTATAAAAATACCTTAATTTCTCTTCCTTCTTTGTAAACATGTTATCCTGATTATACTCAAGTTAAGAGATAATTGGGTATACTAGCAAAAATATATATTTCACTGTTTACTGTGTCAGGTATTGTGTTAGCTATTTTCATTTATCAACTTATTTAAAATTTCCAGATAAAGCCCTAAGGTAAATACTTTACAGAAGCAGAAATAAAGCTCAGAGGAACTAATTTGTCTGAAGTCACATAGTTAGAATACAGCAAAGCTAGGAATCAAACTATTTTGATTCTACAGTCTCGGTCAATAAAAATTCACTGATTGCCTAGCATATGCCAGACACTCTTGTAGGTATTTCACTAGTATACTGGACAGACATGGTCCTTGCTCCTCCCTTTTAGTGAGGGAAAACAGACAATAAATATCAAAACATTAATAAGTAAGATGATTTCGGGTAGAAAAAAAGTGATATAAAGAAGATAAAACAGAAAATAGAATAGAGTGACCTCATTTGGAGGTTAGTGATGTAGTGGTATTTTAGATAGGGTACTCAGGAAAGGATCTTCAAAGAAATGACCTTTGACCTGAGACCTGAATGGTTAGAGAGGTACTTCAGATTTGGAGTACTGCAATGTAGCATTTTATTCTTGCATTTCACTTGCACTTCACTTTGTCTTTTCAGCAAAAATAGAAGTTCCTTAAGGCAGAACTGCATTTTATAATTTTAGATTTCTTCAAAAAACAAAAACAAGCATAGCAAAACAAAAACAAACTAATTCCTATGGCAGGTGGCACAAGGTTAGGCATAGTCTAAATGCCCTGCTTTTAATTCTTAAATATTTAGCAAATGAATTATTAGTAGCCTTCTACTACTTTCTGGCTTTTTCCTTCTTTTTGAATGCTTCACTATTCATTAGAATTAACCCATATTTCCTCATCTGAAACTTGAAGATTATGACAGTACTACTACTACCTGTTCTACATACCTCTAATGGTCATAATGAGAATCAGATAAAGGATTGAAAGTGCTACACAAATGTCAGTTGCCATTTCATCAGAACATAGATGTGAAATGAAAATTCAAGAGTAAACTCAATAAAGACTGACTACTGGGTTTATGTTTTTTATGATTTGGGATACATTTTGGAGATACAATTGACTAGACTTGTTAATGGTTTAGATGTCGTAGGTGAGGGAAAAAGAGGATCAAGCATGACTCCTTAAATAACTGGTAGATGGTACTACTGCTGTTTAATAAGATGGGGAAGACTAGAAAAATAGCAGGCTTGAGGAGTGGTGACTAGGAGGTGAAATAGGAAGAATCAGGAGTTCAGTTTGAGATGCTAAATGAGATAACTACTAGCTATACAAATGGGAAAGGTGGCTGCTGAATATTATTAGAGTTGGAAGGTGAGGGAAGAGGTCAAGGTTGGAAATACAAATTTGGTAAACAACAACATGCAGGTTATAGCTATTAAGAGCACTTTCCTAGGTTCAGATCCCAGCTCCACCATTTAAGAATTATAAAATTGGGATAATAATAGGGAAAAAATACATATGCATATATAACCTCAAGTGTTTACTATTATTTATTTTTATGTATTTGAATAAGCAAAACCTTCATATACTATTGAATTTAAAAACTACATAAAGGGCTTATAGTGAAAAGTCTGCTTTCTACCTCTTTCCTTGGATACAACATGCATACCAGTTTCTTTTATATTCTTTCAGAGATAATGTAAGCACAAGCAAGTAAATACTTGATATATATTCTTTTAAATTACCCTTTAAAAAAGCAAATACAAATATTTTATACACATATTACAAAAGAGTGATAAAGACTCTTTTGCACCGTTTTTCTCTCAACAATACATTTTGAGTACAATTTGTCTTTAAAGCCATGGTCCTGGATGGCATTCCCTAGGTAGAAAATCTAACAGCAAAAAAGAATTTTTACTAAAATGAAACTAAATTGTGTATCTGAATCATCAAGTATGATGTAGGGTAACCCATGAACTTTTGAATATGGACAACAGAGTTAAATAAATCAAAAAATATTTGGCAAAAATGTAAGTAGGAGTTCTAGTATTTCTTGCAGAGATCTATTATCCGTTAGGGGAAAAGAATCCCAAAATTCACAGACAGCTCTTTCTCTTCCCAGTAAGAAATCAGTCATGGAAAAACTCACACAAATGTCTAAAGCATACTCACACAGCTCTTGGTTCAGAAAAGACATCAGTATGAATGTGCATCATTAGGTCCCCACCGGCAGCATATTCCATTACAAAGCAAACATGCTCTTTGGTTTGGAAACATGCAAAAAGGTTCACCAAAAAGGGATGCCTTACACTATTCACAGTTTCAAAAATTCTTTTTTCACACATCAGGCTGTAAGATAAAACATTTAAAAATGAACAAATTTTAAAAAATATTCTAGCTGGAAATAACATTCTTTACAAACAACTAAACCAAAAATAAGCAAATTTTTAAACGATTATAATTTTAAAATCATAAAATGCATCATATTTTTACTATATATGCTATGAAAACTGACGATATATATAACTTTAATTGAAATATATTAATGAAAACTAAAATATGATTAGCATGACACATAGATTACAGAGTTCACATTGAAACTATCAGTGTAGCATACGTATGTCTAGTGGTTATAGTTAATTTTACAAAAGGATTAGAGATGAATTATAAAAATTCATCAGGAACTGATCAGAGAATTTAACAACCTAAAGTATATTTTTAAAAATTTAAAGTTTGTGACCAAGTTAAGAGGTATAGATATGCTGCATAAAATTTTAATTTAGAAGACTGACTGGAAATTAAAGAGGCTACATGAAGAATTCTACAACATGCTCCAAGGAAGTTCCTTGAGAATAATATAATTTTTCTTTAATATTACAGAAAAATCTATAGTAATCATAAATTTTCCCTATAAAAACTATGACAAATTGATACAAAGAACAATGGTCAGACTTAATGACTCTGGAATATTAGTTTTGCTTAAATAGCAAAAATGAAACAAAACAAAAAACCACTCTTCCTTCCCCTGAAAATATTAGTAATCAACTTAAAACTCAAAGTAGAAGAAAACTAGGTTACATATTATTCAAGGAAAACTTGACTTATTTATTTTTAGAACCTGACTAAAATAAAGATCAAGATATACATCATTAACAATTAGATTATATGTGCATATGTTTCTAATATAAAATAGGTATTTTTTTGTTTCTATTTGTGAGACTGGAACCAAAAATGGGTATTAATGCTTGTTTAAACACATTTACAATGCTTTTGTTTTTAAATTAAAAAATGCTTCAATTCTGTTTATTTGGGCTATTTTGTTGTTCCAAACAACATTTTTGTTTGTTTTTGTTTTAGAAGCTGGCTGGTATGGAGATCTAAACCCTTAACCTTCGTGTTACAACACCATGTTCTAACCAACTGAGCTAACTGGCCAGCCCACAAACAACATTTTGACATTCTAAATGCCAAACTAAAATCCTGAGGTTAGACAGAAGTAGTACCATTCTCCTTCCTTTTGGGTCTTTTAAAAAAGAGTTAATTAAAAAAAAATTAAAATTAAATATTTATTTGGGTATTCAGTTTATACGCTTATGACTTAGAAAAGTTAAACAGAATTTGGGAAACATTTAAGAATTATACCTATTATATAGAAAAAGCATGGAATTTTTAATGCTATGTTAATACAGTTGTCTACTGAATTATGAACTAAAACACCTGTTCAGTTTTAAATACTGATAGTAAATGCAGCTACAACAATAAAGTGTTTAAACTCTGTTTAATAGTGTTACATTCTAGATAAATGCCTACCTCCTGATTTTACACAATGTTTTTAATTTTACACATACTCAGAATCAAAGCCACACTGTAACCATTTGTAAGCTTTAAGTTTATGTCTACACAATTTTTTAAAAAATTTGGCGAAGTTTCTAAATGTTACTATAAATTAAAGCATTATTACACTAAAACTTGTAGAAGATTAAAAAGAGAGTTAATAGCTTTCATTTTTGTCACCATGTAAATTTACTGGAGAATGTCCTAAAACTTGCTTTGGGCAAGATCTATATGATGAGTGAGTTCTAAAATGTCTGCTTATTTTTAAATTTTTATTTTTATTTATTTAATTAATTAATTTATTTTGGGGGGCAACTAGCTGGTATGGGGATCTGAACTCTTGACCTTGGTGTTGTAATGCTGTGCTCTATCTAACTAAGCTAACCAGTCAGCCCTAAAATGTTTGCTTTATTAAGTCAATCTAAATTTGGGGTAAATATAGATAAAATATTCAGATGAGTAAGACCAAACTGATAAGATATTTTGGGATACAGTAGATGACAAACACCGTCTCTTTATTGTGTATGAATTTATACGTATGGGTGAAACCCTTATTCTCAGCTGGATGGGTGTTGAACACATAAGTGGTATAAAAGATTGAGAACCACTGATCGGACTTCTCCTTAAAATGGTTGCAATGCCATTCATAGAAATTATTTGGCAATAACTGACAATAATCACAAGGACTAGATAGATGTCTTAGGACAATTAGATAAAGGAGGAAGGCTCTCTATAAACCCAAATTATCACAATAATTTTAATTTTAAGCATTTTATAGCACACAAAATAAGCTATTGCACAAGAATCTTTAACTTGTCTCAACATTATCTAAATAGTGTATTTACTTCTTAAAAGTCTATTCAACAACCAACCTATTCCAAACTTGAACCCTTTTCATTCTGTCTAGAACATTTCCCTCTATACTGTCATTTCTCTTCTCTCCTTATTGACGAATATCTTACCTGCCAAAGAACATCATGAATCCAATATCTTTTACAACTTAACCTAAATCCATCAGTACACCATAATTTTCTTCTTTCTGTGAACTATTGTCTGTACCGCTTCTTTTCAAATCAAACATATCTAGCTTTTTTTTACATAATTAATGCATTTAAGTCTTGTTTCTCTAAGTGTCTAGTTCCATCCTAACATTTTTGTGTACATTTTTGTTCCTTTAATGTTTGGTACATTATTAGATATGCTAGAAACTTAAAAACTTATATAAATATTTTAGTCAGTGAAAACCACATCATTAATAAGGCTAAGATCTTAGGATTGAATCTTATATAAGATGGTTAGCTGGGCTTTGCTCTATGAGTACAAAAATATACTTCCAATCATATTCTGTTGTGTTGAAATATGAACTGGTAAGAAAAGAAAGCTGAGTGAAGAAGCTTTACAATAACATAAATTTAACATCCTTACTTGGGAGTAGGGGGCAGATGGGAGTCAGAGAGAGCATTCTATTAGTAGTACATACACTGAATGTGATATTTATACATGAATTACTCCACTTTGGAGTTAATCCACAATTTGTGTGTGTTTGTTTGTTTATTTATTTATTCATTGTGGTATGGGGATCCTTTCGGGTTAATCCACAATATGTACGTAGTACATATTCATTCACTCATTCATTTATTTATTGTGGTATGGGAATCTGAACCTGTGGCCTTGGTGTTTTAAGGCTGTGTTCTAATCAACCGAGCTAACCGGCCAGTCCTGTTACTCATTTAAAAACAGGCTGATTTGAAATTTCCTATGACCTATAAAAAGGGGCAATTTTCTAAGTAAAATAATATAATCCACACTATAGAAAAAAAATTTAGACTATTTAGACTATCTTAAAAAAGAGAACTATGTAAGAGAGCAGCAAGTATTTTAGAAATATCTGTTAAAAAAAAACTACTAATATGCAAAAACACCAAATTCTATGAATCTATTAAAAGATGTACTAGGAAGTGAATATAAAAGATTCTGTTTATTTATAATTAGTTTAATTTGAGTTATTTACTATTCATACTTGCAAGCAATAAGCATATATTATCTTTAAAAATATGCTGGTTTAATTTTTTAATATTTTAAATTGATTTGCTTTTTACCTTCCCTTGGATATGCTAGAAACTTAAAAATACTCCTTTCCCCTACCTTCCTCAATGTAAGAGTGAGTTTTATTTCTCACTCTTGAATTTTCCATTTCTCTGTTTTTGTACCAGTTCTACTTGAGATTATGTTATTTCTATGTTACTGAAAATGAATCTAGCCTTGGAGGAGAAAAGTTTTCAGTAGGGGTAATGAATGGCCTGGGTTCTGGTGAATGCTCCATCCTCTGATCTGGACTTTCTTATTTAATAGTAATATTAGTATTACTCTGTTTAGATTTAATTAGAAAGTGCTTTCCTACAAAAGACTTGGCTCCGTAGAAAGAACATAGCAGACAACTATACAAACCACCAAGAATAATGGGAAGTAGTGATCAGTTTCCTATTATTTTAGGAAACAAATGAATTTACCAATTATGAATCTGGAATAAAGCAAATATTCTTCTAGGAAAGAAAAAGATTTGGCCCTTCTATTATTCCAAGTATAAACAGACTGAAGGTAGGATCAAGGATGCGCTTTAATCATGCTTACATAGCATAAAAACATAGTTCTCAACATGTAATGTGGTGCTCAAAATATTTTATAAATATCCAGCAAAATCCTCTCTGAGTAGTTTTAGGTATCAAGAAAGTATTTATTTTGATGTGACTGAGGAGTACGAGAAAAAATAAAAAAGAAACAGAGGTAAAAAATAAATAGGCAAATCCAAAAGGAAAAGACTTTTTTACATAAAGAAAAAACTCAATCTTTTAAGAACTATCCTAATTCTAAGAACTACCCATGTGGTGGAAAAACATTAAAAGTAGCAATTTGGTATATCTATCTAGCACTTAATACAACTTAGTAAGGCAAGTATTACCAAAAAATGTAAGTTTTTATATATATGGGTTAACTGAGGCTCAAAGATGTTCAGCTTTGGGGTCAAATCATTACTAAGAAAGAACAACCAGGGCCAGAAACGTCTGTTTTCTCACACATAGTCCAGGGCTCTTTTTATTATACAGGGCTGTCTCCCATTAATATCAAGATTCTTCCTAGTGGTATAAGAAAAATACTACTAAATATTAAGTGGAAGCCTTTGTGAGAAATATGCCACTTTTAAACAACAGTTTTCATATTTAATCATTCAGTATTAAGATAGTCATTTTAAAATATATTCTCTAACCTAATTACAATCTTTATTCCTAGTCTTTGCATTTTAATGATTTTATAAAAAGATGTATCCCCAGCAGTTGATATTTATTAAACTCAGAAAAGTGAGATGGTATGGTTAAAAAATATGGTTTTAAGAAAAACAGATAAAAAATACAGAAAGGTATATTTTCAAAAGCAGAATATATTAACCATCCAGTTAATTGCAGATTATCTGTAAATGACATTACCATTTCCATAAAATGAAATGGGATAGTCTCACTCAACCATGGATAAATAACAGTTCCCATCCCACATAAACACTTTAAAATCTCCATGAATAAAAAACTTAACAGAATTATTTTAAGCATTTCACCACCTTTCCTTGATATCCACTAACCAGTTAATGTCATAAGGGGAAAAAGAAGTGATTAGAAATAAAACATAATTATACTTATGTCAAGTACAGATACATTAATTTACTGTTTTTTCACATATTACTATGAAATTAGAAAGTTTTGCTATTGCAATTTATACATTTATTCTCTCAACTTAGAACTTCAGAAAAACAGTTTCATTTTTAAAAAACTAACCTGTCTACTTCATCTCGAGCCACAATGTCTCCTTTCTTTAAGGCTTTTATAGCAAACATCTCATTTGTGTGTTTATATTCAGCCAAAAGCACCTGAAATGAGATTAAAATACTTATTTCCCATGTGAGTTATTAGTTCTGTAGATATTCCAAAAAATTTCAAAAGATTACCTTTCCAAAATGTCCTCTTCCCAAGACAGCACAACATCTGAAGTCTTGTAGATTAAACTGAAACCTTTGCTGAGATCTGCAAACAGTAATTTTAATTAAAAATAAGGCAATAAAGTATGGCACTAAACATGTAGTAGCAAAATTCATATATATTCTTTACCTTCTATCCTCAAGTTCTCCAATACCACTATATTCTATGCCTGACTGAGGAGTATCAGGCTCATATTCAGACTGGGATTTTGGAAGTATACTATTTCTATCATGGTCAATATCAAAAACAGCTTCTGAATCCTGTAAAATATTACTCATTAAACCATAGAAATATTCAGAAAACAATTCATTTGGCAATAACACATTTGAAGAAAAAAATTTCAAAAGTCAACATAAGTATTAATAGAGAAAAGTCAAAATCAGATATTGGTTATTCACTCTATGGCCATTAATTTTACATTACAATTACTAAAAAATGTGAAAAACTAACACATTATTATCATCTTCGATGCATACTGTTAACCAAGTTAGAAGATGAAGAGTGTTTCAGGCAACGTGACATCTAACATCTACCATGGTCCTAGCATAAGCAGCCTATTCCATCTGTGCCCATGAACATCCAGAGGCTAATGACAATGGCATGCCAACATTTAGAACTTGGTTATCTCCTGTCAACTCGATTTAATTTAATCGTGAATCTTCCATTCACAAGAAAAATAAACACAGTTCTCAGAGAAAAATTTTAATTGAAATGTACACTTTTTTTACTATAATGCTTTTACTGCTAATTCATCTGGTGAAAAGGAATTATACAAGATTTAAAATGCGTTACCTGTCCTGGTGTATCCAAAACTCTTAACTCAGAAGATTCATCTATTTCTCCAAGGGAAGAAGCACGTGGTGGGGCTGGAGGAGGTTCAGGCTCGAGATCAAAGTCCAATTTGGTTACTGTAGAATCACTTATAGAAGATAAAGTAATTCACCAAAACAGTAATTAAAAGTATGTATTTTAAATAGCCTTAAAATTAAAGCAAACAATTTAATTTTTTAAGTAAACAGAGCACTTATTTCAAAATACCACTTAGAAAAGATTGAGACGGTCAGTCAACATGTAAGAATGTCACAATAACTATTTTGTATAAGAGATGCTTAAAAATCTAGACACATACCTAGCTGGAGGTGCTAGTTCAGGGATGCGTACATCAACCACTGGCACTGTAGCAGGCACAGTAGTTTGCGGGCTGAAGGTGCCAGAATGATTTACTGTAGGGATAGCTCTTCTCACTAGCCTTCCCCAAGTGGCAATATTAATATTCATTTGAGGAGCTCTGAGAAATGTTTTGCCTATGGATAATGTGAATTAAAAAAAAAAAAAAAAAAAAGAAAAAATAATTTCTTCCTATATTACCAAAAACCATAATTTAAAAATCCATATTCATTAGCTTATAATTTATGAAGAACAAACAAAATATGTCACTTAAAAAAACTAATTCTTAACTATATGCTATTAAAGGCTAGTGCAAAATAGCATAAATATTAAAAAAAATAAATACATGAGGAATTGTTAGGTTTTTTTTCCTTAAGTCTAGTAATGATACATGATTATGGTTTTACAAAGAATCCTTATCTTTTAGAGATACAATCTATAATATTTATGGATGAACCAATATGATATCTAGATGTGCTTCAAATAATGAGAAAGTAGTGAGTGGATGAAAAAAACAAAATTGGCCATGAGTTGATTGTTATTGAAGCTGGGTGACAGTACATTGCACTAGTCTCTCCACTTATGGATATGTCTAAGATGTTCCTTAATAAAAAAAAATTAGAAATAAGTGAAGAACTAAAAAGAAAAAGAGAGATGGATATTACTATTTAAGAATTAGATTTTCTATATTTAAGAAAACACAGAAATACTCTATTTGATTCTTTGTAATTACCTTGTTGTTTAGAAAAAATTTTCTTTTGTCTTTGGAGTTTTGGTCTTCTTTCAATAACTGGATTAAAAAAGGTAACCTGCAGTGAAGAAAATTCAAGTTGACATAAAAATAGCATTGGATTTATAGTTCATGAAATTCACTAAACTCATAAGATTTGAAAGCTTAAGGGAATCTTAGATATAATTTAGTCCAACCCCCTCATTTTCTAGATGAGAAAATAGACCTAGAGAGGATAAATGATTTGTCTCAAGGTCACATACTTATTCAGTAGCAGAGTTAAGCCAAGAATTCAAGTACTCTATCTTTCAGCAGAACACTCTATCCATTTCTACATCATGCTGCCTCCATACATAATTTAAACTGTAGTTATACACATTTAATAAAACACATTTATTACCTCTGCAAATAAAGTACCCTGTGGTTCCAAATAGAGACACATGCCATGCCGTTGGTTGTCTAAAAAATCTTCTAACCTCAGAAATTTTACAGCACACAGAGATCGCCAATCACGCCAAAAAACTGAAATTTCCAGTTCACGAGACTAGGATAATTAAAAAAATAAAAATAAAAAAATAGAGAAAACAGAAAAGACATCATTGGACACACACAGTTGAATAAAATATCACAAACAATGTTAAATACAAATACAATAAACAAATATAACACATGAAAGGCCACACTATTTTAAAGAGTGTTTCTCAATTATACATTACTTAAACTTATACATTTTCACTCAAAGGAACAAAACATATTCAGACGTTCTCCAGCTAAGGTATTCCTAAAGTATACTTAAAGAATACATAACTGGGAGGCTGGCCAGTTAGGTTGGTTAGAGTGCAACTTTGCAATGCCAAGGTCATGGGTTTGGATCCCCAAACCAAAAAACACTGCCAAAAAAAAAAAAACAAAAAAAAAAACATAAACTGGGAACACCAACAATACAGATGAATGACCACAGAAGCTCCTTTCCCTCTCACAGCTTCAATCTTTTGGATTTTCCTCCACCACTTACCATCACTTGCTGTTCTATTGCTAAAAGAACTCAGTGCTTGCCTCAAAGAACCCACTTCAAACCTTCTTATTTCCTTATCTCACTGTCAAGCCAGAAAAAGGTCTGAAAGTAGCATTTATTCTGCAAATACAATGTGCCATGTATTGTGCTAAGCACTTGAGAATATTAGGTCATTTGGGTAGGGTTCCCTGTATCAGCCATCTATCCAGAAAAAAAAAAAAAAAAAAAAAGAGAGAGACAGAAAAAAGGAATGAAAGAGTATTTGGTCATTTGATCAACAAAGGAATACCACCAGATAGCAAGACTGGTAAGTGGAGTGGTGTGCATAGGTAGGGAGGAAAAGGGAAATTCGGACTAAGCTTTGTAAAAAGGTATGTCCATTTTATTATAACACCAAAAATAGTTTTCTTTTTTTAGAAGTAGCAAATTAGCAAGAACTTCAACGTTTTCAAAGGCCAGGGACAAATTAAGTAGGTTATACCATATCCATATGAGAGAATACACTGTACTCATTAAAAATAACGTTTACGTGGAGAAACATATCTAAGGGTTTAACAACCAATTACTAAATGCACCTGTAGAAAGTTTATAAGTTGGGGTCAAGCCATAAACTGAACTCTACATATATATTATAATCTATATACATTTTTTCATAAAGCACCAGATTTTCCCATTATTTTGTTTTTCAGGATTATGCAGATGATCCACAAAAAAAGATAGATGGTTTTTCTCTTTAGGCTCTTCAAAGTAATAAATAACTTCTTTTATATAATAACTCCCAATTTATGAACTTAGGCATCTTATTATGTAAGCCCCTAGTATACATAAAATCTTTTGACTTTAAATTGTAAAATTAGTTGATGCAAATGAACACAGAAAATGCTTACAAAATGCAACATATAAAAAATAAGTCAAAACAAAATGTCCCAGAAGGTCTCATAGTAAGTCAAGAAAAGAATCAGTGAGTATGTGATCCAGGGTGTCCTAACTCATTTCTTCTCTCTGACTCATAATTAAAATGGGAAAGAATACTTGTCATGAGAGGAGAAGAATGAGGAGAATATGGTTATTCTAAAATCAGCAAATGGCATACAGAAGGAATGAGGTACTAATGCTATTATATTCTATTCAAGTTAAAAGTATATTTCCCATCTATTTTGGGAGATAAATTTGAATAATAATTGTACTGAGGACTGGTAATTTAGACTACATTTTTTTTTTTTGACTAGAGGACGAGAGGTCTACTTTCTCCTATCTTCCTCCACTGTGTCAGGGAAGAACACGTGTTATGGACCTGGCAGATGCAAGGGGCACAGATGAGGGGAATCAAACTTGTTAAAATTTCTCACACCTTCACTGTTAAAATTAACATATTGACTCATTTATCTTTCCTCTGTGTCTTTATTCCATGCTTCAAACTGAAGGATGTTAAAGACCTGAGATTTGAAATGGAAGGTAACATCACAGATCTTAAACTAGCTTTCCTGGAGTTCTACAATGAGGTTTTAGATAGAAAGCTTTTCACTTTTTGTTATTATTTTGCATTACTCCCTGTGAGCATCACTCTTTTTACAACATATGGGAAAGGGTGGCTATGATATATAAATATATTATGTCAGTACTCCATAACTTATGTAATGAAACCTCAATCCCACTTTAACCCTTAATATCCAGTGTGGTTTGGGTAAGTAAACCAGGAGTACAGTATCTGAAAAGCAAAGTACCATATAGATAGAGGCTTCTATATAAGGAGATGCCACTAATGTTTAGAATTTAAACTGAAAATGTGACTGCTGATTTGCTGGCAATTTTCCAGAGGAGACAGATTGGTCCTACAAGGTAAGGTATGCTTGTAGGTAATTTTGAACTTTAGGAGCAACAAAATTCTAGATGGAATAAAACTACTACCAAAAAATGCTCAGCAGTACTTTTGAGCTAGGTACTGATTAGCAGTAACGGCCGACTGTCCCAACTTGTGCTTCATTTTGTCTATTATAAATTTAAATCTAGAATCAAAAAGGAAACTGTGTTAATGAATCTGTGTGGCTTGTCTTAAGTTGAAGACCTAAAAAAGTAAGCAGAAAAAGGTAAGAAACATTGAATCATTCTTACATTTAAGTGAAGGAAGAAGAGCAACAAATTTAAAAATGTGTTGCAATTTAAAAAGAACAGAATATGTCTACCATAAAAGGAATTAGCATAAAGAAGGCTGAGATTCCTGCTCACTGAGGACCCTGGGACACCAGAATATACACATACTTTAACTTTTCAAAGGAAACACAGCGACATCTATTGGACACCATGAGAACTACTAACTCAAGGTAGTTCAGTTTTATTTATTTATTTTTTATTTTATTTTATTTTATTTTTTTAAAAGATGACCAGTAAGGGGATCTTAACCCTTGACTTGGTGTTTGTCAGTACCACGCTCTCCCAATGAGCGAACTGGCCATCCCTATATAGGCCATTCCATTTTACTTGGCTCTTTTTAAACTCTGCCTAGTCTTTTTGGCTCATCATTCATTCTTTGTTCATGTTTTCAAATTCTTTTAATATTTCTTTAAATATTTTAAACATTTATTTTATGTTCTATATATAATAATCCCATTATCTGTTTATGCTTGCTAATGGTAGTTGTATCCTCATGTATTTTTAAATTTTGGATGCAAGCTCATGTTGGGTTGAATTCTTCCCTAGGTTTCTCAAATACAATTTAGTAGTTTTGGTGGGTTTTTTTGCCTCAATTAATTTTTTTAACCTATCATACCTTAGGGTCTTTTATGTATGGAACACTATTAGCTCTTTTGTATTTCTCACAGTGCCAAATACAGGCCTTGAGTATTAATTTAAAGACCAGAGAGGAAAAAGCTAAAATGCCTGTACTGTGCCTTAGAGCAGTGCTTTGTAATAATGGGCATAGAGAATTAATTCAGATTCAGTTTTGCCCCGAAGGTGGGACTGTGTAAGGAAGAAGACATTTTCAAATTACACATGCTCTCTCTTCTCAAATTCTAATGTGTGTCTATTCGGGAATCTATTCCAGAGTCACTATATTGATCTTAGTATATCATGTCCCTTGGGTATGTTGAAGTAGAAAAAAAAAAAAAAAAAAAAGGTTCAGAAAAACTGCTTTTTACTTTTAAAATCATTTTTGCAGAAATTACTCTCATTCATTCAATTAATACTTAGTGAATATCTATACTAAGTTATCTTCTGTGATGGAGATACAAAGATAAGCAACATATGGTCCTGTTCTCAAATAATTAATCGTCTTGTTTGGGAAACAGAAATGTAAATAAATGTTGGCAATAAAGTGGCAAATACAATATGTACAATGACATGAAAGGGGGAGTTGACCAATTTTTTTGTAAGGGAAAGGTCTTAGGAAGAACAGAATTGTTCAAATTGGAATTTGAGAGATGACTCACAAGATTAAAGAAGGAGAGGACAAATTAGTTAGAAGGAAAAGAATGTACAAAGGTAAGGAAGTATATATACTGTACAAAGGTAAGAAAGTATATTCTAGGAATAAAAATGCTTTGGGAAATAAGAGTGAAAAGATGGGCAGTGATAGGTTATGAAGGGCTCTGTATGACTTGCAAAGGAATTTGGTCTTTAACTTGTAAGTTATAGGCTTTCACTAAAGGGTTTAATATAAGGAGGGGCAGAGGTCTGATCACATCATGCAGTATCATATCAGATCATATCTTGCCCAGCAGTTAAAAACAAGGGTAGTAGGATCAGATTGCCTTGTGCCTATACACTAAATAATTTTTTGTAGAACAAACAGTTTCAAATCTTAGCTCCACACCACTTAACAGTTTTGTGACCTTGGCCAAGTTACTTAACCTTTCTGGGCCTCAGTTTGCTTACCTGTAAAATATATATAATAATGGTATCAACCTTCCAAGGTTGTGTGAGAATTAAAGGAATTAATACAAGCCCAGCACAAAAATCTCAATACATGTTAAGCCTTTGTTACTATTATGACTGGTTACTATTAAGAAAATACTGTGATATGATTAAGAAAATCTACACTAGCAGAAGGATGAACTAGAAACAGGGTTGAGTTAGTCAAACAACTGTAATGAAGAACATAGGCTTTGGCTTCAGACAGACTTGGCTCTGGTGTCAGATGCTTATGTTCATTCCCAGCTCTACAAGCTTTTAGCTATGTGGCCTGAGAAAAGTTACTTAAACTCTTGGAACCTCAGTAATCTCTAAAAAAGTGATAATTATTGTACATTTTTCATAAGATTTTTGTGGGGATTAGATGAAACATTGCATAAAATTTGTCTTGTTCAAAACCTACTACAGCAGTAGAAACTTTGGTGTAATATACGGTAGAGTGAGGAAGAATAAATTGTGAGCACAGACTACTTTTTCAAGAATCTTATCGTGAAAAAGAGGCCTACCAGTAGAGCTAGCAGAAAGCAAAAAAAGAAAAAGGAAAAATTTTTTTAAATAGGAGAGATATGAACATATCAATAAGAATCAGAGGTGAGAGGAGAGAAGAGGTTTAAAGATACAGGTGAAAAAGTCAGCAGGGATAATTGATGGAACAAGGTTTTAGGAGACTAGAAAGAATGTAAACTAGACGATAACTTAGATAATCATAGACTCTAACAGGAAAAAGAGAGACTTCTTTCTCTGAAACCAAGGAGGAAGACATAGAAAAATTAGCAGGTGGTAGGAAGAATCTGAGGTCTAATGGTCTTAATCTAATCTATAAAACAGAAGCAAAGGAGTCTGAGATGGGGGAGGAGACTTGAAGAGACAGGTCAAAAAAAACTTGCTAGTAATGGGATAAAGATCTGAAATGTGGGATCACTTTAGCAAGCCCAGCTGAGGTTGGAAACTAAAATTCATAGTAATGGGTATGATTACTTTCAGTAGCATTCAGCATGTCAGAGCAGAGCAAACAGATGGTAGGACTGATTTGCTGCTGGTGGTTTCCACAGCAGGTGTGGTATAAAGACAAGGTTGAAGGATACTGTAAGGGCATCAATAAGGAAATGGTTGAAGGTAACACTGGTGTTTTAGTCCATTTTGTGTTGCTATAACAGAATTATCTGAGACTGGGTAATTTATATAGAAGAGAGGTTTATTTGGCTTACAATTCTGGGACAGCTGCATCTGGCATGGGCCTGAAATGACTACTACTCATGGTGGAAAGTGGCAGGGAGCCAGCAGGTACAAGCAGATCACATGGCGAGAGGAAGCAAGAGAGAGAGAGAAGGTGCCAGGGTCTTTTTATGCAACGAGCTCTCGAGGGAACTAACAGAGTGAGAACTCACTCATTAATCCTCCCTCCCCCAGAGAAAGCAATAATCCATTCATGAGGGATCAACCCCCATGACTCAATCAGTTTCCAACACTGCCACATTGGAGATCAAATTTCCACATGAGTTTTGGAGGGGACAACATATCCAAACTCCATCATTCTGACCCTGGCCCCCCAAAGCTCATGTCACTCTCACATACAAAATACAATCATTCTATACCAACAGTCCCAAAAGTCTTAGCTTGTTCCAGCACCAATTTAAAAGTTCAAAGTCCAAAGTCTCATAAGCAAAAGTCCTTCCAAGTGTGAACCTGCAAAAACCAAAACTAAATTTATCTACTGCCAAGATACAACAGTGGAACAGACATTGAGTACATGTTCCCATTCCAAAAGGGAGGAATAGGCCAGAAGAAAGGAAAAACAGGCCCCAAACAAGTCCAAAACCCAGCAGGGCAGACATTATGTCTTAAAGCTCCAAAATAATGTTCATTGACTTCAAGTCCTGCATCCTGGCACAATTAGGCATCTGGGCCCCCCAAAATCAGGCAGCCTTGTTCTCACAGCTCTGCCAGACACAGCCCAGTGGGCCACACTGGTGCCTGTGTCTTTTCCAGGCCTACGTTGCATGTTACCAGTGGCCCGGGAGTTTTGGGGTCCTGGCAGCAGCCCTGCTGCCTGGGCTCTACTAGACATTTTGCCGGTGGGGGCTCAAACCCCATTTTTCTGCTTAGCGTTGCTCTAGTAGATGACCTCTGTGGTGGCTCTGCCCCTGCGGCAAGTCTCTGCCTGGGCTTCCAGGCCTTCCCATACATCCTCTGGAATCTGGGTGGAGGCTGCCATGACTCCACTGCTCTCATGTCCTGCCGGCCTGCAGACTTAACACAACGTGGATGTCACCGAGGTTTTGGGCCTCTACTCTCCAGGGCTGCTACATGAACCACACTTGGGGCCGCTCTAGCCAGAGCAGCTGGGATGCAGGGAGCAGGTTCCCGAGGGCAGCTGTGCCCCAGGTCTGTCCTCTGGGACAACTTAATCCTTCTAGGCCTCAGGACCTGTGATGGGTGGGGAATCCTTCCAGACTTCTCAAGTGCCTTTAGGACATTTTTTCCACTGTCCTGGTTCTTAGCATCTGGTTGCCTCACTGTCAAGATAATGTCTTTGGCAACCAGTTGTTCTGCTTCATTCTTGCATTGTTCGCCGGCTTTCCGCTTCCTTACCGCATGGCCAGGCTGCAAATTTTCCAAATCTTTATGCTCTGATTCCCTTTTAATTTCTGGCTTTACATCATGATTTTGCTGCCATAACTCAGAGTAGGCTCTTAAAAGTGACCATGCAGCTTCCTTAATGCTTTGCTGCTTAGAAATTTCTTTGGCCAAATGCTCTGGTTTACAACTCTTAAGTTCCACCTTCCACAAAGTCCAAGGGCATGGACACAATACAGCCAAATTCCTTGATATGGTGTAGCAAGGGTGATCTTTTGTCCAATTCCTGATAAGTTCCACATTTCTATCTGAGACCTAATCATCTGCATACATAGGCTTTGCTGTCCACATTTCTATCAGCATTCTGCTTGCCACCACATAAGTCTCTAAGACATTCCAAACTTTCCCTCATCTTTTTCTCTTCTTCTAAGTCCTCCAAACTCCTCCAACTTTTGCCCATGACCCAGTACCAAAGCTGCATCCACATTTTCAGGTAGCTGGTTAGCAACACCCCACTCCTGGTACCAATTTTCTGTTTTAGTCCATTTTGTGTTGCTATAACAGAAATACCCGAGACTGGGTAATTTATGAAGGAAAGAGGTTTATTTGGCTTATGATTCTGGGACAGCTGCATCTGGCACGGGCCTCAGGCTGCTTCTACTCATGGTGGAAAGTGGCAGGGAGCCAGCGGGTACAAGCAGATCACATGGTGAGAGGAAGCAAGAGAGAGGAAGCAAGAGAGAGAGAGAGAGAAGGTGCCAGGGTCTTTTTAAACAATGAGCTCTCGTGGGAACTAACAGAGTGAGAACTCACTCATTAATCCCCCCTCCCCCAGGGAAAGCATTAATTCATTCATGAGGGATCCACCCCCATGACTCAATCAGTTTCCAAGACTGCCACATTGGAGATCAAATTTCCACGAGTTTTGGAGGGGACAGCACATCCAAACTCCATCATTCCACCCCTGGACCCCCAAAACTCATGTCACTCTCACATACAAAATATAATCATTCTATACCAACAGTCCCAAAAGTCTTAGCTTGCTCCAGCACCAACTTAAAAGTCCAAAGTCCAAAGTCTCATCTGAGACCAAAGGCAAAAGTCCTTCCAGCTGTGAACCTGAAAAACAAAACCAAATTTATCTACTGCCAAGATACAATGGTGGAACAGACATTGGGTATACATTCCCATTCCAAAAGAGAGGAATAGGCCAAAAGAAAGGAAAAACAGGTCCCAAACAAGTCTGAAACCCAGCAGGGCAGGCATGAAATCTCAAGGCTGGCAAATCAAGTACCTTGATTCCATGTTCGACTGCCTCTGAACACTGGTGTGGGGGTTGGGTCCCCAAGTCCTTTGGCAGCTCCGCTCCTATGGCTTTCCTGGTCTCAGGCCACACTTCACCTCTCCCAGGCTGGTGTTCCATTCTGGTAGCTCCATAGGTCTGGGGTCTCCATGGCAGTCTCCCTCTCATGGCTTCACTAGGCATGGCACTGTTGGGGTTTCTCTGCTGCAACTCTGACCCCACATTTCTGCTAGGCATTGCTCTAGTGAAGGCTGTCTGCGGTGACTCAACCCCTGCAACAGATCTCTTCCTGGACCCCCAGACTTTTCCATACATACTTTGAAATCTGGGTGGAGGCTCCCAAGCCTTCCCAGCTCTGGCATTCTGTGAGCCTGCAGACCTAACACCACATTGATGCCACCAAGACTTCTGGCTTGTATTTTCCAAAGCTGTGGGTCCAGCCACACCTGGGGCTAATTTAGCCACAGCTGGAGCAGCCAAAGCAGCTGGGATGCTGGTGCTGGAAGCAGCTTCTCCAGGTGGCCCTGGGCAGCGAGCCCATGGAGGCTTCCACCGGCCTGTTTGCCAAGAACATTCTCTCTCCCTAGGCCTTTGGGCCTGAAATGGAAGGGTTGGCCCCAGAGGCCTCTGCAATGCCTTCAGGGTCTTTTTCTCCTTCTCTTGACAATCCCTTTCCTTTGTACTGATCTTCTTAGCTAATGGTCGCTGGGCTGCACCATTGCATGCTCTCTGCTTTTCTACCACATGGCCGTGCTGCAAATTTTCCAAATCTTTACGCTCTGCTCCCATTTTAAATTCTGGCTTTACATCATGCCTTTTCTGCCATAACTCAGTATAGGCTGTTAGAAATAACCATGCAGCATCCTTAATGCTTTGCTGCTTGGAAATTTCTTCCACCAGATACTCTGGTTCATAACTCTTAAGTCCCACCTTCCACAAAGTCCAAGGGCATGGACACAATGCAGCCAAATTCCTTGCTATGGTGTAGCAAGGGTGATCTTTGCCCCAATTCATGATAAGTTCCTCATTTCTATTTGAGACCTCATCATCCACATGGGGGGGTCCATGTTTCTATCAACATTCTGGTCACAGCCGTTTAACCAATCTCTAAAATCTTCCAAACTCTCTCCCATCTTTTTTTCTTCTTCTAAGTCCTTCAAACTCCTCCAGCCTTTGCCCATTACCCAGTTCCAAAGCTGCATCCACATTTTCAAGTATCTGTACAGCAACACCCCACTCCTCGGTACCAATTTTCTTTTAGTCTGTTTTGTGTTGCTATAACAGAATTACCTGAGACTGGGTAATTTATAAAGAAAAGAGGTTTATTTGGCTTACAATTCTGGGACAGCTGCATCTGGCCTCAGGCAACGGGCCTCAGGCTGCTTCTAATTCATGGCGGAAAAGTGGCAAGCAGCCAGCAGGTACAAGCAGATCACATGGCGAGAGGAAGCGAGAGAGAAAGCAAGAGAGAGAGAGAGAGAGGAGGTGCCAGGGTCTTTTAAACAATCAGGTATCGTGGGAATTAACAGTACGAGAACTCACTCACTACCCCTCCTTCCCCAGGGAGAGCATTAATCCATTCATGAGGGATCCGCCCCCATGACTCAATCAGTTTCCAACACTGCCACATTGGAGATCAAATTTACATGAGTTTTGGAGGGGACAACACATCCAAACTCCATCAACTGGTTTTAGAGTAAATGGAGAAGGAAAGTTTGAAAGGGGCTGATGGCATGAAAAAAATCTGAAGAATCAAGGAAATGGAAATGATCCATATCTTGTGGTAATAAAGAAGTAAAAGAGCCAGAGAAGTAACAATAATAACAAGAGCTATCATTTATTGCATAACTGTTATGTATGAAGTATTATTATAGGTGCTTTTTATGTAGCTATCTCATTTAGAGAACCAAGAAATTTGGTGAAAATTTGGTATGTTGAATTTTAGATCTCAAGAGTACAGCAGAATTCATTGCTAACATGACACAGGAGTAAAGGTTCAAAGAAGTTTCAAATAATGGTTTATTAAATGGGCTTTTAAATTATATATATATATATAAAATATATACATAATGTATGCATAATATATATAAATAATATATATATATTAAATACCTGATAATGATGGCAAATATTGGAGTGAAGAAAGAACCAAAGTCATCCTTAATGAATACTGAAGAGTGCAAGGTGATCAAGAAATGATAGAGATGGGGAAAAAAGTAGATGATTATATACAGTTCATAGTCTCAGAGGAGTCATATAGCCTCAGCGGAGGATATGACATGTTATTTTATAGTAATTGAATTTGGAAGCAACAAAGGAGAGGTAAGGGTAAGTATTATAGCTTCATTACAAGTTTATAAAACCCAGCATCTCATTAAACAATATGCTCAATGTTGGACAATTCACACGTATGGGAAATTAAAAATGTCTCTGTATTTCTATTCTTGGTCTGCTATATTACGATGCCTTACTCCCAATTAAAAAGATAGTGCATGCATTTTTACCCTTTTGTAAGGCGGGGAAGCATCTTCCTCACTGCTGTGGTTTCTATAAGGAATAATTTCACCATTTTTCCTAAATATCTGGGTCTCTACCTCAAGACCCTGACTAATTCCCCAGAGTCAGTTATTTGATAGTAGACTTTGGGAGGGAAACTGGGCATGAATAACATAGTCCATTCCTTCCTTACTTTCTTGAAAGCCAGGCTGTTCAATGGAAGCATACAGTTTGCTCTTCTCCCCCATGCCTTAAGTTTTACGTGGGGTGGGACCCACAGTGATACAACGGACTGGGTATAACTCCATTGTTGCTGCAGCACTCTCAAATATCAGCTTATTTTTCAGTAATATAGACAACATTTTATTGTTCATTAGTCATGCCTTTTTTTTGGTCTCAACTAGTTCAGAATTTGGGCAGCCCCACATACAGAACTTTCAATCAGTTACTATAGCGCTTCATGCTTAGGACAGGCAAGGATGGCCAGACATTTGACAAAATCTGCCATACTGTAAAGAGAGACCATAAAAAGTATCTGAAAAAGAAGAAATAGAGACAGTTCAGGGAGAAGAAAACTTAAAACTGATATCCTAAACAATGTAAGAGATGATATTGTCTCTATGAGTGAAAAATAGGATGTTATTGTTTTAAAAAAATGAATAAGAATGATCACTTAGAAATCAAAAATATAATATCAGATATAAATTGTTCAGATAGAAATGTCAAAATTTGTCTTCTGAAAAGACAATCTAATAGAAACAATTGACAAAAGACAACAAAATCAGAGGTTCAATCTGAGAAGTTCAATTAGCAAGGGAAAACACTGAAAATGGAGATGAGGTCAAATAGGTCAAGAAAATTTATCAAATCTGAAGCACATGAGCTTTCAAACTGGTGCCACACAGTACCCACCACAAAGAATGAAGTACACACACTAAGGTACACACACTATAAAATTTCAGAATCCTAGGAAAAAGATACGATCTTAAAACCATTTAGCGATCTAGAAGATCTAACAGATCATGATCAAAGGTTAAAAATTAGAGACAAAAGAATTCTCAATTATAATACTGAAGCTAGAAAATAATTATACAACTCCTCACAATTATTAATGAAAATAATCTCCAACTTAGAAAACTAAACTCCAGCTGTGACAGTAGAATAAAAAATATTTTCTGACATGCAAGATCTCTAAAACTTTATCTTTCACTCACCCTTTTCTCAACATGAAAATGGAGGATATGATCCACCCATATGTGGAAATAAAGTAAGAAATATGAAGGAGTGAACCACGACTCTAGTGATCCAATACAGAAGGATGGAATTCTCAAGATGATGGTAAAGGAAAGTCTCAAGATGATAGCTGTGTAGCAGTCATTTATAGTTTCAACGTCTTTTAAACTGAAGTCATCAGAATAAAGGTATGTTTGGGAAATGTACAGCCATCTCAACTGTCTGCATCCTTCTCTCTGACCATCACCTCCTAACATTCTTGCTCACTCTCTCTAGTACCTCAAAATCCACTGATCCTTCAATCCTACTATTACTCCCAATCCATTATTCCCACCACAGTTTTACTTGTCCTCACTTCCTTGATGGCCTATCTTCTCTCTTTTTCCAGTGATCAGCCAACATTCTTTATCAATACATATACTCTTAGCAGCACTGAATCCTGCTAAAATTGTTCTGTTTTTTAATTCTAAGGACAGGGCCCTTCTGTTTCTAATACCAATAAAGACTTTTCTTAATTTCTTTTTTCTTGTTTGGTTTTTTTTTTTTTTTTTTTTGTCTTTTTGTGACCGGTAAGGGGATCGCAACCCTTGGTGTGGTGTTGCCTGCACCGCGCTCAGCCAGTGAGTGCACCGGCCATTCCTATATAGGATCCGAACCCGCAGCGGGAGTACCGCTGCGCTTCCAAGCGTTGCACTTTCGCCATGGGGCCGGCCCTAGACTTTTCTTTATTATATAAGTAAGGTTAATCAAAAGGAAATGTGCAAAAAACAACAACAAAAAAGTTAGATATAAGGGCTTGGTATGTCATCTTGTCTTTTATTTTAATCTCTCATGTGAGCTTGATTAAGCTTTTTATAACAGGAAGGCTGCAGAAATTCAGAGAAATTGCACAGCTATTATGTGTACAATAAACATCAATAAACATCAAAATTTATAAGAAAATACAAAAACCTGACAGAATAGAAAGAACATAGAACAAGTAGTCAGTAGACTTGAAATCCTGGGTTATATCCTAATCTAGTTATTTAACCCCTAGGACATAATTTCCTTAATTTGTAAAATGAGGGGGCTGAATTACATCAGCAATTTTCAAACCTTTTTTGTGGAGAAATACAAATGACATGTTACATAGAATCCCAAAGCAAAAAAAAGACTTCATGTTGCCTTCTAAGATAATTCTGCAGAACACTGAAGCTCCCAGAACATAATTTAAACTTTTCTAGTTCATTCTAGATCTAGATCATTCCTAGAATTATTTTACAATTCTAAAAAGACCTATGAATTTTTGTATCTTGAAAAGGATTGAAACAGTACAGACAACTTAGTTCTGAATGCCACAGAAGAGAAACTTGACATATGAGGCAAAATGCTGGAAACAAACATGTCAATCCAAAATAACATTTTCTATAAATGTTTCTATAACGCTTTCTACAAATATTCTTTAATATAACGGATAAAATAAAAGAGTAAAAAGCACATGAAAAAGTAAAATGTACTATGCAAACAGAAGAAGCTATTATAAAAGGGAATGTGGTCTCCACCAAGGAGAGGTTTATAATTAAATTAGGGACAAGAGATATGCATATCAGGAACCTAAAAGGTCCAGTTGGCCTGGGAATAGCTTTACTTAATCATGCAGTGTCTTTAAAGTGTCAAGGGGAGGATTACTCCAAAGTGGGAACAATGTCTGATGCCATAGAGAAGAAAAACAATTTTAGGTGATGACTACAATTCCAACTAAATAATCAATTGTCAGTTATCACAGTCTTTCTAGTGTTCTAAGCTTATAGTTTAGGTAACTTTAAACTATATACTTTCTTTCTTCCAGGCATTCGTCATCACTTACTGTTTCCTCCTCTGTGCTACTGCTATTTTTCTATCTTATTCAAATCACAGAAAAAAGAGCATCCATTCAAAAGTTAGGACATTGAAGGTCTACTACCAGTTCTGAAACTTATTAATATGAAACTATCTTGGTTCTCAGTTTCCTGTAAAATGATGGTAAGAACTTAATTATTTGCAAATTCTCTTTCAAATATAAAACTCTTTAACAACAACCTCACTACAAGAGAAATCTAGCCAGCCATTTTCCCTCTAATAATTTCTTTTTCATTTTAATCACATCACTCATCAAAAATCCTATAATTACTTTAAACAGTCTCTGAAATGAAAGAAAATGACATTCAATGAGTTAGTTACTCATTATCTAAAATGTCCTTTCATTATATCCAAATTCATAGCCATACTTAAAATCCCAGGGCTAAAGAAAGAACTAATGTCACTGAATGGCTAAAATGTGCCTGGCAATGCAAGGTATTTTATATACAGTCATGTGTCACATGATGGGGATACATTCTAAGAAATGCGTTAGGTGATTTCATCATTGTTCAAACATCACAGAGTGTACTGACACAAATCCTGATGGTATGGCCTAATACACACCTAGGCTATGTGGTATAGCCATTATAATCTTATGGTACTACAGCCGTATGTGTGGTCTGTCCTTCACCAAAATGTCATCACACAGCTCATGACTGTACACTACCTCAATTTTTCTTCCTAACAGTCCTGTATTACATTCTTACCCCCATTTTAGAGATGGTGAAACAAATGCCCAGCGAATGTAACTTATCCACTATCAAACACTTAAAAAGTAGCAAATGGACTACGAACACAGTCTGCCTGGCTTCAAAGACAATGTTACAGCAAACTTACTACCCACATTAAAAATGAGTGGAAACTGAAACAATTCCTGGTAATATTCACATGTATTCACAGAGTTCTCAAAGAAGATGCAAATACGACAAAGGTGATGACTATATTTATATACACAACAACCTCAACTGTATTTCTCTCCAGTGGGCTTGCCTGTAGTATACTGGTTTCACTATTTAAACAGCTTATTTTCAGTATGTGAGAATGATAGTTCTCCTCCTACCCTGAAAAAGAAAACCCCAGAATTGAAAAAAATCTTAGACGTGAAACATTTTTCTGATATAAAAATTTCCTTAAAGTCTCTATTATAAGCTGCTCATTGAACGTGACTGAAAGAGAACTTACTATTTCCTATAGCAGCTCATTTCATTTATTAATGGTATTATTCTTCCTTGTATTGAAATGAAATCTGCCATCTGTTGATTTTTGCTTTGTCCTCCAAAGCCATGAAGTATATAGTCAATCTAAAGATGGAACATGTCCCTTCTCTAAGCATTTGGCAAAGACTGTGACTTGGTAAGAGTAATCTCTAAAAACCAAGACTCACCCATGAAATGCCCTTAAGAATGAGCTCCAGAGAGTCACTACCAATCAATGAGAGTTGACACACAAATTGAAAACTCATTGCTATCCCTTGTTTAATTTTTTCTCCACATGTTCCTTCTTCTAACTTTAAAAACAGTTATCAAATCTTTGTTAAACCTCTTCTTTAATAGGCTTAAAAATCACATTTTCCATATGTAACAGGATTTTCATCATCTCACCATTCTGGCAATTCTTCATTGGATAAGCTTACGTAATGCTCTAGAAATAATCTGACCCAATTCAAAGTTTTCTACTTCTCCTTGGCAAACCTTTCTTTCTCTTCCTACCTCTGGGATACTGCTTAAGATTTGACTGTTAGACTTTTGTTTCCTTTCTTTATCAATTCTTTCCCATTCTGGGTTAGTAACTCTTCTATTAGCTTCTATAGTACATTATTTCTATCAGATCTTTTACTATAGATAAATCAGAGGATGTTAACTCCCCTATTAAAAACCCTTCAATTTACAGCCTATAAAGTCTCTAGCAATATGGCACCTACCTGCCTCTGCTGTTTTACTTCACCTCACACTTCTGTGTCATGATTTTTCTTCTTGCAACACAGCAAGGTCTCTCCTACCTCAGGGAGTTTTGTTTGTCTCTTCTGCTGGAAACACTCTTTCCCTGGATCTTTGCAAGTCTGGCAACATTTTACCCATCAGGTCCCAGGTCAAAAGTAGCCTCTTTGAGAGACTCTCCCTAAATACCCTATTTAAAGTAGTTGCCCATTCTCGCCCCACAATACACTGCTCTATTCATTTCCTTCACTGCACGTGTAGGTTTTTTGAACCTTGTTTATTATTTATCTTCCTTTTTTAGAATATAAGGTCCATAAGTATAGGGACTTTGACTATTTTGATCAATCATCACCAGCATCTAGAATGGTGTTTGGCAAAGAACATAAAATCAGTGATTATTAAGCCTAAGAGTTCCATTACAGCAATGAGTATGTACTTGTGTTATATTTGTACACTAGAACCCAGCGAAATGCCTGGCACATATAAGATGATCAAATAAATATCTGTTGAATGAATGGATTACTCTTATCCACTTAGATGGCATTCACTATGACCTCTAATCAGATGACTTCCAAATCCACTTATGTAGCTTTGACCTCCAGTTCCATATCTTTATGGAAAAAAGCTAGTTAAATAGAACCTACTCCCCCTCCAATACAGATCTTTCCTAACTTCTGGGGCATCACTTTTTTTGGCATTTATAGATAAATTCCTTCCTCTGGACTCAGATCCAATTATTAAGTCACACTGATTTTTCCTTTATTTTCCATATACATCATTTTCTTTCTATGCCTATGCCACATTTTACTTCAAGCTCTCATCATCTTGTAGTTGTACCACTGGAGTAGCTTCTTGCCAATTTATATGCCTTTAGTCTCTCCTGTCTCCAATTTATTCTTCATACAAATTCCAAGACCAGTTTTTTTGGTAGATTTCTCCCACTTCCACTATCAACAAGTGTAAATACCTTATCCTAGCCAAGTCCTCAATATCTTTTAAGGTTATTTAAAAGTTATCAAAATAAGAGTATGTTTGAGAAAGGAGCTGGTAGACTCTTATAGACAGTTTTGATGTAATGGTAAAAAGCCTACAACTAATCAGATCTATACTGAAAAGCCAATGAAATGTACGTTCCTTGATGGAACCTGAGAGACTTTGTTTATGTTGTCTGTTGTGAATCTACTACCTGGAAGTACCTGGAATAACAGTAGTTATCAATGAATATTTGTTGATTAAACGAATGTTTAATGAATGATCCTAACGCTGAGAATGAATGCCAAGATAAAAGCAGTATTCTCTGAAGATCAGTCTGTACTTAAGACACATGGATATTAGCTAGTAGATTATTTTTGCAAAAATAGCCAACAATCAAGTTCTTACTACCATTTTAAGATTTTTACATGGATTTAATCCTCACATATCTCAGTGAGATAAACAGTATTATAAAGATAGGAAAACTGAAATACATAAAAGGCTGAGCATTTTGTTCAAGGACATACAACGTTTAAGTGGTAGACTCAGAACTTGAACCAAGAAAAGCAATGAGGGTCTGAACGAGGATGCTAGCTGTGAAGATAACAAAAAAAATTTTTGAAAAAATATTTTAAAAGTAGAGACTACAGCAGTAACTGACAAAACATTTTCACAGCTCACATCATCATTAAGCATATAAATCTGCTTTCGCTAATATATGTAATTTTTAAAATGACATATGTACCATCAATCTAAACTAAATAATAAAGAGGCTTAATGTCTTTTTTATATTTCAGATAAAATAGAATTATGATTGTTTTAATATTTTCTTCCTACACCCAATGGATGAATTTGACTCTAAAATAAAGTTATCATCATCGATTTGAATCTACTCTGAACCAAGTTAACTTCTGCTGAGTTCTACAGCCACAGACTGAATTCTAGGCATTCATATCATTTATGAAAGACACATGAAGGGCTGAGTGACTGAATGCAACAGCTCATTTCAAATCTAGCTTTAATAAGATAACGTACAAATGGTGAGTCAGAAGAGTCACCTTAGTGGTTAGATAGTGTGTTATTAAAAGAACAAATATATTCCAATATTAGATCTTACCTGGTTACTGATCTTTCAGGTTAATATACACTACACATTTTCAAATCACTGCACAAATGAAAGCTACTGCAGCAATATGATATTCATCTGTATCTTAAGGTAAACTTACATATAACACATCAGATGAGAAATACCTAAGTTCTTCTTTGAATTTTGTTAAGAATAAAACTTCTTAAAATCTACTACAACATAAAACTTACACTCAAAATGAATTATAAATATAATGAAAATTTAAGTAAAAGTATCTCATCTTACCCTGTCTAGTTCCAGTGTAAACTTCTGGTCCCATGATTGGTTGGAAATGGGTTTCCAGCTAGTTTGACCAACCACAGTATTATCTAGCTTCAAAACAGCACATACATCATCTGTAATTAAAATTTATAAACTTGCTTAAAAACTTTAACTTTTAAAACGGAAGTACCAATTTTTTAAATAGTTTTAAGACCCTTTGAAAATAAGGTTTTCATAATCAATATTGAAATTTTTGAATGTTAAATGGCTAGTTTTATATATACATATACTTCCACTAGATCCTCCCAAATTATTCTCTGTGTTTGATAAAAACACAAATAGGAACTACTACCTATTTTGTTTATATTAGAATGTGACTGAAAGGACTAATAGGTGACCAGTAGTAGTTTACCATGTTTGTTTATAAGTTTGTGTATCAATATCAATCATCCAGTATTTCCCCCTCTACATTTGCTATTTATAGAGCTTTTTGCCTTAAATAATTCTTTTGTGTTGTGTTTTTTTTTTTTTTTTTGGCCACTGGCTGGTATGTGGATCTGAACCCACGACCTTGGTGTTATAAGGCTGTGTATTAACAAACTGAGCTAATCTAATTCTTTATTTTCATATTTTTCCCAAAGCCTCTCTCTATACACAAGAAAGCATGGACAAGCTTGCCTTTGTACTCTATACTAGGTTGAACTGTCATATGCCTCCCCCCCCAGTTATACATTTATATATAGTTTATAATTATATTTCAAAATGTCTCTGAAGTGCTTCCTAAACCTCTTGTATTTTATTCTTCCCAAGCTCCTCCTTGTCCCTCATCTCAGGTGGCTACTAGGCTACTATTCCAGTAAACATGTCCGGTCCAGTGGTTGGTCATCAAAGTTTCAATGTTTATTTGGAAGTGACACTAAACCATTAAAAGAATTAAGATGTGACCCATAAGGAAGACAAGCCTCTGTAGATCTAAAGTTTGGCATAAAGAGTGATCCTTGGTAGTTCGTTCTTCCAAAAGAATTAATGTTATTTGTCATTCCATTTTCTAATATATTTTCAATAAAGTAAAACCTGTTTCCTGTAATTACAGGTTGTAATATTTTAAAATTAAATTATGGAAATCACAATTTTAAAGTTTTTTTGTCCGACTTGGATATTTCCCATTCTCTGTCCCCATTGATAAGTCCCTTGTACAGGCCATTTAATTAGTTATATGATTTTTAAAAATTTGGTTACTGAACTGGACAAGTCATCGGTTTTTAGGAGATTTCGACTACTTCCGCTTTTACTTTTACTTGTTCTGCTCATGAAAGATGATCTGGTTTCACTTGGACTCCAACCAGGCAGTGCAATTGATGTTGCTTTTGACCGTCCAGGGACATTCTCTAGGATATCTTGGCAGCCCATAAGACGAACTTCCAAAGTACCTGTTAGCATAAACAAATATCAAATAAGAGTACCAATTCTTAATATATACAACTATGTCTATTACCTATGAGAATACTCCAAAAGTCATGAAAAACCAGAATTAAAATATAATACAAATCTTTCCATAAACTTTTTGAAGACACCTCATATTCAGAAACAGAAAAAAAAAGATCTGCTAAAATAACAAACTGTTCTCCCAGAGGACAGGTTAGGTAACTATCATCTTTCCTGTTTTAATTAGAGAAACCATTGAAAACTCTTAAGACAACTGTACGAAATTTTATAGAAAAGGACAGCACCTTCCAAAAGCTGTCCATAGGGCATAAAATAAAAAAAGTTACATAAACTTCTTGTGTATCTGAATACTCATTTCTCAGCACTGCTAAAGTAGTGGTACCATGCAAGATTCTCATTCTTGTGATCCTGGTTTGATTCCTAGGTGGCACATACAAAGGAACAAAAAGTGGTGTTTGAATACTCATATCTATAATTAAATGGAAGAATTACAGAATTATGTAGATAGAGAATGTGGGAAGGGAAATATAAAGCTAAATAATCTGCCTATTAAAATAGCATACAATTAGAAACAAGGAAATCTATGTGAGTACCAGCTGCATTTAAGTTATATAGTTAACACAGAAAGGGACTTCATAGGTTTTCTTGTATAAATTAACAAATTCCTGTTCTATTCAAGATGTAAAATGACATTATATTTCCATTTTGAGAGTTTAGTTATCCAAATAATTATGCATGGTAATTATCTAAGCATAAAATAACTGCAATTTCCTTAGGCAAATAAATACTAAAGGTGTTCAAAATGAAAATGAGGAACTGTGAGTTAAGTAAGCCATCTGTAAATACGGCTTTGCCATCATTTGGGATAGACTTGGTATACTAGAATAAAAATGGTGCTTCAGTATTAAAATCTTAGATATTGTACATGGCATAACATTTTAGGAGGAGCATTTCCTGGTAAAAGCTGTCCTGTTAAAGTTTTTAATTATTTAAAAGTAACTGAAGGACTTATGTTTTCTAACCAACAAGTAGTGGCAAAGCCTCCCAAATAAAACAACTAAAAAATTCAGACAAAATATATAGAAAAAAGTGTTAAAAGACATTGGCATCAGGCAATGAAGAACAGTGATACAGTGATCCCTGAGAGATGGGAAACAAATGAGATGAGCACTAAGATTGCTCTAGTTTACTGTCTTTGGAGTTTCCCAGACACAATAAAGGGAGGTGGAACGTAGGTAGTCATGTCGAGACAGAAATGAGAGTCTGAGGAAACCAAGGCAGGTAGAATTCACAGGGCAGAGTAAAGGAAAGGAGAGAGCTGTCCAGAGAGAGAACTTTGGAGATCTTCAAAGGGTTTTCCCCACCAAGTATTCATCAAAGTACTAATCAGCACCTGCCTATGAAGAAAATACCTGAGGCAGGGGAAAGAATCGCCCGAAAAGCTTAGAAGGAACAATATTCAGTGCACACTGAATAGAAACAGCATCTGTTCCCATCAACTAGGCTTGAAAATCTCAATTCATGGGGCACTGGAGTGAGTCCTCAGAAGAGTCTTGCTCCGGCAGGAGAGAATACCCCTAAATGATGCTCTTGTCTCACATACAAATCTTAAAAGCAATAACCAAAAGATTAAATTGTTCCCAAGTATTAACTGTGTCCTAGAAGGGCACAGTGGCAAAAAAAAAAGGAAAATTCTCCAAACTTGATAAAAACTATAAATTCAAGAATTATTCAAGACGTTCCATGAACACTGAACAAAAGAAACAGAAGTAAACCTCACCAAAATCCAATTTACCAAAACCAGTGATATAAACAGAAAATACTTACAGCAGCAAGAGAAAAACCACATTACAGAGTTACAGAGGAACAAAGACTAGGATGGCAGATTTCTCACTGGAAATAACAAAAGCAAGACTATACACTTTAAATATGTATAGTTTATTGTATGTCAATTACACCTCAATAAAACTGCTCTAAAAACTGAACACTGATGACGGTGGCACAACCACATGCATTTACTAAAAAATCATAAAACTGTATACTTAAGATGAGTCGTTCCCATGGTACGTAAATTATGCCTCATAAAGCTGATAAAGTGGTAGTGGGGGGGACAGTTGGAGCCTCAATCTTGTGTTAGGCTGTAAAATTCTTATCTTACTGTAAAGTAATAAGACAGATTAAGTGTAATAAATATCATTTTTATTTTAGTTCAAAAGTAACAACATGTTGTGTTTGTGTTATATCTGCTTTATTGTTGTTAATCCAACAAACTTAACTCATTTCCACTGAAAATGCTCAGCTGTAAAAGTCATCCTGGGGAAACTGAAAACATCTGGCTAGTACTTCAAACCCTGGTAACTTATTAAATATTTTAGTAATTTCAATATATCAGGGCATGACAATGCTCAACACCTGCTTTCATTTAGGGAAAAAAAAAAATCAGAAAAGAGTTAAGACCTTTATTAAAGATCTAGAAGTTTCTTTCTCAATGAAACGACACAATAACAACTGTACATAACCACATTAAAAATAGCTTAAAACTACATTCTTTACCTTCATAACCCACAATATGAAATTTTTAAAATAAGCAAAAGCTATGAATTACCTTAAAACAAGTAAATGCTTTATTTCTTTCAATTATCTGGAAAAACTATTTTATATCTATTTTAATAATTCGGTATTTTATCTTGATACAACTGAGTTAACACTTTTTCTAATTCTGAGGAAATCTCATAAAAACTAGTAAATTTCTCAAAATGTGGAGCAAAAAAAATCAATTATACCTTATATCAAAGCAACAAATATGCAAATATCAGTATCATAATCACACAACCACAAAATAAACCAGAGCATAAATGAGACAAACCACACAAACAGCACGCAGTGAAAAATTCTGACCAGTATTTGCTCTTACTTTTTATCCATGTTTGTCTTTCATCATGTCTATTCCTTTATTAATATCAGTATTATTTCTCTTCCTAGTTACTCCATATTTAGCTTAAGGTCCACTAGAAGCTTAAAATATTTTGTTTTAAAAAACTAAAATGTCTTAAGAATTTAGACTGGTGATTTTCATTAGTTTTAAAGTTCAGCAAGGGAATGAAGAACAGGAAAAGAAAGAAATGAAAAGAGGTTAAAGTTCAAGAGTTGTGGGGAAGGAACAGACTAGAAAAGGAAAAAAACTTCCAGCCATATCAGCTGAGTTTCTAAAATGTGGCTTTATTACTTTTCTAGAAATATTGTTAATTTTCAAATATCTGAGAACCATAATCAATGAATCATTTGGAAATTCTTGAATGTCAACAATGTGTTCAGCACTGAGTCAGAAGATGGTAAAACTTTGACAATAAGTAGTCCCTGCCTAATTACCAAATATTATTTACTAATTAAAAATGTATAAAATTTCCTGTGCTAGGGGCTAGAATGACATATAGGTAGATGATAAGGTCTTTGCTCTTCACAGGTCTATATGAGTATTCCAGTTTGGAATTTAAAAAATATATACAACAAGAAAATGAATAATAAGGCAAAGACATTTAATTAGGATTGAGGGGCACTGTGCACAAACCAGTTTGAAGATGCAGGGCAGGAGTTATATAAGATATGGCTGAAAAGATAAACAGATATCATAGTATTAAATGTTTAGACCAGAAGTTAAGTTTTCACAGTACCCTAATGTTTTCAATAAGTTTTTCACTGTGCCCCTAGGCCAAAAGATATATCTCCACAGTTCTGTTTATTGAATAGTTAGATCCAAACATAGGATATCATTGATATTCTAGCAAATTAATAGCTATTTGGATAAATGATACATATAGTTTAAAAGAAAAAGTAGTATTTTTAGTTCAATCTTAAATAAGCAAGATTACTTCCTAATGAGATGTGTCTGCCTACTGAGCACTGTATAATTTCTCAAATTTTGGAATCGGTTTGGAAACTGCCACCCTGATTTCCTATTCCACAGTGATTTTTCATAGGGCTTTTTTTCCTAATCACAGCAATCAAGGAAAATCTAGCTTTACAAATAAATGACATAATTGAAAGGATTGCAGCTCCACCTACTGTTGAAACTGTAAATACCTTGAGCTAGTAGTTTGAATGATGACTATATGAAGTGCGGTAATGCTGTTTCCCTCAAAAACTTCAAATGCTCTGTTGTGCCCCTATTAATTCATTTTGGCATCCAAAGGTGCCTCAGATTTAAGAACCCAATTTTGGAATTGCAAGTTTACGCTGATCCTAATTAGTGGTACAGCAAAGTTTAGCTGTAAATTTATCCTTCAAATTTTAATGTAAAAGTTTGCATAGTATAAAACCGAGTAATGATACCGAAAGCAACTGGAGTGTGATAGTATCCTATGTAATACTAAACAACACTTTCATAATTACAAAATATTAAGTTACATTACAGGTTGAATATGCCTTATCTGAAATGCTTGGGACCGGAAGTGTTTTGGATTTTGGATTTTTTTCAGATTTTATAATATTTGTAAAATATATACTGGTTGAGCATCTCTAATCTGAAAATCCAAATGCTTCAATGAGCATTTCCTTTGAGCTTCATTCTGAAGTAATGTCCTTTTTCTGAGAGCAGGACCGATGCCATTTAAAATAACCCCTCTGTTTTGTATAAACTCAGGTGGGAAAATGTGGGAAGGGCTGGGAGGAGCCATGCTAACTGCAAAATTAGCTTATGTACTGTTGGCTTGCTTGCATTGGCTAATAACTCCTAGTGCGGTGATCCGGCAACTGAGTTGCCACGCCTGCCGCTTAAGAACCGAAAGTAAAAATGGTTCACCGCAGCACTCTGAATTGGCTGGTGCAGTCGCGGCAGCCGGCAATAAAGTTTTTTTTTTTTTCCTTTTCCATATCGGTCTCCGAGGGTGATTTCTCCCGACGCCTATAACTCAAAAAGTTTCAAATTTTGGAGCATTCTGAATTTCAGATTTTCAGATTAGGAACACAACCTATATTTTTTAGGTAACGCCTTTGTTGATATTAATGTTGATAAGAAAATTTAAAGACTCTGGAAAGTCTGTGTAACAAAAATATGTCATATTCACATGGGTCTTTGTAGGTGATGTCAGAGAAAACTGTGGACTAGAAAAGCCCAAAGATGGTCTCTCCACAGAAATAAAAAAACAAAAAAAAATTGGCAAAACCATTAAATCAAATTTATCAGAACTCTGGAAAACAGTCAAAGGTTTACTGCAACCAAACATATGCTTAATCAAAATTTTAAAAGGCAGTGAAAAATTAGTGTGAAAGCTTTGTTGAGTTTTTACTTACTTTATACTTATCCCATTCCCCTCACCCCGCAACAGCTAAATGGCAGTCTTGAAGATGGCAGCCTTCATTTCTGGTATAAGTTCCTGGTGCTGGAGGGAGCAGAGAAGACCTCCTTCCCAAAGAATTGTGGTTGCCTGCTTTGACCTGTCTGAGGGCTCCCTAAAAGACTAACACAAAGGGTTTGCCTTTACTTCACCTAACTAGGAAATCATTGAGGGCAGAGAAGCAGTTAAGTGGAGGGCATGTGGCAAAAATATTTAAAGGCAGAAGAACTGGCCACTGCAGCCTAGGGCAAAGGATATCAGCTGGGGCAAACACAGAAAAGCCTGGGGGGAAAAGCTAGCAAGTGAATGCTTTGGGGAATGAGGGTTTTGCAATGCTTCCATTTACGGTAGTCCCCCCTTATCCACAAGGGCATATGTTCCAAGACCATCAGTGGATGCCTGAAACTGCAAACAGTGCGGAGTCCTACATATACTATAGATGAATTTCTTTTTCCTTCTTCACAGTTTCACAGATAGAAGACTCATTCTTACTATAGATCTTAGCAACTTCACCATATGATTTTTCCCCCCTTATTAAGTCAAGAACTTTTTCCTTTCCACTTCAAGGAAGCACTTTACAGCTTCTCTTTGGCATATCTGAACAGCCAGCATCACTATTCTTGCATTTTTGATCCATTATTAAGTAATATAAGGGTTACTTGAACACAAGGACTACAATATTGTCACAGTCATACTGATAACTGAGATAGCTACTAAGTGACTAATATTAGGTCGTATGAGAAACCTTTCAGCCGTGCCCCATCATGGCGCTGGCTACCCTTCTCTTCCACCTTCTCCTTCCCGCCGGCGACACAATACCTTCCCGCCAGAGCAAATCGCAGGCCAATCAGCACAGGCTCCCTGCTCCTGGCCCCTTAGCAACGCAATCCATCCAATCCCCAAACGCCCCGTGTCTTCAGCAAACCTATCAGCTATCTTCTAACCCTATAAAAGCAGATGTGCCCGCTGAATAAAAAACCTTCTCTGGCGAGCTGCCTTGTGTTTGTGTCTCATCCTTTAACTGGTGCTGAATGTTATTCCTTTCATTGGTGCCGAAACCCGGGACGGGATTGTCCACTGTGGACTCCGTCTCCATCTCAACCAAGGTGGCTCGCCCTCGTCCACCTTTTCGGGTGCTGGCTCTTCACACTCACCACCGCTTCCACCCTTGGGTAAGTCTCCCTTATAAGGCTGCCACCCTACACTGGAATACAGTGGAGCAGTTATCAACCAACTAGACTCTGACGCCCTTAAGAGGTGTAAAGTTACACCTCATTAAGACCTTTACGGTCATGACAGACCTTTCGGCTATCCACTCCCTTCTCTCCAGGAGCCTTTGAGCGTGAGGGTTCAGGGTGGAGGCTCCTTTCTGCTTCTCTCTCCTTCTCTCTCTGGACGCTAAAATGGGTTCCAAAAATCCTGGTACTAGGTTCCTCGTGGCCTGCGGCACTGTGCCTCCTGGGAGCTTGAAGTGTGGGTGATAACCCTCACTCTCCTCCTAATCCGGTTCCTATAGAACCTCTGTGGCTCACAAACTCCTTGGGGGATGTCTCTTGGATTTTGCTGACCCATTTCCGGCCTGGGGATTCATTTCCTCGTTTTCTCTTTTTCTCTTCCTCTTGATTTCCTTATCTCTGTCCACTTCACAATGGGAGCCTCCTCATCCCTTCAGGAAACCTCGCCCCTCAAATGCTTACTCAGAAACCTTACTGTACTCTCCTTTACACCAGATATTAAGCCAAAGCTCTTGATCAGATTTTGCACTCAAGATTGGCCCCAGTACCCCCTGGACAACCAAAACTATTGGCCTTTTGAGGGATCCCTAGACCCAGACCTCCTTCGTGACCTTTTTAACTACTGCCAGTGTCTCAAAAAGTGGAAGGAGATCCCCTATGTGGAGGCCTTTCGTCTCCTCAGACAAAATCCCCATCTTTGTTCTTCATGCTCTCCCTCCCAAGGCTTCCTGGCCTGTAAGTCTCCACCCCTTCTTGACCGCCCGCCTACCTCCTCTCCAACTTCCCCCTCTGCTCTCTGCCATCTTCCATTTCAGCTTCCCCTTCCCTCCAATTCCACAGCTGCCCCCCGTTTCCCCTCCTCCTGCAAAATCTTTTAGTCCTCCACGGACTAGATCACAGGGGTTCCCTCCGGTCCCTCCCACTATTGCACCGCTTCGAGAGGTGGCTGGCCCAGAAGGGGTAATCAGAGTTCATGTACCTTTTTTCATCTCTGATCTCACACAATTAGAGAAGAAACTGGGCTCCTTTACCACTGACCCCAACACCTATGTTAGGGAGTTTCAGTGGATCCTGCAGGCTTACAGTCTCACAAACCATGACATATACATGTTGACAGCTAACACTCTCCTTCCTGAGGAGTGAAGGCGTGTATGGGAATTGGCCCAAGTCCATGCAGACGAAACACACAGGACTAATCCTAACCACCCTACAGGTCCCAATGCAGTTCCAGAACAGGATCCCCAATGGGATTATAACACCCCTATTGGCATAAATTCCCATGATGTTTTTGTTTCCTGCCTTGTAGCCGGCCTCAAACGGGCTGCTCGAAAAGTTGTAAATTTCCAAAAGATGCAGGAAGTAATACAGATGCCTTTGTGGCCCCACTATTTTCAAATCTTTCAATGACCCCTTTTGCCAATAGTCTTAACCTCACAAAATGCCACGCATGCATCGCCTGGAACCTTTTTTTGGTGCAATGGAACCCTTATCACCACTTTCCTCCCCAACATAACTTCTCCTTGCCTTCTTGTAACTGTTGTTCCCCAGCTCACCATATACACCAGCTCAGAAATGTTTCAACTTCTTAATCCCCCAGACCGACAGAAAAGAGCGGCTTTCCCCCCTATCTTGGTTGGTATGTCTTCAACCATTTCCGTTGCCAGTGCCGGCCTCTCGGGAGGAGCCCTGGGCCACTTTCTGTGGGCTGTCAAAGATATTAAATCCAGGTTAGAAAGGGCCCTCACATCCACGGCAGAATCTCTAACCTCCCTACAAAAACAAATAACTTCTTTGGCCCAAGTGACCCTCCAGAACAGGAGAGCCCTTGATCTGCTCACAGCAGAAAAAGGTGGCACCTGCCTCTTCCTAAGAGAAGAATGTTGTTATTATATTAACGAATCGGGTGTGGTAGAAAATAACATCATTAAACTCACTGAATTAGCTACCAGCCTGCGTGCTCCACCTGACTCCAGCCCATTCTCCTCTCTAATGTCCAACCCTCTCCTAACCTGGGTTTGGCCCATCCTTGGCCCCCTCTCTGTAATCCTTCTGGTATGCCTTTTTTTACCTTGTATACTCAAGTTTTTACAAACGCAAGTGGGCAAAATTTCTAACCAGACTTTTAACCAGCTTTTACTTAGAAACTACCAACTCCTAGCAACTGATGAACCCTCTGCCTCTTCTCGGAAACTCCTCACCACATGCTGATGAAACATACAGGACGCAATGGATTGCCTTCCTAGATGCCCTTTCTTCCGATGCCTAGCTACTACACCCGGTTTTTACACATCAGGAGTGGACTCAACAGATTATCGACTTATGGCTGCAGGGAACTTTCATCCATTTCACCCCCCAGGAGGTTCTTTTATATTCTTCCATATTATGGGGTCTCCTGACCATATTCCTCCCTGACACTCCAACCCCTTCCCAAACGACGCCCCCTACCAGCAGGAAGTAGCCAGAAAGAGAAACGTCGCCCTTTTCCTAACAAAACAAAAAGGGAGGAATATTAGGTCGCATGGGAAACCTTTCGGCCGCGCCCCATCATGGCGCTGGCTACCCTTCTCTTCCGCCTTCTCCTTCCCGCCAGTGCAAATCGCACGCAAATCAGCACAGGCTCCCTGCTCCTGGCCCCTTAGCAACGCAATCCATCCAATCCCCGAATGCCCCGTGTCCTCAGCAAACCTATCAGCTCTCTTCTAACCCTATAAAAGCAGGATGTGCCCACTGAATAAAAAAACCTTCTCTGGCGAGCTGCCTTGTGTTTGTGTCTCATCCTTTAACTGGTGCTGAATTTTATTCCTTTCAACTAATGGGAAAGTTACATACACAGACATCTTGGACAAAGGGATAATTCACATTCCAAGTAAGACAGAGTGGAACTGTGGGAGATTTCCTCATGCTACTCAGAACGGCATGCAATTTAAAACTGAAAAATTGTTTATTTCTAGAGTTTTCTGTTTAATATCTTTGGATCACAGTTGACCAAGGGTAACTGAAACTGAGGAAGGAGAAACCACAAATAAGCATGAACTACCATTATTGCTGAGAAACTAGAAGGCTAGGTGCAAGTGGGAGTCATCATCAGAAGAGACTCAAGAAAGCACTAAGCTCTCACCTCTGGTTGTCTCTCAAGCTCTGCATAAGTAAAGGCTGAGTTGTAAACTGTCTGGTGAGTGTTGAAGGTATGACCAACATACACAGAGCCCAGCTGCAAAGACTGGGAAATTTTTTTTTCCTTCAGGCATTAAAGAAAGTATCTGTCAAAACATTACCTCACCTCTATGTTAATGAAACAGACACTTCAGGGACCACACATGACAAAGAATACAGTCTTTAGAAAAAAGATTCTGTAATCTATTTTCTAAGTAATCAACTTAGAAATTCTATGTATAACAAACTATCATTCAAAAATGAAGGAAAAAATAAAGAGATTCCCAGATAAACAAAAGCTAAGGGAGCTCATCACTAGGAGACCTGTCCAGAAGAAATACTAAAAGAAATTATCCAGATTGAAATGAAAGGACAATAGACAGTAACTTGAAAACAAAGTAAAAATAAAGAACACAGGTAAACTAACTACACAGGTAAATATAAAAGCCAATATTACTATATTTTTGGTTTATAACTTTTTTTCCCCCTTTTATGATTGAAAAGGCAAATGCACAAAATAATACTTGTAATTTATAGTAATGTGTAGTGTACAAAGACATAATTTGTGACAACAGTAAAGAGAGAGGCACAGCTGTACAGGAGCGAAGTTTTTGTAGCCTACTGAAGATAAGTTTCTATATGTTCAGACAAGATTGTTAAAAATTCAGGATGTTAGTTATAACCAGCAGGGTAACCACTAAGAAAACAACTCAAACCTGCACATGAGTGTTTATAGTAGTTTTATTCATAACTGCCAAAACATAGAAGCAACCAAGATGTCCCTCAGTAGGTAAATGGGTAAACTGTGGTATATTCAGACAATGGAATATTATATAGCACTAAAAAAAAAAAAAAAAAAAAAAGAGCTATCAAGACATGAAAAGAAAAGGAAGAAACTTAAATAACACGTATCACTAAGTGAAAGAAACCAATCTGAAAGGCTACATACTGTATGATTCCAACTATATGACATTCTGGAAAAAGAAAAACTTTGGAGATGTTGAAAAGATTAGTAGTTGCCAGGGGCTGGCAGGGGAGACTAGGAGGGATAAATAGGTGAAGCACAGAAGATTTTTAGGGCAGTGAAACCATTCTATAAATTACAATAATGGATACACGTCATCACACATTTGTCAAAACCTTTAGAATGTATAACATCAAGAATGAACCTTAATGTTAATTATGAACTTTGGGTGATAATGATGTATATTCAATGTAGGTTCATTGATGAAGGATGAACTGCTCTGATGAAGAATGGTGACAGTGGAGGGGATGTGCATTGAAGAAACAGAGCATTTATAAGGACTTTGTACTTTTTGCTCAGTTTTGCTCTGAACCTAAAACTGTTCTAAAAAATAAAGTTTATTAATTAAATAAGTATATTTGTATCTGCAGGTTCCACATCCCTAGATTTAACTGATTACAAGCAGAAAATATTCAAAAACAAAACAAAAAAATAAGAAAAATAAATAAATTAAAAAAACAATACAGCATAACAACTATTTATACAGCATTTATATTGTATTAGGTATTATAAGCAATCCAGATATATGCAAATACTATGCCATTTTATGTAAGGGACTTATCATCCACAGATTTTGATATCCTGGAACCAATCACCATGGATACCAAGGGAGGACTGTATATACAGGAAAAAAAAGGAGAATATAAAAGAAGATAATCTAGAAAAATTCAGTCAGGGCTGGCGGGCTAGTTCATGTGGTTAGAGTGCAATATTGTAACTCTAAGGTCAATGGTTCAGATCTCCACCCCCCTGCCAGCTGCCAAAGAAAAAAAGAAAAGGAAAAAGAAAAATTTAATCAAACACAAAAGAAGGTAGTATCAGAAGAATTCCGGGGAAAAAAAAGGATTAACACTTGTACAGAACAAATAGCAAAATGGCAGAAGTAAGCCCTTTCACTGTATAATAAGGAATTTGGGGGGCCGGCCAGTTAACTCAGTTGGTTAGAGTGGTGCTGATAACACCAAGGGCCAGGGTTCAATCCCTGTGCCAGCCAGCCACCAAAATAAAAAGAAAAAAGAAAACAAAAAGAATTTGGCTGGGTTTTGTCTCTGGTCTCTGGGAGGGAACAGCTTAATCCTTGGAATCTCCCCCAGTGATAAGAGTATCTTTGTTATTCATGGTGATCTCCCCAGCCCACATTTGAGTTTTTGCTAATAAGGTGGGCCCCAGGACAGTTTGAGGATGGGGGCTGGCTATGCTAGAAAGACCAATCATAGCAGTAGGGGGTTGGAACTTTGAGCCAAACACTATCAGCCTGACCTTCTAACTTCCTGAGAAGGGCCTGAGCTTAGAGACTGAATTCAATCATGTTAAGCTTTGGACACCCAAAGTTCAAGTGAACTTCCTGGGTGGTGACAGACATTGATGTGTTGGGAGGGTAATGTATCCTAAGGACACAAAAGCTTCGTGTTTGAGACCCTACCAGTTCTTGCCCTATGTGGTTTTTTTTAGGCTGGTCCTAAAATGAGCCCTTTATAACAAAACTGTAATCATAAGTACAGTGCTTTCCTGAGTTCTGTGAGTTGTTTCAGTGAATTGCTGAGTCTGAGGTAGTAGTGGGAAATCTGGAATTTGTAGCCAATTGGTCAGAAGTGCAGGCACCTGGGAAACCCCAAGCTTGTAAGCTTGTCCTAAAGTGAAGGCAGTCTTGTGGAAGATTGTGCCATAAACCTGTAAAAACCCAAATGCCCCAAGGGATCACACCCTGATCACATAAGTCTTTCTCGGCCACACCCCATCATGGCGCTGGTTGCCCTTCTCTTCCGTACTCTCCTTCCTGCCGGCGCGAATCACACACCAATCAGCTCACCCCAAGCCCCATGCGGTATGCTAAGTAGGGACTGTATTTTAAGCCAATCAGCCTTCCCTAAAAGCCCTATATATATGTGTGTGTGCCGCCTAATAAACGAGCTCTCTCCGGTGGATCGTCAACTGGTGTCGACTTGTCCTTTCAAAACCTATGAAATTTAACCTAATCTCTCAGTATTTAGCATCAGAATTGTACCGCATCTTATCAGTAATTACCTTAAATGTAAAAGAATGAAACTATTCAATTAAAATTCAGATTGGCAGAATGGATTAAAAAAAATGATCCAATAACATTATCTAAAAGAGACTCATATTAGATCCAAAGACACATATAGATTAAAAGTGAAAGGATAAAAAAAGATACTCAATCAAAATAGTAACCAAAAGGGAATGGGGGTGGCTATCCTAATATCAGACAAAATAAAAAATTTTATAGGAGACAAAGGATATAAAGGATATCCATATACGGATAAAAGAGTCAATCCATCAAGAAAATATAATCATTATAAACATATACTCACCTAACAACAGAGACCAAAATGCATGAAATAAAAGCCTACAAAACTGAAGGAAGAAATACAGACATTTCCACAAATACAGTTGGAGACATCATTTCCCCGCTTTCAATAATGGACCTACTAGAGTAGTTATAATCCAAAAAATGTAAAATAACAAGTATTGATGAGGATGTGAAGCAACTAGAACCCTCATTTCTGTTAGGACTATAAAATGAGACAGCTGCTATAGAAAAGTTTGATGGTTCCTCAAAAATTTAGATAGTTACCATATGACCTAGCAATATAATTACAGGTATATACAGCCCCAAATTGAAAATATGTGTTCAAACAAACCTGCACGCAAAAATTCATAGCACTATTCACAACAAACAAAAGGTAGAAAAACTCTAATGTCCTGATGAATAAACAAAATGTGGTATTTACCCATACAATGGAATATTATTCAGCTATAAAAGGGAATGAAGTACTAATACAAGTTACAACATCAATAAACCTTGAAAACAATATGTTAAGTGAAGGAAGCCGGACACAAAAGGCCACAAATTACATAACTCCATTTATATGAAATATCTAGAATAGACAAATCTATAGAGACAGAAAGCCAATTAGTAGTTGCCAGGAGCAGGGAGGAAGGAGGAGTGACTGCTTATTGAGTATTGGTTTCCTTGCAGGGTGATGAAAATGCCCTAGATCTAGACAATGGTGATGCTTGCACAACACTGAGAATATACTAAATGCCTCTGAAATGCAAACTTTAAAATGGTTAAGACAATAAATTTTACGTTATGTGTATCTTACCAGTTTTTTTTTTTTAATCTGTGCACTTTTTTTTCTATCATTAAAACAAGATTAAAACAAAAATGCACAAAAATTCAGTAAATACATGCTACATACCTGTTAATGCTGCTGGTTTGGATAGTGTACTATATTGATTTTGTGTAGATATCATACTTTGACGTGGACTTAGTGTTGGTGATGCAACAAGTGAAAGCTCCTCAATAATAATACTGCTTTTGGGATGATTCTTGGGAAGTTCATTTAATCTTTGTTCTAATGAATACTTTAAAAGGTCCAACTTCTGGCTTGATTCATTAAATCTTGCTTGAGCCTTGGACAGAGAAAAGACAATTGTTGTCATTTAAATAATCACATTGCTTGAGTAATGTATTTATTAAACAAATTAAGATTTTTATTTAAAATTACTTCTGAAAGTGCTTTTCTGTCTGTTACTTTTCCTGAGCCAAGCAATTTCATTACATTCTTTGCACCTTCTGCTACCGCAAACTCTATCCTAAAATGATGTCTTAATTCTTCCATCCGCAGCTCAAGAGGACTTATCACTGGTTTTGCTAGAAGAAAAAGAAAAAAACCCTTGATTTAACCATTTATTTGACTTTTTAATATGCAGTGATTAAAAATCATGAAAAATAAACGAATCTATATGACATTAAAAGAAAAGTGAGTCTTTATATCAGTAAAAACTAATATAATGTTGAAATTCAGAGCCTTCCATTTTAACCATTATACAGCTAAATAACAAATCTGAAGAAAAGATTTTAGAACTGAAGATATCCATATATTGCAACATCATGAAACAAATAGTTTCTAGTCTACTTTTAGCAACTAGCTGTAAAGATTCTCTCTGGAATTAAAAAAAGAAAGAAAGAAACAAAGTCATACTCTTAGACATGCAACAGATTTTTAAAAATAAATCATTAATTTAAAGTATTTGATAGTCTATTAAAATGAAGAGATACAATTCTAGATCAGTATCTTCTTGAAATATGAGGGCCAAACTTCTTAAAGCATCCATCTCATGTAAAGAGTATAAAACCCAAGATTAAAAACAAACAAACAAAAATAACACTTCCTCCCCCTTAACTTTTAATCGCTGCCTCTTTCTTCCATAAGATTTATTTAGTACCATATGCCCATAATAATAAGAATGACAATTTATCTCTATTCCATCACCATTATCAAAAGCCAATTCATTGGTCTGGACTGCCTGAAGAATCTGCATTCGTATGACTTCTATTTTTGTCTTGCTGTCCTGGAGCAGTTGCTGAGCTGTACCATGGAGCTTCCGATCCTATTAAAAATAAGTTTGAAAAGGTAAGCAAACAAAGGGACAAATGAAATATTTTCGTATCTTCTAAACAGATCAACTGATATATCAACAAGTGAAAACAAAGTTAAAAGAACACTGTGAGCACTATAATATATAATCTGGTAGGTACACTTACAAAAAGTCATCAAACTTACAGGGTGATAACTGAGAACTCCGTTAGTTAAGACAATTTGAGAGAAAACAAATGAATCTTATCACTGTTGTGCTTTTTTAAAAATACATTTTTTATTGTATATATTTGAGGTATACAACATGATGTTTTGATACACGTAGTAAAATTACAGTCAAACAAACTGCAGTCAAACAAATTTATATATTCATCACCTTTTATAGTTACCCTTTTTGTGTACATGTGTATTAAGAGCACCTGAAATCTACTCTGAGCAAATTTTCAGTATACAGTATTATTTACTATAGTCCTCATGCTGTACATTAGATCTGTAGACCTATTCATCCTACCTAACTGCAAATTTGTATCCTTTAACCTACTTCTCCCCATTTCTTCTCCCTCCCTGCCCCTGGTAACCACCATTCTACTGTCTGTTTCTATTTATTCAAAAAAATTTTTCCCCAGATTTCATATATAAGTATGTTTCTTTCTTTGTCTGGCTTATTTCACTGAGCATAATGTCCTCCAGGTTCATTCATATTGTCGCAAATAGCAGTATCTCCTTTTTTAATACTAAATATTATATTGTACACACATACATATGTACACACATACACGCACATCAATCACACAATTTTTTTATCCATTCATCTGTTGATGGATACTGTAAGTTGTTTGAATCTTATTACTGTTTTCAAAAAATCCAAATCCAAATCACATTTGTAATTTTTCCCTGTTGTTCCTTTATACAAAATATAAAGAATTTTTCTTTACCATAATCAATAACTCTTAGACTCAGAAGCATATTATGTGATAGATGTTTCAGTGACTAAGCCCAAAGAAATTAGGTAATCTCCTCCTATTCCATTACTTTATAGTTAAGCTTTCAAGGAGCTTCACACACGTAGGAAAAATTTTAAAATAGCTAATTACAAATAGTATTCGTATCTCAAATTCTGCTAAAGAAAAGTAGAAAACAGCATTTGTCAACGCTGGTGATAATGAGGAAGGTCTCTTGAATCTCAAAAAATGAGACCTTCTCAATAAAGCTAGGTAGGGAGAAAGTTATACTAAATAAACTTGTCATCTCTTAAGACTTCAGGAAAAGTTCTGAATTAAATCAAATAATGTTATTGATGTACTTCAGTTAAGTACCAGTAACACTGAATGTGAATGACAGAGGAAACTATAGGAGGATAAATAATGGCCCACCCAAAGATGTCCACGTCCTAATGTCTGACACCTCGTTAATATGTTACCTTATATGGCAAGAGGATTTAAGGTAGCAGATAGAATTAAAGTTATTAATTAATTGACCTTAAAATATAGAGATGATCCTGGATTATCCAAGTAGGCCCAATGTAATGATCAGGGTCCTTAAATGTGGAAGGCGGCAGAAGAAGTCAGAGTGATGTGATGTGTGAAAAACTGGACCCACTGTTAGCTTGGAAGACAGAGGGAAGATAGCCATGAGCCAAGGAAGGTAGGTAGCTTCTAGCAGCTCCAAAGAGCAAGGAAACAGATTCTCCCCTACATCCTCCAGAAAGGAACGCAGCCTTGCCAACACTTTGATTTTAGATCAGTGAGATCCATTTCAGACAAAATAACTATAGGGGCTGGGCAATTAGCTCAGTTGGTTAGAGCACAGTGTTGATAACATCAAGTTCAAGGGTTTGGATCCCCCTACCGGCCAGCCTAAAATGAAAAAGAAAAACCCTACAAAATTGTAAGTAATAAATTTGTGTTGTTTTAAGCCACTAAATCTGTGATAATTTGTTACAGCAGCCATAGAAAACTAATATGAAAATTTTAAAAAGTATCAGAAGTTAACACCATGTCCTGCTTTGAGAGTTGGATTAGTTGTCAAAGAAAGATATCTACAAAAAAGAAATAATAGATAAAACTAAGTATCAAGTTAGGAAGCACTTATTCATAAAAATTGTCAATTTTTGCATGTTATTTAAGAATCTCTACTTTTATCACTAAGGCAATCAGCACTAATTTGGAAATAAAATAGTATACAGTCAATCTACATTCTCCAGGAAACTCAAGACTAGAATCTAAGAGACAAGCATCAGTTGGGCAGAATCATCTCAATAAATCAAACACACATATATACTTTATGACACTGAATAAAGGGGAGGATGGAGATATGCATGGTGGGACAGCAATTTTGCTATTATATAAGAAAAAAAGTGAACTGAATATACTCTGTTAAATACCAAACTCAGGTTAATAGGCCATGGAGGAAAAAACATTTAGCAAATTTATAAAATTTATACATTTTTCTTATATTCCTTTCCTGTTCTCAAAGTCAATCTTTTAAGAAAGAGCTTCTAGTCAGATTTTGTTCTTTAATAAAGTGTTTAGACTTCTCACCAAAGAGACAGGTTCAAATAGTTTACTAAGTCTCTTAGATATCAGTTTATAACATTAAATAGACACACACTTGTTAATTGCGCTTTACCAATAACAATACTTAACTCTGTGTTTGATTATGACAATATTATATATGATTTTATGAATACGTCTATTCACCTTCCAAATTTAAAATGAAAATACTTTTTTCTTACTGTAATTTCTCTGCCTATCTCATATTAGGAACATCAGACAAACCAAAGATTTGAAATAACTATTCTTTGAGGTCAGACCAGAGTAAGAGAAAAACTTAGTATTTTAAAGCTCATAATCTAATGGGACAAATATATTTTGCAATCAGATAGACTTGATCCCAAATCATTACATACACTTGGACAAGTTACCTATCTTCTGAACGCCTTAGGTTTCTTGCAGAAAGTCCATAAATGGGGATACCCTCCTGATGGTGTTTGGATGTATTGTCCTCCCAGAACTCATGTGGAATTTGATCCCCGATGTGGCAGTGTTGGAAACTGATTGAGTCATGGGGGCAGACCCCTCATGAATGGATTAGTGCTCTCCCTAGGTGAGGGTATGAGTGAGTTCTCGCTCTATTAGTTCCTGCAAGAGCTGGTTGTTTAAAAGACCCTGGCACCTCCTCTCTCTTTCTTGCTTCCTCTTGCCATGTGATTTGCTTGTACCCGCCAATTGCTTGCTGCTTTCCACCATGAGTAGAAGCAGCCCAAGGCCCGCACCAGATGCAGCTGTCCTGAATCGTAAGCCAAATAAACCTCTTTTCTTTATAAATTACCCAGTTTCAGGTATTCTGTTATAGCAACACAAACAGACTAAAACACATCCTAAAATATAGAGTTTTACAAACATTGGATACAACTAAAATTATATTGCCTAGCACATGATTGGCATTAAAATATTGCCTCTACTAAAGCAATAAAAATAATGATTAAAAATCTTATTTCAATGAAGTTCTAATATAACAGTATAAATATTAAGTAAAATATTTACATAATATGCTTTTTGATTAAGCTACTCTTGTTGTTATTTTATCACCATGTGAAATAACAGTAGTTCTACCATGTACTTCTTTGGAAATACTCCTTTCTTAACTATTTCATTTCAACATGCAAGGAACAGCAATTTTATTTAATTTTAAAACTGAATTTTCCCACACAGATTTCTGAAGGATCTGTACAGATGTCAAAGTAAAATGGAGGCTTCTAAAACTTAAAGTAAGCTTTAGGATATTACCTATCACAGGCAATATATAATCACTACATGTCAGTTTTATGCTACCTGCAGATATGTTAGCTAACAAATGTGCTGAGAACTTCTGCTATAGCAATACCAAATCATTTCCATTTCTCAGAACAAGAAGCCAGGTTATTCCACAGTGTTTTTGACAGTTTTGGGGATTTTATTTATTTTAATTAAAAAAATTTTTTTTATTGGTTATGAATATTCATGGAGTACAAAGTTAATTGTCACCATTTGTGCCCAAGATGTGATAGCCAGATCCATACCTGCAGCATGCCCACTACCACAAATTGTGATTATGCCCTGTGTTCCCCACCCAATTATCCCCAACTTCCCTCCCCACCCCCCTTTCCCCACTCCACTTTGTATCCTTAGGTATGCTCTCTCCCTCTGCAAGTCAAACACACCACTGTGATTTTTCTTTCCTTCCTTCTTTCTCTCTTAACTCCCACTTATGAGTGAGTATATGTGGTATTATCCCTCTGTGCTTTGTTTATTTCACTCAACATAAGTTTCTCCAAGCTTATCCATGTTGTCACAAATGGGAGAATTTCACTCTTTTTTATGGTAGAGTAGTATTTCATCATGTATATACACCACATTTTCCTTATCCAATCATCCATTGATGGACATTTAGGTTGGTTCCATATTTTGGCTATTGCGAACAAAGCTACAATGAATATGGGAGTGCAGGTATCCCTTCGACATGATGATTTCCATTCTTCTGGGTATATACCCAGAAGTGGGATTGCTGGATTGTATGGAAGATCTATCTGTAGGTATTTGAGAAACCTCAATACTGTTTTCCATAGTGGTTTTACTAATTTACAGTCCCACCAACAGTGTAGGAGTGTTCCCTTCTCTTCACACCTTTGCCAGCATTTGTTTTTCTCCATCTTTTTGATTATAGCCAGTCTAACTGGGGTGAGGTGGTATCTCAATGTGGCTTTAATTTGCATTTCCCTGATGACTAGTGATGTTGAGGATTTTTTCATGTGCCTGTTCGCCATTTGTATGTCTTCCTTTGAAAAATGTCTATTCAGTTCCTTTGCCCATTTTTAAATTGGATTATTTGTTTTTTTACTGTGTAACTGCTTGAGTTACTTGTATATTATGGATATTAATCCCTTCTAAGATGCATAGCTAGCAAAAACTTTCTCCCACACTGTAGGCTGTCATTTCACTCTGTTGACTGTTTCCTTTGCTGTGCAAAAGGTTTTTAATTTGATATAGTCCCATTTGTTTATTTTTTCTTTTGTTGCTTGTGCTTTCAGGCTCATGTTCATAATGTCTCTGCCCAGACCTATTTCCTGATGTGTTTTCACGTATATTTTCCCTTAGAAATTTTACAGTTTTTCAGGTCTTATACTTAAGTCTTTAATCCATTTTGAATTGATTTCAGTATATGGTGAGAGGTGCATGTCTAGTTTCATTCTTCTGCATATGGATATCCAGTTTTCCCAGCACCATTTATTGATGAAGCAGTCTTTTTATAAAAAAATGTTATGTTTTTGTTGCCTTTGTCAAATATCACATGGCTGTAAGCCTGAGGGGTGATTTCTGGGTTTTCTATTCTGCTCCACTGGTCCGAGTGTCTATTTTTATGCCAGTACCATGCTATTTTGGTTGCTATAGCTTTGCAGTATAATTTGAAGTCAGGTAGTGCTATGCTTCCAGCTTTATATTTTTTGGTCAGGATTGCTTTTGCTCTTCAGGGTCTTTTGCTCTTCCATATGAACGTTGAGATTTTTTCCATTTTTGTGAAGAATGTCATTGGTATTTTGATGGGGATTGCACTGAATCTGTAGATTGCTTTGGGTGGTATGGACATTTTCACAATGTTAATTCTTCCAATCCAAAAGCATGGAATGTCTTTCCATCTTTTTGTGCCTTCTTTAATTTCTTTCAGTAGTGGTTTGTAGTTCTCATTGTAGAGATCTTTCACCTCCTTGGTTAAACTGATTCCTAGGTATTCTAATTTTTTCGTGACTGTTGTAAATGGGCTTACTTTCTTGATTTCTCTTTTTGATAGCTCATTATTGGAGAATATAAATGCAACTGATGTGGGGGCATTTATTTTGCATACTGCAATGTTACTGAAATTATTAACCAGTTCTAGGAATTTTTTATTAGAGTCTTTAGGTTTGTCTATATTTGATATCATGTCATCTGTAAATAGGGACAGTTTGACTTCTTCTTTACTAATCTGGATGCCTTTTATGTCTTTCTCTTGCCTTACTGCTATGGCTAGTACATCCAGTATTAGGTTGAATAGAAATAGTGAGAGTGGGCATCCTTGCCTTGTTCCTGTTCTTAAGAGAAAAGTCTTTAGTTTTTCTCCACTCAGAGTGATATTGGTGGTAAGCTTCTCACCAATGGCATTTACTGTGTTGAGATGCTTTCCTTCTATACCTAATTTGTTGAGAGTCTTTATCATGAAGGGATGTGGATTTTGTAAATGCTTTTTAAGTGTCTATTGAGATAATCACACGGTTTTTGTCCTTGATTTTATTGATGTGGTGTATCACATTTATTGACTTTCATATGTTGAACCATCCTTGCATCGCAGTTATGAATCCCACTTGATCATGGTATATAAATTTTTTGATGTGCTGCTGTATTCTGATTGCTAATATTTTGTTGAGGATTTTTGCATCTATGTTCATCAAGGATATTGGCCTGTAATTTTCTTTTTTTGTGTGTGTCTTTATCTGGTTTTGGTATCAGAATTATGTTGGGCTCATACCATGAGAGACTGAGAGAATGGCTTCTGTTTCAATTTTTTGGAGTAGGTTGAGGAGAACTAGTATTAATTCCTCTTTAAAAGTTTGGTAGAATTCAGCTGTAAAGCCATCTGGACCTGGGCTTTTCTTTGTTGGAAGACTGCTGATTACTGCTTCAATCTCATTGCTTGTTATTGGTCTCTTCAGGTTTTCTATCTCTTCTTGGTTTAGTCTGGGCAGTTTCTATGTGTCCAGAAACTTAGACACATCTTCCAGGTTTTCATATTTGTTGTCATACAGTTGTTTATAATAGTCTCATGATTCTTTGTATTTCTGTGGTATTGGTTGTAATGTCTCCCTTTTCATTTCTGATTTTTGTTATTTAGGTCCTCTCTTTTTTTTGTTAACCTAGCTGATGGTTTGTCTGTTTTATTTTTCTTCTCAAAGACCCAACTTTTTGTTTCATTGACCTTTTCTATCATTTTTTGGGGTCTCTATTTCATTTAGTTCTGCTCTGGGCTTAATTACTTCTTTCTGTCTACTACATTTAGAATTGGAATGTTGTTTTTCAAGTTCTTTGAGGTGTAGTGTTAGGTTGCTTATTTGAAGTCTTTCCATTCTTTTGTTGTGAGCATTTATTGCAGTAAATTTGCCTCTCAGTACTGCTTTTGCAGTATCCCTCAGGTTTTGGTATGATGTACCTTTACTTTCATTAGTTTTAAGAAATTTTTTGATTTCCTATTTAATTTCTTCTTGGGCCCATAGGTCATTCAGGAGCCTATTGTTTAGTTTCCACGTATTTGTATAGTTTCCAGGGTTTTCCTTGTTACTAATTTCCAGTTTTAGTCCATTGTGGTCTGAAAAGATACTTGGAATGATTTCAATATTTTAAAATTTGCTAAGACTGGATTTGTGACCTAATATGTGGTCTATCCTGGAGAATGTTCCACGTGCTGATGAGAAGAAAGTATATTCTTTAGTTGTTGGGTGAAATGTTCTGTATGCTTCTGCCAGGTCCAGTTGGTCTAAGGTGTAGTTTAAATCCTGTGTCTCTTTGTTGATTTGTTGCCTGGAAGATCTGTCTCATACTGAGAGAGGTGTGTTCAGGTCACCCACTATTAACATATTTGGTCCTATTTCTTTCTTTAGGTGTAAGAATGTTTGCTTTATATATCTGGGTACTCTAGTATTGGGTGTCTATGTATTTATGATTGTTCTGTCTTCTAGCTGGATAGATCCTTTTATCATTACATATTGGCCTTGTCTCTTTTTATGTTTTTTGGTTTAAAGTCTATTTTATCTGATATAGAAACAGCTATTCCTGCTCGTTTTTGGTTTCCAATTGCATGGTGTATCTTTTTTCCATCCCTTCACTTTTAGTCTGTGTGTCTGTATAGGTGAGATGAATCTCTTGAAGACAGCATATACTTGGGTCTAGCTTTTTAATCCAATCAGTCAATCTGTGTCTTTCGAATGAGGATTTTAAAAACATTCACATTTAGGGTAGTCATTGACAGGACTGTTTAATTCCTGTCATTTAATTGCTTTTTGTTTAGATGTTTTAAATATCTCTTTATCACTACTTACCCTTTTATGTCTCCCATGTTAGCTGAAAATTTGAGGAAGCATGATTTAGCTTCTTTCTCTTTCTCACAGGCATTTTGGTTTTAATAGCGGGTTTTGCTCTTTCTTGTGTATCTGTGATAGTGATCATCATTATTCAGATTCCAGATGAAGGACTCCCTTGAGAATTTCTTGTAGGGCTGGTTGTGTGGTGGTAAACTCGCAAAACTTTTGTTTGTCTGGGAGATACACTATTTCTCCCTTGTTTCTGAAGGAGAGCCTTGCTTGGTAAAGAATTCTTGGCAGGCAATTTTGTTCTTTTAGTATTTTGAATATATCCTCCCACTTTATTCTGGCCTGTAGGGTTTCAGTTGAGAAGTCTGCTGTTAGTCTGATAGGGGTTCGCTTATTGGTGACTTTATGCTTTTCTCTTGCTGCTTTTAGATTTCTGTCTTTGAGCTTTACAAATTTGACCATAATGTTTCTTGGAGAGGATCCTTTTGGACTGAATGTTTGAGGACCTTTGAGCTTCTTGAATCTGAAGGTCTGCATCTCTCCCTACACCTTGGATGTTTTCTGTTATTATTTCCTTGAATAGGTTTTCAATACCTTTTCCTTTCTCCTCCCCTCCTGCTCTTCTGGAATACCCACAATTTGGATGTCAGAGTACCTGAGGTTGTCTTCCGTCTCTCTTAAATTTTCCTCATTATTTTAAATTCTTTTTTCCTTTTTTTTCTCTGCCTGGGTTATTTCGAAAAGACCATCTTTGTGATCTGAAAGAACTAGACTGCTGCTCAAGCTCTCTGTTATGTTTTTTTATTCATTGAGTGAATCTTTCATTTCTAGGAATTCTGCTACACTCTTTTTAAAGGTATTACTCTCAGTAAATTTCCTTCTTCATATTCTGGATATTTTTTCTTGTTTCCTTGTGTTCTTTTATTGAGTCTTCTATTATCTCTTCGAGTTTTCTTAATTAAGATCACTGCTCAGAATTCCTTTTCAGACATTTCAAGGATTCCCTGCTCTATGGGGTCTGGAATTTGAGCATTACTATATCCCTTTGGTGGTATCTATCTTCTTTTTTGTTTGCAGTTCTAGTATTATTTCGTTGATGTTTGGTTATCTGGTAGAAGACTTGCTTCTTCTATTACTCTGGGGTTGGCTATGAGGATAAAGATTTCCTCCTCTATCTGCAGGCTCTACAAGTGACTCTTCTTATATCAATGTAGTCAAGTGAGTGGCAGGTTTACTGTAGAGTGGCCCTGGCTGCTACTGTGGTGGTGAACTGTCCTTGTGGTGATAAAAGGTGTGGCGGTGTCTATATTACACCACTTTGGCTCCTGTTCCAGCTTTCTGTAGCCTCAGACTGAGCTCTGGCCGTGCAGGTCTCGGCTCACCTTGGCAGATGCTGGGCTGTGGGCGCTTCCCTTTTATTCCACAGTTTCTTATCCTGTATATGGCTGGGCTTACCCACACCACAACACCTAGAAAGTGATTCTTTCTTAAGCGCCAGATAATCTTTCAAATCTCATGCTAAAACTTAAATGATTTCTTCTGGCAGTTAAGTGATTCTTCTCCAGTGTGCCTTCAAAGTAATGCAAACAACCCCCTATTATATATTGTAATTATTTACATGTGATAATCTCCTTTTTAATAATGGGTGTCTTAAAAGCAGGATATTATCAGATGAATACCTACTATGTATAAGGCACCATCTTTACATTTATACCACAGAGCCTAGCATAATGGCTATCAAATGTAATTAAATCATTAATAAATAAATTAAATTAATATTCCACATGATTTCAATTTACAATTTTCCCAAATCTCATAAAGATGTACTTTGACCCTCTGAGAAGTTTAAAGATGAGGAATGAAAACAGTTAAGATCAAATCTAGATGGCAATAACTGGCAGGCCTACCACAGAGACTATAGCAGCTACAAACAGACTTTGTAATTCCACTTGAGTCCTTCTCAAATTAATGAATCTTCTAGTTAAAAAAAAAAAAAGCTATTGGAAAATTATATATTTGTTTTGGTAGGATATTCACAGCCCTGTTCATTTTGGACCTGTAGTTATTATGTTATCTATTTGTTTACTTTTAGTATGTCATAACCCTGTTCAATTGAGAGCAGTGGTTCTTAATCTTTTGGGCCCTCTCATTTACCAACTATCAATATATACACTTGCTTTTCCTATAACTTGAAAGGGTTCATAAACTCCTCAAATAATCCATCAACTCCTGACTAAAAAACCTTACTCCAGAGAACAGTTGTCTGGTTAATTTAGTTTAAAAATGCTCAGCAAAATGTGGAACATTTACAGTTCCTAGAACACAGTATTTGCTTTAAAAAAAAAAAAAAAAAAAAGTCCAAAACAACATCTGATAGAAATGAAAAATCCAGGGCTGCTGGTTAGCTCAGTTGGTTAGAGTATAGTGCTGATAAACACCAAGGTCCAGGATTTGATCCCTGCAGCAACTAGCTGCACACACACATACATAAAAAGTCCCCAAAACTAAAGGTCAATATAAAAAATAACAGCACAGAACTCTATCATCCGATAATAAATGTTCAAGGTTAGTAAAATAATATCCTCTCAAGTATCATAAGTAATATCAAATAGAAAAAATTTTCTCTAAAAATAACAAAAAAATTCTCTTGAAATATGGCATATGATCTGATTTTCATAAATAACCTTAAAAAGCCTTATTCATAACACATACACATTTTGGTCTTTTCAGCATATTCCCAAACTTAATCTGGGGTTGAGTAAGTGGGATATGCATGACTAAAAAACTTTTTCCCCCAATTTCAAATTCTTTCTAGCTAAAACAAACAAACAAAAAATACTTAAGAACTTTTATTTTAAAATTATTTAAGAAATATCTATTAAAATATGAAAGAAACATTGATTTGTAAAGGTAAGCATTAAGATAAATTTAGAGTAGAAAGGTGAACTTTATAATAAATACACTTTCTCAAAATTTTTGGAAATTATAACTACAGAACCTTAGGTTGGAAAGAGTCTTCAGGATAATCTGGTTCAGTGGTTCCCAACATTTTTTCTGCCACATTATACCTAAGAACTAGAACATGTTCCCATTTACTAACAGTTGCTTGCTGTAACAGTGATTTTTCAACTGGGAGTTATAGGTCCATACTAGATCCCAAAGAACACACAGGTCTAGGCCAAGTGATCACTGATGCTAAAATGACCTGTCTTTTCATTTGCCATTTCCTAAAAAGCCATGTGGTGATGAAAAACTCATTACAGCCTAAATTAAAACAAACAAAAAAAAAACCTTTCTGTTTTAAAATAACTTTAGATTTACAGAAAAATAAGATACAGAGAGCTTCTGTGTACCCTTTACCCATATGGCCAAATTTTTTATTAGCTGGGTTTTGGTAAGATAAAAGAATTTTCAAAATATTACTTTAAAAAATCATGTTTCCAATCTTTTTTGTCCATACTTTCAAATTTAGGCTCAAATGGTCTCAGAAATCATAAAATAGTGTTTAAACAGTGAAATTACCAACTAAAAGCACAAAAATGCAAAAAACGTGGCACTCAATAGACCTCAAAAATGATACTCGTTTGCAGTATGAGAGCTTAAGAAGGCAGAGCATCTCCTTGTTGGACCCTAGCAGGGAATATGCATAGAAGATGACTCAAATTTTTTGCCCTTTCAGTGCATGTCCACAATTGCATGTCCAAAGTGCCATGATGTTAGGGTTACAATTTTAGTGAGTAGGTGAATTCACAAATATGGAAGAATCTGCAAATAATGAGGATTGACTATATACTTATATTTACTGTGCTTACCTTTGAAGAACCATTTGAATACATCTGTATCATGTTCTCTGCACCTTGTTTTACTTTAAGTTCTATATCCAATTGTTTTTGTAAGGCCATCAATCTATTATTGCTAGTAGAATTACGAGGGTCACTATTTGGAGTATCTGGAGTCCTTGGGCAATCTGTAAAGAAAATATTGTGTTAATATTACTTACTAGGATCAATTGCTGTTTAAAACTGGAAGAATATTTTCAAAGAATAAAGGACAGGGTCAGAGATAAGCCTGAAGTCACCTAAATGGAATCTCCCTATGCTTATAGATAATACAAGAATTCAACCAATTTGAGCAAAGAAAATATTTGAGTTGCAGGACTACCTGCCAGGGTAGATTCTACTTCCTGTAGAAGCGATTGCAATGAGTCTGAAACTGAATTAGATGATTGCACAAGGTTTTTTTCAACACTATTACTTTTTAAATCAAATCAAACCAATTTGACTCGTGCATTCAACAAACTAAATTCTAATTACTAATAACTTAAGCATAAACATATAAACCTTCACATTTTCTTTTCTTCTATGAGAATACTCAATTACAATAAAAAATATTTCAAGGATATTTACTGATATCAGATTGATGGTGGTGGTGTGTAGGGAGACCAAAAATTTAATTCTATGGTTTCTCATAAAGAATAGCGTATTGTTTCTATTTAAAAAACAAAAACAGGGCTGGCCCCTTGGCTCACTTGGGAGAGTGCGGTGCTGGCAGCGCTGAGGCCGCAGGTTCGGATCCTATTAGGGGTGGCCGGTGAGCTTGCTCGCTGAGTGTGGTGTGAACCACACTGTGCCAAGAGTTGTGATCCCCTTACCAGTCAAAAAAAACCAACCAACCAACCAACAAACAAAAAACCCCCAAAACTTCAGAAAGGACCCTCTAATTATTCTGGGTAATCCATTATTGCTGAAAGACTTGCAATGATTCTACCATGTAACTAAAAATTCTTCAAATTGAAGTTTATTATTTTGTTGTTTATTCATACTAGGTCCCCCTTACTTATAATAAAGCTAGAAGACAAGAGTACTAGACCTGGTCCAGGTGATAACTAACTTGGTAATCTCTGGAAAACTGCCTAAACTGCAAGTTACTTAATCTTAGTGCTTCAGGGTTCCCTTCTCTTCCTCTGCAATATAAGACAGTGTGACTAATTGATTTTAACAAATATATTTCATATTTGGTTGTATACGCCTCTAAAAAAATTTACTAGTTCAAAAACATGCAAACATAATCTATTAATTAAAATAAAAATACAGACACTAGGCTAGATGTTGATGTAAAATAAGTGTTTTATTTAACATTTATATATAACTTAATAGGCACAAGTCCTGATCTAGTGCTTTATAAACTTATTAATTCTCATAAACAGCCCTATGAGTATTACACTCATATTACAGATAAGAAAACTAGGGCACAGAGAGGTTAAGAAACTTTCCCAGGGCCGAGCCCGTGGCACACTTGGTAGAGTGCTGCGCTGGCAGCGCGGCGACGCTCCCGCCGCGGGTTCGGATCCCATATAGGACTGACCAGTGCACTCACTGGCTGAGTGCCGGTCACGAAAAAACGACAAAAAAAAAAATAAATAAAAAAAAGAAACTTTCCCAAAGTCATACAGCTAGTAAGTGGCAGAACCTGGTTTCGAACCTAGTCAGTTGCATTCTGAAAAGTCTATACTATTAATCGCTGTGCTATGCTATCTCTTTGCCATTTAAAGACCTGGTAAGGAATTATACTAGGCTGTGTGTGTGTGTGTGGGTATACTTACATATATAACAACATAATTATATATGCATATACAAATACATGTGTATTTGTCCATATTAATCTTTAAAATAACTTTTCTAGAAATATATTATCCACATTTTAGGTATCAGGAAACAGGCAAAGCCACACAGTTATTAGCTGGGATTCAATTCAAGAAAGGTTTCTATTTTTTTTTGCTGTTGTTCAAGATTTTATTTATTCATTTTTTTTCTATATTTATTATTACACAATGTAATAATTTTTTGTGGCCCTTTACCAATTTCTTGCTAACCCCCCTGGAAAGTTTTCTATTTTAACTAAATTCCTCAAATTACAAATGAGCTGCTCCAAAAGCTCATTTTATAAGTGACACATTCTTATAGAAACCTGAGGTTTTCGGATCAGCTCATAGAAAAACTACTTAATACATCTAGGATAGTGGTTAAGAGTCCCTAGGTTCGAATCTAAGTTTTGGCATTGAGATCAGTACAAAGCATGTAATATAGGGTAATACACGTAGGGTAAACTAAGTAATACAGCTCTGTGCCTCATTTTCCTCATCTGTTAAATAGTGAAAATAGTATGTACCTCACAGGGCTACTGGGAGGATTAAATAAATTATGTGTAAGGAGCTCAGAAAAGGGTATGGTGCATAAAAAATAGTCTATAAATATTAACTAGTAGTAGTCATTGTTTTAAGTTTATCTCTAAGTCCATAAATGAACTACACATTATAACAATAACTGAAAATTTCAGATTTGGAAACATTTCGGTTTTCTTTCTTTCTTCTTTTTGTATAAATGATCCAAGAGCCTTGTAAGAAATCTAAATTACACAGAATTTGGTATATAGAGATAGTTTATAGTAAGTACATTTTTAAAAAGAACTGGAATGCATTCAGAGTACAAAGCCTTCAGTTGAGAAGAGTAGGAAAATGTGTTGCTTGTAAAACAGTTGATGGTGTTTAGCCTAGGATAAGAAGAAGAAATGATTCCTGTCTAAACATTTAAACATTTGTCTATAAAAGCTGTCCACTTACTATTTCTCCACAGGGTAGAAAATTAGAATCAATGGGTAAAAGGTTGTGAGGGTAAAAATTTTATCACAAGATAAAGAGAATTTCCTTACACTTTTGGATTATCTAACAATGAAATGGTTTGCCTTAAAATATAATAAAGTCCCTTGTCTCCGGAAGCATTATACAAAAGCTAGATTACAATTTGGTAGAGATACTATAGAATAAACTCTTCACATTACAGTAGGTTGTACTAAGACACTGAAATAGCCATTGACCTAATAGTCTGTGAATTTGTAAAAGTATTATAATACCTAACATGGTTCTTATGGAAAAGTATGTCCTCAGTTTTAATAAGGATTACAGGAACATAAGAAATAACACAATGTTTAAGAGTTTGGATTCTGAGATCAGAATGCCTGATTTAAAATCCTTTGGGTGCTACTTATTAGTGTGCTCATGGTTACAGACTTACTTAACATCTCTGTGCTAGTTTCCTCAGCTACATATTGAGGGTTATTGTGAAGATAAAGCTCTTATGGTGTTTATGTCAATGCTTAAAACATAATAAGGGCTCAAAAAAATTACAATCACGCCTCAGCTGATATCTCTACTCATTTAATCTTCACATGAAGTCAAAAAGGTTTGTAATATAACATCATTTCACAAATTAAAAAACTGAAACTCAGAGAAGTTAAGTAATTTGCAAAGGTTACAAAACTATATGCCAAGGCTGAAATTTAACCTTAGATATGTCTTGTTTTACAAAGTCCACTTTTTTTTTTTTCATATTTAGAAATTAGAGAACAAAACCACTACTCTTGTCTTCCTTGGATTTCACCTATTTTCTCTTTTAACCTGTTTTTCTACTTGCTACTTTTCTTCTCTCCAGTTTTCTTTCCTATGGGTTATGGAAACTTGCCATATTGTTGCCAGTATATGTGTTAAACTTTTTTCTTCATACTGAAACATATTTCAAAGTGAGGGTAACCAAAACTCTCATTAATGCTCTTTCTATTCAAAAAAATTTTTTTGAAAACTCTGTAAGATAAAAGTTATTTTTCTACTCTAAGAAGTACCTTTAAATGATAAGAAAAAATGTTGGATCTACTCTTAAGTATACACTTTGACACTTAAAAGAACTACAATCCATGTTGTGACTAATGACAAATCTCCATTTGCTGCATCTATTGCTAAAATGACCAAAAAACAGTTTTTGGAGTGGTAATACAAGACACTGTGCATGCTTCTAATTGTCTGAACATAATTACACAATTTTAAACGTATGTTATACAAATTCAATAAACTCGCTTTAACGTTTACATATTAGATCAAAGAGGTTTTATATATGCCTAAGTTACAGTAGACAAAGCACTAGAGATAAGCTTAAAAAATCATGTCTTTATACACATTTAACCAATATAAATTGTGCTATGAGATGAAAAGTGGACAAGACTAATTCCTCCAAAATATTTTTAATGGCTTGTGTCTACCAAATAAAGTCCCAACTTCATATCTAGGCATTAAAGGTGTAGCTCCAAGCTAACTTCTCACTATTATTTTTCTGTCAAATTCTATGTTCAGTTAAAAAAATCTTTTTACTTCTGAGAAATCTGCACTTGGTTTTCCTCCATCCTACTGTTAGCTGAAACATTACTTTCCCCAAGAAACCTTCCCTAACCATGCTGCAGTCTAATCAGGAGCTCCTTCTAATATGTCATCAAAGTGTACTTTCTTCCCTCCAATGAAATATGTACTACAAAGTATTATACCGATCTGCTTTTATCTCTTTTTCCCCTCTGAGACTAAAAGTAAGTATCCTGAGGGCTGGGATGTGTACTTAACTATTTTAATGGATGACTTTAATTTCAGATCAGACCCAGAAAAATAGCAATTAGTACTGAAAAATAGGTAAGATGTTTTGAAAAGAAAGAGAAAATGAGAGGTTAAGAGACACAGAGGAAAAAAATAAACTCAACTAAGTCTTACTGTGTTTCAGAAGGAAAAGAGAAAAACAGTGATTCAAAGACAATATGTAAAGAGATGTTGACTACAATTTTTTCACAACTAATGAAAGATACCAACCTATAGATTAAAGATATCCAATCAACTCCAAACAGAAATACATAGAGGGGAAAAAACCAAAAAACAAAAACTCACATTTGGACACATCATGGTAAAACTTCAGAAAATCAAAGACAATGAGAAAATCTTAAGAGGCTGCCTCCTCAACAACAGTGGAATCCAGAAGACCATAGTTTCCAAGTGCTGAGAGAAAACAAATGTCAATCTAGAATTTCATATGAGGGGAAATAGCTTTCTAAAGTATCTACTTCAAAAAAAAAAAAAAAAAAAGAATTCTAGAAGGAAGGTCTAAGATGCGTGAAGAAATGGTGAACAAAGGAAATGCCTGCCATGTAGGTTATTATAAACCATTAATGACTGTATAGAAAAATGATAATTAGATAAAATTTGTGGAATTGAAGATAAAATGATAGAACTAGTATACAGACAACAATGGCATGTAAGTAGAGTTAAAATAAATGAAGTTAAAGTATTTTAAGTTTATTGCATGGTATAGGAAGAGGTATACCATTCAAGCATCTAGTTGAGGAACAGAAACCACACAAGATACTTTGAACAGAAGGAATTTAATACAAGGTATTGGTTACATCATATATATCCAGGTATTGTACAAAGGAATGGGAAATGAATGGTGACAAAATTCCTTTTCTCAAAGAGCTAAGAATAAGTACACATATGAGGGTATTTCAAAAATTTCATGGAAAGACTTGTATTATCTTTAATTCTATTTTCCGTGAACTTTTTGAAGTGCCCTCATATATATACATATTTATACCCTGTATGTATGTGTGTGTCTATACATACATGACTGTATCTGTATATATATATGTGTGTGTATATATATATATATATATATATGCAGATATATATATATGAATGAACATTTTCAAACATTCTGGAAAGCTGAAATAATTTTATAGTGAGCACTCATATACCAACCACCTAAATTCTGCCAATCAACACACATATATACATGCCCAAGGGTGTGTGCAAGTGTAGAGAGGTAAAAAAGAGCAAACATAATTGGTAGGAGGAAAAATTAGAGTTGGGATTATCAGTAGCAGAAGTTGAAGTAACAGGCAGATGCCAGACCATATGAAAGGCATCTCTGCCATGCAACAAATGTGTACTGTATTCTGTAGAGAATGGAGATCCACCGAAAAGTTTAAAGCAAGAAAACAAGATCAAATCTGTATACTAGGTAAAAAATGCTGACAGCAGTGTTTAGGTTGGATTAATGAAATAAGTGATGGCTGGTTAGCTCAGTTGCTTAGAGTGTGGTATTGTAACACCAAGATCAAGGTTTCAGCTCTCAGAACCAGCCAGCTGCCAAAAAAAAAAGAAAAAAGAAAAAAGAAACATTGGACTTACAGGCTTTGTCAGTAAAAATGGGGAAGAGATACTAATTTAGATTTGACACTTATTATTAGAGGTAGAATCTATAGGGCTTGGTGATGTACAGACTTTCATTAGAGGGTGAAGATCGTAAAAGAAAGGAAGACACCTATATTAAAAGTCAAGTATTGGTTATGAATTACTGGGGTCCTACAATTAACAGGACAGAAAACATAAAGAAAGATTTAAAGGTAGTGTTCCAGGAAAGAAGAGTTCAATTTGAGATATGATGAGATGCAAAGCCAATAGGATATCTAGGTAATACCCATAAGGGTGACTATAAACTATCAGATGAAGTCCAGAAAACACATCCTGGCTGGAGATACAGCTTTTGAAGTCACCAGAAGATATGACATGGCTAAAATATCCCCTAGAGATGAGGTTTCCCAAGGCCAGAGTGAAGAATAAAAATGAATTTGTTGCTTGTTTCCACCAAAATGGGTACAGCAAGCAATATGCTATTTCTGGTGCTTTTAGTATTTTCTCTAAAACCACAACTGAGTAGTTGGCTTCTAAAATTAATTCGAGGTTTAGAACACAGGATCAATCCAGATCCTTAGACAGCTCCTTACTACTTAAGGTCCAGCCTTAACCTGCTTCCTCGATTATCTCGGAGATTAGGAATGTTGTTGAACTTGAGTTTACTTCCCAGCCCCAGGAAAGCTTCCTCAGACTTTACTTACATCCAAACAACAGTTTCATGTTCAGAATTAGATGAGTTTGGATACCTCATGCTTCGCCCTTTCCACAAGCTATTAAAACATCTTCTTCACAAAACACCTTAGAGAGGGTACTTATAATCCATCATCCTTGTTTTACAAATGAGAAAAACAAGGTCTGGAGGAGTTCCACTTGGTATAAAACCACACAACTATGTAATGGTCCGGCTGGACGATACCTCAGATCACATAACCTTTGATCTTTATTTCACAGCTAGCTGACTGCCTATGCTCAATATTCATAAAGTGGTACTTGCACCACAAGGATGTTTGCATATGTAAACATGGGCTATTTACTGCATTTTTGTAAAAATTAGGAGGAAATATAGTTGAAGTAAACCTAGTCAAATCTAAATTAATAAAAATAATATTATACTGTAGCATTAGCCAGCTTCCTTAACAAACTTCAAACTATAAGTCTCTAAAGTCCCTACTCAGTGATCTACATTTTGGTTTTCAAATTGGTACTTACAAATTGGTATTTTAAAAATAAACTGCTCCAGAATCTTGCCATGTGTTACAGTTATGTTAACTATTTATACTTCCCCCAAAGTCCACCTTTCTTGTTTAAATAGATGTGCTTACCTTTTACAGCCATCTGGAACCTGCTCAGATTGTAATGAATGCTCACTTATTAATGGATGCTTAATCAGTTATTTCGTGTACTCAGGATGACCTTTGTCAGATGTCACCAACTGAAGTAATTCTGCTTAAATATTTTACAACTAGTACAGCCACTTGTTTAGCTTTCTTAATAAGTTACAAAAATAGGCATGGATGAGAGTGTGGGTTCTAACATTTTTTCTTTTAAGGAAACAAGCAACTTAAGTATTAAAAATTTCAGAAATGCCTATATCTGTTATATTACATCTTAATGTTTAAAAACTGCACATTGCACCTCTTAGTAGAGACTTCTTTACTGCACGTAACTCTGTACCTACCACATGCACAGTTTTTCATGAATTCTCCTTAAGACAGTATTGCTTTACTTTTATTCCCTTCCTCTACTGACAATAATGTATATCATCAACCAACCACTACACACCTGTTAGACTGGTTAAAAAATATATTAACAATACCAAGTGCTGGAAAGAAGGTGGAAAAACTGGAACTATCTCATGTATTGCTGGTGGGAATGAAAAATAATACAGCCACTCTGGAAAACATTTTGGCATTTTTTCATAAGGTTAAACATACTCTACCACATGACTTAGGAATTCCACTCCTAAGTATTTAACAAAGTAAACTGAAAACTTTTCTTCATACCAAAACCTGTACATGAATATTTATAGCAGCTTTAATAATAATTGCCAAAAACTAGAAAACACCCCTAGTATTCTTGGTGAATGAAAAAACAATGACATAATTACACAATGTACTACTACTCAGGAATAAAAAAGAATGAAATATTGATAGAAGAAAAACTTAGATGAATCTCAAAGGCAATATTCTCAGCAAAATAAGTCAGTCTCAAAAGGTTACATACTTTATGATTCCATTTATAGGACATTCTTGAAAAGAAAACCGTAGTGACAGAGAGGAGATCAGTGGTTGCCAGGGAATATGAAGTTGGGGGAGATGTAACTACAAAGGGATAGCATGAAGAAGATTTTGGGGGCAATGGAACTATTCCTTTTCCTGATTCTGAGGGTGGTTAGACAAAAAAATTCAACTATAATTTCTACGCCACATTTAGGTGGGCAGGGCACCAATAAAAAAGAAAATTAAATCTTTATTTTTATTCATTCGAGAAAGACTTCATGAACTGTACTTTGGTCATTAAGAAAGAAAATACTTACAATAAGCTACTTTCTAGGGATTTAGAAGAATTTAATAAGATTAACTACAAAAAACCAAAAACAAAACCCAGTACTATTAGCTCTATACTAAATTAAATTTGGCTTCTAGATATTCCATATACTCAGGGAAAAAATGGACTAAATTAATAGGTTAAAAACCTGCCTCTGCCCAGAAGCAGGCAACAGAGCAAAACCTGGGGTCCTAGGCAAGAGCCAAGGGTAGCCCACCCCCTACACAGAAGTAGGCGAGAGAGCATGCCGAAAACACCACTTCTGTGTGGGTGACCCACCACAGCCACTGCCACAACTGCCACAAAAGCAATCTGACACCACAGCAGTAGCCACAACCACTGTGCAGGCAGCCCACCAGACACTTGACTGCACTGACACAATGAGAGCCACCAGCGGAGAGCAGAAAAAGAAGAGGATATCTCTCTCCTCAAAGACCAACCCAGAATAACAGAAGAAGCAACTGCTCTACCAGATGAACAGACATCAATGTAGAGAACTAGAAAAAAGAAAACCCAAGTAAATATGAAACCACCAAAAAAAATACAGTAATTCTCAAAAACCAGACCCTATAGAGCAGGGAACCCTTGAAATGACTGAAAAGGAATTCTGACCATCTATCTTAAGGAAACTCATTGAGACAGAAGAAGACTATAAGACAACACAATGTAACAAGAAGAAAAATCCAGAATATGAAGGAAGAAGTTTACACAGATTAATACCTTAAAAAAAAAAAGGATGTAGCAGAACTCACGAAACTGAAATATTCACTCAATGAAATAAAAAACACAACTGAGAGCGTAAGCAACAGGCTAGGACAAGCGTAAGAAAGAATTTCTGAACTTGAAGATAGTCTTTTAGAAATAACTCAGGTGGACAAAAAAAAAAAAAAGGAAAAAAGAATTTTAAAAAATGAAGAAAACCTAAGAGAGCTACCAGACAACTTTAAGCACACAAACATTCCAATCATGGACATCCCAGAAGGGGAGGAGAAAGGAAAAGGCATGGGAAATCTATTGGACAAAGTCATAACAGGAAACTTCCCAGATACAGAGAGAGACATGGACCTTCAGATCCAAGAGGCTCAAAGATCACCCAATAGATTCACACCAAAAAGATCCTTTTCTAAGACACATTATAGTCCAACAGGCAAAGCTCAAAGACAAACAGGGAATCTTAAAAAAAGCAAGAGAAAAGCATCAAGTCACATATAAGGGAGTCCCTGTCAGACTAACAGCAGACTTCTTAATTGAAACTCTACAGGCCAGAAGAAAATGGGATGATATATTCAAAACACCAAAAGAAAAAAAACCCTGCCAGCCAAGAATACTATACCCAGCAAGACTATCCTGCAGAAATGAGGGAAAAACAGTGCATTTTCCAGACAAACAAAAACTGCAGGAATTCACCACCACACACCAGCTCTGCAAGAAATCTTCAAGGAAGTCCTATATCTGGAATCTTAAAAACAGTAATCACTATCATGAATAAACAAGAAAGAACAAAAACCACTGGTAGAACAAAAATGCAAATGAGAAAGAAACTAAATCTCACCATCACTAATAACCACAATGACAATGTAATAATGCCTCTGCTTTATTTCTGATTTTAGTAATTTGTCTACTTTCTTTTTTTCTTGGTCAATCTATATAAAGGTTTGCAAATTTTGTTGATCTTTTTAAAGAATCACTTTTGGTTTTTGTTGATTTTCTCTATTGTTTAATTCTCAATTTCATATATTTCTGCTGTAATCTTTGTTATTTCCTAATTATATTTGGTTTTTGTTTAGTTTGCTCTTCTTTTTCTATTTTCTTAAGGTAGAAGTTTACATCACTGATTTGAGATTTTTCTTATTTTTAAGAAAAAATAATGATTTGAGATTTTCCCTCTTTTTTAGGGATGATACACTTAAGAGACTAAGATTTAGGAAACTAGTTGTTTCCCAAGTATTTCCTTTCAGAGTCTCAGGTGCCAGCTAAGGCTTAGGTAGATTACCATGTCATTTTACAGAAATCAATACTCTTTTACACAGGTGCACTCAGCCTCAGCTAATTTCCATGTAGGATAGTGATAATATCATCCCATGAGAGTATCTTTTTTCTGTTTTATTTTTAATTGACAAATAATAATTGTATATATTTATGAAGTATAGTGTGGTATTTCATTACATGTATACATTGTGTAATGATCAAATCTGGCTAATTAACATATCCATTACCTCAAATATTTATCATTTCCTTGTGGTGACAATATTAAAAATCCTCTCTTTTAGCTATTTTGAAATATACATCATTAAATACAGTCACCATGCAGTGTAAAAGATCACCAGAACCTATTCCTCCTAACAAAAACTTTGCACCCTTTGACTAACATCTCCCTGTCTACCCCTCCTCCCCCAGGCCCTGGTAACCACCATTCTACTATCTACTTTCATGATCTCAACTTTTTAAAATACCACATAAAACCGACAATGTACAAGGGGGTTCCTTTTTCTCCACATTCTTGCCAACACTTATCTTTCATCTTTTGGTAATAACCAATCTAACCAGTGTGAGATGATATCTCATTGTGGTTTTAATTTTCACTTCTCTGATGATTAGAGATGTTGAGCATTTTTTCATATATATGTTGGCCATTTGTATGTCTTCTTTTGAGAAATGTGTATTCAGGTCTTTTGCTCATTTTTTAATAGAATAGTTACTTGCTCTCTTGTTATTAAGCAGTTTGAGTTCCTTGCATATTTTGGATATTAGTCCCTTATCTGACATATGATTTGCCAATATTTTCTTCCAATCTGTGGATTGCCTCTTTACTCTGTTTCCTTTGCTGTGCAGGGGCATTTTAGTTTGATGCAATCCCATCTATTTTTGCTTTCATTGCCTGTGTTTTTAAGGTCTTATTCAACAAATCACTGCCCAGACAAATGTCATGGAGCTTTTCCTCTATGTTTTCTTCTATAGTTTTATAGTTCCAGGTCTTTAGTCTTTAATCCAGTTTTAGTTGATTCTTGTATAAAATGGAGCAGTAATCTACCTAAGCCTTAGTTGGCACCTGAGACTCCAAAAGGGAATACCTGTTTCTTGTATCTCTTCCCATTTTCATCTGCTCAAAGACCACTAAACTTAGGTTGGGTTTTTTTGTTTTTTCTGCTTTTGTTTTTTGGCCACAAAACAAGTCTTAATACATTTAAAAAGATTAAGATCATAGAAAATATGTTCTCTGACCACAATACCAGAAGGATACTTAGAAAATTCACAAATGTGTGGTCTCTTAAGTGTATCATCCCTCAAAAAGAGGATGAAAACATTTCTTGTCTTTTATTAAGTAGAGCTAATAATTTGTGTAGCACACAACTCCTGTAAGTAGAGAAAGTCAGGGAAGATTTCATGGTGATATCCAAATTGGCTTTTGAGGGACAGGAGAAATTTGACACTAGGACTTACAGGAGGTCATTTCTCCATATGAAACTCTGGGAAAGAAAAATCTAATCTAAAGTGACAGAAGATAGATCAGTGGTTTCCTATGGCCAGGGATTGGGCATTGGGGATTGACTGGGAAGGTATACAAGAGAATAACTGAAGTGATGAAGATGTTCCGGATTGGTAATAGGGATGGTTACCTGAGTATAAACGTATATTCGTTAAAATCATCAAATCATACACTTAAATATGTGTATTTTATCATATATAATTTATGCTTCAATAAAGTTATTTTATAAAAAGGAAATGGGAAAACCAAATGGGTTACTCTTAGTGTTGCTTAAACTCTTCCATATTCCAATGACTCACAAAGTATTTATCAGTATTCTGTGAGGAGGAAAATGTTTTCTCTAAATAAACAGAGTTTAAAACTCCAGTGCTGTTTCTTATTTTAGACTTCTCCTAAGGATGTAATGGGCAAAAAATGTAGAGCTCGGCAGAGTTCCAACTTAACAGACTATTTCTAAGTTTATATGACATTGCTAAAAACAGTATTTTCATAACACAAATTTCCATTTATAATCTAATTATTGAATGTGTGGGTAGGAGAAAACTAGATGAGGAGTTGAAGAGTTCTTTTTAACTAGCTTGTTGAATCTGAGCAAATTAATTCATATCTTTGGAATTCTTTCACTTCTAAAATAAGAAGGTTGGTTTTCTATATTTCATTTAAAAAATTCAATTGTTCTTACATGGTTGAAATTTCTATATAGAGAGCCTCCAAATGAAACCCCTAAGTGCCAGATTTTGAAAGTGATGCATGAAAACAAGCCTTATCAAGTACGATAAATATCAAATGTTTTCTGCAACGTTAAAGATTGTTAATTTAAGGTTCTTAGGCAAATATATGTATTTTCTTAACCAAAATTAACTTTACTTACATCTATTATTTCTTGTTAGCCAACCACACAGGTTGTTCTAAAATTTCTATGGTGCTAGGTATATTACTCTATATACCATTCTTTTTCTTAGCAAATGAACAAATTGAGGGTAAAAGAGATTAAATATTTTGTTCAAGATATCATCTTTGCAAAGACAAAACTATTAGACTAAATATGTCTTATATCATGTTTTTTTGTATAAAAAGTTATAGAGAGAATACACATATTGATGGATAGATATTGTTACAAACATAGAAACTTTTTCTGGAAGCCTATATAACCAAAAGTTAGTAATGTTACTCTTAGGGAGAGGGTCTAAAGGAAAGAGAGGTAGTTTTTCTATTTCTACTTTCTATACCATTAAAAAATTTCCAATATGAACATTTGTTAATTCTTTGTTTAAAAATTATGCTCTTGAATTGGAATTATGGGTTTATTTTCCTTTTATTTTCTATTCTTAAAAAAAAGTAATGTTTTGCTTTTTCAATATTTTTTCCTTCTTTTTAAAACAATATGCCTGGTAGTTTAGTTCTTAATTCAGTTGCTTAGAGCACAAAAAACAAAAGTCATAGGTTTGATTAATTACATTTGCAAAGAATAAAAATATCCCTTGTTCACAGAATGCATTTTTAACTTTAAAAAGTCATCTGGCAAACTCATGCTGGTGATCACAAGGATGAATCAGGTAACAGCACATGGTTGACTCAATACAAAACATTAATACTGGAAAATAACTCTGTCTTACTGATGGAGGGTAAGAGAGTATACATCATTAGTTACTCAACTCTAAGTAAATATTTCAATTTTCATACCCATCAACTCACTGCCTTCTGAGTGGAATATAAACAAGACCTTAACCATAAAAGAAAAACAGTCTCAGTACTTTTAGAAAAGCTAAAAACTATACATGTCACAAAATGATACTTTTGGTTTTTTTACATTTCTTATTAATATACCATATAAACACCAAATAAAGTACTATACCTGTAACATCTTCTGGATCTGATACAACAATATGTGCATTTAATTCCTGTAGCTTGTGATGTAGTTCTTCTAATTTTTTATTTGATTTTTTCAAAAGGTTGTCTACGTAAGCCAAACTTTTTTTATCTGTTGTGACTTTCCTCAGATTTTCAGCTCCTTCTTTGATTTTCAGTTCTTTCCTTATTTCTCTCTTGATTCGATCCTTGATATCATCCAATTTCTGTTGCACCACTGTATCCGAAAAGTCTAATTTTTGAACAGCATTCACATTCTCAGAAAACGAAAGACTTCGGGAATCCCCCTACAGAAAAAAATAAACATACAAATGTGGGAATTTAGGAAAGTTAGCTGCTTAGTAAAATATGCAGCATTAAGGATAAGTGTTTTCAGCAAAGAGATTATTAATTACGTCACACTTAATTACATTCACTTCTCTCCTTAATAAGCAACAGCCTACTTATTTACCTTTATTATAACAATACAAAATCATAAGTTCAGAAACTCTACCCACTCATTAAGAAGCATTACTTGACAAATATTAAAATAAAGTGAACATAAAATTTACTCTATGCTTGTACATGTATTACACAAAAAATGAAGTCATTGATTTCTATAAATCTGTATCTTACCACTTTAGAGCTTAAAAACCCTTTGAAACTCTGACAAAAGGCAGCAAGCAGATCAAAGAAAATTTCATGTTTGTATGTATAATTTCCAGGTTCCATCAATTCTAGGTTAAGAATTCCTGGAATTTTGATCCTTACAAATTTATCAGAAACTATCACAAATTGTTTTCAAAAGTTTGTGCTTTAATATTATGTACTAAGCCAGAGGCTACCAAAATTTCTTGGTTCATGGTACCCTTAGAATCCCGGTAATTTTTCCCTTACTCCCCATAGACCAAAAGAAATACCTAACAGTTCCATTTATTAAGGAGTAAGGTCCAAATGATAAATATTTATGTTTTAACAACTTAGCCATTGTTTGAAATAATACTACACACAAATTGAAAGGAAAAAGAACATTTTAACTTCATCCTTTAATAACCACATTACTAATGGGATAGGTTTACCTGTAGGGTATGTCACGATTTCTCAAATGCTGAAATCAGATTAGACATTCCCATCCCCATATCCTGTTCTACCTTGCATAGACAATTAGAATAATCTAATATCGAAAATTAACTGACTCTAATCAGTTCACATGGGTTCCAACAAATGAAGGGTGCCACTGTATTTCCCTCAAAAATTTAAGAGATACTGCAGCACCCCGACAGTTTGCTGACGTACTACAGACAGTTTTGTTGCTCAGTTTGGGTACTAAGCTTTAAAGGCTGTTAAACTGTCATATGAAAAGGGCTTCTATATGTGATGTGAATCCTTTGAAGTCCCTTGTGTACTTCAATTCCTATTTCTTTCAGATTTGCCTCCTAAATTCCAATCATATCAAGTTACAGAAATTTAATAGTCTTGTTAGAGACTATCTCTCTTGGCTCAGCCACTATGCATTGCTGCACCTTTGGGATTCATTACCTTTCTTCTTTAATGATCTCTTCCAAGTTCCCTCTTGTTAGCCCAGTTAACTTTACTTTGTTGCAAAGTTCATCACAACTCTTCCTGGGAAAAAATTTCCTGTCTAATGCACCCTTAGAATTGAGTTAAATCTCTCTCCTGTGTGCCTGATACTGTGGATTTTATTTAAACAATTATCCCTTTTCTTATCTAACCACTCCAAAGACTACAAGCAATTTGATGGCAGGGTTTATGCTTGGCAGAGTAGCTTTGTGTTGTTTTGTTCTGTTTTGCTTTTTAATGATTTTTCCATTATGTTTTTTAATATTCCTCTTTTAGAATTCAGAAAAAACTGCCACTGCTGAGGAACTCATGCTTCCCTCTTTCTGGTAAAGAGAACTCATACGCCTGGAAGTGCAAAAGCAAAAATGATATTCAATCATAGCAACCATCTTGGCTAGAATTAGTTATGAACTATATATGGTTACCATGTTTGCTTCCTCTTCCTTTCCACAGGCCTGAGTTTTTAGTAGCCATATTTTACTTTCATTCTTTGTTGTGACATGGCTCAAATACCTTTTGGAAAGGAGCAAGGGATACATATAATATAATCAATAATTTAAAATAAAATGCTCTCTGACAGTAGATAAGAAAGTTTACAGTACTTCCTATTACTCCTTTTCTAAACTTTTAGTTGTGGTAAACTGTAAAAGTTATTGGGAAATATTTTCTTGCATTTGGAACAACTGAAATGAGTTATTTCATCTATTAAATTATGCCTCTTTCCCCTTTCCCCCCAAATAATAAAAACAATTATATTATAATGCCAGGAATCATTACTAGGCAATGAATTATGACCTTGGTAAATTAAATTAACATCAGGAAAATAAATAGCTATTTAGCCAGTGAAAACCTTCATTGATAACTTTGTCTCAATAGATTTTGTTACAGGCAGTAGTTATCTAAACCATCTACATTATATTGATTTGTTTACAAGCTTAACACTTTCATCCAACATTCCCAACTATTTTCAATTCTATAAAATTTCATGCTTCCCCCCAAAGTAAACAGTAGACAACTTTTCTCATCTTTTCAAAACAAAGCAAAAAACCAAACAACCCAAAAAACCACAACTAAAAAAAATAAATAAAAGAAATAAATAAAATTGAAAACAATAACAAAACAAAGTTGGATCCAACCGTTAATTATAAACTCCCTTTGAAATTCATTAGTATGCTCATTAATAAGAAAATTCATTAATAAGAGAGAGAGAATTCTATGAACTAATACTTAATGTGAAACTAAACTCCCAACATTGTTCAGGATCCTCCACAAATCATCTTTACATAAAAGAAACCCCATAATTATCATATCTCTTATCACTGAAATAAGTATAGACACTCTGTTCTAGTAAAATCAAGCCAGTTAGTACACTTGGTTAGAGCATGGTACTGATAAACCAAGATCACTGTGCCTGTGCCAGCTGCCAAAAAAAAAGGAAGCAATCTAAGTCAAATGAATCTAACACTTTGCTGCTTCCATTCTTTTACCTTGTCCTTCTTATGCCAATTTCTTTCACTATCAACCTAAGTCTACTATTACCAAATTGTTTAAAAACATTTAAAAAAGTCTTTCATGATCAATCCCACCTTACTATTTTTAATATACTTTAAATTTTGTATTATCTACATCCCTAATGGAGTCATTCAATCAGAGGCTCAAAACCAAACATAAGGAAACCATTCATGAAATTAATAAATACCCTCAGGAGCTATAATAAAGCAATTAAAATTATTTTTAAGTAAGCAGGTTTCATGTGGCTAAATAAAGAATACAGACATCAATGAGTAAAAATCGAAGCATAAAATTTTAAACCGTTTTCAAAAAAAAAACCAAAATAAATTAAAAACTCAGTGGATAGGTTAAAAAGCTGATTAGACAACGATAATTAATTAGTATACTGGCAGAGAGATAACTCTGAGGAAATTACTCTGCATTCATCACACAGAAATAAAAAACAAAAATTATGAGAGATTAAGAAGCATGGAAGATAAACTGAGAATACCCAAGATCCATATAATATGAGCTCCAGAATTAGAGACTAAAAAAGATGTGGAGAAGCACTACATGAAGAGATAAATGTGTAAAATTTTTCCAGAATTGAAGAAATGATCTAAATCCATAGACTAAAAGGTCACACACCAAGTTGCAAAGAAGACAAATGAAAATAGTAATAACAACAAAAATAAACAGAAAGGCATTTTATCTATAAATTTTTATGTACAAATGAATGACAAGTGGATTGACAGAAAACTCTTACTAACAACAGAGGCCCCAAACTGTCAAACTTCTGTGGGATTTTCAGCCATTGTGGTAAGGCCTTCAAATTACAAACATTCTGGGAAAAATTACAGATGAACTGACCCAGCTTCTATGTTATATTTAAATTATTCTCCTGCTCATTATCATGTATAAGTTATTTAAATAAATAAAAATGGTGCTGTGGCAGAAAAGACTATAACAATTTTGCTCATTAAACTGACAAAGATTTCTTCCAAATGAAATGTTGGCAATAAGCCAACTTATGACAGAGAAACAAACAGCCTTCATAAAAAGTTGGAAATATGTAACAAGGAACTTAAAAATAGTAATTCCTCTTGACCTAGTAAATTCTAATTCTAGAAATCTAACCTAAAAAAGTTTAGAAATTATTGTTATATAGAATGATCTCTTCAATAATTTTTAAATTAATCAATAATATACGCAAGACACTGTGCTAGGCACAGACAGACTCCCTTATAAAGCTTACAAATTGCAAGGTTTTAAACCAACATTAGGAAAGAGAAAGTTCAGGATGCTAAGTGTCATAACACTTAAAAGAATTTCAAATAGTCTAGGTAATAAAGAAATATTTCTCTTATTTAGGCCCATAATTGCCCCACAGTGGTCAAGCCTGATATAGTGTTTTGTGCACACAGTTTTATTTCAGATTATGTTTAAAATAAGAATGGGAAAAAAGTGAAAGAAACATTAAAATATTAACAGTAATCATCTGAGTAAAAAAAAAGTTAGAGATTTTCATTTTGTTCTTCAAAGTTTTCCATATGTTCTCCATCTTTACAGCAACGACATTTCCTCCATTTTTTTTTTAGCCCATCTAATAAGGAAGAAAAAGACACTATTTTTAAAAAACCAAAAATAACTTCCACTTTATTTCAATTCTGGCAAATGTAAAAGCTTATACTGACATCTTATACTACAGTATATTTACTATTTAAGCTATTTTTATTCAACATAATTCAACTGCAAGGGATAAGACTACACATTCCACTCTAATTAGACCATATCATGTGCCAGCTATGCAGTCCAAATACACACATGTATTAATATGCATTTGATAAATACAACTATTTTTATGAAATAATGAAATTCTGATCTTTAGACTAAAACATAACTTGACATTTTCAATTTACTACATTTTGACAAACTCACAGTAAAGTTATGAAAAACACTAAAATAAGAACGAGACCAGATTCAAAGAACAAAATGAAGAAAAAAGACTGTCACTTGTAACCAAGTACTTAATTTAGGGAGACACAGGAAAGGATGTTTACTCCTCACTGGTGCCGTTCCCAGAGAAGAAGTGAAAAGGCTGTTACTTTCTCTACATTTCAGAAATATAAAACAGTCTGACCTGATAGATGCCAAGAAATGTTAGACTACCCATAAAACTCACTGGGTACAATGATTCATACACTGTTTTAGCTAGAAGGAATCTCAAAGATCACTTAGTCTAATTCCCTTGATTTTAGTTTTGAGGAAAGCAGATTCAAAGCACCTAAGCAACTACTAGCCTAAGGCCACAAAGCAAAGTCAGTGACCTGGCTGGGTTCAGCATACTATTCTTCTGACTTCTGGTTTGACCCCATACTACGTTCTTAGAAGAATCCTTTGGAATACCCATTTACCTATATTTGAACTACATTGTGACCTAATTGATTTACATTAATTAATGGATCCTACCTTCCTAAGTCAGGGATATTGGCAGAAAACATTTTCTCTTCCTCTTTAGTTTCACCCTAATCCAACCTTCTGTAACACCTCAGGAGATAGTGCTTTCAACTAGAAAGCAAGAAACCAGTTCTAATACCAACACTCTGTCTCTAGCTATGCAATCCAGGCATGTTCTCCCATCTCTCTGTGCCTGTTTGTTCATCTGCAAAATGGTGTTAGCCTTTCCTATCTTTTAGAGCTTTTTAAAAAAATATTTTTTTATTTATTCAAAACATTCACTGACTGCCTAGGCAATGGAAATATAAAGATAAAAATGATACAATCCCTCTTTCAGGTATTCAATTTATTAAGAAAGACAGACATGAAAATGAAACATAATTTGAAAAAGTAGCAAAGCCTTTTACACAAATGTTGGCCATGCTGTGTTCCTTTGTCTGATGGTTTTGAATAGAAGGCTCAATTAGCATGTAGTGTGATGGAAAAAACAAGCATTTGGAGTCAGACTGGTCATATATAAATTCTGATACTGCGACAATTCTAAAGCATCAATTTCTCCAATCTGCAAATGGAATCATTACAACTACCCTGTGTGTATTATTTCTCAATCTCATAATGGCTATGCCAAAGACTAAGAAATCGTATGCTTTCATAGCAACAGTACAGTTCCTGGCATACAATCAGCACTAGAGCAGATTGCAATGAGTGCCTATATAATAGCCATCTTCCCATTATTCTAAGAAAACTCCCATTTTGTTAGATGTAACAAAGTGTACAGATAAAATTCTCACTTCACTAGGCTCTCATGCAGCTAGAAGTAGCCATATAACAATTCTTGTCAAGAGAACTAACTAAGCCCAGGATTTAGGGAAGCAGTTTCACTTCTCCCTTTCTTTTTGCTTGGAATGCAGACCCAAGGCCTAAAGGTGCAGAAGCCATATTGTGACGACGACGAACAAATAGGACAAAAACCAAGATACTATGTAAGGATTGCAGAGCAAAAAGAGAGAAAAGGCTTGGGTTCCTGATGGCCCTACTGAACTGCTACAGAAGTCCTAGAAATGTCTGTCCTTGGACTTCTTGTTTTAGATTAAAAATAAATCCCTATTTGATTAAGGCAATATCATACAAGGCCTTGTAGGACGATATAAAGACTTTGGCTTTTATTCTGAGTAAAATGGAAACTTAGGGCAGGACTTAGGCAAATAAATGACATGGTCTGAGTTGTGTTTAGAGTAGATGCAAGGGAAACAGGGACTCACAATGTAGCTATGGCAGACTGTTACAAAATAGCCTCAAATGAATCCTGCCTTCCTGCATTCACATCCTTCCACACTGACTCTGGGGTAGCCTTCTGACTTAACCTGACTGATTTTGCATGGTGAAAGTGACATTCTAGTGATGTTCAGGGAGTTCTTACTGTAGGCCTCAAGAAGCTTTTTTTTGTTATTGAAAACCCAACTGCTATGTAAAGAAGTCCAGACTATTCTGCTAGAGAGAGTCCTTGAAGGATGACAAAAACCATGTGGTGAGGGGCCATGTGGAAGAGAACAAAAGCACTTCAGCTGTTCCAGCCATTTTAGCTGAGGCACTAGACATGTGAGTGAGGCCACAGTGGACATTCCAGTCCAGCTTAGCCACCAGCTGAATGCAGCTGCACAAGTGAGCCCAGCTTAGACCAGCCGTAGAAACATCTAGAATACCTGCGGAATCTTGAGATAAGGACATACTGCTATGCTGCAATATGTATCCATGATATAGAAGTTACTGCTGTAATCCAGGCAAGAGATGATGATAGTGCTAAGCAGTCTCTTCAATTACAATTATTATTAACTACTTTTTGTGGACTCCCAAAGGATAACAAGTGTAACAATTTGAGGGATGGAAATGTTCATGATATTACCACATAGGAAAAACAATACAATTTTCCTTTTTTTTCCTGCTTAATGCCTCCCCACACACAAACTTTGAGAAGAAGGATGTAGACAGAGACTACAATCCACCCCTAAGATAAATAAATAAAGACTCATAGTCATTACTTGTTAGAACAGACACAAATATTTATTGACTACCTACTATATGCGCTATATGCTGTGCTGGACACTGAATATAGAGTGGCGGGGGAACAAAAAAAGAACAAAATGGTACCTGAAAACCATCAGTATGTGACAGTACACGTGAGATATTTGCACTAAGAATTCAAAATGTAGGAATACCTGGAAGTTTAATATAAGGGCAATTAACCTGATATACCATGTTCAAGGCCTGGGAGACAAATTCTACAGTGGAACTAATGAATATAAACTATCAAGAAACTGTTTAATTGTAAGGAACAATGTTCAAAACACCTGGGGTTCTAGGCCCTGTTCCAACACTTAAATAAGTTACCTAATGTAAGGCAAGTGACTTGAGCTTTTCAAGTGTCTCCCTATCTCTAAAACAGGAAAAATAATGCCTATTTTTCAACATTATTATGAGATTCAAAAGAAAAAAATGAATGAGAACGATATTATATAAGATAGAGGATATGATATATTCAGTATGAATGAAGCAACAGTACATTGAAATGAGAAAATAAAATACAAGATACCTGGATTTAGATATTTGAAGGACCACCCTTGAATGGAACAGTTTTCCTTTGGCTAACTGATATTTATCCTTTAGGTCTTAGGTGGAAAGCTATCCTTGACCTCACCTGTATTGGTTAGGAGCTCCTGTAAGGTGATCCATAGTACCAGTGCATGTTCCCAATCATATCCATCATTATACTTTACTTGTCTTCCTGCTTCACGATCAGACAAGCTCTTTAAGGGCAGAGGCAGAATCTGTCTTGCTCAGTACTATATCCCCAGCACAGTGTCTGGCACATCACAGTCAATAAATATTTTTAAGGAAATTGAAAATAAATACACAAAATACATATATATTCATATGATTAAAGTTTCAGTAGATGCAACGGCCATCCCCCATATCCAAATCCAGTCGCCAACTCCCCCCGCTCCACCAGAAAAAAACTCTAGTTCCAGAAAAAGTTTTAGGCAAAAAGAAAAAAAAACATATTGGGAAACAAATAGCTAGGGTCAGAAATCAAGACAGCCCTCACATTTACAATATATGAAAAGGGCTTCCAGTCATAAGTCACTTTTCTTTACAATTAAGTCACATGCATATTGAAGCACAAAAGAAAATTACGCAGTGAGTAAAATCTGAATTTTCTTAGTAATTGTCCTTTTAATGACTGCTTAGACTAATTTCCTTTGTTATTTTATCTGCATATTTCAAAGTCTTATAAACTTTATATCCTTAAAATAGAAATAATTTTATCTTGTCAGTAGGCTAAATAAACAAGAGGGCTCATTACCAAGTGGCCACCCAATAACTCTAGGAGCATCTGATGATCACCATTCCATTGATTAATTCTATCAATTTCCCCCTGGCAAATGGTTCTTAAACTTTTGTGTGTGTGGCATAGGGGTGAGGGGTGGGGACATGGATTACATATCTACTCTGGAATCCTGATGAAAGCAATGGGCCCTCAGAGAATTCCATGTGTACAACACACATGCACCCATACACACACAGTGGCAGGTTTCAGGGGGTTCACAGATCCCTGAGATCCAACCCAATACCCTAAATTCAGAACCCATTTAAACCTAGCCTTTTGTGAACCAGTTACCATCTAGTTATCAGCTATTTCTTGAGAGCCTAATTTGCAAAAAAGACTTTTTAGGAAAATATATCATGTTCACAAAAGGGCATAATATAAAAGACCTTGATTAACTAACTTCCTAAAATACTTTCTTTATACAAAAATCAAATGTGAAAAATTAAAGTAACTTCAAAAATCATATTAAGCAGAAATCCTAATGACCAGAAAAACAACCCCTCCTTAGTGCCTAGATTCTATTTATTCTCACACCTTTGCAGTGAAGAAGGGATCCTTTTTTATTTTGAAACTTCCCCATCCCTGAACTTCCCAGGAAATAAAACATGTGAGCCCTCTTCTGTGTCCACAATCCTAACAATATAAGAAATAATGATAATTGGTTCCATATACCTATTACTGACAATATATTTTAACTGAGACTCTTAAGGACAAAGGGTAAAAAAAAAAAAAACATTTTTTAAAAAGGGCTATTATACATTACATTTTTCTTTCATCTCTAAATGTGAGCTAAAAGTCACTTTCCCTAGCCAGAACTTCTCCTACGGGCATTTGGGAAATATGTAGAAATTCTGGTTGTGAAGATAACAATAAGATAGAGACAGACAAACACAGAGATAAACAGGTAGGAAAATAACTTAGGCAGCAACAGAGACTCTGGAAAACAGACAGCTAAAGGACTCTAATAATATAATAAAGACTACAAGTATATCAGAACAATTAAGAACAAAAGCTTTGGCTCTCAGTTCAAAAATTGGCTCTATCACTCACTAGTTGTACGAATTTGGGCACATTACATAAAAATTTGTCAAAAGCCTCTCATTCTTCATTATTTAAATAAAATTGATGCCACTTACCTGAAAGGATTATTAAAATGGCTATATTAATAAAAAAAAATCTTTGTCACAGTATCTGGTACTTATCACTTACTCAACTATCAAGAAAGCTAACATTACCACCATTATTACCAAATACAGCCAAAAAATGGGCGATAAGATGTGACTGAAATTAATATTTTACGTGTCACGCTTAATTTAGAGATCTCATATATCACAAAAACCTCCAATGTGCAAGTGTTTATTTCTTTTAAATAACTAAGCGTAGACAGAATAAAAAACATAGTAACATCTATTTCAAGCAAAAGGATAAGAACTGTTTGGCTTTAAACAGATAGAGAAAAGATGACGAAGGAAAGATGCCTTTGCTGTTGCTCGGAAAGCACAGGATAAAAAGCAACCAAATAAAGCATAAATAAATGGACGAGTGGATGGGCAAACAAGAAGGGACAGAAGGAGAGAGGAGATCAGATTTGGGATTCTCATTAGATGTTGTTTTTACTGATTAGGTTGGAGAAATAGAAAACAAGTTGCCAGTTACTCTGAGTGGGGAGGGAGAGAAAGGAACAATGAAATTATATGAACAATACAAAACAACATCCCTGAGGAAGTAAAACTAATTAGTCAAGTACAAGATAACTAACAGCTATTTACAAATAGAAACAATAAAATATCCAAGTGACTTGGTTGAAACAAGTTAGAAACCAGTGAGCAACAAATGTTATACTAGCAATCTGATACAAATGTGATACAGGAAAACAAGTGCAACCTTCCCATTGTCCTTCATACTGGTCTTTATGTCTGCTGAAGACACAAGGAAAAATACATAAAAATTACCATGGGAGTTTCAGAGCTAGAGATTTCATCAAGAAATAATTACTGGTGTGAAGATGATACATAGCAGATTTAGTATAATAGTTGGGGTAGAGGAATGGGGAGGGGAAGAAATGCCAGAGAGGCATTCATCCAGAAGGAGTAATTCAATTGTATTAGTAATGTTTATTTCTTTGCTGGGTGGTGAACACAACAGTGTTTTATTACTCTTTATGCAACTTTTTGTATGTCTATAATATTTCATAATATAATAGGAAAGCAATAATACAAAAAATGAAAAGAAGGAAGGAAGGAAGGGAGAAAGCTATCTAATAGTAAAGATATTAGATTTCATTATAGGGGAAGTAGTTGTAGAAGGCTGCAGAATTCCCTGAAGGTCATTAAATAGATAGGATAGTCCTCTGTCTAGAATTTAGATGCTACAGGTGAAAGTAATGGCCTCCCAACCTCTTAAAATTGTTCTATACTGAGAGTACATTTTCTTGAAAACTTGTTAAGAATTTTTCAATTCAAATGTCATGTTACTGAGTATATTCCAACATAAGAGAGATAATAAGTATATATTTAAATTTACATCCAACCTAATACATAAGGTTCTTTTATAATTCCCCCAAAATGCAAAGTTTCCTAGTTATTACTTACATTTTTAGTAATATCTCATTCATTTTTCTCACATTGTAAATGTAGGGACCCAAATGCCCCAAGGGATCACACCCCGATCACATAAGCCCTTCTCGGCCACACCCCATCATGGCACTGGTTGCCCTTCTCTTCTGTATTCTCCTTCCCGCCAGTGCGAATTACACACCAATCAGCTCCCCCCCACACCCCATGTGGTATGCTAAGTAGGGATTGTATTTTAAGTCAATCAGCTTTCCCCTTAAAGCCCTATATATGTGTGTGTGCTGCCTAATAAACGGGCTCTCTCCGGTGGATCGTCAACTGGTGTCGACTCGTCCTTTCACTTGGTGCCGAAACCCAGGACTGAGCTTCTCTCGAGCGGCAATACTTTTCGGATCGCAGCGGCAACATCTTCCGAGTCGCCCCTCAGGGCTCCCTTGAGCTGTAACACTTTTCGGATCGCAGCAGCAGCACTTTTCGAGTCGCCCCTCGGGAACTCCGTCCCACCAGGCCTCCCTTCCACCGCTCACCATTGACGGTCCACCCTCGTCCATTGTTTTCGGCGCTGGCTTCTTCCACTCACCACCGGCTCATCATTAGGTAAGCCCCCTTTTCTAAAGGCCACCGGCCCTTTTCAGGCTACCACAGGGAGTCTAGATCGTCCGGTAGCCCCTAACACCCATACCAACCCCACCACGGTCTTCACGACCACCATAAATTCCCAAACTATAACAGGTTCCAAAGCCCCGGTAAACTTTTACTTTCATTTTTGGAGGTTAAAAGCCCCATTCTGTTCTCTCCTTCTCTCTTTCACCCTCTTGTCCACCACTCTCTTCTCTCCACTTCCCGGGTCCGGGACCCGACCAGAAAATCTTGGCGCTAGGTTCCTTCAGGCACCGGGCTTTTGCCCTAGAGAAGTGGAGGTCTGAGTGACGACCCACACCTCCCTTCTCTCCTCCTGGTTTGTACCTGAACCTGCCGGGACTGATGTGACCTACTGGGGACGCCCTCTAGGATCCCGCCTTTCCCAACCGGCCGAAGGATCTGTCTTATCACTAATCTCTGTCCGATTTCTGTCTAAATTCCCATTAAGAGACCAGAATGGGTGCTTCCTCCTCCTCCCTAGGGGACTCTCCACTTCAATGCCTTCTGAAAAACCTCACGAACCTTTCCCTCAGGCCGGATATTGAGCCCAAACTCCTCACCAAATTCTGTACACAAGATTGGCCTTATTATCCTTTAGATAATCAAAACACATGGCCCCCTGAGAGCACACTAGATCCTAACATTCTACGAGACCTCACCAATATTTGCCAGCGCCTAAAAAAATGGAAGGAGATCCCCTACATCGAGGCTTTTTGCCTCTTGGCTCAGAACCCCACCCTCTGCTCCTCCTGTGCTCCCTCTCAAGTCCTTTTAGCCTGTAAACCCTCTTCACAGTCACCCCTCGATCCTTGCACCTTCGACCCTGCTGATGAACCCCCAACCTACCGATCTCCTCCTCCCCCAGTGCCTCCAGCATCCGCTCCTCTTCCCCCGTCATCCGTGTCACCTTCTGCACCTCCAGCGCCATCCACTCCCCCGTCTTTACCCTCACCTACCCCTGACCCACTAAGCCCCCCTTTCACCCGTTCCCGAGGACCTCCCCCCAACCCCTTTAACAATCGTCCCACTACGTGAGGTAGCTGGGGCTGAAGGAGTAGTTAGGGTCCATGTTCCCTTTTTCCTAGCTGACCTTACAGAATTAGAAAAAAGACTAGGCTCTTTCTCTACCGACCCTACCACCTACATTAAAGAATTCCAATGGATCCTGCAGGCCTACAGCCTCACACATCATGACATCTTCATGCTCCTAGCCAATACCCTCCTCCCCGAGGAACACCACAGGGTCTGGGATACAGCCCAAACCCATGCCACTGACACCCATCGTACCAATCTGAATCATCCGCCAGGCCCCCAAGCAGTCCCAGAACAGGAACCTAATTGGGATTATAACACAGCCCAGGGAATCCAGGCTCGAGACCGTTTTGCCTCTTGCTTAATAATTGGCCTCAAAAAATCAGCTCGCAAGGTTGTCAATTTCCAAAAAATTCAAGAAATTGTCCAAAAAAAGGAGGAAACTCCCTCCAAGTTCCTCAATAGATTAACTCAGGCCTTTCAACAATACACTAACTTAGACCCCAACTCAGAAGATGGCCGGCATGTCCTTATGACTTATTTTCTGGCCCAATCCTACCCCGACATTAAAACTAAACTTAAAAAATTAGAGCAGGGTCCTGCAACCCCTCAGACCGAAATCCTGTCAGTGGCCTTCAAGGTTTTTCATAATCGGGAGGAGGAAAAGGAACGTCGAAAACAAAAGGCCGACCACGCCAACTTCCAGATGTTGGCCCAGCTTATCAAACCCCCTGGGCGCCCTCCCACAGCCTCCACCTCCAAGCCTCCACCTGGAGCCTGCTTTAAATGTGGAAAGGAAGGGCATTGGGCAAAGGCTTGCCCCACCCCCAGGCCACCCACCACTCCTTGTCCAAAATGCAAAAAGAAGGGACATTAGGGATCTGATTGCCCCCTCGCCCGAAGGGGTGAGGGACCAATTGCCCCACAGTCCCCCGAACCATGGACACCACCTATGGTGGGCCTCGCTGAGGAGGACCAACGGAGCCTTGGGCCCTTCCCGACCATCTCTATAACAAAGCAGGAGCCCAGGGTATCCATGGTTGTGGACAGCCACCCAATATCTTTCCTCCTGGACACTGGAGCCACCTTTTCGGTCTTAAGGGAATATAAAGGCCCCACCACCTCCAGCAGCTCTCCTATAGTCGGGGTAGGAGGTAAACAAATCTTTCCCCAAAAAACCCCTCTTTTAACCTGCTGCCTTCAAGGCACTCAATCCGTTTTCTCCCATTCCTTTCTAGTCATGCCACAATGCCCCGTCCCCTTGTTGGGACGGGACATTCTATCACGGCTTCAAGTCTCCATTACTTTGCCCCTGTCCTCTTCCTCTTCCCCCGTTTCCTTCCTCCTAGCGCTAGTTCAAGCCCAAGATCCTACTAATTCCACCCCTCCAAAGAAGTTCTTACCCATGCTAACGCACCCTGTTAACCCCACAGTTTGGGACACTGCCAGCCCCACTCTGGCCCAGTATTCCCCCATCTCTATACTATGAGTGAGGGTCCTCCTGAAGAACCTTTACTCTCCTCATCTCAGTGCCCTTTTCTCAAGCTTTGGCAGGCCCTTCTAACGGCCCCTGCACTTCATCTCCCTGATCTAACTAAACCCTTTTTCCTCTATATTCATGAAAATGTGGGACAAGCTCTAGGCGTCCTAGGACAGAATTATGGCCCCTCCTTTGCCCCTGTAATATACCTATCAAAACAGTTAGACCCCACTGTACAAGGCTGGGCACCCTGTCTAAGAGCCCTAGCAGCGGGGCAGTTGCTGCATAAGGAGGCATCCAAATTAACATTTGGGGCACCTCTTACCATTCTCTCACCACATCACCTTAAAGACCTCCTTACCTATAAGGCTCTCCACTCACTCATCTTTCTCAACCACACCTCGCCGGCTCTAAATTGTTTTCTTTGCACCTTTCTCATGCGACCGCTCCTGGCGGCCGTACCCTTAAATGCTTCCCTTCCTCTCAATGCTACCTCCTCCCCACCACCAGAACACCTTAACCTTCCGGGCGTCCCTCTCTGGGAGCCTGACGACAAAGACAACAATACTCTGTTGCCCCGTCACTGTCTCATCGGAAGCTCTTCCTCCCTAACTTCTCCCCCGTCTTATTGTAATCTTAACACAACCATTCATAACCACACCTACGCCCCACCAGGCACTTTCTTCTGGTGCAATGGAACCCTCTCTACCTCCATCCTGCCTAATCTTACTGTCCCATGCCTTCTTGTCACCATCGTCCCTCAACTCACTCTGTACACCAGTTCAGAACTGTTCCATCTTCTTCATCCCCCCCTCAAGGCAAAAAAAGGGCCGCCTTCCTCCCAATCATGGTCGGTATTTCCTTAACAACATCAGCGGTCGGTAGGAGCCGGCCTGTCGGGAGGAGCCTAAGGGCACAGTTTATGAGCGGTCAAAGACATCAATGCTAAACTTGAAGGGGCTCTGACTTCCACTGCCGAATCTCTTTCCTCTCTACAGAGACAGATCACCTCTTTAGCTCAGGTCACCCTCCAAAACCGCAGAGCACTAGACCTCCTCACTGAAGAAAAAGGAGGTACTTACATCTTCCTTGGGGAAGAATGCTGTTATTATATCAATGAATCTGGTCTAGTAGAAACAAACATCATCAAACTCACCGACTTGGCTTCCAGCCTACGAACCACATCCAGTTCTAACCCCTTTTCCTCCTTTATCTTAAGCCCTGTCTTAACTTGGATTTGGCCCATTTTGGGACCTCTAATCATTATCCTCATAACCTGCCTTTTCTTGCCCTGTATCATTAGGTTTCTTCAAGCCCAAGTGGGAAAAATTTCTAATCAGGGTTTTAACCAGCTTTTGCTTAGAAACCACCAGCTCCTAGATACCGATGAACCCCCCGCCTCATCTCGTGAGCACCTCAGCCGATGCTGAAGAGGTACCACCTTACAGAGGGAACGCATTACTACACGCCCTCGCCACCAACGCCTGGCTGCTCCCTCCAGTCTCCAACTACGAAGAATGGAACCAGTGCATATTCGACTTGTGGCTTCAAGGAACGTTTATGGACTTTTCCCCTTTTGAAATTACTTGTTTCTCCACCCTCCTTTGGGGTTTCATAATGGGTATTTATGTACCTTCCTCCTTTTGCCCCCCCCCACAACGCCCCAGTTCAGCAGGAAGTAGCTCGATGACTTCAACGTCCCCTTTCCTAAAACAAGAAAAAGGGAGGAATGTAAGAACCCAAATGCCCCAAGGGATCACACCCCGATCACATAAGCCCTTCTCGGCCACACCCCATCATGGCACTGGTTGCCCTTCTCTTCTGTATTCTCCTTCCCGCCAGCGCGAATTACACACCAATCAGCTCCCCCCCAAACCCCATGAGGTATGCTAAGTAGGGATTGTATTTTAAGCCAATCAGCTTTCCCCTTAAAGCCCTATATATGTGTGTGTGTGCTGCCTAATAAACGGGCTCTCTCCGGTGGATCAACTGGTGTGTCAACTCGTCCTTTCAGTAAAGGTGGTGTCCACTAATCTCAGTACATCAGAACAAAACAATTAAAATGCTACATATGTATTTTTTAGCAGTAAATTGAAATCTTCACAAATTGGTATCATAAATGGATTCTTATAATCGTAATTTAATATATTTTACATTTTATGGTATATTGTCAGTATGTTTTTAATAATTTATAACACACTCCAATTACTCTCTAGTTGAGAGTCATGCACATTATCACATTCTTAATTCAGGATATGGTGTGCTTCACTGTTTTGACAAAATTTTTGGTAGTATACAATAATCATAATTGAAAGCACAATCCTACTATAGATGTTATATTCCATGAGGTACTAAAAATGTATAAAAGGAAAGGGATGGCAGTAGTCTAAAATAGTCTGATCACATATAAATTATAATTCAGGTTTTGGCATATAGGTACTCTTATATATCATCTGTCCTATACTCAGAATACAAGCTTGCTTTTTAAAAACTGTCTCATTCAGCAACAATTTATTAAGTATCTGCTGTGTGTGAAGTCTGAAACTGATGATACAAAGATCAGCAAGCCACTCTTCCTAAGTTGGTGGCTTAGATCTAAGTTTACAGAAGCATATTTGCTACAACTTGTTTAAAAAATAAAATTATATTATTTTGAAAAACAGATGTAACTTTTAAGCCCACAAAATATCCCTAAAATATCATATGTGAAACAGAGATAATTTATAAACCAATAATGTATTACTAAAGTTTATTCGCCTTAGCACTAGAATTATGAAGGCTTAGGGGAAAAACTAGGTTAAAAATATTTTCTCCACATTATCTCTACTACTCTTACCATGTCTACACATATATAAATATACCAAGTATAATAGTTTTATGAACCAACCAGTCATACGTAATATGTTTATATTAGAACTGTAGAGGACAATGAAAGAAAATTACATAAAATATAGTTCCTTCCTTTTAACTTTACCATTCTCCAAAACCTCATTTTACCCCCATAGCTTTGAAACTTATGGAGATTTCATCTACTTATTAAGCAATATAAATATCATATTTCTATCTACAATTATAAAGTATCTTCATAAGTGTTCTAAAAGTATTTCAAATATGTATACATTTTATTAAAATGGACTATACATCCAAAATAAGTTAAATACCTACTATTTAATGTGTGATTTAAACACTTCATTAATATAAAGTCCATTTTTTCCACCCAATCTTATCTTACATTTAATACTAAGATTACTATTGGTACAAATGACATCTCAATAAAAAACATAATTTAAAAATCACCTCTATTTCAATAGACAGTGTGTACTAAATCTCAGGCTCTCACACACTTCCAACACAGAAACATGTTTCACAACCAAATATGTCTAGACCAATGAAGCAAAGGTGGGATATTAAAGGCAATACATATAGAGAGAAATTATAACTCAGAAAACCTATGTTCTAGTCATGATTTGGTCACTGATTTGTTACAAGATCCACAGCAAATTCTTAAATTGTGTGTTTCAATTGTTTTTTTTCTAAGATACCGATAAATTCAGCTACACTAATTTCAAATAATTATTAAGATTTTGAATAGGATAAATTTTTAAAGTATAAATGTCATAGAATTTAAAGAAATAATAAGATTTGTATGCAAAATTATGGAAACCTCTCCTCAATATACTAAGTATAAAATAAGAGGAGAGGCATGGATTCTTTTTCTCCTTAATAAAAATTCATGATTGTTAGAAGACCTTTAATAAGACCTTAATCAGAACCGACTTCTAGGAAGCTTCCCCTTCTAGGAAGCCTCCACCAATTAATTTCATCTTCAAACTAATCATTCCTATATTTTATGCTAATGTGACACTTACCCATTCAGTCTAATTTATTTAACATCAACATTCAACTACTACTCAATGACTTCCCAAGGTGCATCTGTGCTATGGATTCCCAAAACCAGTTCCACATTTCTAACTGCCTGCTAAACATCACCAAGATGTTCTATCAATTTCAAAAAAGCACGCCTCAAAAGACCTCATCTGCCTTCCCAAATCTTCTCCCTATTTCTGCAAATGATGCCAAAATCCTCAGTCATGTAGCCTCAACCTTAAGAAATCAATTTTTACCTTGCCTCTTTCCCTTGCTCTCCACATCCAATCAGATGCCAAATACTAAACATCCACTTTCCATTTCCTCTACAAGGCCTCTGATACATTCTCAAAGTCAAAGCTATGAGTGTGAAGAGAGTGCATACCTGAGCCCTGGCACTGTTCAATTGAAGACCCAAGTTTTAAGAAAATAAAAAATAAATTCATGTAATTAAGAGACAATAATACACAATATTAATAAATAATTTTAGGTTGTTCTTTTGCTTCAGTAATATATGCTTACATTTAGTCAAGTGCATTTAATTTTCCTAAATCTGTATCATTTTTACTCTCAGTGTCATTATTTAAAAATGGTATATATGTTCCTAATATTGGTTCTAATGTCAATTCAAAGTTTACATTATGTCCATTTTGAATCCTATAAATAACTTTTGCTTTAATGGTGATTTAGGATTGTATGCTTCCTTCTTTCCCTTCATTATACTAGTTCAAGGGTTCTCAAGTGTGATCCACGGGCTCCTGGGAGTTCCAATAACCTTGCCTAATTACTTAATGTCCATGGTTCCCCTTAAAATATTACTATATTTTAAGCTCCATGAGAGAGGGAAGTATATTTGATTATTATTAAGTATTTTTAATGCAAATTCAATGTAAACTAGTAAATATTTTGATCATTATTATATGACCAGGCCTCAGAACAATGCTTTGAATATAGCAGGTACACAGTAAATATTTATTGGATAAATGAAGAAATGACTGCTCGAAGTTGACATACTGAGAAGCAATAACTGAGAGAAACAGAAGAAAAGAAAAAGAATCACACCAACCACTAAGGCCATTTAGTATAGAAACAGGGAGTACCACATGCCTAAAGGAAAAGTTAAAATTTCTACATATGTTCTGTTAATCAAGCAGCAAAATGGGATACACACTGCATAAACGTAATTTCCAAAAACAATGTTAAAAATCAATGTTTTATATGTTTAAAATGCTTAGAGTAATTTATTTGGAAAATACACTCCACTACTCATCAATGGGGCATTATAATATGATTGAACATAATAAGACAAAACTACATTTTAATCACAATTTAGAACTGGTAATTCTGAAGTATGACTTATTACTGCATCACAATATATCAAGTCACATACTCCAAAATGAAGAATCAAATTTTCCACTGACATGAGCAGCACCCAAAGGAAGACAAAAAGTAATATAAGACTTTGAGCTATCTTATACTTTACTATTAAATGGAATAAAGTTTATAATATGACATATTCCATTATGGGTGGGGTTGGACAAAAAAACATACAGAGAACCAGTTAATACCCACAACTAGTTTCCGTATTTCTATGCACATAATACAAGAACTACAGGTTTAACAGGTTCAACCACAAAAACCATATTCAAGGATAATAGGTAGGCCATAATTGTAGATCTACAGAATATCACTAGGCATTATGTACTAAGGAAAGACTTAATAATAAAAAATTTGAAGGTTTTTTCCCCAAGGTTGGCAATCAGCATTACTGTTAATCATGCTACTGAATGTAACCACACGGCAATCAGTCATGTTCCCATATAATACTGAATACTGTCTAATAAGCTGAGTTTCCCTGAAATATACAAAACAAATAAAAATGCATCAGAAGAAAAATATAAGAACAATTACAGACCCAAGAACCCTAGTAATATGAATATAAATTATACATAGATTACTTTTGCCATTGTCTGGAGTGCTCTGGGATAAAAAAAAATGTGAAATGACATTAGAGATGTTTTCCCTCAATATTTATCACAGAAAAAAAATCCAGAATGAACAATAAGCAAATGAAAAAATACCAACCTTCTGATATAATCAGGGAGATGCAATTAAAATAATGATATATCTTTTCATAGCAAAATGATTGGAAAAAATTAAAATGTAATCTGTGAGAAAAAGGAGACACTTATAATATGGAGAAACTTGGCAATCAATCTATAGTTAACTTGAAGATATTCATGTACTTAGAACCAGCAATTCCATTTTGAGATATGTAAAACAATAAAAATGTACATAAATGCAAAAGAATGTTGGTCACACCATTATTTGTGACAGGAAAAAAAAATCATAGTCAATTTAAATAACCCTATATACAAAAATGAATGTACTTATAGTATATGCATGCAATGAGATACTGTGCTGTCACTAAAATGAATATAAGCTAAACATGTATCTTCTTAGATAAATATGAGAGGAAAAGAATGTTAAAGTAACTTGTAAAAGAATATATTTGATGTGAGACTATTCATGTAACATTTTCTCTGGAGAATGAGGAAAGGTAGTAGAATAGAGACAGTGGGAAAAGTAGGGCTTATATGTTTAAAACATTTATTAAAAAAAAATACTATGTGAATTTGGTAAAACATTTATGCAATCAGAGAAAATAAACACTAATTATTCTCAGCCTTTTTGTGTGTATTTGAAATATTTCCTAATCAAAAACAAACAAGTGTATTAGAGGAATCTTCTACTTCTGACCAAGATGGAGTAGCAGGGGGCAGATTTACCCTCTCAGCTGAATGAAAAACAAAAACAAAATCAGACAAGACACACGACGGATCTTCAAAAAGTTCATGAAAAGATTCATATTATGTTTCAATTATATTTTTCCACAAACTTCTTGAAGTACCTGCCTATAAAACAATGATGGTTCTCAAGACACTGGACAACAAGCAACAGCATCCAAAAGACGGAAAAGAAATTAGGTGTTCTTTGACCAAAATGGAACTAAATTAGAAATCAATAAAACAAAGATATCTGAGAAAATGCCCAGAAATTGGAAACTAACATACTGCTGCTAACTAACTTATGGATCAAAGAGAAATTGGCAGGTATTCTGGACTGAATGAAAATGAAAACACAGCATACCAAAATTTGTGCAATGATGCAAAAAGAACAAAAGAAAACCACATTATTATCTCAGCAGAAAAAAAAAAAAGTACACAAAATCCAATATTCTCTCCTCATAAAAACACAAACCAGGAAAAGAAGAAAACTTCCCCAGCCATAATGAAAAAGTAAATACAAAAATCATACAGCTAATCTCATATTAACAGTGAAAGACTACATGCTTTTCTCCTAATATCAGGAATGAGATAAGGATAGCCACTCTCACCACTTCTACTCAACCTTATATTGGAGGTTCTAGCCAATGCAATCAAGCAAGAAATAGAAACAAAAAGGCACGCAAGGTTAGAAAGCAAGAAGTAAAACTCTTTACTTGCAGGACATTATCATTACATAAAAATACTATGGAATCTACAAAAAAGCTACCGGAATGAATGAGTTCAGCGAGTTGCAGGACACAAGATCTATACACAAAAATCAACTGTACTTTTATATACCAGGATTGAACAATGAGAAATTGTAATTTTTAAAAAGATCAAAAATATGTAGTACTTGGATCCCCTTACCATCCAGCTGCAAAAACAAACAAAAAAATAGTACTTACAGACATATCTGACAAAAGATGGATGTAAAAGGCCCATATATACTGAATATTATAAAATATTGTTGAAATAAATTAAAGAAGATCAAAATAAATGGAAGGCATACCTTGATTCTCATGGGACAGAAAACTCAATATTGTTAAGAAGTCAGTTCCCCTCAAGATGATCAATGATTCAATGCAACCCCATTCAAAAATCTCTGTCAACTTTTTCTAGAAATTGACAAGGTGATTCTAAAATGCACACGGAAATGCAAAGAACCTAGATAGCCAAAACAAATTTTAAAAGGGAGAACAAAGTAGGGAGGGTATCACTCTTAGATTTCAAGACATATTAAAAAGTGTCATTAATCAAACAGTGTGAGACTGGCAAAGAGACAGATAAATACAGCAATGGAACAGAACAGAGCAGAAATAGTCCCAAACATATACGGACAACTGATTTCTGACAAAGAAGCAAAGGCAACTCAGAAGGGAAAGAAAGCATTTTCAAATAAATGGTGCTGGAACAAAACACATGCCCATATGGAAAAATATGAACTTCATATCTAGCATCAGACACAAATATTAACTCAGAATGGGTCATAAAACTAAATGTAAAACCTAAAACTATAAAATTTCTAGGAGAAAACATAAGAGAATACTTTGTCACCTTGGTTTCTAGATGCCACAACAAAGGCACAGTCCATAAAAGAAAAAATTGAAAAACTGGACTTCATCAGAATGAAAAACTTCTTCTGCTGTTAAAACTACTGGGGGAAATAAAAAAAAAACAAGCTGTAGAATGGAAGAAAATACTTCCAATTCAGAATATATAAAGAATTCTCAACAATCAATAAGAAAACAGCTCAATTTGAAAAAAAATGGATCAAAGATTTAATCAGCTACTTCACCAAATAAGATAAGGAGAGCAAATAAGCACATGATAAGATGCTCAACATCACTAGGGAAATGCAAATATGCAAATTAAAACCACAGAGAGATGCCACTATACACCTATTAGAATGCTGAAATTAAAAATATTGACTGCACCAAGTATTGGTGAAAATGTAGAGCAACTGGAACTCTTAAACAGGGCTGATGGAAAAATAAAATGGTAGAGCGACTTTGGAAAATAGTTTGGTGGTACATGCACCTGCCATATGATCTAGCCAGTTTTCTCCTAGGCATTTACCCAAGAATAATGAAAGTATAAGTCCACTACAAAAATTGCATACAAACATTCATAGCAGCTTTATTTGTAACTGCCCAAACCAGCGATAACCCAAACATCCATCAACAGGCAGAGAAATAAACAAATTGTGGTATATCCATACAATGGAATGCTACTGTTAACAAAAAAGACTGAACTGTTATTGTTATATGCAACTGCATGGTGGAATCTCAAAATCACTATAAAAGTGAAAGAAGCCATGTCAAAAAACTCTAGAAAAGGCAAATGAATCTATAGTGACAGAAAGCAGAAGTGGTTGCCTGGAATTGGGAGAAAGAGAGTAACAGTAGGATTATATCACAAACTTTTGGTATCTGTCAATATGTTCATTATGTTGATTGCTATGACCATTTCATGAGTGCATATGTATGTCAAAACTCATCAAATTGCATACTATAAATACGTGCAGTTTATTGTATGTCAATTATATCTCAATAAAGGTGTTGGGAAAAGAAAATAAAGCTTTTTAAATTCTCCTATTCCCTTACTGTAGACATAATTATATTTTCCTTTTATTAAAATCAAGGTTGTTCCTTAAAAATTATCCTCTACTAAAGTCAGGATATCTTGGTTCTAGTCCCAGTTCCCCTATTTAAAGTCCCAGTAATGGTAGACAAATTACTTAACCTCTCTGGGTCTCATTTTTCTCACCTGTAAAATGACATTAAGCTAAATTGATACATGCCTGTTTCAATTAATATTTAATGAGACTACAGACTAGTAGCCTCTGCTTTTTACCACACTATGTTGTTCACAGAACTCAACAGTAAATCTCATTCTATAAATCAAATTACATTCTGTGATGGAGGAAAATGTTTATTACAAAATAAGTCAATAAATCCCCACAATTATTTAAAATATTAAAATATAAAATACACAGAGAAAAGAACGTTAGCTCGGATTTAGACAAACCTAGTTTCAAATTCCAGTTGGGCTAACTTGCTATATGTAACATGGGCTAGTAACTTTACCTCTCTATGCCTCACTTTTTTTTTTTTTTTAACATGTAAATAAAAATAAAACAATACCTCTTAGGTTGCTGCAAAACAAAACCAGCATGTAACAGTTGTTCAATAAATGGTAATTAAAATAACTATTAATAAAATAGCGCTTTAAATCATAAAACTATTTGCATGCTTTAGACTTTATTGTAGTACATGAAAATAATTACCAGATTATTAACATAAATTAAAACAAAACCACCACCACCACTTTAAAAAGTATGTCTTGCTATAAATTTACAAAGACAATAATATGGTTGCTCAGCATGAATGAGGAAGGTTTGACAAGAATATTTAGTGAGTGTCATTAACTATCATCACATAAAGTAATAACTGCTACATTTCATTTAATCTACATAATAAACCAAAGAGGCAGACAGGGGATAGGGAGTGCTGGAAGGTAGGGTGGGAAGTGCTGCTATTTTTATGTAAGATAGTCAGGAAAATGCTCCCTCATAAGGAAATACTGTAACAGGGACTTCAGTATATTTTCACTTATTAAAAAAAAAAAAATTATACAAAATATCGGTATATCATTAGCCAAAGACTTCCCTGTCCACAACAATAAAGAGAAATCAACCCCTTTAAATTGGTTTAGCAATGAACAGAATACAAAATATTGCAGTGTTGCAAAAATATACAATGTTGCAAATGAAATATAATTCTCCCCAAGAAAAGATCCAACAACTATTAAACAGAAAAAGCTTTTCAAATGAAACCATGTTGAGTTGAGTTTTCAAACTATGAAATGGAGAGTTTTCATTTGCTTTTCCCCACAGCTCTTTGACTTAAATTACCTTTCATCATACTAGAAATAAAACTCAAAACTTACTAAAAAACTTTAATATTGTGAAGTCTGCATTATTCGCAGTGAAGAGTAAATTGGCATAAAGTAAAGCTACTCTTTAAAAGTTTACATTCTTTACGTCTTTTTTGCTATTGACCTCAAAGAATAAAAACAACACAATGCTTTCCTTCTCAAGCTGTTGACCAAAGCTTAGAACCAACAAATACATCAAGGCCAACTTCAGTTATTAAACAATGTGCATGCCAAAGTAGGAAAAAAATAACAAAGACATAATTTTGGTCAGCCTTCTGAATGAAAAATAGAAAATTTTCTTTAACTTTCTTGCTAGCATTCATTTGGTTCCAATATCCCACCCTTCTCGAACATCTTTTCTTCTCAATAAAATTGCATCTATCCCTCTTTTAAGCTTATCTTAAAGTGACCACTCTCTCCTCTGAAGTCCTATAGCAACTGCCTGTACAATTCACTTAGAAATAAATGGAATGGTGTGTGACCTCAAGCCATCTCTTCCATGTCTATTCTCAAATGTAATTTAACTCTTCAATTGGCAACTTTTCATGATTTTCTCAACAACTGAATTTAGTTTCTAGAGTGCCACTGTGCAATTCAGTCGTCATTAGCCACATGTGGCTATGTAAATTTAAATTTAAATTAAATTAAACTAAAATGTCAGTTCCTTAGTCACACTAAGCCACAAATTAGGTGTGGCTAGTTGCTACCATAGTAGCCACTAGTGGACAGTTAACAAATGGATACATAACATTTCTATCACCACAGGAAGTGTTATTGAACAGTGCTGTTCTAAAGAGTCCAGGTCCAATGTTTCTCTGTATATACTATAGTTCTTAACATAGTGCCTCAATACGGTAGGCACTTAAATATTTGATTTAATAAAGACAAAATACTATAGTGTTAAAGATGGCCCTACAGGCATGTCTTGTTTGGTCAACATTCTTAAAATTTTGGGCCAATATTTAAAAATTGGAAGTTATGTCCCAATGAAAGGCAATAACATGGAAACAAAAGACCACAGCTCAGAAGAGGATGCCACTCACTGCTTTTATATGTGCTTACCAGTTCCCAGAGTCACTGCCATTCCCACAATGTATGTATATCAATTGCACTCATCTGCTTCATTAATTTATGTTACTTGTCTAGGCCCTGAAGGCAGGTTAGTTGTGACATCAGCTCTATACTGTGCAGACATTTAAAAATTTTTATTGAATAATATAAGGACTAATTTAAGTCAGTTTTCTGAAGCCATAAGTACATACTTACAAGAGTATGGCTCCTTTTTGATACATAATGCCTTTTTAACAATGCAAGCCATTGAGTAATCTGTTCTTTTTATATAAATGAAAGGTTCTGAATAAGAAATTTTCATCTGGTGTTTAGTTGGAAATGCCTGGATGACAAGAACTGATGGCCTTTCAAGGCGACTCTCTAATACACGTCTTAAAAATGCAACTTTTGAAATTAATAATAAAAATTTCTCTGGGGACTACTGAAACAAAGAGAATGAATGTATCTGCTTCAATTTCATGACATAATATGCAATTCATTTGCTAGGTATTCATAATGACTGAATTAATGAATTACATTCTTGCCTAGATATGGAAAAAATACTTGATGCAAGTATCATCAGGTAAAAACAAAGTGTTGATATCCAAATAGTGAAGTGTGAAATTCTGGTTTGGTAACATTTTCCTGAACTCAATGTTTGTTAAAAGATTCAGCTATTTGTATAACAGAAATTCTATAGTGAGAGCACAATTTTCCTTTCATTCAAATCTATGAGTATTTTACGCTCTTGCTTACTGGTTTGTTTTTGTTTGCGTGTGTGTGTGTCTATATATACTAGATTTTTTTAAAAAAACCTTTCTTCTGCTTCAGCCATTTCTCGTTAATACATCAGCTCATTAATTGTAGCTGCAGTAAGCCAAGGCACTAACAAAAAAAAAAGTTTTTGGTTTACAAAGAACTGGAGTATGAACTGGTATCCTTTCTTACCTCAACTCCTATACTGAAGCTTACTGATAATGATGATACCTATTATAGAAGTGCTTACTATCAATATCACACCTTTCTCTTTCCACAGGGTCAGAATACAGGACAAACAGCAGCCTACTTTTTTATTTCTTAATATTTTTTCTAACCAAAAATTATTCTTAAATTACTGCAATAACAGTTAAAAGTTTGATATAGGAAAATTCATGAGATAGATAAAAAATGATATTAGGTCAATTTCCTCCTATTTGCTCTTGAAAAGAAATACATTATTCTTAGAACTAAGAGATTTTATTCCCTTATTATTTATTTTGGCTTAAGTCTTTCAAATAACATACTTAAGGAATAAATGTGTTTTTAAAATTACTTAAAAATGCTTGATTTAAATGAGTTCTCAAGAATGAGTAATTACTTATCAAATTAAAAATATTTATAAATATAGCCAGGAAGTTCAAAAACTTTTAAACACTTAAAAATATTTTGCAGTATCTTTTAAAAAGTAATTTTATAAGGCAGGTATTAATAAAAACACACAACCCTAATGACAAAGAGAACAACACACAGACACACACACAACCTGTCACTCCAGTTCCCTCAAAATGGCATTTGAGGCTGTGAGCCGAAAAACGCTTCATCTAATCTCAGTGACAATAAAAATGCTCAACAATACATAATTTCTAGGATAAACTATTTTAAGATCTCAACATGAGAAAAACTGGATAAATTACTACTAATCATCATTTGCTATTTTCTACGCCTGAGATGAATTACACTGCAACTCCTAAAAAAGAATATAATTTAATAGTTCACCCTTAACTACAAAAATGAAGAATGCAAAGTACGACTTCAAACTCAAACTATTTTTTTGTGAATCTTTGAAGAATACAAATACATATGACAACTTATATCTTTTGAATATGTTAAACTTCCAAGACAAAGATTATCATTTACAATAGGCACCCCCCCTTCCCCTTTATCCTCAGGGGATATGTTCCAAGACCCCTAGTCGATGCCTGACACCTGAGTGCTGGCAAATGGAACATGTTTCTATTCACGTCTTCTACCCAAAACTTTAATGCCTTTTCCATCTTAACTAAGCACTTATCATGCGCTGTGAAGGTGCATCAGCAAAACTAGTGCAAATTTCTTTTTCCTTCTTCACAATTTCACAGATAGTAGATTCATTATTACTGTAGATTCTTATTGTAGATCAGCATATGATTTGCCTTTTCCTTCCTTAAGTGAAGAACTTTCACCATTTCACTTAAAGGAAGCACTTTATGGCTTTTCTTTGGCATAGCCAAATTGCCAACATCACTATTCTTATGCTTCGAGTCCATTATTGAGTAAAATAAGGGTTACTTGAACACAAGCACTGTGATACCGCAACAGTTTATCTGATGACCAAAACAGCTACTAAATGACTACGGGGTGGGTAGTATATACAGTATATATATACTGGACAAAGGGAAGATCCACACCCCAGGCAGGATGGTGAGATTTCATGATGCTACTTAGAATGGTGCATAATTTGAAACTTATGAATTGTTTATGGAATTTTCCATTTAATATTTATGGAACACAGTTGACTGTGGGTAACAAACCACAGAAAGCAAAACCAAGAATATTGGGGGGACTACCGTACTTCAGTTGAAAATCAGTTTATTTAAAACTCATCCAGTAGAAAGCATTTGAACACTTTCCAGTCAGCATGTGAACAAAAACCTCTGGACTCACAGCAAAAATGCATTCTTTAAACATAATAATTCATTTCTAAACAAAACTAATAAATCACTTTATTTAAATATAAATAAAAACATTTCCATAATCTACCACAAGGAGCTTTTCTGTCTCTCTAAATTCAAGGTATTAAAACAGACCTATGCCTTCCTTATCTGGAGTTATTGAATAGAACTTTCTATGATGATCAAAATGTTCTATATCAGTTCTGTCCAATGTGGCAGCCACTAGCCAAATGTGGCTAATGAGCACTTAAAATGTGGCTACTGTGACTGAAGAATTAAATTTTAAATTAAATTAAATTAAATTTTAATAGCTACATGTGGCTAGTGTCTATCAAATGATCATGGCTAGGTATAATAATCTCCAACAGTGCTATACTTATTAAAAGAAAAGCATCACAGGAAGAAACCCTAGTGTCCACTGACAGACATTAAATGGAATGTTACTCAGCGTTAAAAAGGAAGGAAATTCTGACACATGGCTAAGCCTTGAGGACATTATGCTATGTGAATAAAGCCAGTCACAAAAGGACAAATACTGTATGATTCCACTCATATGAAGTACCTAGTCAAATTCACAGAGAAATAAATTAGAATGATAACTGTCAGGAGCTGAAAGAAGGGGAGTGCAGTTTCAGTTTTGCAAGATGCAAAGAATTCTGGAGATGAACAGTGATGACAGTTTCACAATAATGTGAATGTATGTAACGCCATTAAACTGCACACTTAAAAATGGTTAACATGGTAAATTTTACATTGTTTATTTTACAATTTTTTAAAAAGTGCAGATATGTACATATATATTTAAAAACATCACGATTCGATCAAATAAGTACTTCTGATAGAATAGCTAACTAGAAATCTAAAGTCACCAATAAAGGAAATAAGGCGCTTCTCAGAGACGGAAACATCAGATTTATTGAAAAAAAGTTACAGTAATCCCATAATGAATCAGGTTGTACTACATTAGTACCACACCATGGCCAAGAGCTGAGCATTTTACTTTATAGGATCCAGCTGGACAGAGTATATTGGAGCTCTTTTAAGTCATTACAAGGCTAGACTAAATAAAGCCAAAGCTCAACAGTAGAGTACCTAGTGTTATGTTTTTTTTGTTTTGTTTTTTTAAGCACTGGCAATAGATCTAGACTTGAGCAAGTCACAAACTAAGCAACAAGAAAAAAAAAATCAAAAAAATGTAATTGTATACAGTTATTTTAATTTCCTTAAAAGATAACTATTTAAGTGGAAGGGCATAATAAAAGCATAGTTCTCAAGCTGTAAAGAGCATAGCAAGGAAAAACTGAAGGTAAGGCATGAGAATACCACTATTAATAAAAAATAACACATGTACAAAAAAGGATAAAATTCTTCTAGATAAAAATAAAAGAGATCATCCTTTTCTCCATAAATGTGAATATATTTAGTTCCCAAATGCTTTCATCACTAAGAGTGTTAACATATTACAACAAAATATTTTAGGACGTTATTAGATACTCAAGTTTTTGAAAAGGGGTTATAAAATGAATTTACTCTTAGGCTTTTAAAAATCTTTTTTACTTAAAGCACATTTTCACTATAAGATCTTTACCCCCACAAACAGCCATAAATTAGAAATAAGTACATACTAAAGTTTAACATCAGAGTTCTATTACTAAAAGGCATATTATTCCTTTAAAAGATATAAAATATGAGTATTTTTTCAGTGCACTAAAACATCATGCATCTGCAACACTTTGCAAGTCAGTATTGTGTGTAACACTTTTGGCCTCTTTTAACTCAAATATAATTTAATTTATAAATACAGAAAACATCACTCAACTTCATTAGAAATAGCTTTTTAAAATAATTTTTAAATTTTATATAAACTGTAAATCATGATAAATGTTCTAAAAGTTACACAATACTACTGCTGAAATCACCACACATCCACTATATTTTTATGTTAGCATTAACTATGTCAAAGAACTTTGATACAACAATGGAAACTCACAACTAGGTGGCAAATTACATATTTCCTTTTATAGTTATTCTCAGTTCTCTTGAAAAAAAATATGGTATTTTTCACAATCACTTTTAACATAGCTTGAATCGTGTAGAGAACTTATATGAGAGATAGGAGTCAGAACATAAGGGTTCAGGTTTTAAAGCAGACACTGGCTGAATAACAACCCCTCCTCCTATCCCTAACTCAAAGAGTTGTTTTAAGAATCAAGTGAAAAAATTACATGTGAAAATGCTTTATAACTCAAAAATACTCTATAAATGTAGAGTTGTATTACTATTAGTAAGAGTATTCATATTTTTTCAACATGGTTTATTTATTCTATATGAGGTACCTTTATAACCAAACACCATTTCCTTCTCTATAATTATCATTGTTCTTTGATAAAATAATTATCCACCATCTTACCAATCTCAAAGAAAATGAAAAGTCCACCTATTTTTTAGAAATTTGATACATCAAAAATTTTGCTTTAGATCTGATATTTAAGTTTCTCCATTGCTTATAAGATAATCTTCAAAAGGACAAACCAAACCAAAGTGTAGAATCTTGTGTAGAGTTTCTACAAGGCTTTAACACAATTAAAACAAAAAAAAGAACAAAAGTTTATAGTAAAATGAACATTCTCTTTATGCTGGAGTGCAAAGATAAGGTTTCCATAACAACAAAATGGAAATTCAGTTAGGCTAAGCAATACACAACAATCAAACACCTATTAAAATTTGCACAACAAAGCTCAAGTATATTCAATTTCAGAGTTAATACTATTTATTAATATTCAGAAGTATATTACCACAAACCTGTTTCTCTAGCACTGAAAAGTTCAGGCCTATTTTGGACTTTGCGAATATATAATCTTAATTTAAATTTATAAAATATCCAAAAACCTCTGGGAAAGGACAAGTAAGGATCTGAATTTACTTAAGCTACTCCATGAAGTCACTGGATTGTGGTAGAGATCAATATTTATAATGCACAATGCACAAATAACATACCATAGATTTTTAAATGAAAGCTCAATCCTAGAAGTTCATCATATAGCAACGCATGGTTTCTTTAACTGTTCCTACACACAAGCTCAGCATAATCCTATTTTAAATTAAAATAATCATGTAAATATCCACATCTTAAGATAGCTTTCCTCACTGTCCCCTCTACGAAGCAAAAGAGGAAAGAAAAGAGGGGGAAAAAATTAACCCATTAAGTATGATCAGTTCTCCAGGTCTTTTCGGCCCAACTTAGGCCAACCTGTCAACCACACAACTTAAATATTGAAAGAAAAATGAAGTAATCTTAATAGTTAAATCTGACAGGGGGAAGAATTACTGTCTATACCAGGCACTTTATGTACTTCATTATTTGAAATACTTATAATGGCCCTCTGAGCCAGAAATTATCCCCATTTTTATAAAGAAAATGTTCTCATGGAGCTAAATAATCCACACAAAATCAGAGAGCCAATATGTGCCAAATGTGGGATTTAAACCTAGGCCCATATAATTCCAAAATTTGAATTGATCTACTAGACCAGTGACTTCAACTAGGACTTGAAAGTATTGATCAGTAAATTTCCAAAAAGAAATCTGGGACATATATATAAGGTTACTGGTTTCTTATTTTGTCAAGTAGGATATTATTATCAATTATCCTTATTACAAATTTTAACATCAATGAAGAAAGGAAGAGAGGTAGAAATGGCAAAATCTCAGAATGGAGGGAGATGCTTAATACCTAAGTATCATAACCACTGAGTCATGGACCAGTGCTATTCATGATATTTTCACACTTAAGGATAACGTTGTATGAGTTTGTACTCTACATATAAAGTTGCCAACTTACGTGGCAACTTTATGTCAACAAATAAAACTTCCTTTTGTTTGCTGAACAAGTGATGAATTAGACTGTGCAGTTTGAAAGAAGGATTTTGAGGGGAGTGAACTGTTCTTTCTTAGAGGGAGAGAAGAATCTGGAGTTTCTAGGGCAAATAAGAAAGGAAGGGTTGAAGCACAGACATGAAGAGGAGAGAGGAGTAGGCCACAGGATATAAAAATTAGTGTACTATGAAGGGAAGAACTAAATAAAATGTGGGTATCTTTGTTGAACCAGTTGTATGTCTGTAAACATGCAAAAAAAGAAACCCAGGAAACAGAGGGTGCCATGAGAACTTAAGTGCCCCCTATACCGGAAACAAAATTCTTGGGGAGACAAGGGTCCCACGGGGTATAAAACTGTAGGCTCAAGCCTATCTTACCTAGAACTTGAAGGTAAGATCTCAGCATGAATTTGCCCTTCAGGTCAACTAGCCAGTCATCAAGAATGGTCCCAGAGGGTGTCGTGCTGACAATATCAAGGTCCAGGGTTCAGTCCCTGTACTGGCCAGCCACCAAAAAAAAAAAAGGCAAAATATAAAATAATGAATGTTGCACAAAGTGAAAGGCTAGGGTAATAACCTGGGCAGACAGCAAATAGGCTGTAGTTACTGGAATGAGGATGAGGGATGGGGAAAGGAGAGGAAGAGAAAAAATGCCAAAAGAAAGAGGCACTAGTGCATAAAGGTTAAGAGGAATCTGTGCTCTCAAGACAGAAAGGACTTGGATTTGCATCTTGGTTCAGGACAATTATGTCACCACAGAGAAGTTATCTAACTTAATAATAAAGGAGAGTTTAACATCTCTAAACTTTAGCTCTCATGTCTGTAAAGTGGAGATAGCCTTCCTTTAACAGAGCTGCTTTAAGAATTAAATAACATCAATCTGTATTAGTTGTCATTTTTTAAGTAATAATGTCATTTTTATTATTACTGGCTTCAATTTTTTCTAGAGATAGCTCCTTCTGCCAGTAGAAAATTCTCAGTTTGAGGGGCTGAGCCAGTTAGCTCAATTGTTTAGAGCCTGGTATTATAACACCAAGGTCAAAGGTTCACATCTCCATACTGGCCAGCAGCAAAAAAAAAAAAATCTCAGTGCGCAATGGGGAATTTTAAGTTTTGAGGAGAAATTGGACATGACTTGGTAAAATTAAGGAAAAAAGAAAAAAGCAGAATTTGAGTTTGGCCTTAAAATTCCAGTTGATAGAATATAGCAAGAATATAGGTGAGGAAAAATGACTAATCATGGTGTGTCTGAAAAATAGGCTGCTTATATAAGAGTTAAGAATGAAAAGTATTTCAGGGCTACAACAGCTTGGTGTTCTGAGCTAAAAAAATTATGACTATTTCCCACAGGCAGTAAGAAGTCACTGAATGCAAGCAACAACCTCTTAATCTAGCTATTGTACATAGCCTAAACAAAAACAGAAGAAGACTAAAGAGATAGAGATGGAATATCAAAATATTGTAATGATCCAAATGATATGGGCCCACACTTGGACAGTGGCAAAGTAATGAATGAATCCAAGATACATAAGCAGAATACTCAAATGAAGAGGCTGAGGCAATAGTCAAATAAAAATGAGCAGCAGATTTCTAGCATGAGCAACCAGGGGAAGAACGACAGCCTTTAGAAATTTAGAAGTCAGGTCTGGTAGATTGTTCATAGAATAAAAAGAATCTGTTCATTTATTTATTTAAGCATTTATAAACCATTAGCCATATGCTAGGTGTTAAGGACAAAAAGATGAGTAAGACCTAGTTCCTGCCTTGAAAGTCATAGAGATATATGAAATTTAACAATTAATTACCACACTGCATGATATATTCAAAAACAGGAGCTACAAAATGGGAAAGAGGCTAATTTGCAAATGGATCAAAATGCTGCATGACCAATTCGCTAAATTTATTTATTTATCAAAAATGTATCTTAAGTAAAATTTTTCTTGATTATATGAATATATCCAATGAATATATTTTTCTTAGCAGTATTTTAAGGACTGTCCAATTTGTAAAATGCTGTTCAGGCAGACAAGCAATATTAGCATTCTTAAAATTAGAAACAGCATACACAATGATACAGAAGTATAAAAAAGCAGCACGGTTCAAAGAACTGCAAATAGTTTAATATGCCAAAGTGTAAGACATACAGGGAGAAAAATATGAAAGGATCGATAGGGGCTGGATGATGGAAGGTCTGATATACTTTATTCTATAATCACTAAAAGAGTTTAAGCAGAAGTGCTCTCCCAACCTATACTCCCTTCTCAGAGAATAGTATCTTATCGCTTTCTCACAGAAGGGTCTTTGAAGCCATAGTGGAGCTAGAAAGGAGAACCCCATCCCTCCATTGCCATAGTTGACTGGTTCAGGAGTGCATGTTCCACTGACTGAGTAGGGCCAATCAGATCTTCTCATCCAAGAATTTGGAATTGTGACACAGAGTAAGTAAATCAGTTAGCTGTGGGCACTGGACTCGTAGAGTTAGCATAAATTCAGAGTCAAGAGAGCCATTTGAGGGCCACATGCAAGGATGGCAAGGAGAACCAGTATAGAGAGGAAATATAAAACAGTATACTGTACATACTTGAAGAGAAAAGAGAACACGTAGCTCTAGGAGAAAAGAAAGCATCCAGTGTCCTTTTTAATACTCATGGGACTTGGCTATACATCCTAACCTTCCGTTAAGTGAGATGTCCCTGTAGTTTCCAAAAAATCCAATTTTTCATTAAGCTTATTTAGATTGGTCTCTATTCCTTGCAACTCTGATAAAACAAGGTTTTGGTGATTAGGCAGATTTGTGTGGTTAATTTGAAGGATAAATTAGACGGGAAATACAAGGGTGGAACATTTAAAGTAGGAAAGGGATTATTAAAAGAAAGCAGCAGTAGCAAATAAAGGCAGGTAGGAGGCAAGAAAGTAATATTGTGCAGGGTCCTCAAAGCTTAATTTTAAACAATACAGTTTCAGGAAGCTAAAGCAGTATCAATTGCCTCTAAGGAGGTCATCAATGTCTTTAAGAGAATAATTTCAACATAATAATTGAGACGGAAGTCATATTTGAGTAAGTTAAGTAAATAGTAGAAAATAAAAGTAACTAAGAAGTTTCTTTAAAAGAGTGATGATGAAAAGAAAGAAGTTTGAAGGAACAACAGTATTAAAGAGTATAAGAAAAACATGAAGGATGTGAACTTATTTTTAAGTAAACAGCCAGGGGAGAATGAAAACCCCATCCTGCAAAAGTGTAAAACGTATTTCAGAGGAAGCAGAGGTCCAGGAAGGTATAGCCTTAGCAAGGTGAAACAATTCGTTCTTAAAATTCGGTAAGAAGAAGAAAGAAAAAAAAAAAAAAAGAATGGCTGAACTTCCAAGAAATTTTAAAGTAAAGACAAGGAAAGTTCAGGAAACTCATATTGTTGAATACCATGTATCATTCCCTAGAGTCAGTGACTAGGTGAGTGATTTGCTGAGAACAAAAGGAGGTCAGATGACCTTGAGCTACAACTGCTAGACTACTGTGATGAGAATCAAGAGGTAAATCAATGATCACCTTTACTGACCCAAGGCTTCAAGGGATTAAAAAACAAAACAAAACAAAAGAACCACAAACTGATATTATATGGGAAAAGTAAGCTACTAATGAGCTAAGTAAAGATAACTTCAGGTATGGTTCATTACATAACCTACTATGATGTAACCTTAACTTTAACTTGCAACAATTAATCAAATAAAGCAATTCGGAGATGTTTCTGTCCTAAAAGCTAAAAAGTACTCTATTTTAAATTTACATTATAAAGGAGTTTGATATACCTTTCAAAATAATATTTTAAACAATAAAAAATAACTCAGACCTTACTCCATATTCAAAAATTAACTCTATTAAAACAAGATGCCACTACTCACCTATTAGAACAGCCAAAGTCCAGAACAAGACTATGAGCACCAAATGCTGGAGAGGATGAGGAGCAACAGAAACTCCTCTTCACTGCTGGTGGGAATACAAAATGGTACAGCCACTTTGGAGAACAGTTTGACAGTTTCTTACAAAACCAAATGTATTCTTAACATACAATCCAACAGTTGCACTCCTTAGTCTTTACCCAAATGAGTTGAAAACTTGTGTCCACACAAAAACCTGCTCACAAATGTTTACAGCAGCTTTATTCATAACTGTCCAAACTTGGAAGCAACCAAGATTCCTTCAGTAGGTGAACAATAAACTGCGGTACAACCAAATTATTCAGTACTAAAAATAAATGAGTTATCAAGCCATCAAAAGACATGGAGGAAACTTCAATGCAAACTAATATGTGAAAGAAGCTGATCTGAAAATGCTACAGACTGCATGATTCCAACTATATGACATTGTGGGAAAGGCAAAACTACAGAAACTGAAAAGATCAGTGGTTGCCAGAGGATGAAAGGGAGGGAGGAATGAATAGGTCGACCTATTCATGCTCCATACAGAGGATTCTTAGTGCGGTGATACTACTTTGTATGTACTATAATGGTAAATATATGTCATTATACATTTGTACAAACCTGCAGAATGTACAACACCAAGAGTGACCCTAATGTAAACTATGGATTTTGGGTGATTACGATGCATCAATGTGGGTTTATCAATTATAACAAATATACTACTCTTGTAGAGATGTTGACAACGAGGGAGGCTGTGCATGTGTGGGAACAGGGGGGATATGGCAAATCTCTGGCCCTTCCTCTCAATTTTGTTGTGAACCTAAAACTGCTCTAAAAATAAAGTCTATTAAAAAATAAAAATGCCAGATGGGCTGACATATATAAAAAATAAAACTCCAAAACTCTGAATAGAAAATATAAATGACTATGTTTAAACCTGGGTAAGGAATAATTTTGTAAAGAAAGCATAAAAAGCAATTTCAAAAAAAAAAAAAGATGGACAAACTGACTTCAATTCCAATTAAGAATTTTTCTTTCATCCAAGGATGACATAGCAATGACAAAAACTGCATTTAGGATTCTAGGTTTGTAAATACTAGTGAGTAGTGCAAGAGAAAAATAGTATTTTCTGTTTCATATATAATATTAAATCTGATCAACTCCAGCACTTTATTGGCAAGCTATGCATATACCTGATTAACTGACTTACATAATCCTATACTTCGAATATACTGTCCTTCAAACAAAGGAATAAAATATTAATAATGACTAATAATAATAATATTAGTAGTTTGCACCAAAGAGATATGGAATGGGAAAATGAGCAGTTGATGGACTATTTACATATATAATTTTCACTATTTCTTTGCTTCCACATTTACTGTTTAATTGAGTGAACTAGCATCTGTGTGTCTAGCATATCTACAGCAATCCAATATTTTACACAACTTTCTGTGGTTGTTCATTTGGATAGCTTACAAATCTATGGGATATAAACTGTATAATTTTACCCTTTTTATGCCAAATCTACAACAACACAAGTTTGTCAATCACAATGATGTAAATTATTCAGAATATTTGATAAAAAAGGTAAAATGCTTAAAACTGTCCCTCCCACAAACCCCCTAAAAGAAAATAAAAAAGACACAAGTTAGAAACTGAGAGAAGACATTCACAATACACACAGAGGATTAACATAAAGAATATAAAGAACTCTTATAAATCAATAAGGAAAACAGAAAAATAGGCAATAGACAAGAACAGGAATTTCACTGAAGAGAAAACATAAAAGGCCAGAAAACATAAAAACAAATGTTCTATATCAATGACAACCAGGAAAATGCACATCAAGGTCACAATAACACAATGTTTTACACCTTTTTGATTTGTAAAAATTAAAAAAGACATATCAAATATTGGAGAGGATGGAAAACCAAGGGATCTTTTATCTCTTATATATTGCTGATATAAATATAAATTGGTGCAATCACACTAAAAGTTCCATATCATCTCTTAAAGTTGAGCATTCAACTACCCTGTGAGGCAGCAATTCTACCTCTAGGTATATAATTAATAGAAACTCTTACATATATACAATAGGAAATTGTTTACAATTACAAAAACCAGAAAATAACTAAATGTCCAACAAGGGAGAGTGGATAAATATGCAAATACTTTACTCAATGAATTATTATACAGCAATTAAAATGAATGACTATTCATAGCAACATGCAATAATGAGTGAATCTTAGCTATAATAGGTGTGACACCAAGTTCAAAAAGATTATATTCAACACTGTAAAAACTACAAAAATAAAAGAATTACATATCCAACAAAACTATATAAGGAAGAGAGTGAACACAGGACTACAGGTAATTACCTGGGTTGACAAGAAGGTAGACATGGGAGGACGGGATGGAGAAAAACTAAACATAAATTAAATTCCTAGCTTTTTTGGGGGGAGGAGGTGGGGAAGTAGTGGTCCATGAGTAGTTATTATAATGATAGACAGACAGATAATGATTAATCCAATGCAGAGTATCTGAGGTTTAATAAAAGAAAAAACTTCTAAAAATTGCATGAAATTTGTTCAATGAAAATTCTGAAAGAGGCAGAATAATCACCTCCTCAGAGAATACCTAACATGGGAATTATAGGAAAAGAAAACAGTATGATCAATGTGTAAAATACATGATATCCGGCACATGTATTGGATGGTAAACATGTCTTCTATAATCAAAAATAAACTCCAAATCCTGTCATAACTATTTTCCAATAAATTAAGGTGCTTGTGAGCCAGGGCAGTAAAGTTTTAATCAATTAAACAAAGTAATCTGCCACACTTCTAAAATGGATAAATCCTAATAACAGTATCTACTACATAATTCTTGTCTATCAGCTCATTTTTATAATGTAGCACTTTGACATTTACCTTTAAATTTAAGGTGTTTATTATCAAGTACACTCTTCCCAGATTTCCTGTTCTTCATTATTTACAGACAATATTTATCTATATAATGTTACACAAATTTAATTTTTAAAAAGCAAATGTGATAATACTCATAAAACTAGTTTCAAATAAGACTTAATTAAGAAATAAGAAAAAATTAAGAGAACTAGACGGGTATCAAGATAAATGTTCTCTATTTCTGTTTTTCTAGGAAATTAGAAATTACCTTTTCATTAGTATGTTTTTCCCATTTGAAATTTTAAATACCTTTTTAAAGCTGTTACTTTCCAACTTCCTAACTTTGCTGTCAAGTTTGAACTCCACTGTATATCAAAAGTTAATCTTATTAAATGTCATATTTTGTTACAGTAAAATTGATTTTTGAAATAACACACATTTGACAATTGTTCAACACAGCACATTTTACTAAGCATTGATGCAGAATTAACTGTTTTATTCAAATATCATTTACGCTTATGTAAGTAACATTACTTAAAGTGATATTCAACTCTACAAACTATTGCACTGTTCACATTTGTTTAAAAGTAGACATAGAAATAACGTGATGAATGACATAAAAATTTACCACTGCCGAATTTGAAAAGCAGAAAAAGAAAAGCCCAACGAATCAGACGCTAAGCACTGGGGTAAACAGATAATGCCTAGAAGGTGCCCCTACCTCTCTCTATTTCAGCACTGACGATATGGGAATGGTAGGAGTTGAAGGAGATCAGAACTAACCTCTACTACACTAATGAGAGATGATTGGAAAATATGATCCATTTTAGAGTCATCATTTAATAACAATAGTTTCAGCACAGAGACTTTTACCTAGGTAGTCGATAAATGTTTGGCAAGTTATTTAATGATGTGTGTTGAATTCAGTAACGTATGCACTACAAATTATAAACATTGCAGATTCTATAAGAGTACCAATAATCAAATCTAAGCTGAAAAACCACAACGTATTGATTTATCGTTCAAAGAGCGGTTGCTATGTATCATTGTCCATTACTAAATCCATAGTAAATTCACTTTTCTTAACTATATTTCAAAAAACAGATTCAAAATCAAAATACGTTGAGGTTCTCTTTAAAAAGTCAATAAAGGTAGTTAGGTCCACTTATCTAGAACCAGAGCAAGAAAAAAATTTTTAACTTATAATTGATTTCTATCTTAAAAGTCTATGAACCTCATTTTTCTTCAAAATTCTAATAAGTAAAATGAGATGAAGAAGGAAGAGAAAAGAGGAAACAGACTCAAATGCCATAGTGCTTTTAAGTTGAAAGTCTTTCAGTTATCTCTAAGTGACAGAACTACAGCAACTTTTATTTTCTTTTGTGCTTTTCTGCACTTTCCTGATTTTCTACAATAAATGTACACATTTATAATTTGAAAAAACTATAAAATCTGTCTTATCAATTTGCCTACCTTCTCATGCTACATTCCCCCAAACCACTCTAAAATCTTAATCCTCCCAACTCAGATCTTCCACTTTCCAGTACCACTGCAAAATTAGATGCCACCTCCTAATTTCCCATCAAATGGGTAAAAAAATACCAGGGTGCTGTATGTAAATGTAACATATCTACTGCAGAAATTCTTTTTGTACTTTTCAGGGAATATTTTTGGAAGAAGAGATTAGAAGTGTAAATTAAAGAAAACTAGGTAATTTTTTCATCAATGATAATAACGAATGCTTTTGAAACAGTCAAGACATTCCTCATTCCAGATGACAAATGGAGCCTTCTCATCAATTTATTCGGAACCTTCTAAGTGCCAAACACAGAGCTAGGTAATACAGGAGCTTAAAATTTTAAAGCAAAATTTATCTTATGAACAGTTTACAGAGAAATGCTAAATCTTTGGGGAGGTTTTTAGGAAACACTTGACACCTTTCATCAGGAACAGTAATTTTTAAGTAAAGAAAGCCTGCCAAAGGATTATTTGAACTGTTATTCTCTGTGGAATATTACACCTTATTCACAATAAAAAGGACAGCTAAATAATAGATTAACAAACAGATTTTGGAAATCATTTTTCCTCATTATACCAGGATCTAAGAAGAAGTATAAAATTTATATTAAAGTTAACTCTTGTTAATTACATTTTTTGGCCAATTTTTAGAAAGGTCACAAAACTATAACTCTGAAATGTAAAACATTTACGGGTCCACAGAACTGTGCCAGCTTAAAGAATGGTGTAGCATGAAATATATAGACCTGAGTTCAAACTCAGACTTACACTGTGACCACAGGCAATTTACTTAACATTCTTGAACCTAGTTTCCTGATTAAAATGAAAATAGCAACATCCACCTTACTGGCTTGTTGTGAGGATCAAATAAGGTATATAGGGTACTAAGTACCATGTCTGATATGCAGCAAATAATCAATAAATGTTATTTGTATTCTCTTCTAATCCTCTTCTAGTACAAATGTTATTTGTACTCTCTTCTAAAAAAATTAAAAAACTATCCTGTCATCTTTATATCCTCCAATATAGCTTTGGTAGATACTTAATAACTGCTGAAATTAACACCTGTAATTTAAGGCTAACTACCTCAACCTTCCACTTGAGCAAGTTACCTCTACCTAAATAAGTTATGCTGAAAATGTAATTTAAGATTCCCAGCCCAACACTTTATTGGGCATTTTGATGGAGATGAATCTCCATAATCAATAAAGTAACTTTATTAGTATACCACTCATTATTTGGTTCTGTATTCTATAAAATTACTATGGTAGCCAACATTTTCATTTTGAGATTCTTTATAGTTTTCATTAATCCAGTTTCCTTGGAAATAAACTTCAGTTTCTTTGGCCTCACAAAAGTATCTAAGCGAATAAAAAATAAAGAGAATACAACACTACAAATTACTTATGGGATAAAAATTAAAAATTGCCAATTAAGTTTACATTTTTAAATAGCCTATTTTTATTTTTACCACAGCAAATACTCTTCCTTATACCTTGAAGCCTGTAGCCACCAAAGTCTGTATGTACTTTTACTAATGCTTCCTTGTTGAATAAGTCTCCTAAACTACCAGCAAGAGTTAGAAACATTACTCCATATTCATACAAACATTACAGTAATTAACAAGACAAAGTACTATAGTTTCAGATTTTCTTAGTTTTGTCTTTCCACAACCAGAGGTTATTAGTAAGCCAATTCCAGCTCAAGTAATAAAGTATTTCAAATTCTGTAATATAATTTGAAAAAATAATTAAAAAGTTGGTTATGTTTCTAAATCAGTATCAATCTCATCAAAATCAGGTTGTAATATGTAACTTTCAGTGTGAAACAAGTATTACTAAGACAAGATATAGCAAAGTAACAGCTTTTAACTATTAAACACATTTTAAAACTGGCTACATAACCTACTATTTAACTGCTTAAAATCTGTATGACACAGAAGCATTAAGAATTTCATATTAAATAATTTTTTAATTGAAATAAATTTGAACAATTTAGAAGCTTTTAAAAAACTGATTCTGAAGATAAAAGTTTGATAAATATTTGGTTACTAAATACTAGTTTCATGACCCAATGAAATAATAAAATGAATAGATGTATATACTCGATGAAGCAAATTGTATGCCTATTTATCTTACATGCTGATATAAACAATATTCTCAAATACTTTAATAAATATGAGAAAGTTGAAATGCAAGAACAACTGAAAGTCAAATAAATCAAGAAAAATGCCCTGGATATACAGACAACTTATTAGGTAACAATAAGAACTATTCTTTTTCTGGAGGAAGTTATATTTTAGTTGATTTAAAACTCAACTTTAGATTAGGTGTTCTCCTACTTTGGTCCCATTTTTTAAATTGTCATGTTTAAAATTTCTTATTTCTTTGACTTGCTTCCTTGCTATTGCCAAAAGTGATCTTATTAAATAAAAGATCCTAAATGTTGTATTTTAATACACATGAAAATGTTTTTAGTTCCAGTGCCAAACTAAGTGTTTTTTATGCCAACTTTCTATAAAATACAAAAAAGAATGCCAAATACTTTATAACTCTAATGCCGTTCAATTCAAAAGAAAAATTCTGCTGTCATTTTAATGGCTTTTTCTCAGTCAAAACCAAGGCATGTTTTTCAAGACTAGACAATGTAAAGTATTTCCAATGTGCCTCAATCCATCTTCATTTTAAAAGCTCATGTAAATTAATAAAATAACAAATTCCATTCATTTAACAAATGTGGTATGCTATAAGACCTGCTTATAAAAAGCTAACTATAATTAAAATAATATATAGCAACATTTTCAATGGTTTGAAATTCAGCTTTGCATTTCCAAAGGATCCCAAATTTACAACAGCGCACTTGTGTACCTTGTTGAAATTTCTATTTTTGTGGAGGAAATATCAAGTATTACAGCAATGCTTTCAGATTTACATCTGACTGCACAACAAACCAAATTTATATAGGGATCTTTCGAAAAAAGCATTTAAACAAGAAATTTTGATGCAGCTGCAATACTTAACTTAGACATCATAAAAAATCAACCAGTTTCTAGATTTAGCCTTTTTAAAAAAAACTGACTACCTAACCCACAAAAAGGAAAGCAAACGCTATTTTTTTCCTTCTTTTAATTGCCATCTCCAATCTTCAGGTAGCTAAAAGATGACTATATTAAAAACAAATCAAAATAAGTTTATGTCAAAAACAAGCATAAAATTTTAACCCAGATGTAAAGCTCTCTGGAACACTCCAAAGCAATGAAAAATAAACCCAACAGAGTAGCTTAAGTCCCTAGTACACCGCAGAGATCTAAAAACAAAAATCGTGCCTACATCATCAAATATTTAGCTGGAAATGGAAGAGAATGATATTGCTACTCGATATGGACTTAACTAATTAAGGGATCTATATTTTATCTTCATCTTCTGCAGACATGTGGTGCCCAACGTCTTCCCTTAGTCGACTGCTTTCCCATTTGTAAACAACTTCTGTAGTTCTTTCTTTCAAATGGGAGGGAAAATGAAAGTCTGAAAAGCATCAGCATCTGAGCTTCCGGATCTGAGCAGGGGTCTCCGAGAAAGGGACCATATATCTATCACTTGGTAAAAAAGAAAAAAAAAGTAGCCCTCAAATCAGAAGAAAGAAATTCAGTCACCTGAAGAGGGCTGGTGAAGTGAAGCAAGCACTTTGGAGAGACTCGTTTTTATTAAAAACAAAACAAAACAAAACAAAAAACCCCACTTGTCTGGGGGCTGGAAGTTATGGGGGCGCTCTTTGTGCAGAGCCTGAGGGGGAAGGGGAGGGACGAGAAAACAACTTGGGAGTCATTCAAGAGTTTAAGGAGCGGTGCAGGAGGAAAGGCCGGGCGGGGCCCGGCCGGGCGGAGGGAGGGGGAGGCAGGGGCGTTCGCGGGCCGCTCTGACACCAAAGGAGGGGGCGGTGAGCTGGTCACTCCGGGCACCGGGTGAGCGCAGGCTTCGGCTGCAGCAGGACTGCTGGCAGCCGGCAGTGATAAGGTCCCCTGTGGTAGATAGAATCAAATGAAAGCGGCGGCAGGCCTGACTTCGATGAGGGAGAGGGTCCGGCTACGGAGGAAAGCGGTTCCCGAGTGACATCCCCGAGTTCCCGCACTTAGCGGCCGAGGGGCGCGGCGGCCGCAGGGCTTCCCTCGGTCGCCGACCCCGCGCCAGACTTTCTCCCTGTCTCCTCCGCCGGCGCCTCCCGCCGGGCCGCGGCCCTTACCTGCAGCTCCGTGAGCAGAATCTCCCCCCGTTCGGGGTTGGACGCCATTGCGCTCCTCTCTGGACTCCGCACCTGGACGCGGCCGCCGCTGGCGAAGGGAGAAAGCAGGACAGGACTCGGGGAGTGGGGGCAAGGAGCGGGGAGAGAAAGAAAAAAAAAACTAGAGATTCATGGAGGCGCAGCCCCTCCTGGAGGCGCGGTTTATTCCGCCCGGCTCATCGAGAGCAGCGGGGAGCGAGGGCATTCGTAGCGGTCTCCCCCTCGCCGCCGGCTCGCCCGCCGTCGCTGCCCGCGCCGGACTCTGTTCGCTCAGTCGCTCCCTCTGGGCGACGCCAGGAGCCGCCTCAAGACTCTCCGTACGGGGCGCTGCGGCCGCGGCTGCGCTCCTCCTGTCGCACCATTTGGCTGTCACCGCGTCGCAAAAGCGGCCTCACTTGGCGGCTGTCCGCACACGTGACGGCCGCAGCTACCACCTCTCGCCCGGTGGGGGAGGTGAGGCGGAGGGGACCTCGAGGACTGGAGCGGCGCGGGGGGGGCGGGAACAGCCATTGGACTGGGCCGGGGTGAAAATGAGGGGAAAGGACTGGGCTCGCGTCTCTAGGGAGCCGGGAAGGGGAAGAAAACACACGCCCACTTTCCGGCTGCGTTTAACGGCCCCACCGTGAACGCTAGAACTCGGGATCCTGCTAGCTGTTTTGTTTGTTTGTTTTGTTTGTTTCCAGTTCCACCTTCTCTCTTCTTGCCGAAATTTGGGCCTAACTTAAATAGGCCCCTTTCTAACCTCCACAAACCAAAGGGCTTCGAGACTCACGTCTTATAGGTTATTCTCCTGTCCCCCTTCCCCCGTCGACCCGAGCGAATAATTTTGCCACTTGCTCGCCTCCACCCCAGCGCGCCTTCTTGACCACCAAGGTACATGGCTGGCGAAACTGGTGTGTGGTCTGTACTTTTCAAGAAATGTGAGCGGCTGTATCCCTGGCAACTTTTAATACACAGCTTTTAAATTGCTTTTTCCTCGAGCACCGTAATACTATGGCTTGGGCTAGAGAAATCTACTGAACTCAGAATTTAATTAGCTGCCTTCTTGAATTGTTTTAACTGAATTTAACTGAGGTGGGGTGGGGCAGGATTAGCCTTAGGAATGGAAAAAAGCCAACTTTCCTTGGCTTGGTAAACAGCTAAGCCGTCTACTTAGTAACATATAGCTAAGTAGTGTAAATTTAGGTTTTTAAAAAATGACACTGTTGTATTCAGAAATGTGAACCAAGTCTCCAACGGGTAAACTTTTGTTTTGTCTGAGCATTGAGTGGATATTCCAGGCAAATGCCTAACTTTTGATTATTTGAGGCTGAAGTACAACGTCTTTGTTAAAAGCTACCTGGAAAAATGGTAGGGTTTTTTTTTTAAAGGTAGATTTCTGTGTAGGTAGGACATTAGTTGACATACTTCTTTAAGATCTGTAGGGCTGATGTGCATCTTTTTGTCTTTTCAAGTCTCATACATTAATACAACAAATGTTTATTTAAGATCTAGTGTTCTGTGACCACATATTATGAACCCCCACTCACGATATACGTGAAGACTTTTTCTGGCAGAACTTCAAAAGTCTTACTACTATTTATGTGTTTAGTGAATCGCCTTGGTTGAAAATGATAATTAAAATATATGAAATAGCAAACTTGGAAAAGCCAGGATATAATTACTCTCCCCGGTAACTAAGAGCCAGACAGTGTAGTAGGCCCTGGAATTACAGCTAGGATTAAGGTGTCCTTATTCCTGGACTGACTAGGGAGTCCTCTGGGAAACAGACTTGTGTCCAAACAGCTATATTGTGATTTTAAATGGTAGGTACAAAATGTTAGGGAAGGATTGCATGTATGTGTGTGTGTGTGGTAAAATATACATAACATAAAATTTACCATTTTAAATGTGCATTTCAGGGACATTGAATGCATGTAGATATATTTTACATATGTACAGAGCAGATGATTAATAATGGTGGAATTAATTATCACCTATGCAAGGGCTTACACATACAGTGAATGAGCAGTCTTTTTAAAAATTGATTTAGATAAGAGAGAAAATGTTCACATTTTAGCACTATGCAATTTTAGAACTAAAGGAGATTTGAAATGTCTACCATAACTCTCATTATAGGTAGAAAAAAAAAAGCCGTAGTTAACTTAGCTAATTTGGAGCAATAACATTATTACTTAGTAGTAGAGATGGCGACTCGAACCTACGTCTCCTAATTGCCACCCCTACTTGTTTTAACCTGCACCTTGCTGCTTATAAGAACTTTAAAGTAGAATACTCATTTAAATTGAACTAAAAGCATTATACTCCCTCAAATTTTTGCCATAGAAAAAGACTTCAAATTTTACATATTTCTAGTGCTAAAACAAGGGTTGAAAATAATTTTAATTTTACATATCACATGTAAATGTAAGCAACAAATATATGAAGTTTTAAAAGTTATAGGAATTATTTCTGAGATTAGTTGTGCCGGGAAAGGTGGCACAACACAAAAGAGAGGCCAACACAATGTAAAAACCATTTGATAGTCTGGACAATATGATAGTTTAAACAAAAAATTAGTTTAAACTAAAAGCTGTTATCCAGATTATAGTCTCTGTTCACAGGGGAAAAAAAAGTAATAGGACTTGGATCATACTTATCAAACTGAAGCACACTTGAAAAACTTTTAATGGAAGCATATATGTTGCATCAGATGAGTTGTATTCAGTCCCTATTTACAAATGTTTTTAGGAAATCCTAAGTACAGTTCACCTCAAGTTTCATTATAATTTATATTAATAGGGCTGTCTGGTTAGCTCAGTGATTAGGGTGTGGTGTCGATAATGCCAATGTCCAGGGTTTCACCCCTGTACCGGCCAGCCACCAAAAAATAAATAAATAAATAAAATAATTCATAGTAACAATAATAAAGAGGAAAGTTTTTTTTTTTTTTTTTTTTTTTAAAGAAGTTAAAGACCTTTTAAAAAAAGTCTGGATTATATTACTAGTTATGTGATACCGTTTAAAATTTTTCATAGATATTTCAAGGGTCTTTAGGAAGTAGAAATGACCAAACATATAGAAATAGTTTCAGTTAACAATAATTAGATACAAAATTCCTCTATTTTCCGTTTTAAGATGGAACAAATGTTAGGAAAAAATCGTAGCAGAGCTAACTTAACTGTGTTCTTTTCATTTTCTGTGCTGTTGAAACACATTCAGATATTCAGATATGATTCCTCTTTTACCTTAGATCTTAAGTGAAATGAGACAAGAACTAAATATCCAGAGAAAAGGTCAGAAACCTTTACTTTGTGAGCCACAATGTTTTATTGCCTTGCGTTGTTTATTTTCCCTTTGTTCTTGCTTAACATTTAGTAAAGTGTTTGAAAATTCCAGCTTGTCTCTGTGGTATTATGGAAAATTGAGGCAAGGGTTTTTTTTCTTTTGTTTTGCTCCTGCAGTTGTTGTTTTCAATGTTAGTGTTAAAAAAAAAAAAAAAAAAAAAAAAAAAAGAGGAGTGAACCCTCTTCTTACATGCAAGAGATCAGAGTGAAGTGGCAGTGGTAATCAAAGGAAGAGAATCCCAAAGGAGGGGCAAAACTCAGGAAGACAGTGTTGGTCCCCACCCTTTTCTTCCTTAAGAAACCCCTTGTAGAAATTGTTCCCTTGTATGCTGTATGTGGATAATTTTGAGAAAAGGTTATTAAAGTCAAGAACATAAAAGGGTAGAGTCAGCTATAGTGTCTGTAGCAGATGGTTTTGGGGATATCAGCTCAGTCCATGTCCCCTTCACTGTGAATTCCTCTTATTCCCAGAGAAGTATCTGTAGCTGTGTTGTCTCTGCTTAACCAAGATGATCTAGTAGACTATGACTGGACCACTGACAGACCATATCCAAGTGTAGCCAATCAGTTTTGTCTCCAAGAATTTGGTAATAGAACATTGGAATGCTGATCAATTGGTGGCCCTAGAAGGAGGTATTGTAGTTCTAGGACTAGGATGGCCTTTTTCTGCCATGTGCACAAAGATGCAGAAACAACTGCTCTTTAGAAAGAGAAAGAACTCCTTCCTTTCTGTCACTGGGAATATAATAGCTAACAAAGCATACCTGGTCTCTTGTCTTCATGGAACTTGTAGGTTAGTGAAATAGGTACAATGAAAAAGGAGGCAAATCCAGGGTACTTTGAACCCAAGTCAAGGAATCCTTTCCTGAGTAATTCATACTCAAGCTGCGATCTCACTGATGGGTAAATTTTAACTGGGAAAAAAAAAAAAAATAAAGAACTTTCCAAAAACAGAATAATGTAGATAAATGTTCTAAAGTAGAAGGGAGCTACTTTAGTAATTACTAAAAGGCCAGTGAAGCTATAGCGAAGAGATGGGGTAATAATCAAGAGCTCATAGACTGTGTGTATCAGTCAGGATAGGCTAAGTTGTGCTGAGTAACAAAACCTTTCAAAAGATTCTCAGTAGTCTACAGTAAGGTATAGTTATCGCTCATGCTCCATGCCCACTGTGGTACTGCTTCAAGTCATCTTCACTCTGCACTCAGGATGACACAACAGTCTCTATCTGGAACATTGCCATTGTCATGGCAGAAGGAAAAGAAAAGTAGTAAATCATATACTGGTTCTTAAACTGTGTGCTCACATTTCTCTCACTTTCCAACAGCCAAACCTTTGCCATGCCTGAGAGCAACAAGGGGCAGGGCTGTGTAATCCTCCAGCAGAGAGGGGCAACACAACAAAAGGTACAGAATGTAGGTGAATAGTAATCCAATTCTGCACATGTTTAAGACTTTGATGTTTATCATAGCTGCAATGGAAAACCAATGAATAAATTTTCCATTTAAAAAAAATCACTCTGGATGTAGTATAGAGAACAATAGTTTGAAAATGGGCAAGAGTAGCTTTGGGGAGAAACATTAGGTGGCCATTTAAGCTTTGCAGGCAAAAAAAGGGTGTGGTACTGTAGACTAGGGTCATGGCAGTGGAAATGGAGAGAAGCCAATAGATTTAATAGATAGGAGGACCCAGTGGTGTGCAAAGAGAATCAGAGATGAGAGAATATGTGGCCCTAGAAAGGTGAAAGCAATGTAGTAGACTTGGTTACTAATGTCTTCTTACTAGTTGTTGGCTCTAGCCTTCCAGCAAGTCCAGATACTCTATTCTGTGTTCTTGGGTTCCATGTGTTCTTCTAATGAATCTCCCTTCTTGCTTTAGCTGTGTGTGTGTGTGCACATGTGTGCATGTGTATGTTTTCTGAAGCAAACAGCCTTAACTAGGCCATTAAGCCAGGGAGATAATCTTCAGAGAAAGAGTGACACCACAGTTCTGCCTGTAGGGTACAAGTAGGTAGGATCAGCAACACAGTTTAACTGATGCTGTCTCCTCTTTCAATGACTCCTTCTCTACCTAGTCTGCTTATTGTTCACTAATGATCCCAGCAAATGTACAAATTATAAGCATTAAGTATATATTTAACCTGGTACGAATCTTTCCATAGCACTTTGTTTACACACCTATTTGGGCACTTAAATTTCTTCTCTGTGGAGTCATTGTATATAATCTTGCTCTCCTACCAGACTTTAAGCCAGTAGAAAGGGGCCATGTGTCTTATATGGCCTAGTATGGTATCTCTTATGTAGTAGATGTGTGTGTGTGTGTGTGTGTGTGTGTGTGTGTGTGTGTGTATTACAGAAATTTAGGCTGTAAGCTAGGGACTCCCTGTCCCTCTTACTTGGGCCGGCCCGTGGCTCACTCAGGAGAGTGTGGTGGTGATAACACCAAGTCCATGGGTTTGGATCCAATATAGGGATGGCCAGTTCGCTCACTTCGGAGAGTGTGGTGCTGACAACACCAAGTCAAAGGTTACGATCCCCTTACCAGTCGTCTTCAAAAAAAAAAAAATAGGTAAGCTTGCCTTGAATACCCAATTTCATGGCCTCTAAAGTCAAGAGCCTCTGTTTTCCCAAATCCAATTTATGGAACTCTGTGGCAGGTTATTTACAAATGCTTACCTGCTTCTCTCTCCTGTCACGTATATTCCCACATGCTCCCCTACCACCTGTGTTCCTTGATTATGCCTACATTGACATGGTCCAGGAGCTCAACCCATGAGCAGTTACCCCCAAAACCCACTGTCCTCAAGCATTTCATGAACTTAGTAACTTTGTACCAAAGATTTAAGAGGAGTTACGCTATAGGATATGATGCCTTTCACCCAGATGCTGGGTCTAGCTCTCTTTTCCATCCTCAACAGATAAGCAAATCCTTTTCCTTTCCCTGTTACAGTTTGACCATACCAGGTTCTTCTGATTCTGAGCTGTTATCTCAAATAAGATTATTTGAAAATTTTTTTTTTTTTTTTTTTTTTTTTTTGTGACCGGTAAGGGCATCGCAACCCTTGGTGTGGTGTCGCCCTCACTGCGCTCAGCCAGTGAGCTAACCGGCCATTCCTATATAGGATCCGAACCCGCAGCGGGAGCGCTGCTGCGCTCCCAAGCGCTGCACTCTACCGAGTGCGCCACGGGGCCGGCCCGAAAATTTTTTACAAGTATATAAAATGTTCTCCTGAAAAGGATCCAAGTGTGGTACATAATCATTAAATGAATGCTAACTTTTTGAATTGTTTGTATTTGAAGTAATGAAAAAGAAAGTAAGCTTTAAACCACCATTAAGAAGTTAAGCTTTTTATTTTAACCCTCAGTGTTAAGGACAATATTGAAATCTTAACTCCCAATGTAGTGGTATGAGTAGGTGAGGGCTTTAGGAGGTAATTAGGTCATGAGGGTGGAGCCCTCATGGATGGGATTAGTGCCCTTACAAAAGAAACTTCAGGGAGCTCTCTTCCCCTTTTCCACTGTGTGAGGATACAACAAACACTGAAATTTATTTCTCTCACACACACAAAAACTGAACAAGGTAAGTAACCTGACATCAGACTGGTTGTGTTCTGTGAGGCCATCTGGGGACCCAGGTTCCTTCTGTCTTTTTGCTCTACTATCAACTATGGCATTAATTTCAACTGCATGTTTGAAGCTGGGTCAGGGTACTCCATGATCTACCTTATGGGATGGAAAAGAGACCATGGAGAATCATATGTCCAATGTCTTAAGGCCCAGGTTCAAAATTAGACATTTCTGCTCACATTCTATATGTGAGAATGTAGTTACTTGACCACACCTAGCTTCAAATAAGGCTGAGAATTATAGTCTGTAATTGTGTGGTCATAGGTCCAGCCACAACTATTTTCCTAAAAAAGAGGGGCAGGATGCATTTTGATGGACGATTCATAGTATCCACTACCATCCATTATAGACTTTTACTCAATGATTTCTGCAATAAGTAAAATACTCTACTTCTCAGGCTTTAAAATGTAAGCTCCAAATCTATAGCTATCAGATTCTCTAGGGCCTAGAGCGAATATATTCATTGCAGCAGTTAAAAAAAATATGACTAAAAGACCATAAATTCTTAGAATACTCTTAGCCTGAACCTTCATAGAAGCCAGCTGCCATTCTTTGAGAAGTCAAAGCCTTATGAAGAGGCCATATGTAGGTGTTGTGTTCAACAAGCTCAGCTGAGCCCAGCCTTAAAATCATTTCAACCCAGTCATTAGACAGGGAGAGGAAAGATCTATTACTAAGGTAATAGATTTTCCATTCTATTCCAGCCCCCATCAGTTCAAGTCACCTCCAGCTGTTGTAATCATTCTATTTGAGGCCCCAGACATCATGGAAAGAAACAAACAATCCCTGCTGTGCCGTGTCAAAATTTCTGAACCACAGAATGTGTGAGCATAATAAAATGTTTATTTTTTTGAGGGGGAGCAATACATGACAATAGATTTATTGGTAATAAATAATTGGAACATATATTCCAAGTTGGATATTGAAATAGACCCTCTTCTCAAACTTTCATTTGTAGAATTGTTCCAAAATACTCTATTTATTAGTGTAGCATCCAACTCAAAAAAAGAAAAAAAAAACAAAACAACCAAAGATTAGTTTTTACAATTCATTCACTCATTTGACAATATTTATGGAGTATCTGCAATTTACTTGGGTTATATCTGCAAACTACACACATTAGGACCCAATTATATTCACTCTTGTGTTTCCCAGTAGATTTTAAGCTCCTTGAGTGAAAAAATAACATATTACTTCTGTAATCTCCATGGCATTCAATAATATATAAAGCTTATTATGAGTATAAAGTTCTTGATGAGAACTTGATTGATGATTTTTTTATTTGTAATAGAAGTGTATATATGTACCCATTCTTTATGTTTGTATCTACTGCTTATTCAGGTGTGGCTGAAAAGACATGTATTTTCTAATTAAAAATAATAACTGCTAGTTATAAGTGCTTATGAAATATAAAAACGAATTTAAAATGTCACTTTATAAAGATTCTTATGAAGGGTTCTCTATTAAAGATGCTATTTTGGAAAAGAGTATTACAGTCATTTGCATATTTATTTTTATATGCTGGTAATTCACATGATCTGTGTATTGCTTTTACAGTTTAACTGTAAGCCTCCGCCAAATGAAATTTTATTTTTAAAGTATCTTATCACCACATACACATATGCAAGCAGTTTGAATGGTGTAAAATATAAGATCCACATTTCAATTGCTTTACTGTGTTGCCTATCACAACTAGGGCATCCTAAAATTTTCCTTTATTAGAGCAAAATGTGGATGATTCAAATTCCATGCTTCAGCTGCTTTCATCATTTGAATGAGATAAGCTCTCAGCAAGATGTATTCAAGGAACCATGGTTCAAACTGTGTTATCCTACTATAAAGCAATCTGCTAAACATTTCTGAAGCAATTTAGACAGCTGTGACTTAGTTGCAAACAATGTGGACACTTAATCTATTGGCTTGAAATTGGGGCTACAGAGAAGATATTCAAGAGTTTTCTCCTGAATTCACTTGCTACAGAGAAAGACGCTTACTATTTTTTATAATGGAATGGAAAGCTAAGAACCATCCATGAGTATATTAAAACAAAGAATGAAAACAATCAACCTTATATATTGAGTTTTTATTAAATCTGTAGTATTGTAGATATACTGTTATTATACCACCTATTATAGGTATAAACATATTTTAAGGGCCTTTTTACCCAAAAGAATATGACATGCTTTTAGTTATATTCAGGTTATATTTGTCTGACTATAAATTCTTCATGAATATAGCTTACCTATATTATCAATATCCTTTCTTTTCACTATTTCCTCATGCTGATAAAATCTGTATTTGGAGTATTCACTTAAAAAATGCATGCCATTCTGACTTGGTCTACATACCAAACAATTCTTTGTATCGAGTCAGTTAATAGAATATATTAATTAACTGTACTATAACTTTTTTATATTGATCAAACCATGTTCAAATTTGAAATTCACTATAATATATTTATCAATATGTGGATAGAGACAAAGGAAAATAGACACATAAAGGTTTATCAAAATAAGGAAAAATAAATGCTCATTCTTATTTCTGTGTAAGTCAGTTACTTTTAAAGATGTCATTTAGGCTGTGACTAATATGTCAAAACTCATTATGTACACATCATTCAGGTATAACTGTATAATGTTAAAATGCAGTTATATTTGTTTAAAATAACCAGTTGATTAGCTGGATTTTCTCATTTTCAACCTCTTGGTTTGGTATTATGTGAGGATAGTAGTAGAATAATAAAGCAAATAATTTTTTACAGCCTTTTGATTAACATATTTTGCGTTACCTCACTTTTTCACTTTTGAACTGTTTTTCTAAAACCATTAACCTACAAATGCATTTTCTCGTCCCACTGATTCGTAATGTAGACTAACAATTTTAGTTATGGCAGCTCTAAATGAATCATTTTTTACTGTTTTACTTACCCTAAGTACCATGCTGAAAGTTCATGTCAATTTGGGCCTTCTCCTATCACTTAAATGCTGAAAGAATTTAAATGCATTAGCTGTAATGATATACTCAATTCATTTGTTTTTATTTGAAAGGTAAATGAGGCCGGAAGGTATAAAGACATTTATGAAAAACTTACTCAAAGTGTTAAAGATTTTATTTGTTATCTGGATGTAGTTCATATATGACGTCCGTTGCCTAAGGCAGTTATTAATGGATGAGAGTCAGGGCATTCCTGGGAATGATTAGAAGTGTGATAGGATTTTCTACATTTTCATTCCCTTTACATTTGCTGTGATATTGATGTAGTCTTTTTGATGGAGATGGCTTGTAGACAAATGGTAGTTATATCTATAAGTGGCAAAATGTGTTTTTCAATACACTATCTTTTTTTTCTCTTGCCCTCCCCTACTCATCTTCTCCCCACATGGTTAGAAATTACTTGAAATGGATTGTTGAAGACATGTAGAATAAGGGTAATATCCCAGAGCTACAGCATCCATTCATTTCAGAGTTTGGATTTTCTCTCCCCATCTGTATATACCTTTTTTTAAAATTCATAATTCTAGTGTGGTTTGTACCTAACCCATCCCAAGAGAATAATCCTAACCTTAAAATCCCCTCCCACCCCCATTATCCATATCTTGCCAATGAATTAGTCTTAAAATTCTTCCTGTGGTCAAGTCTGTATACTTTTCAGTCAATCAAATTTAAGTCAGCTGTCAATTCTCAACTTTGAAAATAGGATAGCTATCTGATTTTTACATTTTGCAATGGAAAATAAGAGAAATAGTTTTCATATATATGTATGCATTAGAATTAAATTAATTGGATGATTTATTCAAATCTCTCTGTCCAGTGATTGTCAGTTGTTTACATGTAATCCAAATCCAATTAAATATGTAAGGAGTATGTTAGAGTCCCATTTGCTGTTTGTTTGTTTCTTTGTTTGTCTTGGCAGCAGGCCAGTACAGTGATCTGAACCCTTGACCTTGGTGTTAGGCCTTTTAATTTGAACTGTCTTGTGGATTAGGCAAGGTACAGAAAAGAAAATTCTTCATTTTCATTTCAGGCAGGCAGAGTTTAAGATTTGAGCTGTAGCTTTAGTTCAAATTTCCCCTACGATTCTACTATTACTGTTTTGCCTGAGTGTTACACTATTTTGCAGCTCTCTGTCTCACTGTATTGGCATCTGTTTAACTGAGTCACAAACAGGAAGAGTAAAGTACAAAGAAGCAAGGAGGATGAAACAACAGTAGAACTTAGAAATTATTTAAGAACACACTCAATTTTATCTCTTTCCAGAGGAGCCTATACTAACTTCTGAGTTATAAATAAGAGACTGAAGTGATGATTCTTTCTGTCTACCTGTTTGCTTTAGCCAGTACACTTATTGGACTCAACCATCACATATGACGAAAGATAACTTGTATATGTTATGTGTGTGTGTTTGTATGGATCAAATGCATTTCTTATGTCAATAATAATGATATTATAATAAACATTAATGCTAATTCTAAATGCTTTATATTTTATCCTCCCAACAACCCTATGAAGTAAGTACTACTAGTACTTAAATTTTATAAGGGAAGAAATGGAGGCTAAGAAGGGTTAAGTGAACTTGCCAAGGCTTCAAAGCTGTAAGAGGCAGAGGATTGTCTGGCTCCAGAGCCTGTGCTCTCTTAATGCTCCTATTCACTCATACAACTATGAACTTTGAAGTCCATTGATTAATGGGTTGAGGCAGAACAAAATAAAATAAAATTATATTTTATTTGATCTCTAGTCTGTTCAAATCTATCATAGATAGAATGCAGTGCTTTATATTAAAATAATTCAAAGGAGTTAGGAGACCATTATGACCATTTTGTCCCTTCCTTTTTCACTTTAAATCATTTTCATAGGCAGGAACACCACATGTACATTCTATTGGCATGTAAGAAACATATAAAAGGTTTATTTTCATATCCCCAGTATACTAGTTTTGAAATATACTCTTCTGTGGTGTTTTCCTAATTACTCACTTCCGATTACATTCATGTCATTAATAATAACATCTTTATTCTTTATTCAATTAAACATTTGCATAATGTTCTTTACAATTAAACATTTGCATAGGTATTTTGGATTGCACAATGTACTAAAAGTCTTTAACACTATATGTGAAAAGGCATATTTCATTTGTCTAACTTAAAACTATAAAATTAAGAAAATTCAGAAGTGATCTTGAAATTCTTTTAAAAAACACTGAATAGATTTAAGGAAAAATGTTATATAAAGGCCACCTATTCTTTCAGCTTTGGCTGGCAATCTTAGATTTTAATGTACCTGACACTAGATTTAGTTTATAACACTATGGCAAAGTTAGGAGCAGGTTTCTGGTATTCAAATATTCTTTACTTTTTAATTTAAATTTATTAATTGAAGTAATATAATTTTGAGACTCAGATTCAAACCAAGTATCCCTGGGTGTGTTGTATATCAGATTATAGGTAATAACTGATCACCAGTTCAAGGCAATAATTGAATATCTTCAGTCTACAAATTTAAAATTAATATGTAGGAACAAAGGAAAAGACCTTCACACATCAGTCTGAATCTCAGTACCTCCCTTAGTGATATCATCTACTCTTCCAGCTATTCCTACCTCAAATCTGAAATTCTAGTCCTGACCTCTCTTGTTCAGCCTCACATCTTGTACTACCTACTGAAAGTTCTTAATATTTCTACTTGAATAATTCATTTCACCTCACACTCAAATTATTTAGAACTGAACACATCACCTTTCCCATTAAACCAATCTCCCTTTCGGGTTTCTTTATTTCTATAAAAAGTATCTTTATTCTTCCAGTTATCCAGGCCCCAAATAATTAAGGGATTTTTGGCTCCTATCTCAACTCCCTTCCCACCTTGCCCATTGTCAATTACCAAGCCTTGTCCGTTTATTATGTTATAACGTTTCTTACATCCATCCCTTATTTTTTCTACTGCCACTTTCCTAGTTAAGGCTTGCAGTATGTCTCTTAGGCTTATAATATCTCATACTAAGTATTCTCCCATTTGGGTGAGCTATTCCTACAAAATTGGTTGCCTCATTTTCTGCTGCTGGGATCTGCTTACTGTCAACTGTACTAACATCAAATACTTCTCTGGGTCCTCTCCAGCATTTTTTTCTTAGCTGGTTTTCTTTTTTCCAATCTTTTGAGGCTAGCAGCTACAATGGAGTGTCTAGATTCCTTCTGTTTTTCTATTCTCTGCAAATCTTGTAGCGGAGCTCATCTCTCTGGCAGTACAATCTCTGATCCAGAATTCTCTCTTTGCCTTAGATCCCCTTTGTTTAAAGATTGCTCCTTCTGAATTACCAGAGGAGTGAGCAATGGTCTCAGAGATAGATCTTTCTCTCTCCCACCCACAATTCCCCATCCCCTACACCTAATCATAAAGTTGGACATACTTTCCCAAGAGACTACTGACATGCACTAAAGTTCACACAGGGCCCCCAGTTGACCAACAAATTAATCTCATTTGGCACGTTACGTGAATAGTGAGATCACTTGCATGTTCAGTGATAACAATTGGTCTCCATTCCCTATCCTATTTAAAGCTTCACCATAATGTCTATCCACTTCAGGGTTACACTTTAAACATCTGCTGTTGCTACACATAAAGGGTGAAGTTCATATAGATAGACACTTCAGGGATATACTTAAACAGGCTTCGAATTAGTGAATTAATGAATTAATCTTTAATTATGACCCTTTTCTTCCCATTCTAAAAAGCAAACAAGAATGCAAGAGATAGAAGGAAAAAAAAATAGAAAGCAAGAGAGAAAGAGAATGATATTATCGTTGGATGACCTTAAATCCTCTCTAAAAAAAGGAAACTTTAGAAGCATATCTATTTCTAGTAAGAAATTACTTGGGACATGCCTCATATCCTTCACAAAGGTAGATACCATTGTCCCATGACCCTGAAATCGAGAACATTGCCATTGGTGAGTCTATCTTTTTTTTTTTTTAAATAAAAGCTTTACAAGAAAGGAGAGGTTAAACTTCTTACTTGAGCTCAGGCAGGTACATTTAAATAGGAATCCCCCCTTTCTTTTGATCAGAGACCATACTCTCAAAGCCTCCAGGGGATATGTGAGTGCCTTGGGTTGAATGTCTCCCCAAAACTTAATACCCACTGTTACTGTTGAGAGGACCCAGAGAAGTATTTGATGTTAGTACTGTTGACAGCAAGCAGATCGCAGCAGTAGAAAATGATGCAACCAGTTTTGTAGGAATAGCTAATCCAAATGTTCTAAGTGATTTGGGAGAATACTTAGTATGAGATATTTATTATGGTAATTGAAAGGTGGGGCCTTGAAGAGGTCATTAAGTTGATGGTTTAGTGGCGGTCATGGGCATGGTTCTGAGGGCTTTAAAAGGAGAGAAAATATAATGGTGTTAAGAAGATTAGTACAAAAGAAAGGGATTATCAAGAGAAGGGGAAAAAGATCTTGAAGGCATTTCAGAGATCATGGAGACTGTGTCTTCCATTACTGGCCCAGAGGCCTAGGGAGACAAAATGGTCTTGGGGAACAGGCCCGAGGTGCCCTCCGTGGGCTTGCTGCCTAGGGCCACCTTGGGATGCTGCTCCCTACACCAGCACCCCAGCTGCTTTGGCTGCTCAAGCCATGGCTAAATTGGTCCCAGGTGTGGCTGGACCTGCAGCTTTGGAAAATAAAAGCCAGAAGCCTTGACGGTGTCCATATGATGTTAGGTCTGCAGGCTCACAGAATGCCAGAGCCATGAAAGCTTGGGAGACTTCACCCCAATTTCAAAGGATGTATGGAAAAGCTTGGAGGCTCAAGAATTGATCAGTCACAGGGGCGGAGTTACTGCATAGAGTCTTTGCTAGAGTGATGCCAAGAGGGAATGCGGGGTTGGAGTTACAGCAGAAAAAACCCACCAAGGCTGTGCCTAGTGGAACGGTGGGAGCAGGACTGCCATGGAGACCCCAGACTTATGAAGCTACTAGTGGACGATTCCAGCCTGAGGGAGCTAAAGCATCACCTGAGACCAGGAAAGCCACAGAAGTGAAGCTGCCAGAGGACTTGGGGACCCAAGCCCTGTGCCAGCATGCAAAGGACATTAAACATGGAGTCACGGTATATGATTCACCAGCTGTAAGATTTAATGCCTGCTCTGCTGGGTTTCAGACTTGTTTAGGACTTGTTACCCCTTTCTTTTGGCCTATTTCTCCCTCTTTGAAAGGGAATATGTACACTATGTTTGTCCCACCATTATATTTTGGAAGTAGATAACTTGTTTTGATTTCATAGACGGGACTTTGGACTTTGGACTTTTTGAGTTGAAACAAGTCAAAACTTTGGGGATGAAATGAATGTATTTGTATGTGCAAAGAACATGAGTTTTGGTGGGCCAGGGGTGGAATGCCTTGGGTTGGATATCACCCTAAAAGTTAATCCCCACTGTAACTGTTAAGGGTGGGAAATCCTATTATGGTAATTGAAAGGTGGGGCCTTGAAGAGGTGATTAAGCTGATTGCTTAATGGTGGTCATAAGCTACCTCTCTGCTTCGCCATTTTCTGCCATGTGAGACCCCTGCATTGCTGTAAAGCCACTACCAAAGAAGACCCTCACCAGATGTTTTCCCTGGACTTTGGACTTCCCAGCCTCCAAAACTATAAGCAATAAATTTTGTTTTCTTATAAATTACTCAGTTCCAGTTAGTTTGTTATAAGCAACAGAAACAGACTAATACAGTGGGTTATATATGTGAGTGAAGTAGAGGGCATAAGAAGAACAACATTGTGAGCTTAAGGCTAAATGACAACTGGCACTGAACTCAGGGTCTGGGAGATATCAAGGAATGATGGAGACTGCAGGAAATGTTAGAGCCTACTGTGGTATGAATGTTTGTGTCCCCCCACCCCAAATTCATATGTTGAAATCCTAACATCCAAGGAGGTAGTATTAGGAGGTGGGGCCTTTGGGGTGATTGGGTGAGGTTGGAGCCCTCATGAATGGCATTAGGACACTTACAAGAAGCCTGAGAGACCCCTCACATCTTCCATCATGTGAGGACACAGCGAGATGGGGCCCTCCATGAACCAGAAAGTTGGTCCTTATCAGACACCAAGTATGCTGGCACCTTGATCTTAGGATTCCCAGCTTCTAGAACTGTGAGAAATAACTTTCTTTTGTTTACAGCCACCCAGTTAATGGCATTTTGTTATAGCAGCCTGAACAAGCTGAACAGAGCAGTTGCTACACAAGGATGGAAGTCATATGCTAAGGATGGCAGAGAAGAAAGACAGAAGGAACCTGGATCCTTGATTGTGGAGCCACCATGCCAATCCAGGACTGCCTCCTTCCACACAAAGCTGCTAAGTCTGAGAAGTGGTAGCTTTAGGTATACCAGTCCGAGGGATCAGCAAAGCTTTCTCCATCTCTCAGGTCTTGTTTGCCTCTGCTTCTCCTAGCATGTTAGCTTCCATCTCTCCTGGGTAGGCTCTCTCCACATGATGGGAAAAGTGCCACCAGCAGCTCTCATTTGGCACTTAACATGAATAGTGAAATAGCCTGCATGCTTCAGGCTCTATGCTTGGAGCTTGTGATCTAAAAGCAACATATAATTCCTTTCTTATAACTCAGCGGGAAAGTTTTGAGGAGTCCTTTGATTTGTCTGGGACCGTTACATGTCCATCCCTGAACCAATATGATTGGCCCTTTCAGATCAGTGGAGTGGAGGAAGAATTGCTTGAAAAATCTAGGAGGAGGCAGACTAAAATGATACTTCCCATAACTCATTATATCGCCTGTATTGTAATTGTCTTTTTATTTCTCTGTCTCCTTTACTGCTTTGTAAGGGCCTTGAGAGCAAAAACTATGCCTTATTAATTTTGTACACACCCAGCCAAGAACAGCACCTGCCATATAGTAGAACTTAGGTAAATATTTGCTGAAGAAGGAAATAAATAAACAAATCTAAGCAAAAAATTTCAACAAGAGTGGGTTAGGAACCCATGACAAAACTCTAAGCAATAGGTATAAAGTACCAGCAATAAGCAGTGGCATTATGACCACTAAATCAGCCTTAGATTTGGGAATTTTATAAAGTTCTGGTGGAAGCAGGAACTTATTGTAATGTGATAGGTTTAGGATGAATAAATATGTAATTGGCATATAAACTTGTGTGCGTAGGCAAGCAAATATTTTTAGGCAGGAATTTCCTGAAAAGTCTCTTTTATTTTATTGTTTAATTTTGTTAAAATTTTTAAAAAGTTATATTTGAGAATGTGGTTCAAGATGATAGAAATGTAAACCATTATTGGAGAAATCAGTTTGACACACATGATAATGGGTAACTTTAGATTCAGAATGGTTGAAGAAATAGCAGATCATTGTACAGACAAATCTCAGTTTTATTAGCCCCTTCCCAAAGCATGAGCTTGGGTAGGACAACATAATTTAGTAAGAGAAGTGTGCCAAGAAAAGATAAAAATAAAAACTAACATGAATAAGGTTCAAAACTGACTTGTTTGGAAATAGAGGTGAGAGAGTGTGGGAGGGGGACTTGAGGTAAGAATTGCTGCATTCAGGTTTAATATATAGGGGGATGAGAATCATTTGCCAGAGAATTAGCCAAAGGATCAGTTTTGAGGAAAGATGCTAGACAAGGGCAATCAATGTTAACCTTAGGAAGAAATCATTTGTTAAAGAGGTGAGCAGAATTAAATATAGTGTCATAAAAAAGGATAGAGGTAAAATGAATAAAAATTTGCTTTAAATGGATTCATTTTATGCTTAAATTTTGAGTAATGCCTCTGTTCTATAACATATAGAGTATTCCTTCATTTGTTAAACTAGTGTACCTTCTGACTCCATTCTCAAGTATTTGGTTTATTTTAAAGATTAAAAAAGTTAAGATGCACTGGGTTTATTTATATATTTATATATTGGATGTTATCCAGATCCTATATGATGTTACAGAGGGCAAAAATATCATATTGTATTCATCTTTATATTTCCAGCACGTAATAAAAGTTCACAGCCCACAGTAGGCACTCAATAGATGCTTATTGAATGAAAGAGCCCTTAACTTCTATAGTGCTTTACAATTTTCAAAGTAGTTTCATACACATGATTTCATATAATCCCATAATATCCCTCTGAGGTATTTATAATACATTTTTCAGGTAAGAAAATAGATTCAAAAGAGGAAAATGCTTTTCCAGGTTACAAAGATTTTGAATCCAAAATCTTCTTCCTTCTGGTTTGGTTTAATCTAGTCGCAATGTCTTCTTTCAATAATAATAATAATAATAATAATAATAATAATAATAATAATAATAATAATAGTATATTTTAAATTACTACACACCAAGAGACATACAGACAATTTAGAGGTTAACTGTAGGTTAGTCTGCTCAGCACCACATCTCCTTTGGGGTACTAACCACTGCCACTCACAGTATTTTCCTCTGGTAACTGGGATAGGAAAGTGATCCATTTTAAGCCAATAATAGTACTCTGACCACAGCATTTGTCTACAGTGAGGGTATGATCCAAGCAATGTCAATCTGAGTACTTCTGTAGGAATTTTCAATTTAGAGGTGATTGTCCTTTGAAGTCTCTGAGGCAGAAGGATATAAAGTTGGGTCTGCTATGACCATGGAGAAAGACTATCTGTAGTTGGAGAAAAATGAAGCAAGCCCACTGTGAGATGGGGATATACAGAGCCCCCAGACTGATCATGCCTAATGGGTCAGTTCCAACCAAGCTATGTTGAACTATATGAAATTGCCATTTTTTGTAGGTCACAATGGCTAAATATTTTCATTTCACTCAACATAACATACAAGTTAAAAGACTACTGTCAGTCTTATCCAGGATCTTTTTCTTTAAAATTTATTTATTAATATTATTATTTTTTTACATTCTAAGATGTTGTTGTGGAGCAGTTGAGGGGAGGGGGAGAGGGGAAAGGGGAAGGGAATAGGGTGGGAGAAGGAGGAAGGGGGGAGTGGTTGAGGCCCATGACACCCACTTCTTTTCTGCAGGGGAGACCAAGGGGCTTCCAACAGTGGCTCAGTGGTCTGTGTGCAGATGTCAGGGGAGTGTGGCTGAAGCCCTCGGCCCCCAACCACCCCAGCTCAGGAGCCCAGGGCACTTCCTGCTGCAGCTCAGTGGTCGTCACTGGGCTGGTTGTAGGTGTCGGGTGGGTGAGGCCGAGACTCTTGGCCCCCCTACTGCCCTGGCTCAGAAGCCTGGGGTGCTTACCTGAGGTGCCTCGGTGGTCATCACTGGGCTGGTTGTGGGTGTTGGGGGTGTGTGGCTGAGGCCCTCGCCTCTTACTACCCTGGCTCAGGAGCCTGGGGTGCTTCCTGCAGTGGCTCGGTGCTCATTGCTGGGTTGATCGTAGATGTCAGGCAGCATGGATCAGGCCCCTCATCCTTCCCCCTCCCTGACTTGGGTGCCAAGGGGGCTTCTGGTCCTTCTAGGTTTTATAGGTGTTCTTTGGTGGTGTTAGATCTTTAGTAGTTAATATCAAACTTTGTCTCTGGTCTGTGGGTATTTTGACTCTGCATTGGAACTAATTTCTTGTTCTTTGCTTACTTCTAGAATGAATGGGGGAACTTCCTCTGGGGACCAGCACTTGAGACTTGTATTTGAGCTAAATTGCTGCTTTGCTGCTGATTCCCTGGGGAAGGCATTTTGTGCAGCTCAGGTTTTAATTGTTGACCTTGTATATATTTCAGGGTCTTGTGAGGTTTGGTACACCTGGGTTGTGTGGAAACTCTGGTCTGGGCCTGAGACTTTTCAGCAAACTGCACCCCCTGATAATCTGTATTCCTGACCAGTCTCCACTGAGTGATCCTGCTGTGATTGGGGGGCAAATCAGCTGTCCATGCTATGCCCAAGTGTTCCCCCAGTGGGCCCATCTCCCTCACTGCCCATACTACAAACACTTTCCGTGGCACAGACCACGCGCTAGTGCCTTGCAATGACTTACCATCCTCTGAGTGTCTCCTTTTCTCAGTTGTGGCTCTTCACTTCTGTGTGGGTCCATGGGAACCCTGTTGGTAGTCTTGCTGCCCTGGTGGCCACCAAGGACCTCTTCTCCCCTGCCACCTCCAAGCAACTTCATATGAGGGGAACAGCTGTGACTATTGCCAGTTCTTGCTCCGTGCACTCATCACCTCCAGCCTTGAAGTGGTCGGGGCTCGAAATGGTGGGAGTGATCCTTTCTCTCATCATGGCTTTTCCTGCCTTCATGAACTCCGTAGTTCTCTCCTGAGCTCTAGAGGCCCCAGCTTGGCTGTTGTTGCTTTTTAATAGTTGTAAAATTGGTTGATTTGTGGGAAAGAGTGATGCTGGGGACTGTCTGTTCCACCATATTGACTGGAAGCCTTATCCAGAATCTTAAGAGATTTTTCCAGCCCAAGCCTCCCTTGAGGAAAATGAGACAATGAAGTCCTACTGATGTCAAAGAACTAGCTCCAGGTTAGTACTAATGCTAGGTAATGCAGGTATTTTAAAATTCCAGCCTCTAAAATTTTAAGTTAGTCATTTTCAAATTTTGTAAAGCAGTTGCTTTTCATTGCTTGTTTTATTTTTATCTTAAGGTTTTTTCCCTTGTTAAACCTGGAGAAATAGGCTGTCTAACTCAAAGCAGGCAAATTTACTTGTTATAAATTTTTAGTTTTGACTAAAATCATGAACTTTCAAAACAAAAGAAATAATCTGACACAAGTTAAACACGTCTCTTTTGAAGGCAAATTCACATATGTAAACTTCCACGTACTTTTTTTTCTTTCTATTAGATCTTCCAGAAGAACTTCACCCACTTCACTGTGTATGAGAAATACCTGGAGTGGCTTTTTAAACATGCAGATTCCTGATCTCTACCACAGACCACTGAGTCAAAGTCTTTGGGAGTGGGCCTAGGCATCTTCTTTCTAATGAGCTTGTTTGGTGTTCTTGTACACAAAAGTTGCAGTAGTGCCTTAAGTATTGCTATTCTCAGGGATTCTGTCATTTACTCTGCTTTTCAACAGTGTTGAGAACACATTTCTATAAAATCACCAATTGTCACAATTACCAATGCGCTGTGATATATCACTCAGGTGTATTGGGTTGGGAAGTGGTTAGGAAATGGTGTTCTGCACATGGGTTGACTCATTATCTCATTCATTAGGGTATCACCTACATGTGTATGTATATCCTGCTGAAATCTTTGTCCTAACAACACAGTTTCTAAAGAATGACTGAATATTTCTATCTCAAACCCCATGTATCTTCAACTAAGCTCATTATTATTGTTTTCCTTAAATCTGCTTTGCCTTCTATATTATCTACTTCAGATAATGGTACTATAAGCCATTTGTCTGGTTAAGCTGGAAAACTCAGAATTGTTTACACTTCCGTGTTTTACCTCTCATCTAATTAGTCACCTAGTCATGTTGAACCTACTTTTCAAACATCTCTCACCCAGATTAGTGTTCTTCTCATAATCCTCATTGCCTTGGTGTCCTTTTTAGTTTTCTTTTTTGGGGGTGGGAGGAGCTGGCCAATATGGGGACCCATACCGTTGACCTTTGGGGTCCCCCTTTAAATGTTTGTTTTCTCTTCTGCGCTTTTGAAATAGCCGTCTAGAAGGCTTCCCTGTCTCTAGTCTCAAGACTTCTGTAGTCCATCTTTCACATTGCCATTGGAAATAAATTTCTAAAATGCAACTCAGATTTTGCCAGTCTTTCTAAGAGGGCTCTCCATCCTCTCTCAGATAAAGTCCAATTCAGTTGCATGGCACACAAGGCCCATATTGATCTGGTTTAACTTTTCAGTACTATCCTAGGGCAGTTCAAAGGGCCCTGCAATAATCCTGAATATACTATCAACAAAAAGATGTACTTTTTTTTTTTTTAATGGAGGAAGGAATATTTACTTAGGCTCAGCTATAATCCTCAGCACTGCTGTCATCTTTCCTAACCCATCCTTAATGTTTTCTCTAAGAGGTTATACTATTAACTCACATACTTTGGTCTCAAACTTATTTAAATGAAATTATCCCTCTATTCCAGTAGCAGTGTGAAAACCCTAGAGCTTATTTCTCAGCTGCTGAAAATCTCTTCCTTACCTCTTCTCTGAGCTAGATAGGTTTGTATTTGATCCAGCCGATCCTACCTTACTTCCAAGTTGCTTTTCCCTGTCAATCCTTTATGAAACAGCAGGTTTCAAGACTAGGCCTGTGTGATTCCTGAGTATGAACACCTTGTGTCTGTATTCCACTAAAAACTTTAAAAGAAATGTTCTAATCTTTTCAAGCTACTCCCTAGCTGGGCTATAAAGTCCTTTTGTTTGCATTTGGGAATAAGGTGAATTATTTACTTTCTTAGCTGTGAATAGCTTAGCCACTAGCATCTTTGAAAACAGACTGAGATCACTTAAGTTATCATTATTCTTAAAATCCAGCAGCACATTAAAAAAATTAATAAATTGCACATTCAGAACAAGAATTTTGACAACCTCATGTGTCAATCCATTTTAATGATTAATAAACCCACTGTCAGAAAACATTGCCATTGATAGCATGACTTCATGTTACAGGCTAATCCTGTTTCATCTTGTTTTGTCATTAATGTACACGGCCACTGTTGGTCACTGTCCTGTTATTAAAGAACATTTCCTTAATCCTTTCTATAATTACATCTTCTAATATTCTTTTTTAACTTTATACTCATCTTATAGTTCTCATGTCAGTTAGGTTCTAAGACCTCCACATTTGTCCTAAAGTGGTGGCTGTCAGAAAGTGTCATGATAGAGGTTTCACTAGTCCTGAACCCACAAGGAAGGTGCCTGATGGTCCTTCCACTCCAGATTCCAATTCCACAGATCAGGAAAAAGGTGCAGTGCTTCATTGCTCATTCATGGTTAGCTTATCATTCACTTTGACCTTACATCTTTTTGCTAACACTATTTCATATAGCCACAGTTCCTGTCTTACTTTTCTTTTTGATACTTTGGTTTGTTGTTGTTTTATGTCATACCTGTTGCCCTCAATGCTATATTCTTTGTTTCTAATACTTCTCTAATTGTCTAAGGTCATTTTGAATTCCAACTCTCCATTATGATTAATGGTTACCCATGACCAGATACGTTTGGGAGCATTACTTCTGTCTTTTCAGGTTCTCACAGGGAGTATTAAACACTAGGCCCACGACAATTTACTTATTTAGGGAGGGAATTTTACCCACATAGCAACAAACTACTTAAAACACCTAGAAACAATCTTAAGAAGAAATGTGAGACCCATACAAAGAAAACTACAAAACTGCTGAGCTAAAAAAAAAAGTTTTTTCATAGATTTTTGTGGCTTAGAAGGACTTAGCATTCACACAGAAAGGATTATAGTGAGTAAGTTAAGCACATGAATGCTGAAGGCTGAGTGCTTGTGCTCCTAGTGGAGGACCTGCTGTTGGAAAGCCACAGCTACTTGGTGACTTTTGGCTTTCTAAATACTTGGAGGGTATCTACAACCCAAGTTACAGTAGAAACATTGATTACAATTATCATTTGGTCAGGCTGCAGTGTTTCCTTAGGTAACAGTTTCTAGTTTCATTTTTATAAGAAATTATAGGCATTTTTATTTAGTAACTAAAAATCATCGTGAACTCTCATTAGTAGACTTTAAATGTGATTAATTATTTAAGGCCAATGAATGCTTAGCTTTAAAAAAATTTCAGGTAACAAATTGCACATTTGAGCTTTAATTTTTTTTAAAAAACCTATATGTGGCTTTTTAAAAAATATATACTGTAGAGAGTAAAACTGAAACTTCTGGTATCCTGAAATCCAAGAAATGAGTTTTTTGAGGTAATTTAGTTTTCCCCATCAGTTCAAAAAAACTTTAAAAAATAACCATCTTAGATGGAAATTTTCTGTAAGACTGTTATATATCTCCCTGTCTCTGAACAGAATATTAAGCACAATTTAACTTTTATTTGATGTCACAGGTTCAAAAGAACAGAGGGAATAAGGAGCTTTCTATGCAAATCCTGGTTCTGCCATTTAACAGCTGTGCACTTTGGTCAAGTCAATAAATCTCTCTGAGCCTTGGATTAAACACAACCTGAGCTACTTACTTTGCCAGGTTGTAAATTCATGAGGGAGAAAATCAGAACATGGATTATACACAATTAAATATAGCAATATTGCTTTAAGTCAAGTTTGGGATTCAAAATAGAAAGAGAATTAATATATATTTTTCAAGTGAGAGTTGTATGCCAGGTACTTCACATGTTTTATCTCCTTTAATATTCATAACAACCTTATAAGGTGGTTATTATTCCCATTGTATATTGAGATTTTAAAGCTCAGAGAATTTAAGTAGCTTGCTCTTTGCAAACAATAATGACAGAAGAAGAAACAAGTGTGTCAGGCATTTTATTCATTTTATGAAAATTAAATCAAGGTCCAGAAAGATTACTTGAATTTGCCATGGTCACATGCTTGGCAAAACTCAGATTTAAATGTGATCTTTTTCTCTATGAGTTTTTTTTTTTTTTTTTTTTTTTTAGTTTATGCATCAATAGAAGAAGTGTATGGCTAGATATTTCTTGATACCATGAAATTAGTATTAATTTCAAAAGTATGATAATAGTATGGTTATCATTATTACTTTTAAAGAGTTCTTTCTTTTACAGATACATTCTAGAATACTTATGAATGAGCAGTTATGATGTCTGGAATTTGTTTTAAAATCATCTGGAGGGGAAGGGGATTGGGTGTGGTTTGAAGGTATAGCCGAAACAAGGTTAGCATGAGTTAATAAATTTTGAAACTGGGTGATGAGATCTGATTCTAAGTCCCTTTGATTCCAAAGCTCATACACTGTTATCAGGTGGGACGCCCAAACACCATTAATCACAACACTGTATTTTTGGGTCATCTCTAAATGAAGTAAAGTAGTGATTTTTGAAAATGACCTATTATGATTCACTCTTCCTGTCTTCTGCATTTGAGTGTATGTTTTCCCTTTGGGTGGCACTCTGTAGTAGCTCAGGCCACTCTCACGACTGACTGACATGGTCCACATTCAAGCAATTTCTCCTTTACTTCGCAGGTGCAGAGATTTATACCCCTAGCCAAAGCCTCTGAGTTGCTGCTGATGCTGTGTGGCTTAGTTTGTTGAGACTGCTAGTGATTCCCAAAGTCTTCAAATGGCCACTCGTGGGAGTGTTCCACTGGAAGCAGCTAGCTACCATTCCCCCCACAGAAAAATCCTCTACTGAGCTTTCTACTAGTTCTCAAATCTGCATTGCAAGTTGTCCACTCATCCATAAGTGGATTTATCATGAAATTTTATTAAAGCTTAAGTTTCAGGGCCCATGACTTGTCTGGGCTGCTTCAAAGACCCCAGCAGTATGGTTAATTAGTATTGAGAATTCAGAGTACTTTAGTGTAGTTTCTGCCAAGAAAACTTGAGTTGTCCTGAAATCTTATACCTTATTTACGACAAAACTTTGATATTTTCCAAATTTTACAGCAATTCTAAAATATAGGGAAAAATATTATGGATTATGTCATAAAATTAATTAGTAAAATACTATGTTATTTTTCTGGATTTGGGGATATTTGTGGTATTTATGTTTTTCAAAACTTGTAAGTTGTGATTTCTTTTCTCATTCTCATGAATATTCATTTTTGAACCTAATTGTTTTTATTCATATTTTTGTATTCTTTTTCTTAAAAGGGTACTCCTAAATTCCATTGGCTTCTGGCATCATAAAATCTGAACCCATCCTTGTATCCACCCTGTTTTCTCAGCATCATTTGTATGCTGAACTGTTTTTGTCTTCCTGAGAGAGGAAGAGAGAGTTGACAGAGTTCCCCAAAAGCTTTCTAGTCCTTTTTCTGTCTTGGGAGAAAGGGGAACTCACCCAGAAAAGTTAGCTGAGGATGTTGATCCCAGTGGAGCCAGGCAGTAGCACACCAGTGTTCTCCTGCTTCCACTTGTCTCATAGGCTGTATCATCACAGATTTAACCTCTTTTATCTGAGACATATGTTCAGGTCTGAGCCACATTACTGGCTGTGAGAACTGGCTTCTTAGTATGCTATGCACACTCACACATCCAGTAACTCTAGTTCCTCTGGAGGGGTGGGGCACATGCCCTGCCATCTTAATGAGATTTATGGTATCTCCTCTGTAAGCCTCCCCCTTAGCGGAGGCCATCTGTGTGTACTCTTCAGACTCCAGCCTCCCATTAGTAGAAAACCTGGCTACTATGATGTGATCCCTAGTACTGAGAGCACAAATGACTCTCACAGTACTTGGAGTCCATGATGTTTCCTACCAGGACACAGGTGCATTCACAGATAGACTCTTGCAGTCTTTGAGCTACATCATAACTATTGCTAGACTGTCCTCAATGCCAAGTAAACTTTGGGTATAATAACTTCAATTGTCAAACTGAAAATTAAGAAAAATAGTGGGAAAATTTTGAGTGTCGGTATTGGGACTGTAGAAATACATACTTAAAATCTGAAGTGTCTAAAAAATCTGGAAAATATTTAATTAAAGAGAAGTTTGCTGGTGTTTTAAATGACCCCAAGTTGCTGTGCTCTTTAAGTTTGTCCAGCTGCTTTTTAACTTCATCTCTTCCCTTGCTGTCAGATTAGCAATGGTCATTTCTTGCTGCTGTCTATGAGCCTGCCAGTTAACAGCCTGTCTTCATAGGATAGCTAGTGGTCTTGAGAGTGAGTCTGGAGCCAGGATGTTTGGATGGGAATCTGATGGCTGCCACATAAGAGCTATGTAACCTTGGGCAAGTTAACTAGCCTTTCTGCCATTTGGAATGGCAGATAATAAAAGTACCTACTTCATGAGGATATCATAAGGATTAAGTAAAACGAAAATGCTAAAACAGTGCTTGAAAAATAATAGGTGCTCAATAAATGTTTGTTATTGTCATTCTCTTTCTTATTTTCTTAAATCTGCTAAGGACTTGGAAACCAGACAATGAAGTGTATTTAAACTCTAAGTAAGATAAAATAAAATGGTCTTTTAATGCCTAACCAAAAAGTAATGTGCCTGACTCAAACAGTAATGTGTTTGAGCATTAGTGCAGCCATCCCACTCAGACAGAAAAAATCTTTAATGAGGCATCATTCTGTTAAGAAGGGTTGCTTACCTGACCTTCTTCTCTGATTAACATAATCTTCACTTGGATTATCGGTCTAGACAGAGAATTTTAATTTTATACAAAAGTATTCTTTAATTCAAGTCTTTATAATGAAAACAAAAAGATGAAAATAGCTCATTCTAAAATATGAGCATATAACTTACAAGTATCTATATTAAGCATAATGATACCCACAACAAATTTTAAATAACCTTCTGTGTGGTTCTGATGTTGATGTTTCATATTCTATGTCTAGGAACTGGTGACACCCTTAGTAGTGGATGAAGGAAATGTCTCTGTCTTCATTCAGTTTAGATCCTCTTTCATCATACTGGTTTTCACAAGCTTCGGCAGTTCTGTTTTATTAATTCTGGCTATTCTTCCCACTTGTTTGTCCACAGCAGACCCATGTAATACTGAAACTTTCAGGGCATGATTGGCCTTGGACTAATTCTGAGACAATGTCTTCTGTCTCTGACATGGAAGTGAGTGGAGATTATAATGCCTAGCACATAGCAGTCTCTTAACAAATATTTGTTAAATAAATGAATACTTGCTTTAGTTTTTAGTGGGAAGAGAATAATACACATGGTCTAGAACAATTCCACCCAAATTGCATGGGAATTATTGACCCTAAACTATTGTGTTTCCTCTGCCACACTATCAAACATCATCCTGGCTCTTCCAGCCAGGACTTGTATTGTTTGATGCACACATGAAACCATACGTACACGAGGCCAGATATATGTAAACTGTGTGATACTTGTGCTGGTAGGTGAGAGGTCTTTTTTGCTTGGTTTGACTGGATGGGTAACACAGTTAGATTGCAGATAAGAGAGCAGCTAGTGTAGTTGTTAAACATATTAAAATCTGTTTAAATGGAATTTCTTATTTTGCTTGAAATCCTAAACTCTTATTTGTCTATGGTCAGTCTTGTTTAGATTAATTTAGTCTCTCAAAGCCTTAAGTTTACAAGCATTAAATGCACTAATCGTGATGTTTTTAATAAATTTTCTATACTAGAGATCATATTATGCTTTCAAACATCTGATAAAGAAAAAGAAAAGGGAGCAGTTAAGAAATAAGTGACCCAAAATCAGGACTAAACTCGAAACAAGCTTTAAGGTTTGCCATGAGTGAAAAAGTTTCAAATTTAGTTGCTCCATCTAGTGGTGAATTGTTATATGATTTTAGTTTTTCATGTTGAGGATTTTACTCAAATGTTTTTCCTGGTAAATAGAAAAAAGTATTTAATAGATTTACTATCAAATTGTGTCACTTAAATTAACAGAAAATTATTCCACATATAGAAAATATTACAACTTAATAAATCTAAACAGACTTAAGGACATATCTGTAACCAACTCAAGTTTCAAATAATTATTTCTTCCTTAGTCAGTCTAGGACCTAGAATCAATATCAATATTTATATCTATATATAATCTATATCTATGTGTCATTCTGAAAATATAAGAAGGTTTAGGTCTATCCTGTATTAATAGGAGAGAAATGTTAACAGATCAGCCTTTCTACAGTTAAGAGCATTTTTTTTGACTAAGGTGTTAATATGGCTTGATGACATGTTTACCTGAATGTAATAAAGTGTTGTGGTTAACGATGGTCTCTAGGCCAGGTTACTTGGGTTCAAATTCTGGAAAGCACTTATTAGCTGTGTGACCTTTGTTTCTTGGTTTCTTCATCTATAAAATCAAAATAATACTACCTCTTTCACAGAGTTGTGAAATTAAATACCGCATGGAAAGCATTTGGAACTGTACCTGACAAGAATAAGTACTCAATAAAATTGTCCTTGTATCATTACTGACTTCATTTCATGTATCTGTAGATTTCTTGGTGTTGATTTGGTGTATAATTCAATTGTGCCAAGTAGTTAGGCATCAGTTTGGAAAGCCATTGAAAATCTTGCTTCTCTGACTCATTGAAGTGTTCCCACTCTGGAAGGGACTTTTCGTTGCATTATCTTAAGTGTAACAGTGACCCAAATCCCATTCTGCAACATTATATATATGGTCAATCATTCACTTTTCAAAGTCAGCTTTCTTTCCACGAATTTTAGCACTCAATTGGAAAGCAGGGATGGTATGCTTGCTTTTGGGCATGCCCAAGGTCTGTTTATTTCCTCCTCAGAATTTCAGAACCGTGGTTTGGCTTTAGTGTTTTCTGATGGCAAAGTTTGATCAGAAAAAGTGAAATGACAGATTTCATGAGTCTACTTGCATGCATATTCCAGGAGAAAAGCACACTGCGTTGACCATGTTAGACTACATTTTTCATAGTCCTTGGAAGAGTGTCTGTCATGAAAATACCTCCCCTTCTCCAGGATCTAGTTGCAGGTTCCCTTAAATATATCTGAGAGTGCTTAAAAACATAGATTATAGAGTTGGAGTACTTAGTTTTAAATCTTAGCTTCGCCAATTAACAGTTGAATTATTTAGTCATAAAACCAGTGTTAAAAAAATGTTGAGTTACCTTGGGCAGATTATTGACCTCTGTGATCCCTTGTTTGTTCATTTGTAAAAGAGAAATAAAAGAACCTATCTCAAAAGTTGTCTGCAAATTAAATGAACTAATATTTATAAAGCATTTAGAATAGTGCCTGGTATGTAGCAACTGCTATGTAAGAGTAAGTTGTTACAGAGTTATTATCTGTGGATGGTCTTTATTCTGTGGAGCATGAAATTTTGTATCCAAATTCAACATAATCTAAGGAAGAGATTTATTCTTTCACCTGTTTGTGACATTTTTCCATATACTATCTTCTCAACTGTGGTCTTTTTTCCTTTCTTTCTTTTGGTTGTAGCTTGCTAGCTTGACTGTAGTCTCGAATTTTCTTTGCCTCTTCCCAGTCTTTTACTTCCAATTTTTCTTCTTAAATGGTATTGTTCACTTTAGAAACTCTTTTCTCCTGTTAATACTTTTTTCTAAAGCTTTCATTTCTTACCAGGGAATTCCTCAAGGACATCAACTGTGTTTATTCTCTGTATTTTTCCAGTGCCTTACACAGAGCTAGATCCATAGTAGGTGCACAAGAGAGGCACATGAATAAAATGTACAGAAAGACCAGCTTGTATTTGCACCTGAAGTTTGTGATTGCCCTAGAAAAGTAAACCTACAATTATAATAATCATTTTCATTTACTTAGCAGTTATTAAATGCCAGGCACTGTACTGAGGGTTTTGTATAGCACAATCTCATTTAGTGGCATGAAAAATTTTTGGTGGGGCAAATCCTTTCAGTTCCTTTAAAGAAAATGTTTTAAATTGACAAATGAAATTTTTATATATTTATCATGTACAACATGTCATTTTGAAATATGTATACATCGTGGAATGGCCATATCAAGCTCATTAATGTTTGCATTATCTCACATACTTTGTTTTGAGACCAGTTAAAATCTACTTTTAGCAATTTTCAAGACTACAATACACTGTTATTAGCTACGGTCACTATGTTGTGCAATAGATCTCTTAAACTTATTCCTTCTATCTAACTGAAATTTTGTATCCTTTGACCAACATCTCCTCAACCTCCCCCACCCTTAGGCCCCTGCCAAATTCCCAGCCCCTGGTAACCACCATTCTACTCTCTATTCTATGAGTTCAACTTTTTAAGACTTTTTAAGATTCCACATATAAGTGAGATCATGTGGTATTTGTCTCTCTGTGCCTGGCTTATTTCACTTAACAAAATGTGCTCCAGATTCACCTTTGTTGCAAATGACAGGATATTCTTCTGAATAATATTCTATTGTGTATATATACCATATTTTCTTTATCCATTCATCCATTTATGGACACTTAGGTTGACTCCATATTTTTATTGTAAATAATAGTGCAATGAACATGGGAGTGCAGATACTTTGACATACTGATTTCATTTCCTTAGAATACCTACCTAGTGGTGGGATTGCTGGATCCCTATTAATTTCAATGTACAAATTAGGAAGTTGAGTTTCAGAAAATATAAATTACTTGCCCAAGGTATCACTGCTAATGACCAAAGAACCTTTCTTCTGATAGAGTCCCCTATTGGTTATTGGACAGCTCCTTCATTTTTTATTACTCCTGGTATGTCAGATGAGGCCGCAGTTCTTTGTTCTACTATCTCTTGCAAGCAAGCACCTTTGCTGAACTTTCCTTTGAGATGGTTGCAAGTTCAAAAACTACAAGAGTCACACAGAGAACATCATAGAATGAGATGTTTGTTGTGTGAGAAGTACAGACTGTGTCTAAAATGGAGCAAATCTAACTTAACTCCAGCTCAAAATTGCCAGTCAGAAAAACAGACACAATGTTGACATATATTCTCATTTTTCAAGAGCAGCTGGAAATCTTGAGTTTTATATGTAACCTCTGAATTCAGTCCTGAATTTTAAATGTTGTCCCAGAGTTTGAAAGAACCCTGTGTAGGCCGCACAAAACAGACCTATGGGTCATATCTAGCTCTTGGGCACCAGTTTCTAATCTCCTACCTATACACTAAAAATATCTGAAGCCCTGGTTTCTCTATTCTGAAACTAAGCCCCAGACCCAATGACATGCACAGGTGTGAGCTGCAAATAGTTGACACCAGCCTGGGAGATTCATGGCCTATATCAGGACAGAGGCTTTTCTATCAGCAAATGGATTGTTGTGTAGAATTTAAAAAATCTTTTTGATACCGGCTCTGACTGGGAGCCTGATTATTTTTATCATTAGTAAACTCAGGCAAACGCTTGACTTGGAATACTTCCCCGTCTGTTTAGAGTTCCTAAACAATCATTTTTTAATTTTAATTCTCTGTGTAGAAAAATGACTGTGCATAGTAATTCATTTCATGGGGTGAGACAGAATAGAAATAACTGAATCTCTTAGAAGATTAAATATAAAAAGAGCTGGAGAGAGAGAGAGAGAGAAAATGAAGACAGAACAGCATGCTGGTTCTGGCCACTACTTTAGTAGGCTGGCTTTCTTCTAATCAGCCTAATCCTCTAACTGCTAAGGCTGTACTCCAAGTTCCATGAGGGTAGGGACCTTGTCTGTCTTGTCACAGCAGTATCCCCAGGCTCTAGTACCTTGCCTTAACACAAAATAGGGGTTCAATAAATATTTGTTAATGAACTCGATGTTTCAACTTCAGTGTAGTCCTCCTGTCTCTCTCAATTTAGTATGTCCAAATCTAAATTTTGACATACTTGTTTCTGAGTCAGTTTCCTTCCAAACATCCCTGTTTCTGTAACTGCCACCATTATTTTCTCATTCACACAGGCTCAGAAGCTTCACATCATCTTTGAGTTTCCTCATTTCCCCCCATGCTCTCAGTCACCAGATCCTGTTAATCCTCTGTGGATAGTGTTGGTTACAGTCTGTCTCTCCGTCCTTCCCTGCCCCCTCCACATCACTAGCCCAAGCCCCTGTTACTTCACACCACAGGGACTATTGCAATAGTTGCTTAACTGTTCTCTTTAGGTCTTGTGCCTTCTCCTCCCTACTCTATTCTGTTTATTACAGTAAAACAAGTTTTGGAGGACTTTAGCCCCTTACAAAAGCTTTCAGGGGTTTCCCATTGTTCATTAATGAGCCTGGACTTAGCTTTTCATTGTAGACAAGCCATAATTTATTCACAATTAATACTCCAGTCTTTGTGTGTGTGTGTGTGTGTGTGTGTGTGTGTGTGTGTGTGTGTGTGTGTGTGTGTGTGTGTGTGTGTGACCGGTAAGGGGATCGCAACCCTTGGCTTGGGGTCGCCCACACTGCCCTTAGCCAGTGAGCACACCGGCCATCCCTATATAGGATCCGAACCCGCGGATGGAGCGCCGCTGCGCTCCCAGCGCAGCACTCTCCCGGGCGAGCCACAGGGTCGGCCCAATACTCCAGTCTTAATTTCCACTATGCCACCAACCAAAGCCCCTGCTTTAGTCAGATTGGTTACACTGGTAGTTCCTTACAATACCAAGCAGAGACTTTCTTTTTCTTTTCTACCTTTCGTATTTTCTAAGCTTCTTCCAATTAAGTAAATCTTATCCCAAATTTCTGTTCTACACTAGTTTTTTCATAAGACAAATGCTTGTCTTTTTTTTTCTTTCCCAGTATAAGTTTCCCTGACATTCTAGCACATTCATTATATCACAAATATGAAATGTATTCCATATACTGTTTTGTAGAAAGGCAACAGAGTGCAATAGTCATAGACCCTGGAGCCAGGCAGCTTTCATATCCTGACTTCAAATGATTTCAAATCCTAACACTCACTGTCCTGGTGACTTCAGGCAACTAACTAAATCTCTCTGTGCCTTAATTATCTTATTTCTACATTGAGGATAAAAATAACGCCTAGTTCACAAAATTGTTGAGAGAATTCAATGAATCATTGCATGTAAAAGAATGCTTGGCAGAGGGTAAGAACCAGGTAAATGTTAACTATCATGATCATCATCATGTTAATGTGTATGACGTTTCTCGATAACTGATTTGTAAACTCTTTGAAATGAGAAGTTTCCGTATATCCTCTGCCTGGCACAGAGGAGACTCACTCAGAGTCAGTGTGATGCAAAGATTTATTTATGGTGGTTAGGAGACCAGGTGTATAAGATCAGGTCAGGAGACCAGGTGTGTAAGATCAGGCAGACCCCATTTGAGACTCCCTTTGCCTATATGTAAAATGGAAAAATTTTTTCTTACATTTATACAGTGTGTTAAGTTAAACTGTTTCAAGTACAATAACTCATTATTATCTGCCTATGTACCTCACATATGAGGTAATTTATATGGAGCATGATGGTGCAAACTATATTACCAAGGTGCTCAGTAAGTGCTTTTTGATGAGCGGGATCAAATCTTCACCTTTCTTAATTTTTTTCCCTCCTAATGTAAACTCCATTTCAAAAGAATTAGAAGAATTTCTTTTTTGGTGTTTTTAGTCAAAAATGTCCCAATTTTCTTAAGCACCCCCACCCTTCATTCCAGGGCACCGTAATTCCCTTTAGAGTGGTCAGCAGTGAATGTGAATAGAGGCAGCTGGTTCTATGGTGTGCTGGTGCCTAGAGAAATAGTAGGGATCGAAGAAACTACTTAAAATAATGTGTTCTAACTCTTGTTCTAAAAATTTGGGTTTTTCTTGCCTATGTTTTTTCAGGGTGATCAAAATCCCTTTTCAGACATAAAAAGAGACACCAGACTTAGAGAAAGGGGAGTAGAGTAAATAAGGTATATAGAAAATCAAATAATTATCATGGGAGAAAAGAAAATCAGGAACTAGAAACTGATATAACAATAAAGGTATTAGATTAAAAAGAAATAGAAAGTGAAGCCATACAAAATGAATATGATTTTTTTTTTTTAGTCAAGAAACTGTGACTTATTTAGTCATTGAGAAGCAGAATATTACCAAAAACATAGTGAAAATAATGAGTTCAGAAGGGTGTATGATATGGACAGCTGTGGGAATTTCTAGGCTGGCTTCTGTGCTAATTATTAAGCATCCCAGCTCTCATTCTATATTCAAACTAAGCATCCATAAACTTCTGTCTGTAGCAGGATGAGACATTGGAAGATATTCAAATACCAAAGTCGTTATGGAAATGGGAGAAACAAAGAATTCTTGAAAGTCTCTGGGCAGAGATAAAAGGAAAACAGAATAAAGAAGATCTCATTGTAGGGGCCTGTGACAGATCTCTAAATCAGAAAGTCAGGGAAGATGAAGTGGAGCAGAGACAAATCTCCAAATCCAGGGAGATGGCCCGTAGATTTCAACTACCCAGTTAACTTTCAGATACCTCACTCAGGAGAACAGAACTGGAAACACATAAAACGTAAGTATAATTCTCTCAGTAAATGATGCAAAAAAGAGTAGCAAGAATTTTGAAAATGGCCTTTCATTTTAAGGAAGATTTTATAGACTGCCTGAATGTCTTAACCTGGAGAAGAACAATTCTGGTTTATTCCAAAATGTTAGGAAACCAAACTTTCTTGCCTATAAATTTGTTGGGTTTAATATATATGAGGGTACTTCAAAAAAAATCCTGGAAAGATCGTATTATCTTTTGATTCCATTTTTCCATAAACTTTTTGAAGTACCCTCATCTGAATCTTTATCTATATCTGTATCTAGATTGACAGATTTGTAGACTCAAAATTTAGAGGTCTCCATATGGTTTCTTATCCTCTTATTTGGCAGGTTCACAAGGTCTCTCAAGGCCTAGGCTTGTCATAAACACACAGTTATTTCCTCTTCATTCAGACAAAATCTCAATGTCAAAATCTCCGTGTTCAACGGGTAGAGAAATTGATTCCTCCTCTTAATGGAAATGACTGGGGAGAGTTTTATGTGGCCATTTAAAATCTATCATAGGTGTTTAACTCAATTACAAATGAGATAGGAGATATGAAAGAATTTGACTTAAATTAAAAACTGCTAAATTATTGCAAATTATTATTATGTAGCTGATCAATTGTTCCTTTCTTCCTCCAAAGTCTACTTGGCATGTATCCTTATGAAGACAAGATGCTGCAGGCATACTGAGCCAGTTGGTGGGGTGTTTGGGGCCTTGGCCATGCCACTACCTGTTTGCTTTTTGCAATTCAGTATCTCAAGTATGTATTTGCTACCAATTCAGTGACATATAAAGCATACTGAATTTCTGAAAGGATGTTTCTGTGTGCCATAAATACTCTGAAATATTTGTCATTAGTTCAAGCACTGATAGATAGTTTAAAGGAAATTTACACTTCAACTCAGTAAGAGGTTTTTTATCCTGAATGGTTCAGGTCTGTCACCTGACTTAAGCTAGGCCAATCAGTTTGTCTCTCTTGAGAACTGGAAATATTACAAGAAGAGAAACAGTGTTATTAGAAGTTGTTGGTAGCTGAGACACATTGCAATACTCTGGAAAAGAAGGCTCACAACCTCCTGCACAGGAAATACCTTAGTTTTTACCATTTCTGAACCTTGGTTTAATTTTTCCTTAGATTCTGTAAGGTATTCCAGTATTCTTCTAATACATTCTCTGATTTTGCTGAAACTAGTTGAGTTGGTTGTTGTTACTTATTATCAAAAGAAAATTAAATGACAGAAGATAGCCACAACTATGGCTGCATGACTAGAAGACAATGATTTATCTGGATGCCATTTCACTCATTTATTCATTCATTCATTTGACAGTCATTTATTGAGGACCTGTTAGATATCAGTCACAGAGATAGGCACACAAATAAGACAGGAGGTGGTTGTGGGGAGATAGTCCAGTCAACATATCATTAAACCAAATTCTAAAAATGTTTTAGTAAGGATACTCACAGTGATGTAGAAGTATAGATAAGGGTATGAATGAACTCTGGGTAGGTTGGGAAACTGGGGTTAATCAGCTTGGACAAAGATACAAGCTAAAGACTAAATCAAAGATACACAGAAATCAAAGCTCATTACATTACAGGGGCAGCAAATGAAGAATTTCTACGTAGAGACCTAAGATCAGCTGTTCTCAATATCTACTCAGCTTTGCAGAGTGGAAACTGATTTGAACAGCAGCATGAGAGACTTAAATTATAGATGGAAGAAATTCCTGACAGTGAGAGTTGTTAATGTTAAGAAGTTGTAGAATCTTCTCTGGAGGTTTTAAAAATAACATAGCTCTTTATCTGCCTGGGATGACATTGTGATGCTGTCTGAAATAGAGAGGTGGAAGATAATCACTCAAGGTCTTTTCTAGCTTAGGAATTTTTTATAACGCTGTCTTTTAAAATTTTTTTCAAAAGACAGTGTTTTAAAGATCTGTTTTAGGTTCACAGGAAAATTAAGAGGAAAGTACAGCGATTTCCCATATACCCCCTGCTCCCACATGCACAGCCTCCCCTGTTATCAACAACCCCACCACAGTGGCACATTTGTTAGGATTGATAAAACTGTCTGGACACATCATTATTACTCAGTGTTCATAGTTTACATTTGGGTTAACTCCTGGTGTTGTACATTCTGTGGGTTTAGACAAATGTATAGAGACATATATCCACCATTATAAGATCATACAGAATAGTTTCACTACCCCCCTCCCCCAAGTCCTCTGTGTCCCCCTATCTATCCCTCCCTCCCCTCAACCCTTGGAAACCACTAATCTTTCTCCTGTCTCCAAAGTTTTGCCTTTTCCAGTGTGTCATATAGTTGGAATCAAATAGTATGAAGCATTTTTAGACTGATTTCTTTCACTTAGTAATATGCATTTAAATTTTCTCCAAGTCTTTTCATGGCTTGATAGTTCATTTCGTCTTATGTTTCTGTTTTTGTCTTTTTTTTTTTTATGGTGGCTGGCCAGCAAGGGATCCGAACCCTTGACCTTGGTGTTATAACACCATGCTCTAACCAAAGCTCATTTCTTTTGAGCACCAAATAATATTTGATTATTTAGACATACCACAGTTTATTTATTCATTCACCTATTGAATGACATCTTGGTTGCTTTCAAGTTTTAGCAATTATGAATAAAGCTGCTATAATCATCCATGTGTAGTTTTTTGCACGGACATAAGTTTTCAACTCCTTCAGGACACTTTTATTTTTAAAGAAAATTTTATCAAATTAATGAGAAAAATAAAATTGGAGGCAAAAAAGTAATGCAAAAAATGGTAAAATAATCAAATCATTAATTTCCTCTTGGGTCAAAAGTGAGAAAGAAATGAAGAGACTAAAAACTTCAAGACATTATTTTAGAAATTGTTTTAAAATCACATAGTCCCTTGGTTGTTCTAGAACATTATGGTTGGAGCTCAACTGGTTGTCAACTAATAGAGGGTCCTGTGTTTCCCTTCCCAACCCAGAGTCTTTTAGTTTCTCCTAATTCACTTTAGAACTAATCTCATCTTGTAGAGTATTTTGTATATGTTTATAATTTTTTTATTGTGAACTTAAGCAAATGTGTAGAATAAAAGTTTCAAATGAGCATTAGCTATGTACATCACTCAAAACTCACATCTTTCCTTTTTAAGGTTCGTTAGATACATTTTACCAATAGTGTTTTTTGAATTCCGCTTTCTTCCACATGGTTAATTTCATTCATGCTTTTTCATGTGTTGATTTATTCCCTGTACTTGCCACATTTAATAACACTTTAGCATGTCGCTGTGAATCCATAGATTTTGACATATGTAATAAGTGCAGTAGCTAGAGCTGAGTGGGAGAACAGATGCCCTGGGAGCATCTGTGATGGGATGAAATTGTTACTACCTGAAGCCTGTTGCTGGAACCTCCTCATCCTGTTCTCCAGAGGTCCATTTGGTCCTTCCTTCCTTCTGTTCTTCTTTTTCTTCCTTCCTTCCTTCCTATTAAAAAGAGACTTGCATGAATTTAAAATTAAAGCATGTGTTCAGAGAATAACTCTAGTTGTGCTAAAGATAAGGAATATGACTAGAAAATAAAACTAGAACATTAAGTTAGGGAAAAATCTGCTAGACCACAGAGTTTAGTTTATTGAGTAGGCACTGCGAAACTAATGAACTCAGCATTTGGAAGATGAGCACAGAAGTGGTGCATAGTGGAAGGCTCTTAAGAATTATAACCAGCCAGTCAGTTTAAAGAGTCAAAGTGGGAAATCATTTAAAATAATACGTTAACATTTTATTTTATATTAAAATCTGAAAGCATACATACATGCAACCAATATTCTGAAGTTGAGCTAAGGCCTTGTTCTATTTTTTAAAACGTGGATCTATTTATTGATGTTCTAAGTTGTCTTTTTTGATCCAACCATAACCGTAATGCATCGTCTACAATTTCTGCTTTTGGCTTCTTGAAAGCCAAACAAAAGTTTAAAGATACTTGCAAAGCAATCTTAATGTAGCATCTCTTGAGATTTTTATGCTTTTTCACAATTTTTTATGCTTTTCTCACCTACACTTACTTTGATAGCAATTTTATAGCAACTGCCTTCATCTAGACTTTACCAAAACATTTAGCTTAAATTTAATCAAAACTACAACCTTTCTTTCCTCACACATACTTCATCAGTTTACAAAATTTTTAACTCAATAAAGCTATTAGAATAATGAAAACATGCCACGAACTGATTCTTGATAAGCATACCTAACCAACGAGAAAAGAAGTGTGTGGATATAGTAGAATACAGCCTACTAACCATAAGCAGTAGGATATATTCTATTTAGTGTACCTGGACATAAATCTTATATTTTAGAGAGGGAATGGAGAACACTAATTAATCTGGCAAGCCAGTTAAAAGTTTAGAGAAAGGTGGGGATAGAAGACTGGAATTTAGTTTTGAGTCTTTTACACCAAAAAATAAAAGTTAATTTTTCTGGTGAATCTTTCACCCATCTCTTTGTGTCTCATACATATTCAATACTTTTTCTTTTTTCCTAGGATTCTGGAACATAATGGAAAATAAAGAAGAGACTTGGGTGGAGATCTTTCAGTGCCCTAGGTAGTACCTTCTTCTGGGATAAGAGCATTGTTTGGGCTGGCTGGTTATCTCAGTTGGTTAGAGTGTGGTACTGATAACACTGAGATCCAGGGTTCGATCCCTGTATGGGTTAGCCATCAAAATTAAAAAAGAAAAAACAGGAAAAAAGTTCTTTAGTTGGTTAGAGTGTTAATGGGCACAAATATGACTGCCTGCCCCAAACAAAAACCCTGGCTTGCCAAAATCTGTTACCCCAGAGCATTCAGCTTCTGGCTTAGGCTTGTCAAAATCTTGTTACCAAATCCAAATCCAGCTGCCTGCCCCTTAAAAAAAACCCCAAAGTAAATGTTGTTGAAAATGGAAATCAGCTTTAATTCAAGAATACCGTTGACCTGAGGAGAGATATAAAGTTAGCCCATCTTCCTGGTAAACCTGAAGGACAATGGCCAGACTAAAATCATCTCAAGGCTCAGATTTACTAAGGGGTTTTTAAAGAGAGGATTGAGGGAGTGTTGGCTAATTGATCGCGGTGTTCCCAGGAGTAAAACAGGTAGAAAACCTACTAAATTCTTACTTGATCTGTATAGGTGGGAAAGTTCTAAGTCAAGTGAACAAAAGTCTAACCTGAGTCATAAAAACAGAGTCATGGCCCTCAATCAAAGGCCAGAATTGAGCCAGTTTACAGACACAGAACCCCTTGATTGAAGGAGTGCCAGGTCCCCTTGAAGAAGGACGTTGTTACATTGCCAAAAATTTATACTGTTAATCTTTCTACCAGCCCTCCCCAAAGAAACCTACAGTCTTTTTACCAGAGTAACTATGAATTAGGGAAAAGAAAATAATTGATAATTTCAGGGGTTACTGGGCACTGGCTCTGAGTTGACTCTAATTCCAGGAGACCTAAAACATTCCCATGGTCTACCAGTCAAAGTAGGGCCTTCTGAAAGTCAATTGACTGATGGATTTTTAGATCAGGCCTATCACACAGTGAGCCCAGTGGGTCCCTGAATCCATTCTGTGGTTATTTCCCCAGTTCCAGAATACATAATTGGAATAGAAATACTCAGTAGGTGGCAGAATCTCCATATTGGTTCGCTGTTGTATCAGTCTGTTTTGTGTTGCTATAACAGAATGCCTGAGACTGGGTAATTTATAAAGAAAAGACCTTTATTTGGCTATGATTCTGGGATGGCTGCATCTGGTGTGGGCCTCAGGCTGCTTCTACTTGTGGTGGAAAGTGGCAGGCAGCCGGCGGGTACAAGCAGATCACATGGTGAGCAGAAGCAAGAGAGAGAGAGGGGAGATCCCATGGTCTTCTAAACAACCAGCTCTCCTGGGAATTAATATAGTGAGGACTCACTATACCGATCCCCCAGGGAGAGAATTAATCCATTCATGAGGGATCTGCCCCCATGACTCAAACAGCTCCCAACACTGCCACTTGTGGGGGATCACATTTCCACATGAGTTTGGAGGAGACAACACGTCCAGACTCTATCAGCTGTCTTGTGGAGTGAGAGCTATTATGATGGAAAAGACCAAATGCAAGCCACTAGAACAGCCTCTACGTAGGAAAATAGTAAACCAAATGTAATAGCACATTCCTGGAGGGATTGCATAAATTAGTGCAACATCAGGACTTGAAAGATGAAGGGTGATGATTCCCACCACATCCTCACTCAACTCACCTATTCAGCCTGTGCAGAAAACAAACAGATCTTGAAGAATGACAGTAGATTAATGTAAGCTTAACCAGGTGGGGACTTCATCTGCAGCTGTTGTACCAGATGTGGTTTCATTGCTTGAACAAATTAACACCTCCCTTGCTACCTGGTTAGCATGCAGCTATTGATCTGGCAAACACTTTTTTTCTTCATAGCTGCTCATAAGGCCCACCAGAAGCACTTTGCTTTCAGCTGGCAGGGCCAACAATACACCTTTACTATCCTACCTCAGGGGTATATCAACTCTCCAGCCCTATATTGTAATTTAATTTGCAGGATCTTGGTGGCCTTTCTCTTCCACAAGAAATCACACTGTTTCCATTACGTTGATGACGTTATGCTGACTGAACTTAGTGAACAAGAAGAAGCAACTATTTTAGACTTATTGGTAGGACATTTGCATGTCAGAGGGTGGGAAATAAATCTGATAAAATTTGGAGGCCCTCTTCTTCACTATAATTTCTAGGGATTCAGTGTTATGGGGCTTGACAATATATCCCTTCTAAGGTGAAGGAAAAGTTGTTGCTGAAAAGGGCACAATGCCTAGTGGAGATCTTTGAATTTTGGAGGCAATGTATTTCTCATTTGGATGTGTTACTCCAGCCAATTTACTGAGTGACTTGAAAAGCTGCCATTTTTGAATGGGTTCCAGAACAGGACAAGGCTATTCAACACATCCAGGCTGTTGTGCAAGCTTCTCTGCCACTTGGGCTGTATGATCCAGCCTAAAGGTGCTTGAAGTGTCAGTGGTAGATAGAGATACTGTCGGGAGCCTTTGGTAGACCCTTGTAGGTGAATCACAGCTCAGGCCTTTAGGATTTTAGAGCAAGGCCTGCCATCATTCTCATATAAAAACTCTTCTTTTGAGAAACAGCTCTTGGCCTGCTACTGGGCCTTAATAGAGACTGAATGCCTAACCATGGGCCACCAAGCTGCTTTGTGATCTAAGCTGTTCATCATAAACTGGGTGTTATCTGAACCACCAGGCAGTAAAGGAAGGCATGCACAGCAGCACTCCATTATATGAAAGCGGTACCTATATGACCAGGCCTGAGCAGGCCCTCCAGGCACAAGTAAGTCACAAGAAGTGGCCAAAGTGCCCATAGTCCCCACTCCTGCTACACTGGCTTCTCTCTCCCAGCCTGCCCCTATGATCTCACAGAGTTCCCTATGATTAGTTGACAGAGGGAGAAAAAACTAGGGCCCAATTTACCACTGGTTCAGCACAATATGCAGGTATTACCCTAAATTGGACAGTTGCATCACTAGAACTCCTCTCTGGGACATCCCTGAAGGATAGTGGTGAAGGGAAATCCTCCCACTGGGCAGAACTTCAAGCAGTGCACACAGTTCACTTTGCTTGGAAGGAGATGTCTGATTGTATATTGATTCACATTCTGTGACCAATGGTTTGGCTGAGTGGTCAGGGATTTGGAAGGAACATGATTGAAAAATTAGTAACAAGGAAATTTGGGGGAAGAGGTATACAGATAGACATCTTTGATGTATATGTATATTCTTTGTTTTTTTCTCCTATTCCCTTGTCATGTACCCACACCTGTCCATCAACTATATCCCAGCTCTCTTTTACCTCTAACCTCATCTCTACTGATTCCATTCCAAGGGCATTAAATTGCTTGAGTCTTTTCCACTACATTGAACACAAATTTGTGCCAAGATGCCTTTCTGCTTTCAGATTTGTATAAAGACAGACTATGGGCATGGAATTTGATTTCCTAATGACCGGTAAGGGGCCAGATTGTATAGTCTGGAAGTGTGGAGGCATAAGATCCCCATGAGATGAACCTTAATCAATGAGATTACAGGGTAGGAAAACATAGGATAAATTCTCAACCCTACTCTGAGGTGAGATTTCTTCTTACAGCTCTTCAATAAGGTTTGTGAATACATCTGATGAGCAACCTGTTCTGTTTCTTTACGGCTCACGAAGTGGCAACCAATACATTAATTCAACTTCGCATCTCTCCTTTCCTAATTTCCCCATTTCCTCACCCTCACTTCCCTGGGGTTGCATCTCACAGGTAAAGAATAGTGTTTTAATCTTTGCTTCAAGCTCTGTTTCCTAGAGGACCTGGCCTACAATACCCATTATAATTTTTTTTCCCCTCAACCCCACATTTCTTACCATCTTACTCCTCTTATATCTCGCCTCCTTCAAAACTTTTTGAAAGAGATGATTTTACTGTTTATCTCTATTTTCTTATCTGCCATTCATTCCTCAGTCTGGGGTTTCTCTACCATTTCTTTAAAAATGCTTTCACCAAGATCAATAGTGAACTTTTTGCTGTTAAATACAAAGGATAATTTTCAGCCTTATTTTACTTGATATATCTGTAGCACTTGGCACTGACCTCACCGCCTTCTTCAAACATTTTCTTGCCCTGACTTCTAGACAATGCACTCTTGGTGTTTATGTTGCTATTATAGATGTTCCATCACGGTCACTTTTATATATGGTGTAAGTATGGATGTTTCTCAGTGTTGCCCTCAGTCCCCTCTCCTTTCATCCCTTCTCTTCTCTTCTCTTTTCTTCTCTTCTCTTCTTTTCCCTCTTCTCTTTCTCTTCTGCTCTCCTCTCCACCCCTCTCTTCCTCTTCCCTTTCCTTTTCTTCCTTTCCCCTCTCTTCTCTCTATATAAACTATCTCTGGGCAGCCTTATTCATTCACATACATAGCCTCAAGTGCTAATAACTTCCAAAACTATTTTTTAGATTTAAAATTAGATTTTCTGTCTTTAGTGCCAGATTCTTAAAAAGATCTGACTGTCTACTGGATATTTCATCTAGGATATCTTTTGGGCTCCTGAAACTCAACATGTCCAAAAATGAAACTCAGCATCCTCTTTTGACCTGAATCTGTTCCTATTTCTGTCTTCCCTGTCTCAGTAACTGATATCTCCATTCCCAAGCCATAAACTGGGTGCCATCCTTACCCACAACTTAAACCCCATTAAGGTAGCCAACTCATCACAGTCTTCCCAGGACTTTCTTGGTTTTGGCATGAAAGGTTTCACATCCATGGAACCCCTAAGTCTCATGCAAACCAGAATGATTTGCCATGGCTGTCTCCATTTTAAAACTGGAATTCCCATGTCCTGGAACTCTCTCAGTTCTGGGAATACCAGAAGGATTGGTCATCACTCACTAAGACCCATTAATTTTAACTTTTTAATATGTTTAGATTGTTCACTTCTCTCCATCTCCTCTGCTATTATTCCAGTTCAGTTCACAAATATCTCTTGCCTGAATTGCCACAAAGCATGTAACTTTCTTTCTGCCTCTAACATTGTTTCTTCCAACCCATTCTCTGATTGCTGCCAGAATAATCTTTCTAAATTATAAACCTGATGATGTCATTCCTCTCCTTAAATCTTTTTAACTGTTCTCTGTTTGCTCTAGGATAAGGTGCACAGTCTTTAAGATTGCTCACATGGCCCCTCATAAGATTGTCCTACTTATTCCTCCAGACTTTTCTCTTCTCACTTTCCTCCTACACTGTACGTAAGCCCAGATGCCAGCTGTCCCCTCTACAAAAGCAGCCTTTGTTTTTATTTTACACCCTCATGGACAGAGAACTCTTGCATATCTTCACATTCTCCTTCCCAAATCCATTTTTATAAAAATCTTAGTGAGAAACACAAAATTCACAGGGCAGATGAAGAGAATATTGTATCACACACACTAGAGTAACAACCATTTGGCATTTTTTTTTTCTTCAAAGTTTTGTCTTAGTTGTGGCACTTCTGAGATTTTTTCTTTTTAATCTTTATCTTCCCCCCAAGGGGAAGACTTCCTGGATCCATCCTCCTCCCCCACCCCAAATTGTTCACATTTATTTCTTTATTATACTGAGCAATTTGACTTCACCCAACTCCATCAAAGGGCTCTACAAAGCAAAGTGTTCTTCTATTTCCAGATTCCATTCTTGTTTAATGACCATCAGTTTTAGCTTGAATATATTTCTTGAGGTCTACCTCTCATTCAAGTAGCTTATTAAAATATTTCTTTAAAAATATGGTGTTAAACTTTAGATGAATTATTGTACCAGCTCCTAAGAAAGTAAAAGTTTCTTCATTTTATTACATGCGTGTTTCAAGCATTCTGGTTTTCCTGCAAGTCCTACAGTATTCATTGTTCTCTCCTATATCTTTGCATAAACTGCCAAATTTGTCTGGGATACATTAAAGTGAATCAGTATTAGATGTAGTTCATGTGCTTGACCAGGACAAAAATATTCCCTAATTATATCATGACTCATTTCAGCATTTTTAATCATCATGGCATGATGAAATTCACTGTTTTGGTTTCTAGAAGATTAGGAGGAAAACTAATTTCAATGTTTGAAAGAGATTTTCAAGACCTCCAATGAAGGTTTATAAAGAACATAAAAAGGGCCTAAGAATTACAGAACTCTCAGTTTGATCCTAAATTCAAGAATTAAAACAGTCAAAAGTGCAACCCACGATCCCTTAGAAAACTACATTATGTAAAATACAGGGCTATTGTGCACAGTGCACACAATCATACTGGTTTGCAGGTTGGTCATATTCAATTAACCTACTTTTTAAATAACATCAAGTGTATTTTCATTTTTACCAATGCAAATAATTTAAGATTTTAAGATGGGAGTACATTAACTTCTTATTGTATATAGAGAGTCATACTACTTGGGTCTGTCAGTGGCCTTTCTTAGTACTTGAGACCTTCAGCTTCAACCGCAAAGACTGAACACTACCTATAAGATACGGGACAACAAGGCAGCTAAAACTCTTATTGACACAAGCATATTCATTATCTGATTTGTGAGATCAAGAAAACTAGCCCCCAAACAATGCCAATATCACCCATCATAGCTCCTTTCTAACACTCTATTAGAGTTGTGTTCTTAGAGTGTTGAAAACATGTTTTGTCTGTTTCTGAGAGTTCCCTTGAAGCTGATAGCTAGTTAAGCACAAAATAGCTTCCTGGGAAATGGTTAGGAAAGATCAGAACCTGGAACTCAGCAATAAAAAGAAGGGCATATGAAGTGGATGTTTAAGAAACCCAAACAGGCCAAGGGCTGTTATCCTCTCCACCTAGAAGCAGGTAAGCAGCAGAGCATGTTCAGGGTCCTAGGAAGGAGCCAAGGGCATCATCCCCCACCAGGAAGCTGGCAAAGAGCATGATGAAAACATCACTTCTGTGTGGGTGGCCCAACACAGCCACCACCACAGCTATAGCTGCCAGAAAAATGGCTCAACACCACAGCAGTAGCCACAACCACCATGCAGGTGGCCTGCCAGACACTTGCCTGCATGGACACAAGGAGAGTCACCAGTGGAGACTGGAAAAAGAAGAGGACGTCTCTCTCTCCTCAAACCCCACACCAGAGTAATAGAAGATGTAAGTGCTCTAACAGATGACCAGAAATCAACATAGAGATACTAGAAATATGAAAACCTAAGAAAATATGACATCATCAAAAGAATACAGTAATTCTCAAATACCAGACTCTATAGAGCAGGAAACCTTTGAAATGACTGAAAAGGAATTCCAAGCAACAATCTTATGGAAACTCACTAAGATACAAGAAGACTCAGACAACATAATGAAACAAGAAAAAAAAAGTCCAAGATATGCAGGAGGAAATTTACAAAGAGATTAATACTTTAAAAAAGAATGTAGCAGAACTCATGGGACTGCAAGAATCTCTCAACGAAATAAAAAACACAACCAAGAGCTAAAGCAGCAGGCTAGAATAAGCAGAAGAAAGAGTTTCTGATCTTCAACATCGTCTGTTAGAAATAACCCAGGTGGACAAAAAAAAAAAAAAAAAAAAAAAAGGAAAAAGGGATTTAAGAAAACAAGAAAATCTAATAGCTAGCAGACAAACTTAAGCACAAAAAATTCAAATTATGGTGTTCCAGAGGGGGAAGAGAAAGGAAAATGCATGGAAAATCTATTCAACAAAATAATAATGGAAAACTTCCTAGGTACAGGGAGAGAGACATGGACTTTCAGATCCAGGAGGCTCAAAGATCCCCAAACAGATTCTCTCCAAAAACAGTCCTCTCCGAGACACATTGTAGTCAAACTGGCAAAGCTCAAAGACAGAGAATCTTAAAAGAAGCAAGAGAAAAGCATCAAGTCACCTATAAGGGAGTCACTATCAGAATAAGAGCAGACTTCACAACAGAAACTCTACAGGCCAGAAGAAAATGGAATGATATATTCAAAATACTAAAAGAAAAAAACTGCCAGCCAAAAATACTATACCCAGCAAGGCTCTCCTTCAGAAATGAGGAAGAAATAGTGTATTTTCCAGGCAAACAAAAACTGCAGCAGTTCACCATCACACTACCAGACCTACAAGAAATCCTCATGGGAGTCCTGCATCAGGAAACTGAAAAATGATAATCATCATCCTACCAACTATAGTTCTGTTCAAACTTTATGATTTTTCATAATTCAGTCTTGGTAGGTGGTGTGTTTCTAGGAATTTATTCATTTCATCTAGATGATCTAATTTGTTGACTAAGGATTATTCACAGTATTCTCTTATAATCCTTTTGATTTCTGTAAATTTGGTCATAATGACCCCTCTTTCGTTTCTAATTTTAGTTATTTGAATCTTCTCTCTTTTTTCTTGGTCCATCTAGGTAAAGGTCTGTCAATATTGTGGATCTCATCAAAGTACCAACTTTTGGTTTCATTGATTTTCTCTATTTTTTCCCCTATTTTCTATTTCTTTTATCTATGCTCTAATTTTTATTATTTACTTCCTTTGCTAGGTATGCACTTCTCTTGCTCTTCATTTTCTAGTTTGCTAAGGTGCAAAGGTGATTGTTGATGTGAGATCTTTCTTTTTTATTAATGTATGCAATTACATTAAATAAATTTCTCTTTTAGGAAAAAAAAAATGTTAAAAAAAGAAACCCAAATATAAACTTCTGTTTATCTGGGGCTGAGAGTTTATGATAAATTCCTATGGAAACTGAACAATTGAACACAATCAGAATAATTGTTAATCACCTCCAGCCTTAGCTAAAGACTAATCATGGAGAATAAAAAACATGAAAAAAACCAGAATCTCTCCATCCCCGTCTGATTATTTGAATACCTGGGTAAGTTAGATACAGTAAAGAGAAGTTGATGCATCATGTGTGAAGGCAGTAGTGTTACTTTTAAAGCCTAAGAGACATACTATACTAAGAAATACTAATGATTCCCATCTCTTCAAACCCACTTCTTGTAGTACATATAAACCAGGTGATGGCAAAACTTCTGTTGTCATTGTTTTCCTGCTACAGGAAACTTTGCAGATGATGTCCTAATTCTTGAGTGAAATGAAAGAGTTTTAAAAGAGAGCCTTCTCCTGTGAGATTTTTTTCTACCATAAATCTCTGTATCTGTTAGGAATCTTTCAGTTGCCAGTGAAAGAATACCTAACACAAATTTGTGTAAGTAAAAATTTATTGGCTCATGTATTTGAAACAGCCAGAGGTAAGACTTGTCATAGATGCAGTTTGATCCAGGGAATCAAATGATGGGTTCCTCATCATCTTTCAACTCTTTCTTTCTTTGTGTATCAACTTCATCATTGGGCTACTTCCCTAATGAGACAAGATGGCTGCAGTGTTTTCAAGTCTCACATCTTCATCTGAAAAATCCAGTGGAACAGTGGAAACTTTCTTTTCTCAGAGTCAGTCACATGGCCAGGGAGTTGGGGATGTGAGATTTTGCTTAAGTCAATCAGGGTCCACTGTGGATTGGTGTTTTTCCCATCCAACCAACATGGCAGAAAGTAGGATTGGGAGAACTTCCCCAAAGGAAATTCTGCTACAAGATGCATGAGGAAATGGATGCTAAATAGCAAAGAATATATTGTTTTGCTCATGATTTTTAAATTTTTTCTTTTTTAGCAGTCCACCTGAAAGAAGTCTCAGTCAAGTTTAGCTTCTGTATTGGTTAGGATATTGTTTCAGGTGCATGAAATAGAGACTCAATGCAGCAGTAGATTAAACAAAATAGAAGTTTTTCTCACTCTCATTTAAAGTCTGAAATGGTATGGTGGCTCTGTCCTGTGAAGTTATAAGGGACAAGGCTCCTGTCTTGCTCTGTCTATACCAGGGTTTTGCTTCACTCTTTATGGTCCAACATGGATCACAGCTATGTCCCAATTCCAAACTGACTGAAGGTGAAAAGAAAGGGAGGGATGTGTCCCTTCCCTTTAAACAAGGGTTTCTCAATCTCAGCACTAATGACACTTTGTGCCAGATAATCCTTTGTTGTGGGGAGATATCCTGTGCTTTGTAGGATGTTTAGCAGCATCTTGGGCCTCTACCCAATAAGTACCAGTAGTAATCCCCCAAGTTGTGACAACTAAAAATGACTCCAGACATTGCCAAGTGTCTTCTGGGGGGGAAGGGGACATATTTTACTTCTCATATTCTTTGGCTAGAAGTGAGTCACGTGGTTATACACAGCTGCAAGGCAGACTGGGAAGTGTGGTCCTTTCATTTTCTCTTGATGGCTATTGTGACTTCAAGACTGGGACCACAGACAGTCTCTGCCACAGTGTTCAAGTGTAAGGGTATTACTTCCTGCTAACCTAGGAGCACAATGATGATAACAACCTAGGAGCACAATGACAATAACAGACAATATTTGTTCAGCTTTTGCCATCATCCACCCCCAGGATTTCACAAAATTTTTCCCCAAATATTTCTGAAATTCTTCAGGATGCATTTCAACTATTGGAAGTTCAGAAACCCATGAAAATGTATTTAGGTGTCTTACAAATGAAATTTTCACCGGTATCCACTTTGAGTACACTGAAGTCTGTGTCAAGTGCAATTTCTATTCACTCTCAATGATTTCTCTCCAAAGCTGTTAGAGTTACCTTTTGCCTACCTTTAATGCTAAAGCTGTTGGTACCAACTAAAGCTACCAGCCTTCCTGCTATGTTATAAATCTCTTCCCACCTCCAATCTTTGGTCCTGATGGAGGGTCGATGAGAGCTACTGACATGTTATAGAAATTTTAGTGAATCTAGCTTTTCCACACAACTTCTTTTCTCTTTAGGACTTCACAGCAAACCTCTGGATGTTGGGATGAAAGACAATCCTGAGTAACATAAACGTTTATGTATTCAGAATCATTCATCCATTCTCTGATAACTGAAACATTGTTATTGAATCACACTTCTATGCCTGACACTTCTCTTACCAGGATAATTTCTCAGAATTATTCCTCAGTCAAACATGTAACTAGAATTCTGCTGAAATACCTCATAAGTTTTCCTGACTAGTCCAAACATGTGGATTTAGGCTCAAACTGGAATCCCTTTGCTGTTTATTCATGCATACATTCATTTCGGTCATTTATTATTTTCACTTATTTATTCAATCAACACATTTATTGGATGATTCCTACATAAAGGCATGTGCTGGGTTTAAGAGCTGCACCTGTGAGGGCTCTCACTAACAACAAGCTAAAAGGCTGCTGGGGTGACAGCTCCCTTCTCCTCCACATTATTAGATTCTGGTTTGCACCCTTTGTCCAGTCTTTCATTGAATGTTGTTAGGTTAATCTGGAATCTCTCTGCTACCCAGTTGCTTTCAATGGTGTGCAGTTCAGTATTTGTGTAGGTCAATCCTACTGATGAAAATTTTTCCGAGACAAAAAGTAAAAATCACCGAGTTACACATTCTTGAGTTAAGCAGAATGTCTGAATTATTAGGAATCCTGGATTATCCACTGTTTGCTGAATCTGATCTATTCTTTTCCTTCATAGGTGTTGGTCAGATCAAGGTTTTACCACACCATAATGTCTGATTTTCTCTGTAAGAGCTCATCATTTGGAATGCTTTTCATTTTTCTAAGAATTTTTAAATTTTTTTTATTGTGTTAAAATTTACATAACATGAAACTTACCATTTTAGCCATTTTCAAGTGTACAGTTCTGTGGCATTAAGTTCATTTACAACATAATGCAACTATCACCACTGTCCATGTCCAGAACTTTTTCGTCTTCCCCATCTGAAACTCTGTACCCATCAAACAGTGACTCCCCGTTACCCTCTCTCTCCATTCTTTGGCAACCTCCATTCTACTTTGTGTCTCTATGAATTTGACTACTCTAGGTACCGCATATAAATGGAATCATACAGTATTTGTCCTTTTGTGACTGGCTTCTTTTACTTAGCATAATGTCTTCAAGTTTCATCCATGTGGCAGTATGTGGCAGGATTTCCTCCCTTTTTAATGATAAATAATGTTCTACTGTGTGTATATTTCTTTCTTTCTTTTTTTTTTTTTGTCTTTTTCGTGACCGGCACTCAGCCAGTGAGTGCACTGGCCATTCCCACATAGGATCCGAACCCGCGGCGGGAGCGTCGCCATGCTCCCAGCGCCGCACTCTCCCCAGTGCGCCATGGGCTCGGCCCTACTGTGTGTATATTTCAATAGACTTGTTTATTCACTCCTCTGCCAGTCAACTGAAATGTTTTTTTCTGCCTTTTAGGTGGAGCCTTATCTTGAATACTAAGATCTACATGCCCCTAAATTATGCATTAATAAATATAAACACTTTAAAGTAGGGCATTTATGGCAGGGTGGCTGGTTAGCTCAGTTGGTTACAGCACAGCCTTATAATACCAGGGTCACAAGTTTGGATCCTCATACTGGCCAGATGCCAAAATAAAAAGTAGGGCATTTAGTTCTATGACCTTACTGAACTAAGCTATCAAATCTGCAATTGCCACTGCACAAGAAAATGTAATTTTACAAGAAATCAATCACTGCCACTTTTTATTAGCAGTAGAAGCCCTAAAATTAAATTATGAAATTATTATTTTATGAAAAAAAGTCCATTTAAGAATTTTAGCATGGTATATTTTTTAATTGCTAAAAGAGTAGATTTTAAATATTTTCATCACAAAAAAAATGATAAGTATATGAGGTATAATTTTGTAAATTAGCTTGATTTAATAATTTCACAATGTAGACATATATCAAAA